>NW_027361695.1:9055000-10255000 GCF_039654945.1 Dendrobates tinctorius | reverse complement strand
TATGTAGTATGTATGTAGTATATATGTAGTATGTATGTAGCATGTAGTATGTATGTAGCATGTAGTATGTATGTAGTATTTTTTTTTTTAACATTTAACACATTAGCCGGATGATGGGACTACTACTCTCCCATCATTGGCTAATGTGTCAATCACTGTCATGGTAGCAGGCATCGCCAGATGGGACTTGTAGTCCCATCGGACGATGCTTGCACAGACCCCCGGACATCAGCACAGCCCCCCGGCAGGCTGGCACAGCCCCCCGGCAGGCCGGTACAGATCCCCACAGGGTGCACAGACCATCGGCAGGCCGGCACAGCCCCCCGGCAGGCCGGTACAGACCCCCACAGGGTGCACAGACCACCAGCAGGCCGGCACAGCCCCCCGGCAGGCCGGTACAGACCCCCACAGGGTGCACAGACCATCGGCAGGCCGGCACAGCCCCCCGGCAGGCCTGTACAGACCCCCACAGGGTGCACAGACCACCGGCAGGCCGGCACAGCCCCCCGGCAGGCCGGTACAGACCCCGGGCAGTCCACACAGCCCCCCGGCAGGCCGGCACAGCCCCCCGGCAGGACGGCAGAGACCCCCGGAAGGCCCGAAATGACGGCGCATCATGATGCGCACACACCGCGCATCATGATGACGTCAGGCTGTCAATCAACTGAACTTCCGATTCCGATGCCGAATTCCGATATTGAAAAAATATCGGAAGTCGGTATCGGAATTCCGATACAGCAAGTATCGGCCGATACCCGATACTTGCGGTATCGGAATGCTCAACACTAATTATAACACATTGTTTAGAGGCCAAAGTGCTGGTGCTATGTATGGAAATAGGAAATTAGAACTTCAGATCAATCAATCACTATTGCCCAGGACCAGACCAGTCCGTTCCCTCTGCCCAGCCATTGACTTCTCCTGCCCAGAGTCTGAGACAAGTAATTTTGATTCACAGGTAGTTAAGGCAAATTGTGTCTACCCTTCCTATCAATTCCTACTCACCTTATTTTGACATTAAGGAGATTCTAAAAGGAGATCTGACAAGGAAAGCGCAGAACTTTTTATCCTATGTTCGTCCATTTATATGGTGCATGTGGAGCATTAATCGTGAGTACGGCATAGGACATTTTTATTAATTTCCAAATAGCTTCTTTTCCAGGTTAAATTCAGGCCATAGAGCCCAAAATAAGTTCAGCTTTCAAACAACAAAATTATTAGTGACCCAGATTAGATTCAGGAATTAACAAAGACCCCAGCCCAGACCCCTTAACAATCACATACTGCACACAGTCACTCCCATATAAATATAGAGCAGATACAGAATACATACAGGTACATGCTCCAGAACAAAACAACCTGACTCCTATTAACCAATTTGCTGTCACCACATTTTCCATGCCCCACAATGGGAAGATGTCCACGTCTGCCTGTGGCCACTTCTCCACAGATGTATAGGAAGAATGCAGTGAACAGAAATTGGGAAGAGTTTAATATACAGGTAAGGATCCCAGAGGTGAAAATCATAGCCTTTCTTGTGAAGGGTAATTTCACACGTTGTGACCACAGAAGAATAAAACTGAAACAAATTCACCGGATCTGTAATGTCTTCCTGATCAGTAGGGTCCCAGGGGTCAGACGGATCAGAAAGGGGCTCTGAAATGCCATATTGTAATGGATCGGTGGCCATGCATGTGTATGGCCACTCCAGTCATAGTCTATAAGAATATTAGAGATAGCTGAAAGCTGTGTTTGGTTATCTCCAGCAGACCCATAGACAATGAACAGAGCAGAAGTGCACATGTACGGCCACCAATCTATCCTGACAGGACATTTCAGAGCCAATTCTCAGTGAACTCCTACCAATCAGTATATTATCCTTTTTTACTTTTGATTGGTCATGCTTTAACCCTGCCTTCGGTTCTCTCCAGAAGGGGAGAGAGGGGGTCCATATTGGTTGTTGCCAAGTCTCTTAGTCCCATTGGAACTTGTGTATTTAGGAGGTGTAAGTTCCTTTACTTTCTAGATAGTGGATGTGTGGCGCCCTGCATCTTTACCGCCACGAAAGGGTTATATATGTACTGTTTTGTATCTGTTTTGTGAGCAATGGGAGTTATGCTTCTCTGCTAAAGACAACAACACGCACAATTTACCTCACTCCCTTACTTGTCTGAAGCTTAGAGCTTTGCAGACATACCCAAACTGGGAGGGGGAGGAGTCGAGAGTCGTCGTTTTCAGTGAAGAAGGTGGAGAGAGAATAAAGAATGCTCCTGGAAGCCATGACATGCGCTTTCTCCAGGAGCAAAGCTAATAAGAATCAGGGAGTGAGGGGCTTCAGAGCAGGGTGGTAAGCTGAGAGACTTTGTGAGTTTATACAACCAACAATAGAGTGTTTTCCCCAGAAAGACTGCAGCAAACTAGGATCAGTGAAGGATTGTGCAAGAAGAAACTTGATCTGCACACAAGATCCAAGCTGACACATCCCTTTAAGATGACCGGCCCGGTATTGAGTATCCCACGGCCTCTGGGGCGCGTCATTTTAGCGTCACAAACAGGATACCGTGCGTGCCTAAAGTCCTACAGGAGCAACAACCTGCAGCAACTGAAGCGGTTAGTCGCACCCCTGCAAGGGTTAACTAGAGGGGGAAGATGTCTAATCCCGGTGGCGCTCAGGGTGCAGCAGCTGCAGCTCCCATATTGCATAAATAAAGCCAAATCTCCACATTCGTCGCATAAACATTTATATTGTGCAGACATTGTATCTTATTTCTAATCTCCTACTGCAGACCTGGGCAAAGTGCCGCCCACGGGCCACATCTGGCACTCTGGCTGTCTCAGTCCGGCCCGTGGACCGAGACAGCTGTGGGGCTGGAAACCTGAGGTCCGCTGGCCGCACCGTGCCTGCCGCTCGCTGCCTCCCTAGGCGCACGAAGCATTTGGTGGAGGAGGGGCCTTCGGCCACTTCCTCCAACAATCAGCATGTGAAACAGCTGACACGATGAGTCGATGATATCATTTCTTCGCGTCAGCTGTGTACCACCGGAGAGTCAGCATAACGGTGGCAGGGAGAAGAGCAGAGCGCCAGGGAATGGGACCGAGATGAGTATGTGGTGTTTTTTTTCATGTGTATGAACATGGGGATTCTCTGGAAGAGAACATGGGGATTCTATGGGGGTGAACATGGGGATTCTATGGGGTGAACATGGGGATTCTATGGGGAGGTGAACATGGGGATTCTATGGGGTGAACATGGGGATTCTATAGGGGTGAACATGGGGATTCTATGGAAGTAAACACTGGGATTCTATGGAGTAAATGGGGATTCTATGGGGGTAATCATGGAGATTCTATTGGGTGAACATGGGGATTCTATGCAGGTGATGTACAACACATGGGAATTCTATGGGGTGAACATGGGGATGCTATGGAAGTAAACATTGGGATTCTATGGAGTAAATGGGGATTCTATGGGGTAATCATGGAGATTCTATTGTGTGAACATGGGGATTCTATGCAGGTGATGTACAACACATGGGGAATCTATGAGGTGAACATGGGGAATCTATGAGGGTGAACATGGGGATTCTATGGGGTGAACATGGGGGTTCTATGCGGGTGATGTACAGCACATGGGGATTCTATGGGGGTGAACATGGGGATTATATAGGGTAAACATGGGGATTCTATGGGGTAAACATGGGGATTCTATGGGGTGTACATGAGGATTCTATGCTTATGACGTACAGCACATGGGGATTCTATGGAGGTGACATGCATCACATGGGGATTCTATGGGGGTGACATGCAGCCCATGAGGAGGCTATGGGAAGGCTGTATACTGTCATGCAGTACATGGGAAGACTGTGTGAGGCTCATGCAGTTAATAGGGAGGCCGTCTGGGGCTCATGCAATATATGGGGAGGCTGTGGGGGCCTCATTCAGTATGTGGAGAGACTGTAGGGCTCATGCTGTATATAAGAAGGCTGTGTGGGGCTCATGCAGTATATGGGGGAGGCTGTGTGGGGCTCATGCAGTATATGGGGGAGGCTGTGTGGGGCTCATGCTGTACATGGGGAGGCCGTCTGGGGCTCATGCAATATATTGGGAGGCTGTGTGGGGCTCATGCAATATATGGGGAGGCTGTGGGGGCCTCATTCAGTATGTGGAGAGACTGTAGGGCTCATGCTGTATATAAGAAGGCTGTGTGGGGCTCATGCAGTATATGGGGAGGCTGTGTGGGGCTCATGCAGTATATGGGGGAGGCTGTGTGGGGCTCATGCTGTACATGGGGAGGCCGTCTGGGGCTCATGCAATATATTGGGAGGCTGTGTGGGGCTCATGCAGTATATGGGGAGGCTGTGTGGGGATCATGCAGTATATGGGGAGGCTGTGTGGGGCTCATGCAATATATGGGGAGGCTGGGGGGGCCTCATTCAGTATGTGGAGAGACTGTAGGGCTCATGCTGTATATAAGAAGGCTGTGTGGGGTCATGCAGTATATAATAAGGCTGTGTGGGGCTCATGCAGTATATGGGGGAGGCTTTGTGGGGCTCATGCAATATATGGGGAGGCTGTGTGGGGCTCATGCAATATATGGGGAGGCTATGTGAGGCTCATGCTGTATATAAGGGGCTGTGAGGGGGTTTAAAGATATATAGGGTGGTGTCAGTATACTTAATTCTGCTCAATATTAAGTAACATAAACATAGTAACATAGTTTTAAAGGCTGAAGGAAGACCTTATGTCCATCTAGTTCAGCCTATTTTTAGTGCAGCTGTTCTGCACTGTTGATCCTGGGGAAGGCAAAAAACCCACAGAGTAGAAGCCAATTTTCTCCATAGGGAAAAAAAATTCCTTCCCCTAAGCTGGGTCAACCATCTACCTATAATATTCTGTTATTCGTAACCTTCTATACTGTTACTCACAAGAAAAGCCTCCATTCCTTTCTTACATTCATTCAGTGAGTTGGCCATCACCACTTCCTCAGGAAGAGAATTCCAGAGCCTCACTGCTCTTACCGTGAAGAACCCTCTTCTATGCTGGTGCAGAAATTGTCTTTCCTCCAAACGAAGAGAATGCCCCCTTGATCTTGTCACAGTCCTTGGTACAAACAGTTCATTGGGGAGATCTCTGTATTGCCCTCTGATATACTTGTACATATATATTATGTCTCCCCTATGTCTTCTCTTTTCTAGAGTAAATAAACCTAATTTTGATAACCTTTCTGGGTATTGTAGTGAACCAACTCCATTTATCATTTTAGTAGCCCGCCTTTGAACCCTTTCAAGTTCAGTAATGTCTTTCTTGAGCACCGGCGTCCAAAATTGCACACAATACTCCAAGTGTGGTCTGACGAGTGATTTGTACAGAGGGAGAATTATGATTTCATCTCGAGTTCCCAGACCTCTTCTAATGCATCCCATGACCCTATTTGCTTTGGTGGCAGCTGCCTGACACTGGGCACTCCAATTTAGCTTCTTATTGACTAAGATGCCTAAGTCGTTTTCCATGTCTGATTTCCCCAGCAGTTTCCCATTTAGTAAGTAATTGTAGCATCTGTTTCTCCTTCCCATGTGCATAACCTTACACTTATCTGTGTTAAACCTCATTTGCCATTTTTCAGTCCAATTCTCCAATTTACTCAAATCTGTCTGTAGTTGCAAACTGTCCTCCTTTGTGTTAACTACCTTACATAGTTTTGTATCATCTGCAAATACTGATATTTTACTGCGTAAGCCATCCACTAGATCATTAATAAATATTTTAAATAGTAGGGGGGCCCAATACAGAACCCTGTGGTACCCCACTAGTAGCCCTGGCCCAATCTGAGGATGCCCCATTAATAACCACTCTTTGTTTTCTATCACTAAGCCAGCTACCTACCCATCTACACACATTTTCCCCTAGCCCAAGCGTTCTCATCTTACTGACCAATCTTTTATGTGGGACAGTGTCAAATGCTTTAGAGAAGTCGAGATAAATGACATCCAATGATTCTCCTGGGTCCATTTGAGAGCTTACATCCCCATAGAAGCTGATCAGGTTAGTATGACAGGAGCGATCCTTCATAAATCCATGTTGATATGGAGTTAAACATTTATTAACATTGAGATATTCCATAATGGTATCTCTTAGAAACCCTTCAAAAATTTTACCCACAAAAGATGTTAAGCTTACTGGCCTATAGTTTCCAGGTTCCCTTTTACACCCCTTTTTGAATATTGGTACCACATTTGCTTGCCGCCAATCAAAAGGAACAGACCCTGTTTCTATAGAGTCTTTAAATATAAGGAATAGAGGCCTGTCTATCACATTACTCAACTCCCTTAATACCCGAGGGTGAATGCCATCAGGGCCTGGTGATTTGTCAATTTTAATCTTACTAAGGCGGTTCTGCACTTCTTCCTGGGTTAGGCAGGTAATACTTAATGGGGAGTTAACATTATCACTCTGCATTTCCCCTGGCAAATCCTTTTCCTGTGTGAACACTGTTGACATAATTAATATTAATAAATTAATGTTGAATAGAATTAATTTCAAGCTATTGGTTTGGCCCTCCACAACAGTCATGGTCTCTCATGTGGTCCTTCGGGAAAATTAATTGCCCATGCCCACCCTGTCCTACTGGGTTTAGAGAGAAAGTCAAAGAAAGAGAAAGAGTGAGAGAGAACTGTGCAGCTACCTCTTTTCAGCATCACTTGATTCAAAAGACTTTTTTGTATTGTTACATTTTTTACAAGCAGAAAGCTTATTGTTACAATGCTATTCTAAAAAGTTGCACAAAAGCATGACGATAGTAGAGAAAAGTGAGTCTAGATTTATCTAAAAGCTGCTAATCCCCTCTTCCTATGGCAGGGGTGGGGAATTTCTGGTATGCTCTGTCCCCCAGGTAGACTTCCGGGGACCACAGTGCTCGGGTGGTGGACAGCAAAATGCCCACCCAGTGCCATCCCTTTAATTGCTCCTGACACTGCAAGCATGTGAACGCAGTGTTTACTACTGAACACAGTGGTGTGTGCAATAAAGGATTACGTCATGACACTGGTCAATGCCAGCACCAGGACTTACTTTGTGGATGGAGTCAGTGCTCTATGGCTCAGTCCCATTGATGACGATGAAAGCAGTGGAAGCCCCAGTGCCTACTGTGATGTATATGTCTCAGCATCTCTTGTGATGTATGTGCCCAAGCACCTCATGTGATTTATATAATCCCAGCCCCTCCTGTGATATATATGCCCCAATGTCTCCTTTGATGTATATGTCCCAACCTCAATGTATCCTGTGTGATGTATAAGCTCCAGCCCCAGTATCTACATGATGTATATGCTGCAGTCCCAGTGTCTCCTATATGATGTATATGCTGCAGCCCCATTGTCTCCTATGTGTTGTACATGCTCCAGCCCCAGTGTAACCTATATGATTTATATATGCTCCAGCCCCAGTATCTCCTATGTGATGTATATACAGCAGTCTGTTTCTCATATGTGATGTATATAGAGCAGTCTCTGTGTATTCTATGTGATGTATGTATAGCAGTTTCAGTGTCTCCTATGTGGTGTATATAGAGCAGTCTTAGTGTAATGTACAGTATATACTGAAGAATCTCTGACTGATTGAGTTTTATAAATGTTTCTTGAGCAGTGAATGAATTTCCCACTGTGAGGCGACATGTAGTATAATATATATCTGTGTTGAAAACTTATTACTGCAAGGTCTTTTCAAAACTCAATGCAAAAAGTAGACTGCGCTCCAGACTGACGGAAGCCTGGAAAAACAGTTGCAAGCAGCAACATTATCCATACCACCTAACATCATGGTCGCACCAAAGAGAAGTCGTTCCAGCCACCACATTAGAGGTGAGATAATTAAATGCTTCATCATATATAGCAGGATAAAATTCAAGTTGATAATTATAACGGCTCTTGAATAGTGTTGAGCATTCCGATACCGCAAGTATCGGGTATCAGACGATATTAGCGGTATCGGAATTCCGATACTGACTTCCGATACTTTTGTCATATCGGATTCCGGAATCGGAATCGGAAGTTCAAAGTTGATTGACAGCCGAAATGACGTCATCATGATGCGCGGTGTGTGCGCATCATGATGCGCCGTCATTTCGGGCCTTCCGGGGGTCTCTGCCGGCCTGCCGGGGGGCTGTGCCGGCCTGCCGGGGGGCTGTGTGGACTGCCCAGGGTCTGTACCGGCCTGCCGGGGGGCTGTGCCGGCCTGCCGGTGGTCTGTGCACCCTGTGGGGGTCTGTACCGGCCTGCCGGGGGGCTGTGCCAGCCTGCCGGGGGGCTGTGCTGATGTCCGGGAGTCTGTGCAGGCATCGTCCGATGGGACTACGAGTCCCATCGGGCGATGCCTGCTACCATGACAGTGATTGACACATTAGCCAATGATGGGACAGTAGTAGTCCCATCATCCGGCTAATGTGTTAAATGTAAAAAAAAAAAATTAAAAAAAAAATACTACATACATACTACATGCATACTACATGCATGCTACATACATACCACATATATACTACATGCATGCTACATACATACTACATGCTACATACATACTACATACATACTACATACATACTACATGCATGCTACATACATACTACATGCTACATGCATGCTACATACTACATACATACTACATACATACTACATACATACTACATACATACTACATGCATGCTACATACATACTACATGCTACATACATACCACATATATACTACATACATACTATATGCATGCTACATACATACTACATGCTACATACATACCACATATATACTACATACATACTACATGCATGCTACATACATACTACATGCTACATACATACCACATATATACTACATACATACTACATGCATGCTACATACATACTACATGCTACATACATACTACATATATACTACATGCATGCTACATACATACTACATGCTACATGCATGCTACATACATACTACATGCTACATACATACTACATACATACTACATGCATGCTACATACTACATGCTACATACATTCCACATATATACTACATGCATGCTACATACATGCTACATGCTACATACATACTACATACATACTACATGCATGCTACATACATACTACATGCTACATACATACCACATATATACTACATACATACTACATACATGCTACATACATACTACATGCATGCTACATACAATACATTCATACAATACATACATAGACATACAGTACATATAACATAGAGTAACATACTTACCAATACTTGTCACATTGTTCCCCGAAGCCATTGTCGTCTACGGAATAAATATTAACATAACAAACCACAAAAATACTCACCCATGATCCGAAGCAGTCCACGAGTGTGTCCCACGACGATCTTGGGTAGAGAACTGCAGCATCAGCTGATGCTGCCGCTCTCTACGGGCTGCAGGAATCCAATGACGGAAGGTAGGTATCCTTCCGCACTGTATTCCTCCGCCACTTAAAAAAAAAAAGTCCCTAGTCTCACTTTATGGTAAAAGCTGTGTGGGAATTTCGTGGGCTGCTTCGGATCATGGGTGAGTATTTTTGTGGTTTGTTATATTAATATTTATTCCATAGACGACAGTGGCTTCGGGGAACAATGTGACAAGTATTGGTAAGTATGTTACTCTATGTTATATGTACTGTATGTCTATGTATGTATTGTATGAATGTATTGTATGTAGCATGCATGTAGTATGTATGTAGCATGTATGTAGTATGTATGTAGTATATATGTAGTATGTATGTAGCATGTATGTGGTATGTATGTAGCATGTAGTATGTATGTAGCATGCATGTAGTATGTATGTAGTATGTATGTAGCATGTAGCATGTATGTAGCATGCATGTAGTATATATGTGGTATGTATGTAGCATGTAGTATGTATGTAGTATGTATGTAGCATGTAGCATGTATGTAGCATGCATGTAGTATATATGTGGTATGTATGTAGCATGTAGTATGTATGTAGCATGCATGTAGTATGTATGTAGTATGTATGTAGTATGTATGTAGCATGTAGTATGTATGTAGCATGCATGTAGTATATATGTAGTATGTATGTAGCATGTAGTATGTATGTAGCATGCATGTAGTATATATGTAGTATGTATGTAGCATGTAGTATGTATGTAGCATGCATGTAGTATGTATGTAGTATGTATGTAGCATGTAGTATGTATGTAGCATGCATGTAGTATATATGTAGTATGTATGTAGTATGTATGTAGCATGTAGTATGTATGATGCATATATGTAGTATGTATGTAGTATGTATGTAGTATGTATGTAGCATGTAGCATGTATGTAGTATATATGTAGTATGTATGTAGTATGTATGTAGCATGTAGCATGTATGTAGCATGCATGTAGTATATATGTAGTATATATGTACTATGTATGTAGCATGTAGTATGTATGTAGCATGCATGTAGTATATATGTATGTAGTATTTTTTTTTTTTTTTTTACATTTAACACATTAGCCGGATGATGGGACTACTACTGTCCCATCATTGGCTAATGTGTCAATCACTGTCATGGTAGCAGGCATCGCCCGATGGGACTTGTAGTCCCATCGGACGATGCCTGCACAGACCCCCGGACATCAGCACAGCCCCCCGGCAGGCCGGCACAGCCCCCCGGCAGGCCGGTACAGACCCCCACAGGGTGCACAGACCACCGGCAGGCCGGCACAGCCCCCCGGCAGGCCGGTACAGACCCCCACAGGGTGCACAGACCCCGGGCAGTCCGCACAGCCCACCGGCAGGCCGGCACAGACCCCCGGCAGGCCGGCAGAGACCCCCGGAAGGCCCGTACAGACCCCCGAGAGGCTGTACAAGGGCAGGAAAGGGTTTTTCCAATTCCGATACCGGAAGTCTCATAGACTTGAATGGGACTTCCGGTATCGGCATCGGCGATACCGATACTTTTTTTAAAGATCGGCCGATCCATTCCGATCCGATATTTTGAAGTATCGGACGGTATCGCTCAACTCTACTCTTGAAGGAAGGCATAAATATATCCAAACGGCCGTTTGTAGGGAAAAGGTTCCTCACCCCTTCCCCTGCAATAAGCATGAATGCCCGACCCCTAGATTTACACCAGTCACCATAAATATAAGCCACATCATCACCTCTTCTGTCACATAAAGATCTATGAATTGAAGAAAGACAAATACAATTTCTCCATGTGAACATCATCCTGCGAAAGATCCCATTCACACTTCTGTATCACAATCTATATGTATGGATCCCCTGTATATAATCAGCGGTGCTACATAATATTCCATCATCTACCAGCTATATTCATACATAAAAATAATGGGGAAAATAAGTGTTTGATACGCTGCCAATTTTGCAAGTTTTTCCCCCTACAAAGAATTGAGAGGTCTGTAATTTTTATCGTAGGTACACTTCAACTGTGGGAGACAGAATCAAGCAACAAAATCCATAAAATCATATTGTTTGATTTTTACATAATTTTAATTTCACTGCATGAAAAAAGTATTTGATACAAGAGAAAAACAGAACTTAGTATTTGGTACAGAAACATTTGCTTGCAATTACAGAGGTCAGATGTTTTCTGTGGTTCTTGTCCAGGTTTGCACACACTGCAGCAGGGATTTTGGCCCCTTCCTCCATGCAGATCTTCTTCTGATCTTTCAGGTTTCAGGGCTGTTGCTGGGGAAAATTGAGCTTCAGCTCCCTCTAAAGATTTACTATGAGGATCCGGTCTGGAGACTGGCTAGACCATTCCAGGACCTTTAAATGCCATTCCTTGGTTTCCCTGGCTGTCTGTTTTGGGTCATTGTCATGCTGGAAGACCCAGCCATGACCCATCTTCAATGCTCTTTCTGAGGTTGTATTCCAAATCTTGCGATACACAACCCCATTCATCCTCCCTTCAATATTGAACAGTCGTTCTGTCCCCTTTGCAGAAAAGCACCGCCAAAGTATGATGTTTCCCCCACCATGCTTCATGGTTGGGACGGTGTTCTTGGGGTTGTACTCATTATTATTCTTCCACAAAATACAACAAGTGGAGTTGATACCAAATTGTTCTATTTTGGTCTCACATGACCTTCTCCCATGTCTCTTCTGTATCATCCAGCCGGTCATTTGCGAATTTAAAAGCGAGCCTGGACATGTGCTGGTGTGAGCAGGGGAATCTTACGTGCCCTGCTGGATTTTAATCCATGACGATGTAGTGCGTTACTAATGGTAATGTTTAGAGTTGAGCGACTTTTGGTTGTTTAGGGTCGAGTTTCGTTTCATGAAACCCGACTTTTCCAAAAGTCGGATCGAGCAAAATCGGCCGACTATAGGGAAAAGTCGGGGTTCCGACCGAAACACGAAACCCTATGTAAGTCAATGGGGAATTAAAGTCGGCAGTGAGAGGAGGACAGGAAACACACCTACAGTGCCCATTTGAATGCCAAAAGCATCAATTCTTATTACTTAAGCTTGTCAACCTTAATTTACTTCATAATACTAGATACGCACTGAAAAATGGGGGTTAATATGGCTACAGTTGTGGGGGGGGTAGGGCTGGCTCCAGGTTTTCGTGGGCCCAGGGCCAAAGAGCGCCCCTTTAACACATACCACAACTCATGATGCTCCGATACGGCAGAGAAATAGCAGTATAGTACAATGAAAAATACTTCACTTCTTACATCTCATGACTGATATCCATTTTAAATTCTCCAATACCTCCAAAAACGGACAGTATATAACTCCATACAGTATTATGGCCAGCGCTTAGTGCGCTATACAGAGTAATGAGGCCCATATATTTCTCCATATGGAATCATTGATCCCATATAATGTTTCAAACCGTATATGATGAGCTCCACATAATGCTATAGTATATGTTGGTCCCAATGGATGAAGCTCCACTGTCTTATGGGCCCAAATAATGCTCCATATATAATGGGCCCCATTTCTACTGCTCTAGTGTATAATGGGCCCTGTAAATGCTGCTCCAGTGTCTGATGTCCACCTTTGGAATGCTCCAGTGTATGGTGGGCCCCATATATCATTCACCAGAGTATAGTGCTCCCCAAAAATTGCTGTCCCAACATTGAAAACAATTACATAAGTCTCCTTGCTAGGGAATCCCAGCACTACTCTGAACTCCTTGTCGTCCCCATCTTCCATCTCACTGCACTTGGCTGTTTAGGCCCTCCCACTGGCAGAGACACTTTTGCGTACTATGCGGTGCCCTGTGCCAGTGCCATCGCCCATGTGTATGCCCCCCCACCTGCTCAAGGAACCTGCACTTTCATCTGCACCTTCCTCTTTGTCACCGTGTAAGGTGGTATAGTATGTGGGAAGGGGAACCTGAGTTTCCTCTGGGTCAGATTCTGGCAGTGTAGAGTGCGAGGGGAATGTAGTGGTCTAGGTCAATGTACCAGCAGCATCATCCAGCAGTGGCTGGGCCTCAGTGCACTTGTGGCGTCCCCAAGAGTACGGTCACTACTGTGGCATTACCTTCCTCCTAGGGAGTGTGTTGTCATGCTTGGGAGCAATGAAGGATCTCTCTAGCAGTGAAACCAACACACAACACATTTCCCACTCCAGGCTAGCAGGGAGACCTCTGAACCTGACTGCTGAGGAGCTGCTCTCTGTGGTCAGGAGGAGGTAAGTTAGGGCACTCTGTGCAGGGAAGGGGAAGTGTGTGGATGTGAGAAGGGGAGCTGGAGGATGAGCAGAGTTAAGGCTCACTCCTAGCTGGAACGCATGGTCCCGATTCTGGTCTCCGAGTTTGTAGGGTCACTGACGTTCCTGCAGCAGAAACCGGGGGAAGTAGCAGCTATAAATGCTCTGTACCCAACTAAGGCTCGGAGGCCCCAGCATCGACGTGTGGGAGCCAGAAGGAAAAGGCTACAGCTGTCTGCCATACAAGTAAAGTCTGAGGAACATCTTTTAGACAGGAGGCGCTTCAGTGAACCACGGTCCTGTGAGTGCTTCCCCCACAAGCGCTAGAAAGGAGACGTTCAGGAAGGTACATGTTGGCGGAGTGTTGGAAGGGAGCTTTCCATTTTGGTCCCGGAGGTTGGCTGAGGTCCTGACCCGGAGGACACAGCACGGAGGCAGGCATCTGTGTAACCTGCAGACTGTGAGTAAAGCTTTGGAACTGCACGCTCTGGTGTCCTACAGTTATTCCAGCACCGCTACATCTGGGTACCAGCACCTACACCGCCTGTGCCTTTCCCCCATCACTACATCTACACTTCCCTGGGACTCCAGCTCCACCTGTGAGGAGCTTCACCATCTTTGCTGCACAACACCAAAAGTCCCAGAGGATCTGCATGCAGCGTCGGCCTAACATCTATGTTGCCGAACACCACAGGTGGCGTCAAACTATCTATATAAACTCTTTACCATTATACCACGCCATTTACATGGGCGCCCAGGACCACCGTCCGAGTCACCGCTGCTGTGACACATCCCACTGACACCGGCCAGGTACCGAGTACCCCACAGCCCTGGGAGGGCGACCCATATGCTGACTGCTGATCGGGCGGCGTTATTCCCACGAACCTCCAAACAGTGTCCATGAAGGCAAAGTTTTTGGTTTCCGGGGGCAGTATGATTGCAAAGCTGAACCTTAAAGGAATGTCCAAAAGGGCACCACCAGGAGTGGAGCCTGTGGCTTAATTGGACTCCACCCGGGAAACCACAACCATGCCACCTAAAGAAAAGAGGCACACTTTGAAAGCTTTGTCGATTCTGTGTGTGGTGTGGTATGTGTGTTTGTAGTTGTGCTAGCGATTTCTCAGCTTTATTCCGTTAACAACCGAGACTCCGGCATGCCCCCGCAGTACGCGTCAAGCTTACTAGAGGGATAAGCGAGGCTCTGGCACATGAGATCAAGCAATAACAGGTCTAGCATTCCCGTACATGTCCAGGGCTGCATGCACGCTACACTGAAAGGACCAGCTTTTGTCGCTTACAGGTGCAGATAACCTGCTGAACTCCGTTAGTGATGGGGATCTGGGATTCAGATTATTCCCCGCGAACGATGATTTCCCAGTAAGTTCAGGTCAACCGCAATTCCGGAGTTAGGCCTAACCGTCATTCCTGAAAAAATTACGTGTCCAAACCACAGGTGCTGTAGCTTGCTTAACAGCTCGGCAGCCGTTCTCAGGCCCAGTATGGATTCAACAACATTGTAGAAAGTTGATAAAGGGTACAGTTTCACCGGATAACATGTATATATGTAGCCTAGTTTACACATTAAAAATATATGTCTATAGATCAGGAGGCAGACTCAGATGTTCTCAGGCCCAGTATGGATTTGACCAGATTGTACAAAGTTAAGAAAGGGTACTTTATCACTGGATAGCAGGTATATATAGCATAGTTTAAACATGTAAAATCTCCGTGTTCTCAGTATGGATTACACAGCAATCTAAAAAGTGGAAAAAAGGAAATGCATTTGAGGCGTACACAACTATATACTTTTGGTGTTATTTTTAAATCTTCATATATATTTCTGTCTCAGTAATACAGTCCAGCCTCTCCGCAATAGGAAATGAGATGCATACAATTACTGACATAAAGGCTAGTGATTGCAGAAATCTAGGAATTACTATTCACGGGAAAAACTTCCGTCACAATTCTCATAGGCGATGCTGACCCTCAATTAATTTGTGTGTTGAGACAGTGAAAACATTTTTTTGTGAATAAAGTCTTGCTGTATCGCACTTCCGTTGATTCCATCACTGTTACTCATCTCAATCAAATTTTTATCACAGGGAGCGATGTAAACATGGTGCTCACTGGCTATCATGATCTGTCACGTAACTTTGGAGTGCAAAAGACAGAAGCCAAAGGCCGTAGGCGATTCTATTTGATTGGCATGAGAGGGCACATTTTAAAATGTGCGCCGGAATGTTACACGTTTGTGAGTAGGAAAACTGTGAAAGCTGATGATAAACCACCACTGCATGTCATTGTGAGTCGACGTCCATAAGAAATGGAAGCCATTGATCATCTGGAGCTAGAGCCCGGCCAGCAGGACAGGGCATAGCTACATCTTAACCATCATCTTTCAGTTCAATCAATTTGTAGTGGCACTCCCAGTGAAGGATTTGACAGCCCAGACTACACAGCGGAGGAGCAGGGAGAGGTAAACATTGCAAATGCTGGGGCCCTGCCCTAGCAAGGGGGGCACACACGTGGGCGTCGGTACTGGCACTGGGCCCCTCATAGTACGGCGGTGTGTCTGACGGCGGGTGTGCACCACCAGCGTCAGAGACACTTGATTGCACTATGAGGGACCCTGTGCCAGTGCCCGCGCCCAAGAGTCGGCCTACCCACCTGTCCAGGGCAACGACACTCGCACGGTTTCGTGCGCTAGGTGGTGACCCCGGCCATGGGGGGGGCAGCCCAGTTAGGGCGGTTTACAAAGTGGCATATGTTGATGTGGGACATTCAGCTGCTGCAAAAGGCGAAATAGGTCAAGTTCGTGGAATAGGAGAAGGACCAAAGCAAGCCATTTTTCTGGCAACCTATGTGTCATCAAGGGAAGGTGGGACAAAATCCTTGGAAACCCATGCATGGTTCATTTTAATGAAGGTTAGATCATCCACATTTTGGGTTGACAGACGGGTCCTTTTTTCTGTCAGGATTGATCCAGCTGCACTGAAGACTCTTTCCGATAGCACACTTGCAGCTGGGCAAGCGAGCTCCTGTAAGGCATATTGGGCCAATTCAGGCCAGGTGTCCAGTTTAGCGGCCCAATAGTCAAAGGGGAATGACCTGTGTGGGAGAACATCGATATGGGAGGAAAAGTAGTTTGTAACCATAGTTGACAACTGCTGTCTCCTGTCACTTTCCATCGATGCATTATTACCAGTTGTGTGAGCGGTACTTAAAAATCAGTCCACAACATTGTCATGAAAACCCTGTCTCCAACGCCACTTCTGCTGTGTGCACCACGAACACCTCTGCCAAGCTGACCCCGGCCCGTACGGCTCGTGTGAGAACCATCACCGCTGCTGTGTGCTGGGAATGCCTAAACCAACTGGTTTACCAGAGTTGCTTGTTTATTATATAATATTAGGTCAAGGTTCTCCTGTGGCATGATGTTTTGTAATTTGCCTTTATAGCGTGGATCCAGGATGCTGGCCAACCAGTAGTCGTCATCGTTCATCATTTTGGCAATATGGGGGTCACTTTTTAGGATCTGCAAGGCATAATCTGACATGTGGGCCAATGTTCCCGGTGTCAATGATGCACTGCGAGTGCTGGTTGGAGGAGCACTTTCTGGCAAATCCACATCCCTCCAGTCACGCACAAACCCTGTACCAGACCTTGCCACGCCAACATTTTCACTTGCCCCACGAGATGCATCCTCCTCCCCTAAGTAATCATCCCCATCATCATCCTCCTCCTCCACTTCTTCCTCCACCTCGTCCAGGAGAGGTCCCTGAGCAGACAATGGCTGAATGTCATCAAGGATTCCCTCGTCCTCTTCCTCCTCGTCAACATTGGCTGCAGACGCCTGCTCCTTAAGGTGCGTCAAAGTTTGCATGAGCAGACGCATAAGTGGGATGCTCATCCTTAGGATGGTGTCGTCTGCGCTTACCAGTCGTGTGCATTCCTCAAAACACTGAAGGACTTTACAGAGGTCTTTCAGCTTCGACCACTTCACACCTGTCAACTCCATGTCTGCTCTCAAAGTGCCTGGCCGTGTATCCTCCCACAAATGCACGGCCAGGCCTGCCTCTGTTCGCACAGCCGCTCAACCATGTGCAGGGTGGAGTTCCACCTTGTTGCAATTTCGATAATGAGGCGGTGGTTGGGAAGGTGGAGCAATCGCTGCAGCTTCTGCATACGAATGGAGTGTACAGGCGACTGGCGGATGTGCGCGCACAGTCTTCGCACCTTCTGGAGCAGGGCTGTGAACTCCGGATAATTGTTGAGGAAGCACTGCACCACCAGGTTCAAGGTGTGAGCCAAGCAAGGTATGTGGCTGAGTTTTGAAAGGGCTATGGCTGCAACAAAATTACGGTCGTTATCACTAACCACCTTGCCTGCCTCAAGATGTATACTGCCCAGCCATGACTCAGTTTGTCGCTGAAAGTACTCGGCCAGCACCTCCGCGGTGTGTCTGACGCCCAAACACATCATCTGCAACACAGCCTGCTGACGCTTTCCACTAGCTGCTCGATAGGGGGACACCTCGTGTGCAACAGTGGCAGCTGCAGATGGAGTGCTCGTACGACTGCGCTCTGTGGACGAGCTTTCGCTTCTGGAGAAGGAAGAGGAGGAGGCCTACAGCCAACTGTTTCCTATACCGTGGGCTAGGCAGCACTGTCCCACCACCGCTGTCCCCTGTGGACCCTGCATCCACCACATTAACCCAGTGCGCAGTGATGGACACGTAACGGCCCTGGCCATGCCGACTGGACCATGCATCTGTTGTGAGGTGCACCTTTCCACTCACTGACTGCTTGAGTGCATGGACAATGCGGTCTTTCACATGATGGTGGAGGGCTGGGATGGCTTTGCGAGAGAAGAAGTGGCGACTGGGTAGGTCATAGCGTGGTACTGCATAGGCCATGAGTTTGCGGAAAGCTGCGCTTTCCACCAACCGATAGGGCATCATCTCTAACGAGATTAGTTTGGCAATATGGGTGTTCAAACCCAGTGTACGCGGATGAGAGACTGAGTACTTTCTTGACCTACTCATAGTCTCTGGGAGGGTGAGCTGGACTTGAGAGCTGCATATGGTGGAACTAGCGGTGGACAGGGTGGACTGAGAGAGGGTTGATGATGGTGATGGAGTTGGTGTTCTTTCTGATGGCCTAGATTCAGTCTTTCGTTGATATAACAGTGGGATTCCCTGACTGCTGTGGCCTTGCAACGACACCTCAACATTTGCTGGTGTGCTAACTGGTGGGCTTACAGTGGGGGAAACAATGTAGCATTGCTGACCACCTTCTTTGTGATCAGTTGCACATGTGGTACTTGAGGTTTGGTGTTGTGTCCACGCTTGCAAGTGCATGCTGGTTAAATGTCTAAGCATGCAACTGGTATTCAAATTTTTCAGATTTTTCCCTCGGCTAAAGGTCTTTGCGCACTTCTTACAGATAACCTTGGCCTGATCATGAGGATTTTGTTCAAAAAAGTGCCACACTGCACTCTTCCTACTTTGGAAGACATTTTGCGGCCTAGCACGCTGTGCTATTTTGACCGTCTGGACAAGCTGTCCAGCAACTCTTTTGATTTTTGGAACCTGTCTTTGGAGTGCTCCGGGCCTGCCAGATAACAGCTGTTGCGATATCGATGTCTGCTGTGGATGCTCCTCCTCCTCATCTGAGCTATTGGAAGCAGCACCCTCTTCCCCCAATGGATGCCAATCTGGGTCAACAACTGGGTCATCCATCACCTCCTCTTCAATGTCATGGGCACCTTCCTCTGTGTCACCGTGTATGGTGGTATAGTATGCGGGAAGGGGAACTTGAGTCTCATCAGGGTCAGAATCTGGCTCATTACACTGCGAGGACAATGTAGTGCTCTGAGTGAATGTACCAGCAGAATCATCTATCAGTGGCTGTGCATCAGTGCACTCCATGTCAGATTCATCTTGGCCTGGGTAATTCACCATTTCACTTGATAACCCAGGCATGAAAACAGCTCCATGGAGTAATCAGCTGTATGGCCTGCGTCATCCTTCAATCTTGGTTGGGGTGAAGGACACAAGGAAAGGTGTGGTTCATGAACATGAGCCTCCAATGACGACTCAGTGCTTTTATTTTTTACAACTTCAGAAGAGGAGGCGATAGAGCTGGAGGATGAGTCAGCAATGTAAGACAAAACTTTTTCTTGAAGCTCTGGCTTTAAAAGCGGTTTTCCAACTCCTAGAAAACTAAGCCTTCGAGGCCTTGTGTAGCCAGACGATGACGCAGGCTCAACACCTCCTGCATTCGGTACTATTTTGCTTTTGCCACTACCATCAGATACACCACCAACACCATCATTACCAGCTGGCAACCCCCGCCCAATTCCACCAGCCTTCCTCATTTTTGGTAAAAATGTACACAAAACCCCACAATCTATATAGTAATGTAAAACAAGGTACAAGGTGTATATAGGACAGGGGAGATGAAGAATTTCTGAACACACTTGTGGACACTGTTGGATTGTGTGAGGCCCAGTGAATATCACACCGGTATGTCACAGGCTCAATGTCGCAGGTGTGAAAAATGTCACTATAGGACAGGGGAGATGTAGAATTTCTGAACACACTTGTGGACACTGTTGGATTGTGTGAGGCCCAGTGAATATCACACCGCTATATCACAGGCTCAATGTTGCAGGTGTGAAAAATGTCACTATAGGACAGGGGAGACGTAGAATTTCTGAACACACTTGTGGACACTGTTGATTTGTGTGAGGCCCAGTGAATATCACACCGCTATGTCACAGGCTCAATGTCGCAGGTGTGAAAAATGTCACTATAGGACAGGGGAGATGTAGAATTTCTGAACACACTTGTGGACACTGTTGGATTGTGTGATGCCCAGTGAATATCACACCGCTATGTCACAGGCTCAATGTCGCAGGTGTGAAAAATGTCACTATAGGACAGGGGAGATGTAGAATTTCTGAACACACTTGTGGACACTGTTGGATTGTGTGAGGCCCAGTGAATATCACACCGCTATGTCACAGTCTCAATGTCGCAGGTGTGAAAAATGTCACTATAGGACAGGGGAGATGTAGAATTTCTGAACACACTTGGGGACACAGTTGGATTGTGTGAGGCCCAGTGAATATCACACCGCTATGTCACAGGCTCAATGTCACAGGTGTGAAAAATGTCACTATAGGACAGGGGAGATGTAGAATTTCTGAACACACTTGTGGACACTGTTGGATTGTGTGAGGCCCAGTGAATATCACACCGCTATGTCACAGGCTCAATGTCATAGGTGTGAAAAATGTCACTATAGGACAGGGGAGATGTAGAATTTCTGAACACACTTGTGGACACTGTTGGATTGAGTGAGGCCCAGTGAATATCACACCGCTTTGTCACAGTCTCAATGTCGCAGGTGTGAAAAATGTCACTATAGGACGGGGAGATGTAGAATTTCTGAACACACTTGTGGACACTGTTGGATTGTGTGAGGCCCAGTGAATATCACACCGCTATGTCACAGGTGTGAAAAATGTCACTATAGGACAGGGGATATGTAGAATTTCTGAACACACTTGTGGACACTGTTGGATTGTGTGAGGCCCAGTGAATATCACACTGCTATGTCACAGTCTCAATGTCGCAGGTGTGAAAAATGTCACTATAGGACAGAGGAGATATAGAAGTTCTGAACACACTTGTGGACACTCTTGGATTGTGTGAGGACCAGTGAATATCACACCGCTTTGTCACAGTCAGAAATTGGCTAGTGTATGACAAACTACAAGGTGTATATAGAATTGGGCAGAATAGGAATCTCCCTAGAGTGTAGGTCTGTAAGAACGGAACAAGTCACACACAGATAGCTTCACTGTGGCCGTGATAACAGCCGTTACACGGTACTGAGAGAGGAGCGTGCACGTACACCGCTGTCCGGTGTCCGTAAAATTGTCAAGCTCCGTGTTTTTTAAGTATACGGACTGACACACGCTGTCTCTCTGTAGTTGTGAATGTGATCAAACAGCAAATCTACTTAACTGTTTGAAAACCAGACAAAAACTAGAAGGTGGAGGTCTGTAAGAACGGAACATGTCCTCGACTTATTCTTACAGAGTCACACACAGATAGCTTCACTGTGGCCGTGATCACAGCCGTTACACGGTACTGTGTGAGGAGCGTACACCGCTGTATGGTGTGAAAAAATGCACGCTCAGTACCTCACCAGGATAAAAAAAAAATTTGGATTGCTTTTAAAAAAGCAGTTTGCAGAGCAGTGGGAAAACAGCAATGCAGCTATCAGGAAGCCTTATAAGGCAGCCTAACAACCAACACAGCTGATCCAGCAAAATATAGCCTCCACTTGCACTGCACAGTAACTGGTGTGTTGTACATGCAAAATCGCTAGCAGCAGAAGCAGTTTTTGGTGTCTTCTTCCCTGCCTAACGCTCTCCCTACAGAATCAGCAGCAGCAGCAGCTCTCCCTATTCTGAGATCAGCATGAGTAATATGGCAGTCGGCGTGCACGCCCTTTTATACCCCCTGTGACGCCCCCCAAAGCAAGCCAATCACTTGCATGCCCTTCTCAAAGATGGTGGTGACCCCTTTTATGTCATCACGTTGCCCACAGTGTCCGTGGATCCTGATTGGCTGAAAAAGGGCGGAAAACAAACTTTTGAAATGCGACTTTGGCACTAAAGTCGCCGAGCTCGTGGCCGACCTCACCCTAGGGTCGGGTTTCTTTTCATGAAACCTGACTTTACCAAAAGTCGGCGACTTTTGAAATTTTTCGACCCGTTTCGCTCAACTCTAGTAATGTTTGATACTGTGGTCTCAGCTCTCTTCAGGTCATTGACCAGGTCTTCCCATGTAGTTTTGTGCTGATTCCTGACTATTCTCAGAATCATCCTTACCCCATGAGGCGAGATCCTGCATGGAGACCCAGATCGAGGAAGATAGACAGTCGTCTTGTGTTTCTTCCATTTTCTAATAATTGTCCCAACATTTGTTGCCTTCTCACCAAGCTGCCTGCTGAATGTCCTATAGCCTGTCCCAGCCTTGTGCAGGTCTACAATTTTGTCACTGGTGTCTTAGACAGCTCTTTGATCTTGGCCATGGTGGAGAGGTTGCAGTGTGATTGATTGTGTGAACAGGCGTCTTTTATACAGGTAACTAGTTTAAACAGTTGCAATTAATGCAGGTAATGAGTGCAGAGTAGGAGGCTTCTTAACGAAAAACTAACAGGTTTATGACAGCCAGAATTCTTGCTGGTTGGTAGGTGATCAAATATTTAATGCAATAAAAAGGAAATGTAATTATTTAAAAATCATACAATGGGATTTCCTGGATTTTTATTTAAGATTCTGTCTTTCACAGGTAAAGTGTACCTGCGATAAAAATTACAGACCTCTCCATTCTTTGTAGGTGGGAAAACATGCAAAATCGGCAGCGTTTCAAATACTTATTTTCCCCCACTGTATATGTATATTTCCCCACACACACACATATTCCCTGATGATGATGTCACAGTATCAGAGTTCTATAGAGTGACAATGCCACACAGGTGATGATGTCACACAGGTGATGATGTCACACAGGTCATGATGTCATAATAGTCAGAGGTGATAAAAGGCCGACTCACGAACATTCTAACTGAGGGTTTTAGAGTTTGTGGAGTTTGGATTTTGTTTTGCGTTTCTGTTGAGCAAAATGCCTAAAAATAAGCGCTTTATTATGGACTCTGATACAGAGAACAGCGGCAGCAGTGACCAGGTGAGTGATGATTCTTGTATTCATCATTTATAGGGTTTTTTTCAAGTCACTTTTCTGTTCCTTTTTTAACTGCGGCATTTGATGACTTACTTTTGTTTGCCACATTCATCAACATGTGGCACTCTTTTCATCAATTTTTCCAAAAGTAAAAAAAAAATGGTCTTTTTTTCCCCCTTACTTTAAATATTTTTGCCACGTTTTAACACAAAAAAAGTCAACTTTTTCCAAAATGTCGCAAAAAATAAAATTTGACCTTTAAAACTATGACATTATGAATCACTCAGGGGTAAGACGAGAACATTTCAGACAAATCTTGCATTTTTTTGAAAAGTTGCAAATAATGAACCAGGCAAAAATATCTGGAAACCCCAAATCCCGACACCAAAATTAAGCAAAAAAAATGGGTGAACTCATATAAAATAGTCTTAAAATATGATGAATGTGATGCAAAAAAAGGCTCAAAACACCAAAAAAAGATTCTAGGAATGGATCAGGCCCTATGTGTTAAGCACTAGTAGCTTGGTAACTCTCCTCTGCTGTACCCCAGGACCAGACCTTATACCCTACACAATATTACATACATTTTAAAATTGACTCTCGATAATAATAAGATATTTTGGTTTAAAATTTCTAAAATTTGGAGGCAAAAATCATTGTTTTTTTATTTTTTTCTTCCCAGTCACCGGTCAATGGAAAACGCCGCAGAGTTTCTGCGTCCAACATACAGGTCGGCAGCAGTGATGACAACGTCCATCAGGTGAGCGCTCGTTTCTCTACAGTGCGGTCTGTAGCTTTGGGTTTCATTAAGAAATGGACACCACATTCTGAGATAACGCCATATTGAGGTGTCTTAATTCTCAATGTTTGTGTTCCTTGATTTCAGTCTCATCGACTTATTCCGAGGTCTCCGAGGAGCCTTGGAGATGAAGATGGCGGCTCTGGTTCCCACCTGCTAAATACGGAGTCAGGTATGTGATAAAGCGTCTGGAAGGATCACTTCCTTGTAAAATAAGAAATTAGACTTTTTATTGTTTAGGAAAACTAAAAGGCACAGAAGTAATTGATTATATTTGTTCTTTTCTCCAGAGCCCAAATCTCCCCAATCCAACTTTGTGCAGGAGGAGACAGCAAGGTAATGTATTCCTATATATTCGTATTATCAGGGTCATATTCATGTTATCTGGTCACTAGGTGGCGTGGTTATTGGCATATTCTCAAATAAGGCGTCAGCTGTGTGTCTGCAGGTCGTGTACGACCATAGTACATATTTTTGATGTTTTCTTACCAGGAGAAAGGAGTGTTTCATCAAGAACTGTTTCCTGAGTGATCTGTCTTCTCCCACATCCAAATACGTCATCAACTTTCAAAAGAACAAACAGAAGTTGACACAACGTTTGTATGAGTTTTTTAACCGGACCGTCTTTGAGAACCAGGTATTCAGTTATAATACACACCCAGAATAGGGCGATATGGGGATGAAGGGTTAGAGCTAGGGTTAAAGTATCCAGCATATATAGTATATACCTCTATAGGTATGGGGTGATATTGGGGATAGTGACCGGAGGGTTAGAGCTAGGGTAAGTGTATCCAGTGTATATAGTATATACCTCTATATTTTGTAGGAATAGGGTGATATGGGGGATAGTGGCTGGAGAGTTAGAGCTAGAGTAAGTGTATCCAGTGTATATAGTATATACCTCTATATTCTGTAGGTATGGGTGATATGGGGGATAGTGACTGGAGGGTTAGAGCTGGGGTTAGTGTATCCAGTGTATATAGTATATACCTCTATAGTCTGTAGGTATGGGGTGATATAGGGGATAGTGACTGGAGGTTTAGCGTTGGGGTTTCTGTATCCAGTGTATATAGTGTATACCTCTATATTCTGTAGGTATGGGGTGATATGGGAGATAGTGACTGGAGGGTTAGAGTTGGGGTTACTGTATCCAGTGCATATAGTATATACCTCTATATTTTGTATTTTCTCCTTCTTTCCTCTGTAGCTTCCTGCAGATTTGGACATCAGCTGGAATAAAAGACTGCGTAAAATAGCCGGACGCACTGGCTACATGCGGAATAATGAGCAGCGCTACGCCATCATCCAGTTGTCAGATAAAGTGTGCGATTCTGCAGGTAGGCTTCACATCGGGCACAATTTATGGGTTTGCTGCGGTGACATCTTCCGTACGTCTTTACTCCTGATTGTAATAAAATGCTGCTTTGTCCTCAGATCGAGTACGAGACACCATTATCCATGAGATGTGTCATGTTGCCTGCTGGCTCATCGATGGTAATGAAGACTTTGGCCATCACCAGCTATGGATGCAGTATTGTGAGAAGGTGGCACAGATCCACCCTGACCTCCCGCCCATTACCGTACTCCACAGTTGGGAGTGCCACTACCCGGTGCTATACCAGTGCTCAGGGTGCCAGGGCAGGTAAGATATGACACATATTAACCATGGACAGAGCCTGATACTGGATGGGCGGATATTCCTGTATTTTTGTGTGAACGTTTTAGTTGCTTTACGATTCTGCACTCAGACGTGGAGGCGCTCTGTCATTGATGTTGGATGTGTTTGTACCTTTCGGATCAGTCTTCTATATAAGCCTTTTCTCTCTCCATAGAATCGGAAGATGGACGAATTCTCTAAACACTGAGAAGTACGTGTGCAGCCACTGTGACGGCAAATTGTTTCTTGTAACCCCAACCTGAGGGGATCTATTAGCCATAAGATCGGCCGGACAAGATGGCAACACATGGACAACGTCATCCATCTCAGTCTTCCACCATAACAGCGTCTTCTCACCATCTCGCGGGCAGCACGGTGACTCAGTGGTTAGCACTGGAGTCTGCAGCACCCGGGTGTTGGAAGCAAATCCAACCACGGACTTCTGCATGGAGTTTGTATGTTCTCCCCGTGTCTGCGTGGGTTTCCTCCGGGTTCTCCGGTTTCCTCCCACATGCCAAAGACATACGGAGAGGTGAAATTCAGACATCCTTCCAAATTGTCCTTAAAATAAATGATCCCAGTACATCACCGAAAAACATGTTGGTGCTATGTCATTAACTGGGAATAAATCCACATAAAAAAATGTACAGATATTTTTAGAGAAAATAAAGCTGATCATCGAATCGTGGGCTAAACCAAAAGAGTCAAAGAGGTTCTGCAGCAGGTGACAGGTACATTATAACATATTGTTTAGAGGCCAAAGTGCTGGTGCTATGTATGAAAATAGGAAATTAGAACTTCAGATCAATCACTATTGTCCAGGACCAGACCAGTCCATTCTCTCTGCCCAGCCACAGACTTCTCCTGTCCAGAGTCTGAGACAAGTAATTTTGATTCACAGGCAGTTAAAGGGAATCTGTCACCCCTTTTTTCGAATATGAGCTGCCGGCACCGACATCAGGGGCTTATCTACAGAATTCTGTAATGCTGTAGATAAGCCCCCAATGTAACCTGAAAGATAAGAAAAAAGAGTTAGATTATACTCACGGGGGGGGGCGGTCCAGTCCGATGGGTGTCGTGGTTCGGTCCGGCGCATCCCATCTTCATCCGATGCCGTCCTCTTCTTTCCTTCCTGTCGTGGCTCCTGCGCAGGCGAACTGCTCTGCTCTGTTGAGGGCAGAGCAGAGTCCTGCAGTGCGCAGGCGCCGGGAGAGGTCCAGCGCCTGCGCACTGCAGTATTCGGGCGGTGCGCCTGCACCGGAGCTACGACAGGAAGGAAAGAAGAGGACGGCATCGTTTGAAGATGGGAGGCGCCGGACCGCGACACCCATTGGACCGGACCGCCCCCCCGGTGAGTACAATCTCTTTTTTCTTACCAATATGTGATGAACAGCCCACCGCTGTTCGCCCAATACGGCGACTAACGGGGGTCCCGCTGCCACCAAAACGTGACGGACAGCGGACCCTGTGTCACCACTATGTCATAATCCCACCACTGACAGTGGTGTATCAGCGGACGGAGGGACGCGACACACTGCCGGCACACGGCTATCACAGGCGCCGTGGGGGCTTATCTTAGTTATCCCACCACTGGCACTATGTGACCAAAAATATCCAGCAAGCTAATCTCGCTCTAACAATTTGCCGCAGGGTGGTTTAATTTGGATGCCCCTCCACTGCTATCAATCTTCCAAGTACTGTGGGGAGTTATGTATATCCCACTTTCTCAGTTCCCCTTTGGAACTCGCAGCTCTCCGGCGCTCCCCTTACCCTCAGATCAGTCAGGGAACTGCACCTAGGATAATTAGTCGCCGGACGGGCTGCTTGCTGTGAACCGGCGATTAGGCTTCTGCAGTAAGGGAATTATCAATGCTGTGGCCGCAGCCCCTCACTCAGCAATATAAGACCCTTCTGGACTGCCAGCAAGCCGCAATAACTGTACACAACGCGCTGCCACCAGCTCCTGGTTTCTCTGCTTAAGTTATAGACTCAAGGGAGGGGTTCGAAGCCAACCCGACAAATTAGTAGCGATTACCTAACAAAGGCATATATGTTGTGAGTTCATTTTCCCCTTCACTACTGAGGCCCGAGGAACTCCCTCTTCTGGTGAAGAAAGGTAG
This sequence comes from Dendrobates tinctorius, assembly GCF_039654945.1. Classification (NCBI taxonomy): domain Eukaryota; kingdom Metazoa; phylum Chordata; class Amphibia; order Anura; family Dendrobatidae; genus Dendrobates; species Dendrobates tinctorius. The sequence continues at coordinate 10,226,973 of NW_027361695.1, read as the reverse complement.
TGAGCCTGATTGTCAAACACCTGGGGCTGATGATGATGACTGGCTGAGTGGAGTTAATGACTGGATATAAGGCTGCCGACGCCCTTCTGGCCTGTGGGTGATTTCTCTGTGGACTTCTAGGAAACCAGTCTGATTCCTGCTCATCTAAAGCTAAGATTTTTGCTTTGCCTTTTTGCATTAGTGTTTTGTTTTTCCTTGTTTTTCTGGATTCTGCCATTCCCTGCTGGGGTGAGCTGAATCTCCTTTTGCCTGTTGCTCTGTCTTCAGAATATTCCTGAGTACTGACATAGCCTTTTTGAAGCCTAGCGTCTTCAGGGCCTTTTTTACTGTCAGTTTGTTGGCTCTTATTTTCATAGGGTTTTTTACGGATTGCAGACAGCAGCCTTCCTGTCCTTTCCTATCTAAGCTAGCTTGGGCCCCATCTTTGCTCTAACTTTCTGTCTGTGTTTTGTTCTTTCTTCTTGCTTCACCATCATTATATGTGGGGGGCTGCCTTTTGCTTTGGGGTCTGCTCTGGGGCAGTTTAGATTTCCCTTTCTGTCTTTAGGCTATGTAGTCCTCCGGCTGTGATCGAAGGGCCTAGGGCATCGTAGGAGCCCCCCACGGCTACTGCTAGTTGTGTTGATAGGTTCAGGGGTCTGCAATCCGATAGCTGCCAACTTCTCTGGTTTTCTGGACTTAGCTAGCATTTCTATTTTTGCCTCCTACGGTGACTCAATCATAACAGAATCACCCGCCATACCGCAGATCCTAGGGTACTCAATTGCAGGAAAGAATTGTATAAAAAAAAAAAAAGAAGGGTGTGTATATTTTTTCCTCTATATCTCTGAGGCCGTAGGGGGAATTTTTTTTTTCTCTCAATGGAGATAAAGCAATTGTCTGATCGTGTGGAGCAGCTCGCTGCGGAAGTGCGGGGAATTTCCGCCTACCTTGCTCATTCACATGCTGCTGAACCAAAGATTCCTACACCTGATGTATTATTTGGGGATCGGTCTAAATTTTTGAATTTCAAAAATAATTGTAAATTATTTTTTGCCTTGAAGTCTAACTCGTCAGGGAGCTCCGCGCAGCAGGTTAAAATTGTCATCTCTTTGCTGCGTGGCGATCCCCAGGATTGGGCGTTTTCTTTGAAACCAGATGATCCTATTCTGACTAATGTGAACGCATTTTTTCAGGCCTTGGGGTTGTTGTATGACAAACCTAATGCCATTGATCAGGCTGAAAAGACCCTGCTGGCATTGAACCAGGGTCGTGATTCTGCAGAATTGTACTGTCAAAAATTCCGAAAGTGGGCAGTACTTACTACCTGGAATGATAATGCCTTGGCTGCTCTCTTTCGGAAGGGGTTGTCAGAAGCCGTAAAAGATACTATGGTGGGATTTCCTGTTCCCTCTGGTCTTGACGATTCTATGTCTTTAGCCATTCAGGTTGATCGGCGTTTGCGCGAACGCAGAGCTGCACGAGAGGTGTTGCCTCCTGTTGAACTGATGTCTGAACCTGTGCAATATGATAGAGTTTTTTCCAGAGAGCAGCGTCAGGAGTTCAGAAGGCGTAATAAGTTGTGTTGTTTCTGTGGAGATGCCTCGCATATTATTTCTGTCTGTCCTAAACGCGAGAAACGCCTTGCACACACGTTTTCTGTTGGTGGTGTTCAACCTAAGTTTCTTCTGGCTATTCTCTGATCTGCTCCCTGTCCACATTTTCCGCCAAGGCTTTTGTGGATTCGGGAGCAGCTCTAAACCTAATGGACTTGGATTTTGCTAAACGTTGTGGATTTCCGATGACACCTCTGCAGACGCCTATCCCTTTGAGGGGGATTGATGCTACTCCTTTGGCTAAAAATAAACCTCAGTTTTGGACCCAGGTGGTAATGCGGGTCGCCCCAGACCATCAAGAAAATTGCAGGTTTTTGGTGTTACATAATCTGCATGATACTATTGTTCTGGGGTTTCCCTGGTTACAAATTCATAATCCAGTTTTGGATTGGAAATCTCTGTCTGTGGTGAGTTGGGGTTGTCGGTGTGCCTTTAGTGAGGCTCCGGTGTTTTCCACCTCTCCTCAGTCGCATGATGTTCCTGATTATTTGGCGGACTTTTATGATGTATTTAGTGAGAATGAGTCTGCGTCTCTGCCTCCTCATAGGAGTTATGACTGTGCAATTGAACTGAGCCCGGGGTGTAAATTTCCCAAGGGTCGGCTCTTCAATTTATCTGTACCCGAGCACGAGGCTATGCGATCCTATATTCACGAGGCTATGCGATCCTATATTAAGGAGGCGTTGGAGAAGGGTCATATTAGACCATCCTCGTCACCCTTAGGTGCCGGGTTTTTTTTGTAGCCAAAAAGGATGGATCATTAAGACCTTGTATTGATTATCGTGCTCTCAACAAAATTACTGTTAAATATCAGTATCCGTTACCCCTGATTTCTGATCTATTCTCCAGAGTTAAAGGTGCTTGCTGGTTTACCAAGCTTGACCTCAGGGGGGCGTATAATCTTATTCGCATTAAGCATGGGGATGAATGGAAGACGGCGTTTTAATACTCCGGAGGGACATTTTGAGTACCTGGTGATGCCTTTTGGGCTCACTAATGTCCCTTCTGTCTTCCAGTGCTTCATGAACGATATTTTCCGAGATTTTGTCGATAAATTTTTGATTATCTATCTGGATGATATTTTGATCTTCTCCAAGGATTGTGATTCTCATGTGGAACATATTCGGACTGTGTTCCGGATCTTGAGGGAGAATTTCCTGTATGTCAAAGGATCTAAATGCCTTTTTGGAGTACAGAGGATTTCTTTTTTGGGATTTATTTTGTCCCCATCAACTATTGAAATGGACCCGGCCAAGGTACAGGCCATTTACGATTGGGTTCAGCCCACTTCTTTGAAGGCCCTCCAGAAGTTTTTGGGTTTTGCTAATTTTTATCGGAAATTTATAGCAAAATTTTCTAGTATTGCCAAGCCATTGACTGATTTGACTAAGAAGGGTGCTGATGTGTTAAATTGGTCTCCGGAGTCTGTTTCTTCCATTCAGGAGCTGAAGCAAAGATTCACCTCCGCCCCGGTTTTGCGGCAACCTGATGTCTCACTTCCGTTCCAGGTAGAGGTGGATGCTTCTGAGATTGGTGCAGGAGCTGTTTTGTCCCAAAAGGATCCTGTAACATCTAAAATGAATCCCTGTGCTTTCTTTTCCCGAAAGTTCTCCCCATCTGAACGTAACTATGATGTGGGGAATCGGGAACTGTTAGCCATGAAATGGGCATTTGAGGAGTGGAGACATTGGTTGGAGGGAGCTAAGCATCAAGTCGTGGTCCTCACTGACCACAAGAATTTGATTTACCTAGAGTCGGCTAAGCGCTTGAACCCTAGACAGGCTAGGTGGGCCTTGTTTTTTACACGTTTTGATTTTGTGGTTTCTTTTCTTCCTGGAACTAAGAATGTCAAGGCTGACGCCCTCTCTAGGAGCTTCTTTGCTGATTCTCCTGTGGTGACCAAGCCTGCTACTATCTTAGGCGAAGGGGTAGTTCTTTCTGCCATCTCGCCCGATTTGAGACGTGCTCTGGAAGAGTTCCAGGAGGACAAACCTGAGCGTTGTCCCAGTGGAAAGTTGTATGTTCCTGACCAGTGGAAGAAGAGAGTGATGTCTGAAGTTCATTGCTCTGCTTTGGCTGGTCATCCAGGTATTTTTGGTACTAGAGATCTGGTGAGTCGGTCTTTTTGGTGGCCCTCCTTGTCTCGTGATGTCAGGAATTTTGTGCAGTCCTGTGGGACGTGCTCCCGGTCTAAATCGTGTTCTCGCTCTAGTGGGTTGTTGATGCCTTTGCCTGTCCCCAAGAGGCCATGGACCCATATTTCAATGGATTTCATCTCGGATATGCCTGTCTCTCAAAGGATGACTGTTATTTGGGTGATTTGTGATAGGTTCTCTAAGATGGTTCATCTTGTACCACTCCCTAAGTTGCCGTCTTCCTCTGAATTGGTGCCCCTGTTTTTACAACAGGTGGTTCGCTTGCACGGGATTCCTGAGAACATTGTATCTGACAGAGGAGTCCAGTTTGTGTCTAGATTTTGGAGAACTTTCTGTTCCTAGCTGGGATTTCAGTTGTCCTTCTCCTCTGCTTTTCACCCTCAGACCAATGGGCAGACGGAGAGAACAAACCAGACCTTGGAGTCATATTTGAGATGTTTTATTTCTGCTGATCAGGATGATTGGGTTTCATTTTTGCCCTTGGCCGAATTTGCTTTAAATAATAGAGCTAGTTCTGCCACTTTGATGTCACCTTTTTTTTGTAACTTTGGGTTTCATCCTCGATTTTCTTCAGGGCAGGTGGAGCCCTCTGCCTGCCCAGGTGTTGACACTGTGGTGGAGAGAATGCACCAGATCTGGGACCAAGTGGTGGATAAGTTATCTCTCTCCCAGGAAAAGGCCCAGTGGTTTTCCAACCGACATAGGACCATTGGTCCCCAGTTTAAGGTTGGTGATATGGTGTGGTTATCATCAAAAAATATTGCTATGAAGGTGGCTTCTCCTAAGTTTAAGCCTAGATTTATTGGACCTTACAAGATTTTGGAGATTATTAATCCGGTCTCTTTTCGTTTGGCTCTTCCTGTCACATTTAAAATCCATAATGTGTTCCATAAATCTTTGTTGAAGAGGTTTGTTGAACCTGTTGTTCCGGGGGTTGCACCTCCAGACCCTCCAGGTTGAAGGTAACATGGAATATGAGGTAGAGAAAGTACTGGATTCCCGTCTGGCTAGACGGAGACTCCAGTATTTGGTTAAGTGGAAGGGTTATGGTCAGGAGGATAATTCCTGGGTCTGTGCCTCTGATATTCATGCCAAAAGATTGGTGCGTGCCTTTCATCGGGCTCACCCTGATCGCCCTGGTGGCGTGGTTGAGGGTTCGGTGACCCCTCCTCAAGGGGGAGGTACTGTTGTGAGTTCATTTTCCCCTTCACTACTGAGGCCCGAGGAACTCCCTCTTCTGGTGAAGAAAGGTAGTGAGCCTGATTGTCAAACACCTGGGGCTGATGATGATGACTGGCTGAGTGGAGTTAATGACTCGATATAAGGCTGCCGACGCCCTTCTGGCCTGCGGGTGATTTCTCTGTGGACTTCTAGGAAACCAGTCTGATTCCTGCTCATCTAAAGCTAAGATTTCTGCTTTGCCTTTTTGCATTAGTGTTTTGTTTTTCCTTGTTTTTCTGGATTCTGCCATTCCCTGCTGGGGTGAGCTGAATCTCCTTTTGCCTGTTGCTCTGTCTTCAGAATATTCCTGAGTACTGACATAGCCTTTTTGAAGCCTAGCGTCTTCAGGGCCTTTTTTACTGTCAGTTTGTTGGCTCTTATTTTCATAGGGTTTTTTACGGATTGCAGACAGCAGCCTTCCTGTCCTTTCCTATCTAAGCTAGCTTGGGCCCCATCTTTGCTCTGTCTATCTTTCTGTCTTTGTTTTGTTCTTTCTTCTTGCTTCACCGTCATTATATGTGGGGGGCTGCCTTTTGCTTTGGGGTCTGCTCTGGGGCAGTTTAGATTTCCCTTTCTGTCTTTGGGCTATGTAGTGCTCCGGCTGTGATCGAGGGGCCTAGGGCATCGTAGGAGCCCCCCACGGCTACTGCTAGTTGTGTTGATAGGTTCAGGGGTCTGCAATCCGATAGCTGCCAACTTCTCTGGTTTTCTGGACTCAGCTAGCATTTCTATTTTTGCCTCCTACGGTGACTCAATCATAACACATATAGTTCGATTCTTAGAGCATGGAGGCAGACTAAAGAAATAAAAGTGGAGAAAACATAAAGAGATTACACTCACAGTTCTATTGTTCCTTAGGCAGACCATGCTGGTTTAAGGGGGGTGGAACCACACATCTCCTCTCATCTGGAGTTCTTGTCAGCACGGACTCTGCAACTGCTCTCCCTGCTTTTGCCAATGGAATGCCTTATAGACTCTGCTATGTGACATCACGGAAAGGGGCATTCTGGGTAAGTCCCACCTCCCTCTTTCCAAGTTAGAAATCTTACTAAAACTTATAATCATCATAACTCAGTGGGGGGAACCCGCACAGACATATATATGGCATCATTGGTTGTAATTCACCGAGTGGAATCTGAAAATACTAAACATGCCATAACTGGGCCATTCTAGTTGGGAGTACTCCATAATTCAGGTTCTGGTGATCCGAGGGCTTCGCGAAAACCATGGCAGAGAAGCTGGGACCGCTCAGATCACAAAAATATGATTATTATAACTCTGGAGTGTATGGTTTTCGCAAGGCAATCTCTCATAGGTTTATTCAAACCTCTTGGTTTCAGACAAAGAGCTTTTCCCTCACTTTTTTCCTTCAGCGGTGGAGAGGAGCCAAATGGTTGTAATAGGAAGTGTCCTAGCTAATTAACATTCCTGCTCCTCCAGAGGAAGTGGCAGGGTTGATAACACTTGGGGGGAAGGAATTCCTACTACTGACAGTTTACAATGTCATAGAATGGAGGATTTCTAGCACAGTCCAACAGAAAACATATTTTGCAGACATTGTACATCATACCTCCCCCTTAAGGAGGAAAACACGCACACCAGAAGACTTCATACACTTCAAATTTATGTTAAGGACATATAACTCTGCCCTTCACCTCGCCAAACAGACCTACTTCACCACCCTGATCTCCTCACTATCCAACAACCCCAAGAAACTTTTTGACACCTTTCACTCCCTCCTCAGGCCAAAAGCACAAGCCCCTATCACAGACATTTGTGCTAATGACCTGGCCTCACACTTTATAGAGAAAATAGACAATATCCGCCAGGAAATCCACTCCCAATCACCAAGTTCAGTGACTCCCATCCCTCCCTGCATTTCCCCTGGCTCACTCTCCACATTCGATCCCATCACAGAAGAAGAAGTCTCCAGGCTCCTCTCCTCTTCTCGTCCGACTACATGCACAACCGACCCCATTCCCTCACATCTCCTCCAGTCTCTCTCTCCAGTCGTCACAACTCACCTAACTACAATCTTTAATCTCTCCCTCTCCTCTGGCATTTTCCCCTCCTCCTTCAAACACTCTATCATTACTCCATTACTAAAGAAACCCACCCTCGACCCATCCTGCATAAACAACTACAGACCAGTCTCCAATCTCCCCTTCATCTCTAAACTCTTGGAGCGCCTGATATACTCCCGCCTTACCCGTTACCTCTCCACTCACTCCCTCGTAGACCCTTCACAGTCCGGTTTCCGCCCCTACATTCGACAGAATCTGCACTCATCAAAGTGACCGATGACCTTCTGACAGCAAAACGTAACGGTGACCACTCTCTGCTCATTCTTCTTGACCTTTCTGCAGCTTTCGAAACTGTTGACCACCCTCTCCTACTCTCTAGGCTCCAGTCACTAGGCATTAAGGACACTGCTCTCTCCTGGTTCTCCTCCTATCTTTCTGACCGCTCCTTCAGTGTTCTGTTCTCTGGCTCCACTTCATCTCCTCTTCCTCTCACTGTCGGGGTACCTCAGGGCTCAGTCCTTGGCCCCCTTCTCTTCTCTCTCTACACAGCCCCAATTGGACAGACCATCAGCAGATTTGGCTTTCAGTACCATCTTTATGCTGATGACACACAACTATACACATCATCCCCTGACCTTACCCCGCTGTACTACAGAACGCCACTGACTGTCTGTCTGCAGTCTCCAACATCATGTCTGCTCTCTATCTGAAACTCAACCTCTCCAAAACTGAACTTCTTCTGCTCCCGCCATCTACTAAACTCCCTAAATCTGACATTTCCCTCTCCGTGGGTGGCACCATAATAACACCCCGACAGCAGGCACGCTGTCTGGGCGTTATGTTTGACTCCGATCTCTCCTTCACCTCCCATATACAATCTCTTGCCCGCTCGTGCCGCTTACACCTAAAGAACATCTCTAGAATCCGCCCTTTTCTCACCATGGAAACAACAAAAACCCTTACTGTCGCCCTGATCCACTCCCGCCTGGACTACTGTAATGCTCTATTAATTGGCCTCCCCCTCACTCGACTCTCCCCTCTCCAGTCCATCCTTAATGCAGCAGCCAGGGTTGTCCATCTGGCTAATCGTTTCTCAGATGCGTCCGCTCTTCGCCAGTCGTTACACTGGCTGCCCATTCATTACAGGATACAATTCAAAGTACTTGTTCTCACCCACAAAGCTATCCACAGTGCGGCACCCCCTTACTTCTCCTCCCTCATTTCTGTCTATCGGCCTAACCGACCACTGCGCTCTGCAAATGACTTTCGACTAACCTCTGCCGTAATCCGTACCTCCCACTCCCGACTCCAAGACTTCTCCCGTGCTGTGCCAATCCTCTGGAATGCTCTACCCCAAGATATTAGGACCATCCACAATTTGCATAGTTTTAGGCGCTCGCTCAAAACACATTTGTTCAGAGCGGCCTATCACATTCAGTAATCAAAGTCATTTTATGCTTGTGTGTGTGTAGCCCATTCACTATCTCCATCTATCCCCCACCCCCTGAAGATGGCTGGACCATTATTGTAAATACATCATTGTAAATACAAACCTATGCTTTGTATCGCCACCACCTCATTGTAGATTGTAAGCTCCCACGAGCAGGGTCATCTTATTTCGCTTTAATTATTGTATTGTTAACGTTATTACTTATGACTGTTGTGTTTGAAACTGTTCAACTGTAAAGCGCTGTGGAATATGTTGGCGCTATATAAATAAAGATTATTATTATTATCTCTCAGGTTACATTGGGGGCTTATCTACAGCATTACAGAATGCTGTAGATAAGCCCCTGATGTCGGTGCCGGCAGCTCATATTCTAAAAAGGGGTGACAGATTCCCTTTAAGGCAAGTTGTGTCTATCTACTATATAAAGTTCAATGTGTGTGTGTGTGTGTGTGTGTGTCCGGGATTGGCATCCGCACCGTCGCAGCTACAGCAACAAAATTTGGCAAAGTCACACGTCTGGACCCTGAGAGCGTCATAGGCTATATTGTGAGGCGAAATTTTAACCCTGCGCGTTCCAATTCACCAAACAATTTTGGCCCTATCTACATAATGGTGAAAAACTGTGTGCGTATCAAGCCCTGCCCCTCATTATGATGTCACAATGGTTGCCATGGCGACGCTGATGTCATCATAGGTTGTAAGCCCCGCCGCTCATTATGATGTCATAGTGGTTGACTATGAGATGGAGGATGTATATGGGTATATGGGCACTGGACTATGGGATGGAGGATATGTGTGATGGGTATATGGGCATGGGACTATGGGATGGAGGATGTGTGATGGGTATATGGGAACTCTACTATGGGATGGAGGATATGTATGATGGGTATATGGGCACTCGACTATGGGATGGAGGATATGTATGATGGGTATATGGGCACGGGACTATGGGATGGTGGATATGTATGATGGGTATATGGGCACGGGACTATGGGATGGAGGATAATTATAATTTGTTATAACTAACCACAGTTAGTTACTATGCCCGGGCAACGCCGGGCTCTTCAGATAGTCCTTCATATCAATTCCTACTCACCTTATTTTGACATTAAGGAGATTCTAAAAGGAGATCTGACAAGGAAAATGCAGAACTTTTTATCCTATGTTTGTCCATTTATATGGTGCATGTGGTGCATTAATCGTGAGTACGGCATAGGACATTTTTATTAATTTCCAAATAGCTTCTCTTCCAGGTTAAATTCAGGCCATAGAGCCCAAAATAAGTTCAGCTTTCAAACATCAACATTATTACAGACCCAGATTAGATCCGGGAATTAACAAAGACCCCAGCCCAGACCCCTTAACAATCACATACTTCATACAGTCACCCCCATATAAATATAGAGCAGATACAGAATACATATAGGTACATGCTCCAGAACAAAACAACCTGACTCCTATTAACCAATTTGCTGTCACCACATTTTCCATGCCCCACAATGGGAAGATGTCCACGTCTGCCTGTGGCCACTTCTCCACAGATGTATATGAAGAATGCAGTGAACGGAAATTGGGAAAAGTTTAATATACAGGTAAGGATCCCAGAGGTGAAAATCATAGCCTTTTCTGTGAAGGGTAATTTCACACGTTGTGACCACAGAAGAATAAAACTGAAACAAATTCACAGGATCTGTAATGTCTTCCTGATCAGTAGGGTCCCAGGGGTCAGACGGATCAGAAAGAGGGTCTGAAATGCCATATTGTAATGGATCGGTGGCCATGTATGTGTATGGCCACTCCAGTCATAGTCTATAAGAATATTAGAGATAGCTGAAAGCTGTGTTTGGTTATCTCCAGCAGACCCATAGACAATGAAAAGAGCAGAAGTGCACATGTACGGCCACCAATGTATCCTGACAGGACATTTCAGAGCCAATTCTCAGGATTGACAGGTCCCAGTGAACTCCTACCAATCAGTATATTATCCTCTTTTTCTTTTGATTGGTCATGCTTTAAACCCTGCCTTCGGTTCTGTCCAGAAGGGGAGAGAGGGGTCCATATCGGTTGTTGCCAAGTTCCTTAGTCCCATTGGAACTGGCTGTGTATTTGGGAGGTGTAAGTGTAGGGGGGAGAGTTTCCGCTATGTAACTGGGCCGGAACCAAGGGGGCTGTAACCAAGGTTCCCAGGGGATATGTTTCTGGGGGACATAATTAGAGGGAAGACCAGAGACAGTTCTAGAAGGTGTGGGGGCGGAGCAGTTATAAAAGGGATGCAGAACGCCAGCAAGGGGCACTTGACGGAGCGGGAGAGAGAGAGCAGGAAGCCTAGGTGGCGCCGAAGAAGTCAGAACCTGCCAGGGAGATTGGATAGGGACTCACCGGTACCAGGGAGAGGACGGCACCGAACAGCAGAGCAGAGTGACACCGACCGGACACCCGCGGCCGCGCTCCAGACACAGAGACCCGTGACCGCCGCAGCCCTGATCCTGCCCGCCGCCACCCGCGGCTGCCACTGCCCGACTCCAGCTTGCAGCTGTGGCCTGCCCGCTGCCACCCGCGGCCGTCCCTACCTCACTCCGTCCCGCAGCTGCAGCCTGTGCGCTGCCACCCGTGGCCACCTCCGTCCCGGTCCGCACCGCGGTTGCAGCCCAGATGCTGCAAACCGCGGCATGCCACTGCCCCGTTCCAGTCCGCGGCTGCGGCCTATACTTTCAGGCCCACAACCGCCACCACCTCGCCTCCGCAAGGGAGTCCAACGCTGAGGGGCTCTCCTGGGGCCTATTGTGCCCCCTCCACACCTGGGCGTGGGAACGCCAGAAGATTGAGTCAACTCCTCATCGGCTGGGCCCCGTGGCTGAGACACCGAGCGACAACTCTGAAGGACGTCAGAGAAGTTTAAGTGACACTCTGTTGTTAGCGAATTATAATTCCTGGGCTTATAGTTGGCCATATCGCGGTCATATAGTTACCGGCACCGTCCGGGTAGTTAATAGCGTGTTATCTGTGTGTATTATTGTTTGAATCCCTGCGATGAACACTATTGTCAGCTTGCCAGTTATCCAAGTAACCCATATATAAATGCAGTCTCCGAGCACGAGCGGGGATGCTGCGGACCAAAGGGGTGAGGGAGGCCCCCGGTCCAGCTTATCTTTAGGGGCTATGTTAAGCAACCTGCCCAGGTTCACCGGCAGTAATACCATGCTGTGGAGCTGGACGGAGCGGATGCAAGGACTGTTCAGGATGCATCCGATGACCCCTGACCTGGAGGCTGAGGTGGCCATAATGGTGTTGGACGGGGAGGCCCGGGACTCCGTGATGTTAAGGCCCCCGGGACAACGAAACACCTTTGTCAGGGTACTACAAATCTTGGAGGAGACTCATGGGGACCCGACTGATGTGGGAGAACTGAGAACATGCTGTTCAGCCGTATGCAAGAGGAAGGGGAGACGGTCACACAATACATGAACGTCCTGCAGGAGCTATACACGGCCATTGAGCGGAAGGACGGGGTAGGCGTAGGACCTATTGATATAACCCTATGCGACCTCTTAGTGACCGGATTGCGAGACCCTCTGACCAAGCAAGCTTTGCCGGAGCGGATAAGGGTGAACCCTCGTAAGACCTTCTCCGAGATGGGGAGTGAGGAACGCACACGAGAGCGAAAACAGGGGGTGACAGTCCCCGTGGGGAAGGTCCGGAGCACTGAAGCCTCCATGAATGCCAATGGGTGGAAGAAATGCGACAAGAGCTGAAGAGTATTAGGGGCGAATTGGCTGAGGTGAAGAGAAGGGCCGAAACTACGAGTAGCCGGTGTCATGATCTCAGGGCGGGTTTGACTCGCACACATGGGGTTAATGTCTGGAACCAGTGCTGATGACTGGCATTTCTGGGGTTAAAGGTTGTGATCCCAGTGCCGGCTTACCTGCACACCTGGGGCTATGATTGTGGCCTCTCGCTAGTTCTGGGAGAGGCTTCTTATAGCCTCAGGACGCTCCCATCCCCGTCAGTTATACTTTCGCCCTTGGCATTGTGTTGTGACACCTGAGTGTGTTTGTGCTGTGTTCTGGTTGCTTGATTCTCTGTGTATGACTTGGTCTGTTCTCTGGATATTGCTTTGGATTCTGCTTGGTACCTTCTATGTCTCTTTGGTTTTGACTTCTGCTTGGCCCTGACTATCCGTTCTGTCTCATCCCTGGTACTTTACTGATATCTCTGTGTATGATCTCCGTTTTGCCTGACTCTGAGTATTTCTGTATAGTGTCCTGCCATCTCTGAAAGCAGGACGCTAAGCCCCGCCCCCTTGCAGTCACATGACCGTAGATCCTGTGACTGCTTGCTAAACTTCAGCGTCCACAGGTCCTGTGTATCTGTACTTTCCTGCTGTACCTGACCCAGGGCTCCCTACAGTGCAGGTGAGTCCCTGCTCAGTGGAGGCTGCACACCGGCGCTGACAGGATCCTGACAGCCGGCCAGGGCCGGGCCCAGCGACCTGGAGCCCTCGTAACCCCTGGGGCAGCCGGCCCCCATGGCCTCTGGCTTGTTTTGATTGTAGCGAAGTGGGCCACTTCGCTCAAGAATGCCCTCGGCGTGGGAAGTACCCACCCCGGCGGCCATTAAACTAAAGGGCTCTGAGCTGGGGGGACGCCGCTCGGAGCCAGAACCCACAACGAAGGGTGGTGGAAGCCCCGAAGATCTAATTGCAAAGTGTCTGCTGATATGGGCAGAGTTTGAAGGACGCGCAGTGCGCTGCCTGGTGGTTACGGGGTCACAAGTTAAGACCATGCCAGAGACTTATATCCGGCAGCACTTCCCTGAAGCCATAAGGCCCCAATGGGGGTCCGTGATAAAGCTACTGGCCACCAACAAGCTACCAATCCCCGTCATTGGAGTGGCATGGATGCAAATCTTGATGTGCGGAAAGCAATTAGGCCGACGAGGTGTGGTCCTGACCCAGGGAGACGCGAGCGATAGACACACTGTCACCCTGGGCATGAATATATTGAGGGAATTTGGCAGCCTGCTCCTCAGCGAACCAGCCCAAGAGACTCTAAAACAATGGAGCCCCCACACTCCCCAAGGGCAAGTCTTTCAACAGCTGGTGCGGGGGGCGCGAGTCCAAGAGGCCTGCCAAGAGGGGGAGGTGCTGGGAAGAGTGATTGCGCCTGCGGCTCTTCAGCTTGTGCTATCGCCAGGACAGACAGTGGTTGCTCTGCCCATCCGGGCACATGTACCTCTGGAGGGAATAGAGGTGCAGGTGGAGCCCTGCTTCTCGGAGCACCTACCCCCGGAGTCCTAGTGGCCTGTGCCCTAGCCACCATGAGGAAGGGGACAGCCCTCGTATGCTGTGTCACCCTGGAAGATCAAGACGTCGTCCTAAGACCTCACGCCAAAATGGCGTTCCCGGCGTTGCAGCTAGGGTTGAATGCAGGGGACCCATGGGCTGTTACTGTACATTCCATCCAGACTGCAGGGTCTCCACCTGAGCAGGAAACGCAAGCAACCTTGGAGAAAATGCGAGCGGAACTCTCCGGTCTAGCACCGACCCAAATACACCAGGTAGAAGCACTCCTGGGCTGTTACCGAGAGGTATTCGCCAGCCACGAGGATGACTTCGAGTGCACCACAGCGAACACGCGCGGCATTCCCACCGAAGGAACGGCCCCTATCAGAGAGTGATACTGGCAGATTCCCCGGCAATTATACAAAGAGGTAAAAACATTGCTGAACCAAATGCTGCGGAAGGTGGTTATCCGGGAAAGTCAGAGTCCCTGGGCGGCCCCCATCGTGTTGGTGTGAAAGAAAAACGGCACACTGCAGTTCTGCGTGGACTACCGAAAGTTGAACGCCTGTACCATCAAAGACTCATACCCACTTCCCTGTATAGAGGAGTCCCTGTTGGCCCTGGGAATGGCGATGTACTTTTCTACCCTGGGCTTGGCCAGCGGATACTGGCAGGTGCCAATGTCGGAAGAAGATCGTGCCAAGACCGCCTTCATCTTACTTATGGGACTGTTCGAATTTAATCGTATGCCGTTTGGGTTGGCCAACCTCCCCGGGACCTTCCAGCGACTAATGGAGCGGTGTCTAGGTGACCTCAACTTCGAGGCCACCTTGATATACCTAGACGACATCATCATCTATGCCGCCACGTTTGAGGATCACTTGCAACGTCTGTGTCAGGTGCTCGGTCGGCTGCAAAAGTTCGGGTTGAAGGTAAAGCCCCAGAAGTGCCACCTGTTCCGCACACAAATCGAATATCTGGGACATGTCGTTTCTGCCGAGGGCGTGAGACCGTCTATGGAGAAGGTCGCGGTGATACGGGAGTGGCCTACCTCCGAGACGGTGAAGGATGTGCGGGACTTTGTGGGGCTGGCCGGATATTACCGTCGCTTTGTAAAAAACTTCACCCGCTGAGCCCGAGCCCTGCAAGACCTGCTGAAGGGAACCCCAGCCGGAGTCAATAGCTGGAAGGTCCAATGGCATGAACCACAGGAAGAAGCTTTCCGGGACCTCAAGACCGCACTTTCAGAAGCCCCGGTGTTGGCCTACGCGGATTTCTCGAAACCATTCATCCTGCACACCGACAGGAACCTGCACAGGCTGGGAGCTGTGTAGTTTCAAATGCAGGATGGCCGAGAGAAGGTGATCACCCACGGCAGCCGATCACTTCACGACTCCAAACGCAATCCCGACAACTACAGCTCCTTTAAGCTCGAGCTTCTCGCGGTAGTATGGGCCATAATGGAGTGATTCGCGGAGTACATAGCAGGCTATGAGGTAGTGGTGCGAACCGACAACAACCCGCTGGCCCACCTCGAAAATGCCAAACTAGGGGCCCTGGAACAACGGTGGGTGGCTCAAACGGCCTAGTTCAAGTATAAAATCATTTGCAAACAGGGAGCAGAGAATGTACACGCCGATGCCCTGTCCCGAATTCAACGCATGGCTCCGGGACGGAGCCGAGATGAAGAGCTGGAAGGAGAAGAAACATTCTCCCTAGGATCCGCCGAAATTACAGTGGTGACACGGGAACAGGCCCATGCGGGACCCACTAGGGACATCTTAGAACAGTCTCGGGATGAATGGATCCAACAGCAACATGAAGATAGGGAAGTCGGTCCTCTCCGTCGATGGTTAGCCACAAGGCAGCTGCCCAATGGCGCCCAAAGAAAGATGCTGTCTAGAGACACTTTGCTAATGCTACGTCAATGGGAGAAACTGATGATCAAAGGAGGACTATTGTACCAAAAGACAGTACTATGCACAGAACCAACAGTAGCGTGACAGGTGGTGGTGCCGGGGGCCCAACTCACTTAACTTGCTCGTGAAGCTCACGAAAAAGGGGCTCATTTTGGGGCACAAAAGACTTTTCAGTGGCTACAACAAATGACCTACCATCCCCGATTGCAAGCCGAGGTGGAAGGAGCTTGCCGTACATGCCGCCTGTGTGAGCTAACTAAACCACCTGAGCAATGGGCCCCTGTACAAACGATAATAACAACAGCACCCCTTGAACTCCTGATGGTAGACTATCTAACCATCGGTCTGGCCCACCAGGGGTACGAGCACTGTCTAGTTATGGTGGACCACTTCACCCAGTTCGCCGTGGTGACCCCAAGCTTTGGTTACTTTATGGACCATTGCCCCTACCATAGTTATTTCGACTGGAAAGGCAGCTACATAGGATCACAGAAATGGAAGGGTACGCGTTGTCTGACATGATTCGCAGCTGCTGACCTCGAACAATAATTGTGAAGTGCTGGAAAGGAAGGAAGGAGTAAAGCAGCATATTGTGTGGAGACGGCCAAGAAAGGTACATACTGACAGGGAGTGCTGGAAGGGTGTACTTCATCTTATCTGGAAGTTGTCTGGACCCCTCACTTGGAGAATGCAGCATTGAAGTGGGCCTCTGTACTGCAGACAGAACTGTAAGCAAAGCCCTTGGAACTGCATTCTACTGAGTTATTTGCCTCCTTTTCTGCGCCTCTCAACCAAGCTCTGCTACATCCTCCTCTCCACACTACCTTACCATCTACAAATTCATCTCCACTGCCCTGGAACTACAGCTCTACCTGTGGAGAGCTTTAACAACTCTGCTGCATCATAACATCTGTCCCAGAGAAGCAACACTGCAGCACTGATCATCACTGACCAGTGTTATGAACGGTGGAATGCACTAAATAAAATTAAAATAAAGTACGTTCACCGCTCGGGGTCCACCGTGCGGTAGATGACAAAACCGCTGCTGAAAGAGGCAGGGCACTCAGGCGGTGATGTGCACAGGACTTTAGCTGCAGTCAGTGCACCAAAGCAGACTCTTATATGCACAGAGCTGCTAACACAACATAAATACCGCTGTATCTGTTTAGGGTCACAGACTTCAGCGATGTGGACACGGTATTAAAGGTCACAGAAATAGCCTTACACCCGGGAGGCTGCAACCGCAGCACGGCGTGAACAGAGCCGCAAGAAAGGCGCTGCAAGGACGCTGGCGCAATGCAGGACGCTTAGCTGCTGCAAAAGGTATGGCTGGAGCGCGCTGGCACTAGCGCTGCTACTGGCGGCTGCCCAATCACTCACACAATCGTAATGTCAGAGGGAAGGGGTTTCATAATAAGTCATCCACCAGTCCAAGCATCCATTACCATACACACAGAGCAGTATGAAAAATATTAACGCATGGCGGAACGGCCATGCGCACTTTTTATAGCGTACGGGACCTGCCGGAAATCTCCAGAGCCCTGAGCATAACCAATGGAATGAGGAGCAGGACCTGAGCACCTGACTCCTGAAGTCCAATGGGAGCTCATCCCATGAGCATACTCAGAAGAAGGGACGAAGGACTTAGCCTCTGGAGACCAATGTGAGGATCTGTGTTCCTGCATAGATATTGTGGACACCAGATTCCTAACATTACCCCCCCTCCTAGGGCGCCCCCCCTCCCTGAAGCCTCCGACCCACCAGCCAGTGCCCGGCAATGGCACAGACCTCAGGCTCGCCAAACAGCGAACCTGATCCTGATGTCCTAGTAGGTGAAACTGAAAACCGGGACACACGGATGGTATCAGCGGAGGTCAGGTCACCAGGTCTCAGGAGGGATATCGTGTTGACAATAGGAGAGGAAGGTTTAGGAGACCGCCGCTGTGTATCGATGGCCGTCACCACCCTCCATTTGGGGAGACTGTCCCAAGCACATAACGTGCATGCCCGAATGAATTTTTTGATGTCTCGAGCTCTATGGGGCCACCAATACGCTCCAGCCAAGAGCTTCGAGACTTGCATGTAGCCTCGGTGGTGAGACGCATTGGAGTCATGCTCCCTGGCGAGTACCTGAGCCCTAAGATGAGGAGGGACAAAGGTCTCGACAACCGGCTCAGACTCAGACCATTGCGGGGAGCTGGCTTCCGGAGAAACCGCACATACGTGATGACAACCACAAACGGATTCCTGGTCCGAGTCTGTATTAAAATCGGTACGAGACACCTCCATGGGCTCAGGGGGTAAGACCTCTGGCTCAGGTGGCTCCAGAGACTCGAAAAATTTGGGAAGCGGAGTACCCTTCCGTTTTGAATGAGCACGCTCCAAGCCGCGCTCCGAAAAACGGAGGTCAATACGCGAGATGGAAATCAACTCTTCCAAGGTAGTAGGAATCTCTCTGGTAGAAAGAGCGTCTTTGACGTGCTCCGCCAACCCTCTCCAAAAGACAGGGATAAGGGCCCGATCAGCCCACTCCAACTCGGACGCCAGTGTCCGAAAATGTACGGCATACTGGCTCACCGAGAGGGATCCCTGAGAGAGTGCGAATAGCTGTAGGGAGGTGTAGTGCATGACCCGTGGACCGAGGAAAACCTGCTTGATGGCCATCAGTAGGTGCGCTGCGGTTCATATATCGGGATCACCACGTTCCCATAATGGCGTAGCCCATTCTAGAGCCTTGCCCGACAGTAGGGATATAATGAACGCCACTTTGGCCCGTTCCGTAGGGAATTGTGCAGCCAGCAGCTCCGGATGAATCGAGCACTGGCTGATAAAACCCCTACAGGAGGCGCCATCCCCGGAAAACTTATTGGGCAACGGGAGGCGGGTAACTGTCGGCGCAAGGGTAGACATGGACAAACGCGCTACTGCATCCGTTAACGCCTGTACGGCAGCATCTGTAGCTTGCGCAGCTGAGAGAGACTTCTCAAGAGCGGCCACCCGGTCGCCGAGCTGCTTAACGTATTGCAACAGTTGCTGCGGATCTGCCATCTCCAGCCAGACCCTGGCGCTAGTATTGTGTTATGAGCGGTGGAACGCACAAAATAAAATTAAAATAAAGTACGTTCACCGCTCGGGGTCCACCGTGCGGTAGATGACAAAACCGCTGCTGAAAGAGGCAGGGCACTCAGGCGGAGATGTGCACAGGACTTTAGCTGCAGTCAGTGCACCAATGCAGACTCTTATATGCACAGAGCTGCTAACACAACATAAATACCGCTGTATCTGTTTAGGGTCACAGACTTCAGCGATGTGGACACGCTATTAAAGGTCACAGAAATAGCCTTAACACCAGGATTATCCCCTCTAGACCTACCGTAAAACTTAAGGTGCGAGGTGTCGCAACTGCGAACACCCGGGAGGCTGCAACCGCAGTGCGGCGTGAACAGAGCCGCAAGCAAGGCGCTGCAAGGACGCTGGCGCAATGCAGGACGCTTAGCTGCTGCAAAATGTATGGCTGGAGCGCGCTGGCGCTAGCGCTGCTACTGGCGGCTGCCCAATCACTCACACAATCGTAATGTCAGAGGGAAGGGGTTTCATAATAAGTCATCCACCAGTCCAAGCATCCATTACCATACACACAGCAGCAGTATGAAAAATACTAGCGCATGGCGGAACGGCCATGCGCACTTTTTATAGCGTACGGGACCTGCCGGAAATCTCCAGAGCCCTGAGCATAACCAATGGAATGAGGAGCAGGTCCTGAGCACCTGACTCCTGAAGTCCAATGGGAGCTCATCCCATGAGCATGCTCAGAAGAAGGGACGAAGGACTTAGCCTCTGGAGACAAATGTGAGGATCTATGTTCCTGCATAGGTATTGTGGACACCAGATTCCTAAGAACCAGAATACCACAGGTGGCGTCACGAATTCCTCCTTACAAACTGTATTCTCATCTACTTACACCCATTTTACATGACCGCCTGGGGCCAGGGACCGGGTCACTGCCACTGTGACACATCCCTTTAAGATGACCGAGTATCCCACGGCCCCTGGGGCGCATCACATACATGAATTTAAAGTGGGTGACTATGTAATGCTCAAAGTTGCCTTTAAGATGTAGCAGCGCTGTCAGTTACCCATATTGTTCGCGCTGTGTTAATATATTTCCCTTTGCAGGTAATATACATGATTATGCCAGTACATAGACGTGGCTCATAAATGCAGAAAGTGAGGTACTTATGTTCTGCCACTAGGTGGTGGTAAAGAGTGACTGAAGCAGCTCTGCTTTCCATATTTGGAAATAAGGTCACATGACTTGGTTCTGAGCTTTGCAGTGAAGGAGGACATGATACAGTGAGTGGACATGGAGAATCTGAGGAGGCAGGTAGGGGAGTGGCCATAGTGCCAATATATAAGGAACCATAGCCAAGGATTGTGTGTACATGCAGATTAGTGATGGGAAGTTCGGCTCTTTTTGGTGATCCGACTCATTCGGCTCCGCTCACCATAAAGAGACGGCTATTTTGGCTCTTTAAACGGCTCTTTTTTTAAATAGAAATCCGTTTTCCACAGTCATTGTTCTAGGTCTTTGCCTGTGAAGTGAGACCTCATTATACCCCTGTATAAGGATCTAGTGACGCAGTGTAGACTGTTATTCAGCATTGCTGTCTCCTCAGATTGTCAGCTCTTGTGATCAGGCCCCTGCTCCTCGCTCCGGTCTCTCCTGTACAGTGAGGCCTCATTATACCCCTGTATAAGGATCTAGTGACGCAGTGTAGACTGTTATTCAGCATTGCTGTCTCCTCAGATTGTCAGCTCTTGTGATCAGGCCCCTGCTCCTCGCTCCGGTCTCTCCTGTACAGTGAGGCCTCATTATACCCCTGTATAAGGTTCTAGTGACGCAGTGTAGACTGTTATTCAGCATTGCTATCTCCTCAGATTGTCAGCTCTTGTGATCAGGCCCCGGCTCCTCGCTCCGGTCTCTCCTGTACAGTGAGGCCTCATTATACCCCTGTATAAGGTTCTAGTGACGCAGTGTAGACTGTTATTCAGCATTGCTGTCTCCTCAGATTGTCAGCTCTTGTGATCAGGCCCCTGCTCCTCGCTCCGGTCTCTCCTGTACAGTGAGGCCTCATTATACCCCTGTATAAGGTTCTAGTGACGCAGTGTAGACTGTTATTCAGCATTGCTGTCTCCTCAGATTGTCAGCTCTTGTGATCAGGCCCCCGCTCCTCGCTCCGGTCTCTCCTGTACAGTGAGGCCTCATTATACCCCTGTATAAGGTTCTAGTGACGCAGTGTAGGCTGTTATTCAGCATTGCTGTTTCCTCAGATTGTCAGCTCTTGTGATCAGGCCCCGGCTCCTCGCTCCGGTCTCTCCTGTACAGTGAGGCCTCATTATACCCCTGTATAAGGTTCTAGTGACGCAGTGTAGACTGTTATTCAGCATTGCTGTCTCCTCAGATTGTCAGCTCTTGTGATCAGGCCCCTGCTCCTCGCTCCGGTCTCTCCTGTACAGTGAGGCCTCATTATACCCCTGTATAAGGATCTAGTGACGCAGTGTAGACTGTTATTCAGCATTGCTGCTTCCTCAGATTGTCAGCTCTTGTGATCAGGCCTCTGCTCCTCGCTCCAGTCTCTCCTGTACAGTGAGGCCTCATTATACCCCTGAATAAGGATCTAGTGACGCAGTGTAGACTGTTATTCAGCATTGCTGCTTCCTCAGATTGTCAGCTCTTGTGATCAGGCCCCTGCTCCTCGCTCCGGTCTCTCCTGTACAGTGAGGCCTCATTATACCCCTGTATAAGGATCTAGTGACGCAGTGTAGACTGTTATTCAGCATTGCTGTGTCCTCAGATTGTCAGCTCTTGTGATCAGGCCCCTGCTCCTCGCTCCGGTCTCTCCTGTACAGTGAGGCCTCATTATACCCCTGTATAAGGTTCTAGTGACGCAGTGTAGACTGTTATTCAGCATTGCTATCTCCTCAGATTGTCAGCTCTTGTGATCAGGCCCCTGCTCCTCGCTCCGGTCTCTCCTGTACAGTGAGGCCTCATTATACCCCTGTATAAGGATCTAGTGACGCAGTGTAGACTGTTATTCAGCATTGCTGCTTCCTCAGATTGTCAGCTCTTGTGATCAGGCCTCTGCTCCTCGCTCCGGTCTCTCCTGTACAGTGAGGCCTCATTATACCCCTGTATAAGGAGCTAGTGACGCAGTGTAGACTGTTATTCAGCATTGCTGTGTCCTCAGATTGTCAGCTCTTGTGATCAGGCCCCTGCTCCTCGCTCCGGTCTCTCCTGTACAGTGAGGCCTCATTATACCCCTGTATAAGGATCTAGTGACGCAGTGTAGACTGTTATTCAGCATTGCTGCTTCCTCAGATTGTCAGCTCTTGTGATCAGGCCTCTGCTCCTCGCTCCGGTCTCTCCTGTACAGTGAGGCCTCATTATACCCCTGTATAAGTATCTAGTGACGCAGTGTAGACTGTTATTCAGCATTGCTGTCTCCTCAGATTGTCAGCTCTTGTGATCAGGCCCCTGCTCCTCGCTCCGGTCTCTCCTGTACAGTGAGGCCTCATTATACCCCTGTATAAGGATCTAGTGACGCAGTGTAGACTGTTATTCAGCATTGCTGTCTCCTCAGATTGTCAGCTCTTGTGATCAGGCCCCTGCTCCTCGCTCCGGTCTCTCCTGTACAGTGAGGCCTCATTATACCCCTGTATTAGGATCTAGTGACGCAGTGTAGACTGTTATTCAGCATTGCTGTCTCCTCAGATTGTCAGCTCTTGTGATCAGGCCCCTGCTCCTCGCTCCGGTCTCTCCTGTACAGTGAGGCCTCATTATACCCCTGTATAAGGATCTAGTGACGCAGTGTAGACTGTTATTCAGCATTGCTGTTTCCTCAGATTGTCAGCTCTTGTGATCAGGCCCCTGCTCCTCGCTCCGGTCTCTCCTGTACAGTGAGGCCTCATTATACTCCTGTATAAGGATCTATTGACGCAGTGTAGACTGTTATTCAGCATTGCTGTTTCCTCAGGTTGTCAGCTCTTGTGATCAGGCCCCTGCTCCTCGCTCCGGTCTCTCCTGTACAGTGAGGCCTCATTATACCCCTGTATAAGGATCTAGTGACGCAGTGTAGACTGTTATTCAGCATTGCTGTTTCCTCAGGTTGTCAGCTCTTGTGATCAGGCCCCTGCTCCTCGCTCCGGTCTCTCCTGTACAGTGAGGCCTCATTATACCCCTGTATAAGGATCTAGTGACGCAGTGTAGACTGTTATTCAGCATTGCTGTTTCCTCAGATTGTCAGCTCTTGTGATCAGGCCCCTGCTCCTCGCTCCGGTCTCTCCTGTACAGTGAGGCCTCATTATACCCCTGTATAAGGATCTAGTGACGCAGTGTAGACTGTTATTCAGCATTGCTGTTTCCTCAGATTGTCAGCTCTTGTGATCAGGCCCCTGCTCCTCGCTCCGGTCTCTCCTGTACAGTGAGGCCTCATTATACCCCTGTATAAGGATCTAGTGACGCAGTGTAGACTGTTATTCAGCATTGCTGTCTCCTCAGATAGTCAGCTCTTGTGATCAGGCCCCTGCTCCTCGCTCCGGTCTCTCCTGTACAGTGAGGCCTCATTATACCCCTGTATAAGGATCTAGTGATGCAGTATAGACTGTTATTCAGCATTGCTGTTTCCTCAGATTGTCAGCTCTTGTGATCAGGCCCCTGCTCCTCGCTCCGGTCTCTCCTGTACAGTGAGGCCTCATTATACCCCTGTATAAGGATCTAGTGACGCAGTGTAGACTGTTATTCAGCATTGCTGTCTCCTCAGATAGTCAGCTCTTGTGATCAGGCCCCTGCTCCTCGCTCTGGTCTCTCCTGTACAGTGAGGCCTCATTATACCCCTGTATAAGGATCTAGTGATGCAGTGTAGACTGTTATTCAGCATTGCTGTCTCCTCAGATAGTCAGCTCTTGTGATCAGGCCCCTGCTCCTCGCTCTGGTCTCTCCTGTACAGTGAGGCCTCATTATACCCCTGTATAAGGATCTAGTGATGCAGTGTAGACTGTTATTCAGCATTGCTGTTTCCTCAGATTGTCAGCTCTTGTGATCAGGCCCCTGCTCCTCGCTCCGGTCTCTCCTGTACAGTGAGGCCTCATTATACCCCTGTATAAGGATCTAGTGACGCAGTGTAGACTGTTATTCAGCATTGCTGTCTCCTCAGATAGTCAGCTCTTGTGATCAGGCCCCTGCTCCTCGCTCTGGTCTCTCCTGTACAGTGAGGCCTCATTATACCCCTGTATAAGGATCTAGTGATGCAGTGTAGACTGTTATTCAGCATTGCTGTTTCCTCAGGTTGTCAGCTCTTGTGATCAGGCCCCTGCTCCTCGCTCCGGTCTCTCCTGTACAGTGAGGCCTCATTATACCCCTGTATAAGGATCTAGTGACGCAGTGTAGACTGTTATTCAGCATTGCTGTTTCCTCAGATTGTCAGCTCTTGTGATCAGGCCTCTGCTCCTCGCTCCGGTCTCTCCTGTACAGTGAGGCCTCATTATACCCCTGTATAAGGATTTAGTGACGCAGTGTAGACTGTTATTCAGCATTGCTGTGTCCTCAGATTGTCAGCTCTTGTGATCAGGCCCCCGCTCCTCGCTCCGGTCTCTCCTGTACAGTGAGGCCTCATTATACCCCTGTATAAGGATCTAGTGACGCAGTGTAGACTGTTATTCAGCATTGCTGTCTCCTCAGATTGTCAGCTCTTGTGATCAGGCCCCCGCTCCTCGCTCCGGTCTCTCCTGTACAGTGAGGCCTCATTATACCCCTGTATAAGGATCTAGTGACGCAGTGTAGACTGTTATTCAGCATTGCTGTCTCCTCAGATTGTCAGCTCTTGTGATCAGGCCCCCGCTCCTCGCTCCGGTCTCTCCTGTACAGTGAGGCCTCATTATACCCCTGTATAAGGATCTAGTGACGCAGTGTAGGCTGTTATTCAGCATTGCTATCTCCTCAGATTGTCAGCTCTTGTGATCAGGCCTCTGCTCCTCGCTCCGGTCTCTCCTGTACAGTGAGGCCTCATTATACCCCTGTATAAGGCTCTAGTGACGCAGTGTAGACTGTTATTCAGCATTGCTGCTTCCTCAGATTGTCAGCTCTTGTGATCAAGCCCCGGCTCCTCGTTCTGGTCTCTCCTGTACAGTGAGGCCTCATTAAACCCCTGTATAAGGATCTAATGACGCAGTGTAGACTGTTATTCAGCATTGCTGCTTCCTCAGATTGTCAGCTCTTGTGATCAAGCCCCGGCTCCTCGTTCTGGTCTCTCCTGTACAGTGAGGCCTCATTAAACCCCTGTATAAGGATCTAATGACGCAGTGTAGACTGTTATTCAGCATTGCTGTGTCCTCAGATTGTCAGCTCTTGTGATCAGGCCTCTGCTCATTGCTCCGGTCTCTCCTGTACAGTGAGGCCTCATTATACCCCTGTATAAGGATCTAGTGACGCAGTGTAGACTGTTATTCAGCATTGCTGTCTCCTCAGATTGTCAGCTCTTGTGATCAGGCCCCCGCTCCTCGCTCCGCTCTCTCCTGTACAGTGAGGCCTCATTATACCCCTGTATAAGGATCTAGTGACGCAGTGTAGACAGTTATTCAGCATTGCTGTCTCCTCAGATTGTCAGCTCTTGTGATCAGGCCCCCGCTCCTCGCTCCGGTCTCTCCTGTACAGTGAGGCCTCATTATACCCCTGTATAAGGATCTAGTGACGCAGTGTAGACAGTTATTCAGCATTGCTGTGTCCTCAGATTGTCAGCTCTTGTGATCAGGCCTCTGCTCCTCGCTCCAGTCTCTCCTGTACAGTGAGGCCTCATTATACCCCTGTATAAGGATGTAGTGACGCAGTGTAGACTGTTATTCAGCATTGCTGTCTCCTCAGATTGTCAGCTCTTGTGATCAGGCCCCCGCTCCTCGCTCCGGTCTCTCCTGTACACTGAGGCCTCATTATACCCCTGTATAAGGATCTAGTGACGCAGTGTAGACTGTTATTCAGCATTGCTGTTTCCTCAGATTGTCAGCTCTTGTGATCAGGCCCCCGCTCCTCGCTCCGGTCTCTCCTGTACATTGAGGCCTCATTATACCCCTGTATAAGGATCTAGTGACGCAGTGTAGACTGTTATTCAGCATTGCTATCTCCTCAGATTGTCAGCTCTTGTGATCAGGCCTCTGCTCCTCGCTCCGCTCTCTCCTGTACAGTGAGGCCTCATTATACCCCTGTATAAGGATCTAGTGACGCAGTGTAGACTGTTATTCAGCATTGCTGTGTCCTCAGATTGTCAGCTCTTGTGATCAGGCCCCCGCTCCTCGCTCCGGTCTCTCCTGTACAGTGAGGCCTCATTATACCCCTGTAAAAGGATCTAGTGACGCAGTATAGACAGTTATTCAGCATTGCTGTGTCCTCAGATTGTCAGCTCTTGTGATCAGGCCTCTGCTCCTCGCTCCAGTCTCTCCTGTACAGTGAGGCCTCATTATACCCCTGTATAAGGATGTAGTGACGCAGTGTAGACTGTTATTCAGCATTGCTGTCTCCTCAGATTGTCAGCTCTTGTGATCAGGCCCCTGCTCCTCGCTCCGGTCTCTCCTGTACAGTGAGGCCTCATTATACCCCTGTATAAGGATCTAGTGACGCAGTGTAGACTGTTATTCAGCATTGCTGTTTCCTCAGATTGTCAGCTCTTGTGATCAGGCCTCTGCTCCTCGCTCCGGTCTCTCCTGTACAGTGAGGCCTCATTATACCCCTGTATAAGGATCTAGTGACGCAGTGTAGACTGTTATTCAGCATTGCTGTGTCCTCAGATTGTCAGTTCTTGTGATCAGGCCCCTGCTCCTCGCTCCGGTCTCTCCTGTACAGTGAGGCCTCATTATACCCCTGTATAAGGATCTAGTGACGCAGTGTAGACTGTTATTCAGCATTGCTGTGTCCTCAGATTGTCAGCTCTTGTGATCAGGCCCCTGCTCCTCGCTCCGGTCTCTCCTGTACAGGAAGGCCTCATTATACCCCTGTATAAGGATCTAGTGACGCAGTGTAGACTGTTATTCAGCATTGCTGTCTCCTCAGATTGTCAGCTCTTGTGATCAGGCCTCTGCTCCTCGCTCCGGTCTCTCCTGTACAGTGAGGCCTCATTATACCCCTGTATAAGGATCTAGTGACGCAGTGTAGACTGTTATTCAGCATTGCTGTGTCCTCAGATTGTCAGCTCTTGTGATCAGGCCCCTGCTCCTCGCTCCGGTCTCTCCTGTACAGGAAGGCCTCATTATACCCCTGTATAAGGATCTAGTGACGCAGTGTAGACTGTTATTCAGCATTGCTGTCTCCTCAGATTGTCAGCTCTTGTGATCAGGCCTCTGCTCCTCGCTCCGGTCTCTCCTGTACAGTGAGGCCTCATTATACCCCTGTATAAGGCTCTAGTGACGCAGTGTAGACTGTTATTCAGCATTGCTGCTTCCTCAGATTGTCAGCTCTTGTGATCAAGCCCCGGCTCCTCGTTCTGGTCTCTCCTGTACAGTGAGGCCTCATTAAACCCCTGTATAAGGATCTAGTGACACAGTGTAGACTGTTATTCAGCATTGCTGCTTCCTCAGATTGTCAGCTCTTGTGATCAGGCCCCCGCTCATCGCTCCGGTCTCTCCTGTACAGTGAGGCCTCATTATACCCCTGTATAAGAATCTAGTGCCGCAGTGTAGACTGTTATTCAGCATTGCTGTCTCCTCAGATAGTCAGCTCTTGTGATCAGGCCCCTGCTCCTCGCTCCGGTCTCTCCTGTACAGTGAGGCCTCATTATACACCTGTATAAGGATCTAGTGACGCAGTGTAGACTGTTATTCAGCATTGCTGTGTCCTCAGATTGTCAGCTCTTGTGATCAGGCCCCCGCTCCTCGCTCCGGTCTCTCCTGTACAGTGAGGCCTCATTATACCCCTGTATAAGGATCTAGTGACGCAGTGTAGACTGTTATTCAGCATTGCTGTCTCCTCAGATTGTCAGCTCTTGTGATCAGGCCCCTGCTCCTCGCTCCGGTCTCTCCTGTACAGTGAGGCCTCATTATACCCCTGTATAAGGATCTAGTGACGCAGTGTAGACTGTTATTCAGCATTGCTGTCTCCTCAGATTGTCAGCTCTTGTGATCAGGCCCCCGCTCCTCGCTCCGCTCTCTCCTGTACAGTGAGGCCTCATTATACCCCTGTATAAGGATCTAGTGACGCAGTGTAGACAGTTATTCAGCATTGCTGTCTCCTCAGATTGTCAGCTCTTGTGATCAGGCCCCCGCTCCTCGCTCCGGTCTCTCCTGTACAGTGAGGCCTCATTATACCCCTGTATAAGGATCTAGTGACGCAGTGTAGACAGTTATTCAGCATTGCTGTGTCCTCAAATTGTCAGCTCTTGTGATCAGGCCTCTGCTCCTCGCTCCAGTCTTTCCTGTACAGTGAGGCCTCATTATACCCCTGTATAAGGATCTAGTGACGCAGTGTAGACTGTTATTCAGCATTGCTGTCTCCTCAGATTGTCAGCTCCTGTGATCAGGCCCCTGCTCCTCGCTCCGGTCTCTCCTGTACAGTGAGGCCTCATTATACCCCTGTATAAGGATCTAGTGACGCAGTGTAGACTGTTATTCAGCATTGCTGTTTCCTCAGATTGTCAGCTCTTGTGATCAGGCCCCTGCTCCACGCTCCGGTCTCTCCTGTACATTGAGGCCTCATTATACCCCTGTATAAGGATCTAGTGACGCAGTGTAGACTGTTATTCAGCATTGCTGTTTCCTCAGATTGTCAGCTCTTGTGATTAGGCCCCTGCTCCTCGCTCCGGTCTCTCCTGTACAGTGAGGCCTCATTATACCCCTGTATAAGGATCTAGTGACGCAGTGTAGACTGTTATTCAGCATTGCTGTTTCCTCAGATTGTCAGCTCTTGTGATCAGGCCCCTGCTCCACGCTCCGGTCTCTCCTGTACATTGAGGCCTCATTATACCCCTGTATAAGGATCTAGTGACGCAGTGTAGACTGTTATTCAGCATTGCTGTTTCCTCAGATTGTCAGCTCTTGTGATCAGGCCTCTGCTCCTCGCTCCAGTCTCTCCTGTACATTGAGGCCTCATTATACCCCTGTATAAGGATCTAGTGACGCAGTGTAGACTGTTATTCAGCATTGCTATCTCCTCAGATTGTCAGCTCTTGTGATCAGGCCTCTGCTCCTCGCTCCGCTCTCTCCTGTACAGTGAGGCCTCATTATACCCCTGTATAAGGATCTAGTGACGCAGTGTAGACTGTTATTCAGCATTACTGTTTCCTCAGATTGTCAGCTCTTGTGATCAGGCCTCTGCTCCTCGCTCCGGTCTCTCCTGTACAGTGAGGCCTCATTATACCCCTGTATAAGGATCTAGTGACGCAGTGTAGACAGTTATTCAGCATTGCTGTGTCCTCAGATTGTCAGCTCTTGTGATCAGGCCCCTGCTCCTCGCTCCGGTCTCTCCTGTACAGTGAGGCCTCATTATACCCCTGTATAAGGATCTAGTGACGCAGTGTAGACTGTTATTCATCATTGCTGTCTCCTCAGATTGTCAGCTCTTGTGATCAGGCCCCTGCTCCTCGCTCCGGTCTCTCCTGTACAGTGAGGCCTCATTATACCCCTGTATAAGGATCTAGTGACGCAGTGTAGACTGTTATTCAGCATTGCTGTGTCCTCAGATTGTCAGCTCTTGTGATCAGGCCCCTGCTCCTCGCTCCGGTCTCTCCTGTACAGTGAGGTCTCATTATACCCCTGTATAAGGCTCTAGTGACGCAGTGTAGACTGTTATTCAGCATTGCTGTCTCCTCTGATTGTCAGCTCTTGTGATCAGGCCCCTGCTCCTCGCTCCGGTCTCTCCTGTACAGTGAGGTCTCATTATACCCCTGTATAAGGCTCTAGTGACGCAGTGTAGACTGTTATTCAGCATTGCTGTCTCCTCAGATTGTCAGCTCTTGTGATCAGGCCCCTGCTCCTCGCTCCGGTCTCTCCTGTACAGTGAGGCCTCATTATACCCCTGTATAAGGATCTAGTGACGCAGTGTAGACTGTTATTCAGCATTGCTGTGTCCTCAGATTGTCAGCTCTTGTGATCAGGCCCCTGCTCCACACTCCGGTCTCTCCTGTACAGTGAGGCCTCATTATACCCCTGTATAAGGATCTAGTGACGCAGTGTAGACTGTTATTCAGCATTGCTGTTTCCTCAGATTGTCAGCTCTTGTGATCAGGCCCCTGCTCCACACTCCGGTCTCTCCTGTACAGTGAGGCCTCATTATACCCCTGTATAAGGATCTAGTGACGCAGTGTAGACTGTTATTCAGCATTGCTGTGTCCTCAGATTGTCAGCTCTTGTGATCAGGCCCCGGCTCCTCGCTCCGGTCTCTCCTGTACAGTGAGGCCTCATTATACCCCTGTATAAGGATCTAGTGATGCAGTGTAGACTGTTATTCAGCATTGCTGTCTCCTCAGATTGTCAGCTCTTGTGATCAGGCCCCGGCTCCTCGCTCCGGTCACTCCTGTATAGTGAGGCCTCATTATACCCCTGTATAAGGATCTAGTGATGCAGTGTAGACTGTTATTCAGCATTGCTGTGTCCTCAGATTGTCACCTCTTGTGATCAGGCCCCTGCTCCTCGCTCCGCTCTCTCCTGTACAGTGAGGCCTCATTATACCCCTGTATAAGGATCTAATGACGCAGTGCAGACTGTTATTCAGCATTGCTGTTTCCTCAGGTTGTCAGCTCTTGTGATCAGGCCCCCGCTCCTCGCTCCGGTCTCTCCTGTACATTGAGGCCTCATTATACCCCTGTATAAGGATCTAATGACGCAGTGCAGACTGTTATTCAGCATTGCTGTTTCCTCAGGTTGTCAGCTCTTGTGATCAGGCCCCCGCTCCTCGCTCCGGTCTCTCCTGTACAGTGAGGCCTCATTATACCCCTGTATAAGGATCTAGTGATGCAGTGTAGACTATTATTCAGCATTGCTGTCTCCTCAGATTGTCAGCTCTTGTGATCAGGCCTCTGCTCCTCGCTCCGGTCTCTCCTGTACAGTGAGGCCTCATTATACCCCTGTATAAGGATCTACTGACGCAGTGTAGGCTGTTATTCAGCATTGCTATCTCCTCAGATTGTCAGCTCTTATGGTTAGGCACTGGCTCCTCGCTCTGGTCTCTCCTGTACAGTGAGGCCTCATTATACCCCTGTATAAGGATCTAGTGACGCAGTGTAGACTGTTATTCAGCATTGCTGCTTCCTCAGATTGTCAGCTCATGTGATCAGGCCTCTGCTCCTCGCTCCGGTCTCTCCTGTACAGTGAGGCCTCATTATACCCCTGTATAAGGATCTCTTGACGCAGTGTAGACTGTTATTCAGCATTGCTGCTTCCTCAGATTGTCAGCTCTTGTGATCAAGCCCCGGCTCCTCGTTCCGGTCTCTCCTGTACAGTGAGGCCTCATTATACCCCTGTATAAGGATCTAATGACGCAGTGTAGACTGTTATTCAGCATTGCTGCTTCCTCAGATTGTCAGCTCTTGTGATCAGGCCCCTGCTCCTCGCTCCGGTCTCTCCTGAACATTGAGGCCTCATTATACCCCTGTATAAGAATCTAGTGCCGCAGTGTAGACTGTTATTCAGCATTGCTGTCTCCTCAGATTGTCAGCTCTTGTGATCAGGCCTCTGCTCCTCGCTCCGGTCTCTCCTGTACAGTGAGGCCTCATTATACCCCTGTATAAGGATCTAGTGACGCAGTGTAGACTGTTATTCAGCATTGCTGTTTCCTCAGATTGTCAGCTCTTGTGATCAGGCCCCGGCTCCTCGCTCCGGTCTCTCCTGTACAGTGAGGCCTCATTATACCCCTGTATAAGAATCTAGTGCCGCAGTGTAGACTGTTATTCAGCATTGCTGTGTCCTCAGATTGTCAGCTCTTGTGATCAGGCCTCTGCTCCTCGCTCCGGTCTCTCCTGTACATTGAGGCCTCATTATACCCCTGTATAAGAATCTAGTGCCGCAGTGTAGACTGTTATTCAGCATTGCTGTCTCCTCAGATTGTCAGCTCTTGTGATCAGGCCTCTGCTCCACGCTCCGGTCTCTCCTGTACAGTGAGGCCTCATTATACCCCTGTATAAGGATCTAGTGACGCAGTGTAGACTGTTATTCAGCATTGCTGTCTCCTCAGATTGTCAGCTCTTGTGATCAGGCCTCTGCTCCACGCTCCGGTCTCTCCTGTACAGTGAGACCTCATTATACCCCTGTATAAGGATCTAGTGACGCAGTGTAGACTGTTATTCAGCATTGCTGTTTCCTCAGATTGTCAGCTCTTGTGATCAGGCCTCTGCTCCTCGCTCCGGTCTCTCCTGTACATTGAGGCCTCATTATACCCCTGTATAAGAATCTAGTGCCGCAGTGTAGACTGTTATTCAGCATTGCTGTCTCCTCAGATTGTCAGCTCTTGTGATCAGGCCCCGGCTCCTCGCTCCGGTCTCTCCTGTACAGTGAGGCCTCATTATACCCCTGTATAAGAATCTAGTGCCGCAGTGTAGACTGTTATTCAGCATTGCTGTTTCCTCAGATTGTCAGCTCTTGTGATCAGGCCTCTGCTCCTCGCTCCGGTCTCTCCTGTACATTGAGGCCTCATTATACCACTGTATAAGGATCTAGTGATGCAGTGTAGACTGTTATTCAGCATTGCTGTTTCCTCAGATTGTCAGCTCTTGTGATCAGGCCCCCGCTCCTCGCTCCGGTCTCTCCTGTACAGTGAGGCCTCATTATACCCCTGTATAAGGATCTAATGACGCAGTGCAGACTGTTATTCAGCATTGCTGTTTCCTCAGGTTGTCAGCTCTTGTGATCAGGCCCCCGCTCCTCGCTCCGGTCTCTCCTGTACAGTGAGGCCTCATTATACCCCTGTATAAGGATCTAGTGATGCAGTGTAGACTATTATTCAGCATTGCTGTCTCCTCAGATTGTCAGCTCTTGTGATCAGGCCTCTGCTCCTCGCTCCGGTCTCTCCTGTACAGTGAGGCCTCATTATACCCCTGTATAAGGATCTACTGACGCAGTGTAGGCTGTTATTCAGCATTGCTATCTCCTCAGATTGTCAGCTCTTATGGTTAGGCACTGGCTCCTCGCTCTGGTCTCTCCTGTACAGTGAGGCCTCATTATACCCCTGTATAAGGATCTAGTGACGCAGTGTAGACTGTTATTCAGCATTGCTGCTTCCTCAGATTGTCAGCTCATGTGATCAGGCCTCTGCTCCTCGCTCCGGTCTCTCCTGTACAGTGAGGCCTCATTATACCCCTGTATAAGGATCTCTTGACGCAGTGTAGACTGTTATTCAGCATTGCTGCTTCCTCAGATTGTCAGCTCTTGTGATCAAGCCCCGGCTCCTCGTTCCGGTCTCTCCTGTACAGTGAGGCCTCATTATACCCCTGTATAAGGATCTAATGACGCAGTGTAGACTGTTATTCAGCATTGCTGCTTCCTCAGATTGTCAGCTCTTGTGATCAGGCCCCTGCTCCTCGCTCCGGTCTCTCCTGTACAGTGAGGCCTCATTATACCCCTGTATAAGGATCTCTTGACGCAGTGTAGACTGTTATTCAGCATTGCTGTCTCCTCAGATTGTCAGCTCTTGTGATCAAGCCCCGGCTCCTCGTTCCGGTCTCTCCTGTACAGTGAGGCCTCATTATACCCCTGTATAAGGATCTAATGACGCAGTGTAGACTGTTATTCAGCATTGCTGCTTCCTCAGATTGTCAGCTCTTGTGATCAGGCCCCTGCTCCTCGCTCCGGTCTCTCCTGTACAGTGAGGCCTCATTATACCCCTGTATAAGGATCTAGTGACGCAGTGTAGACTGTTATTCAGCATTGCTGTGTCCTCAGATTGTCAGCTCTTGTGATCAGGCCCCCGCTCCTCGCTCCGGTCTCTCCTGTACAGTGAGGCCTCATTATACTCCTGTAAAAGGATCTAGTGACGCAGTATAGACAGTTATTCAGCATTGCTGTGTCCTCAGATTGTCAGTTCTTGTGATCAGGCCTCTGCTCCTCGCTCCAGTCTCTCCTGTACAGTGAGGCCTCATTATACCCCTGTATAAGGATCTAGTGACGCAGTGTAGACTGTTATTCAGCATTGCTGTTTCCTCAGATTGTCAGCTCTTGTGATCAGGCCTCTGCTCCTCGCTCCGGTCTCTCCTGTACAGTGAGGCCTCATTATACCCCTGTATAAGGATCTAGTGACGCAGTGTAGACTGTTATTCAGCATTGCTGTGTCCTCAGATTGTCAGTTCTTGTGATCAGGCCCCTGCTCCTCGCTCCGGTCTCTCCTGTACAGTGAGGCCTCATTATACCCCTGTATAAGGATCTAGTGACGCAGTGTAGACTGTTATTCAGCATTGCTGTGTCCTCAGATTGTCAGCTCTTGTGATCAGGCCCCTGCTCCTCGCTCCGGTCTCTCCTGTACAGGAAGGCCTCATTATACCCCTGTATAAGGATCTAGTGACGCAGTGTAGACTGTTATTCAGCATTGCTGTGTCCTCAGATTGTCAGCTCTTGTGATCAGGCCCCTGCTCCTCGCTCCGGTCTCTCCTGTACAGGAAGGCCTCATTATACCCCTGTATAAGGATCTAGTGACGCAGTGTAGACTGTTATTCAGCATTGCTGTCTCCTCAGATTGTCAGCTCTTGTGATCAGGCCCCTGCTCCTCGCTCCGGTCTCTCCTGTACAGTGAGGCCTCATTATACCCCTGTATAAGGATCTAGTGACGCAGTGTAGACTGTTATTCAGCATTGCTGTGTCCTCAGATTGTCAGCTCTTGTGATCAGGCCCCTGCTCCTCGCTCCGGTCTCTCCTGTACAGGAAGGCCTCATTATACCCCTGTATAAGGCTCTAGTGACGCAGTGTAGACTGTTATTCAGCATTGCTGCTTCCTCAGATTGTCAGCTCTTGTGATCAAGCCCCGGCTCCTCGTTCTGGTCTCTCCTGTACAGTGAGGCCTCATTAAACCCCTGTATAAGGATCTAGTGACACAGTGTAGACTGTTATTCAGCATTGCTGCTTCCTCAGATTGTCAGCTCTTGTGATCAGGCCCCCGCTCATCGCTCCGGTCTCTCCTGTACAGTGAGGCCTCATTATACCCCTGTATAAGAATCTAGTGCCGCAGTGTAGACTGTTATTCAGCATTGCTGTCTCCTCAGATAGTCAGCTCTTGTGATCAGGCCCCTGCTCCTCGCTCCGGTCTCTCCTGTACAGTGAGGCCTCATTATACACCTGTATAAGGATCTAGTGACGCAGTGTAGACTGTTATTCAGCATTGCTGTGTCCTCAGATTGTCAGCTCTTGTGATCAGGCCCCCGCTCCTCGCTCCGGTCTCTCCTGTACAGTGAGGCCTCATTATACCCCTGTATAAGGATCTAGTGACGCAGTGTAGACTGTTATTCAGCATTGCTGTCTCCTCAGATTGTCAGCTCTTGTGATCAGGCCCCTGCTCCTCGCTCCGGTCTCTCCTGTACAGTGAGGCCTCATTATACCCCTGTATAAGGATCTAGTGACGCAGTGTAGACTGTTATTCAGCATTGCTGTCTCCTCAGATTGTCAGCTCTTGTGATCAGGCCCCCGCTCCTCGCTCCGCTCTCTCCTGTACAGTGAGGCCTCATTATACCCCTGTATAAGGATCTAGTGACGCAGTGTAGACAGTTATTCAGCATTGCTGTCTCCTCAGATTGTCAGCTCTTGTGATCAGGCCCCCGCTCCTCGCTCCGGTCTCTCCTGTACAGTGAGGCCTCATTATACCCCTGTATAAGGATCTAGTGACGCAGTGTAGACAGTTATTCAGCATTGCTGTGTCCTCAAATTGTCAGCTCTTGTGATCAGGCCTCTGCTCCTCGCTCCAGTCTTTCCTGTACAGTGAGGCCTCATTATACCCCTGTATAAGGATCTAGTGACGCAGTGTAGACTGTTATTCAGCATTGCTGTCTCCTCAGATTGTCAGCTCCTGTGATCAGGCCCCTGCTCCTCGCTCCGGTCTCTCCTGTACAGTGAGGCCTCATTATACCCCTGTATAAGGATCTAGTGACGCAGTGTAGACTGTTATTCAGCATTGCTGTTTCCTCAGATTGTCAGCTCTTGTGATCAGGCCCCTGCTCCACGCTCCGGTCTCTCCTGTACATTGAGGCCTCATTATACCCCTGTATAAGGATCTAGTGACGCAGTGTAGACTGTTATTCAGCATTGCTGTTTCCTCAGATTGTCAGCTCTTGTGATTAGGCCCCTGCTCCTCGCTCCGGTCTCTCCTGTACAGTGAGGCCTCATTATACCCCTGTATAAGGATCTAGTGACGCAGTGTAGACTGTTATTCAGCATTGCTGTTTCCTCAGATTGTCAGCTCTTGTGATCAGGCCCCTGCTCCACGCTCCGGTCTCTCCTGTACATTGAGGCCTCATTATACCCCTGTATAAGGATCTAGTGACGCAGTGTAGACTGTTATTCAGCATTGCTGTTTCCTCAGATTGTCAGCTCTTGTGATCAGGCCTCTGCTCCTCGCTCCGGTCTCTCCTGTACATTGAGGCCTCATTATACCCCTGTATAAGGATCTAGTGACGCAGTGTAGACTGTTATTCAGCATTGCT
The DNA here is from genome assembly GCF_039654945.1 of Dendrobates tinctorius. Lineage (NCBI taxonomy): Eukaryota > Metazoa > Chordata > Amphibia > Anura > Dendrobatidae > Dendrobates > Dendrobates tinctorius. Next base: position 10,190,679 of record NW_027361695.1, on the reverse strand, counting down.
ATCTCCTCAGATTGTCAGCTCTTGTGATCAGGCCTCTGCTCCTCGCTCCGCTCTCTCCTGTACAGTGAGGCCTCATTATACCCCTGTATAAGGATCTAGTGACGCAGTGTAGACTGTTATTCAGCATTACTGTTTCCTCAGATTGTCAGCTCTTGTGATCAGGCCTCTGCTCCTCGCTCCGGTCTCTCCTGTACAGTGAGGCCTCATTATACCCCTGTATAAGGATCTAGTGACGCAGTGTAGACAGTTATTCAGCATTGCTGTGTCCTCAGATTGTCAGCTCTTGTGATCAGGCCCCTGCTCCTCGCTCCGGTCTCTCCTGTACAGTGAGGCCTCATTATACCCCTGTATAAGGATCTAGTGACGCAGTGTAGACTGTTATTCAGCATTGCTGTCTCCTCAGATTGTCAGCTCTTGTGATCAGGCCCCTGCTCCTCGCTCCGGTCTCTCCTGTACAGTGAGGCCTCATTATACCCCTGTATAAGGATCTAGTGACGCAGTGTAGACTGTTATTCAGCATTGCTGTGTCCTCAGATTGTCAGCTCTTGTGATCAGGCCCCTGCTCCTCGCTCCGGTCTCTCCTGTACAGTGAGGTCTCATTATACCCCTGTATAAGGCTCTAGTGACGCAGTGTAGACTGTTATTCAGCATTGCTGTCTCCTCTGATTGTCAGCTCTTGTGATCAGGCCCCTGCTCCTCGCTCCGGTCTCTCCTGTACAGTGAGGCCTCATTATACCCCTGTATAAGGCTCTAGTGACGCAGTGTAGACTGTTATTCAGCATTGCTGTCTCCTCAGATTGTCAGCTCTTGTGATCAGGCCCCTGCTCCTCGCTCCGGTCTCTCCTGTACAGTGAGGTCTCATTATACCCCTGTATAAGGCTCTAGTGACGCAGTGTAGACTGTTATTCAGCATTGCTGTCTCCTCAGATTGTCAGCTCTTGTGATCAGGCCCCTGCTCCTCGCTCCGGTCTCTCCTGTACAGTGAGGCCTCATTATACCCCTGTATAAGGATCTAGTGACGCAGTGTAGACTGTTATTCAGCATTGCTGTGTCCTCAGATTGTCAGCTCTTGTGATCAGGCCCCTGCTCCACACTCCGGTCTCTCCTGTACAGTGAGGCCTCATTATACCCCTGTATAAGGATCTAGTGACGCAGTGTAGACTGTTATTCAGCATTGCTGTGTCCTCAGATTGTCAGCTCTTGTGATCAGGCCCCGGCTCCTCGCTCCGGTCTCTCCTGTACAGTGAGGCCTCATTATACCCCTGTATAAGGATCTAGTGATGCAGTGTAGACTGTTATTCAGCATTGCTGTCTCCTCAGATTGTCAGCTCTTGTGATCAGGCCCCGGCTCCTCGCTCCGGTCACTCCTGTATAGTGAGGCCTCATTATACCCCTGTATAAGGATCTAGTGATGCAGTGTAGACTGTTATTCAGCATTGCTGTGTCCTCAGATTGTCACCTCTTGTGATCAGGCCCCTGCTCCTCGCTCCGCTCTCTCCTGTACAGTGAGGCCTCATTATACCCCTGTATAAGGATCTAATGACGCAGTGCAGACTGTTATTCAGCATTGCTGTTTCCTCAGGTTGTCAGCTCTTGTGATCAGGCCCCCGCTCCTCGCTCCGGTCTCTCCTGTACATTGAGGCCTCATTATACCCCTGTATAAGGATCTAATGACGCAGTGCAGACTGTTATTCAGCATTGCTGTTTCCTCAGGTTGTCAGCTCTTGTGATCAGGCCCCCGCTCCTCGCTCCGGTCTCTCCTGTACAGTGAGGCCTCATTATACCCCTGTATAAGGATCTAGTGATGCAGTGTAGACTATTATTCAGCATTGCTGTCTCCTCAGATTGTCAGCTCTTGTGATCAGGCCTCTGCTCCTCGCTCCGGTCTCTCCTGTACAGTGAGGCCTCATTATACCCCTGTATAAGGATCTACTGACGCAGTGTAGGCTGTTATTCAGCATTGCTATCTCCTCAGATTGTCAGCTCTTATGGTTAGGCACTGGCTCCTCGCTCTGGTCTCTCCTGTACAGTGAGGCCTCATTATACCCCTGTATAAGGATCTAGTGACGCAGTGTAGACTGTTATTCAGCATTGCTGCTTCCTCAGATTGTCAGCTCATGTGATCAGGCCTCTGCTCCTCGCTCCGGTCTCTCCTGTACAGTGAGGCCTCATTATACCCCTGTATAAGGATCTCTTGACGCAGTGTAGACTGTTATTCAGCATTGCTGCTTCCTCAGATTGTCAGCTCTTGTGATCAAGCCCCGGCTCCTCGTTCCGGTCTCTCCTGTACAGTGAGGCCTCATTATACCCCTGTATAAGGATCTAATGACGCAGTGTAGACTGTTATTCAGCATTGCTGCTTCCTCAGATTGTCAGCTCTTGTGATCAGGCCCCTGCTCCTCGCTCCGGTCTCTCCTGAACATTGAGGCCTCATTATACCCCTGTATAAGAATCTAGTGCCGCAGTGTAGACTGTTATTCAGCATTGCTGTCTCCTCAGATTGTCAGCTCTTGTGATCAGGCCTCTGCTCCTCGCTCCGGTCTCTCCTGTACAGTGAGGCCTCATTATACCCCTGTATAAGGATCTAGTGACGCAGTGTAGACTGTTATTCAGCATTGCTGTTTCCTCAGATTGTCAGCTCTTGTGATCAGGCCCCGGCTCCTCGCTCCGGTCTCTCCTGTACAGTGAGGCCTCATTATACCCCTGTATAAGAATCTAGTGCCGCAGTGTAGACTGTTATTCAGCATTGCTGTCTCCTCAGATTGTCAGCTCTTGTGATCAGGCCTCTGCTCCTCGCTCCGGTCTCTCCTGTACAGTGAGGTCTCATTATACCCCTGTATAAGAATCTAGTGCCGCAGTGTAGACTGTTATTCAGCATTGCTGTTTCCTCAGATTGTCAGCTCTTGTGATCAGGCCCCGGCTCCTCGCTCCGGTCTCTCCTGTACAGTGAGGCCTCATTATACCCCTGTATAAGAATCTAGTGCCGCAGTGTAGACTGTTATTCAGCATTGCTGTGTCCTCAGATTGTCAGCTCTTGTGATCAGGCCTCTGCTCCTCGCTCCGGTCTCTCCTGTACATTGAGGCCTCATTATACCCCTGTATAAGAATCTAGTGCCGCAGTGTAGACTGTTATTCAGCATTGCTGTCTCCTCAGATTGTCAGCTCTTGTGATCAGGCCTCTGCTCCACGCTCCGGTCTCTCCTGTTCAGTGAGGCCTCATTATACCCCTGTATAAGGATCTAGTGACGCAGTGTAGACTGTTATTCAGCATTGCTGTCTCCTCAGATTGTCAGCTCTTGTGATCAGGCCTCTGCTCCACGCTCCGGTCTCTCCTGTACAGTGAGACCTCATTATACCCCTGTATAAGGATCTAGTGACGCAGTGTAGACTGTTATTCAGCATTGCTGTTTCCTCAGATTGTCAGGTCTTGTGATCAGGCCTCTGCTCCTCGCTCCGGTCTCTCCTGTACATTGAGGCCTCATTATACCCCTGTATAAGAATCTAGTGCCGCAGTGTAGACTGTTATTCAGCATTGCTGTCTCCTCAGATTGTCAGCTCTTGTGATCAGGCCCCGGCTCCTCGCTCCGGTCTCTCCTGTACAGTGAGGCCTCATTATACCCCTGTATAAGAATCTAGTGCCGCAGTGTAGACTGTTATTCAGCATTGCTGTTTCCTCAGATTGTCAGCTCTTGTGATCAGGCCTCTGCTCCTCGCTCCGGTCTCTCCTGTACATTGAGGCCTCATTATACCACTGTATAAGGATCTAGTGATGCAGTGTAGACTGTTATTCAGCATTGCTGTTTCCTCAGATTGTCAGCTCTTGTGATCAGGCCCCCGCTCCTCGCTCCGGTCTCTCCTGTACAGTGAGGCCTCATTATACCCCTGTATAAGGATCTAATGACGCAGTGCAGACTGTTATTCAGCATTGCTGTTTCCTCAGGTTGTCAGCTCTTGTGATCAGGCCCCCGCTCCTCGCTCCGGTCTCTCCTGTACAGTGAGGCCTCATTATACCCCTGTATAAGGATCTAGTGATGCAGTGTAGACTATTATTCAGCATTGCTGTCTCCTCAGATTGTCAGCTCTTGTGATCAGGCCTCTGCTCCTCGCTCCGGTCTCTCCTGTACAGTGAGGCCTCATTATACCCCTGTATAAGGATCTACTGACGCAGTGTAGGCTGTTATTCAGCATTGCTATCTCCTCAGATTGTCAGCTCTTATGGTTAGGCACTGGCTCCTCGCTCTGGTCTCTCCTGTACAGTGAGGCCTCATTATACCCCTGTATAAGGATCTAGTGACGCAGTGTAGACTGTTATTCAGCATTGCTGCTTCCTCAGATTGTCAGCTCATGTGATCAGGCCTCTGCTCCTCGCTCCGGTCTCTCCTGTACAGTGAGGCCTCATTATACCCCTGTATAAGGATCTCTTGACGCAGTGTAGACTGTTATTCAGCATTGCTGCTTCCTCAGATTGTCAGCTCTTGTGATCAAGCCCCGGCTCCTCGTTCCGGTCTCTCCTGTACAGTGAGGCCTCATTATACCCCTGTATAAGGATCTAATGACGCAGTGTAGACTGTTATTCAGCATTGCTGCTTCCTCAGATTGTCAGCTCTTGTGATCAGGCCCCTGCTCCTCGCTCCGGTCTCTCCTGAACATTGAGGCCTCATTATACCCCTGTATAAGAATCTAGTGCCGCAGTGTAGACTGTTATTCAGCATTGCTGTCTCCTCAGATTGTCAGCTCTTGTGATCAGGCCTCTGCTCCTCGCTCCGGTCTCTCCTGTACAGTGAGGCCTCATTATACCCCTGTATAAGAATCTAGTGCCGCAGTGTAGACTGTTATTCAGCATTGCTGTTTCCTCAGATTGTCAGCTCTTGTGATCAGGCCCCGGCTCCTCGCTCCGGTCTCTCCTGTACAGTGAGGCCTCATTATACCCCTGTATAAGAATCTAGTGCCGCAGTGTAGACTGTTATTCAGCATTGCTGTGTCCTCAGATTGTCAGCTCTTGTGATCAGGCCTCTGCTCCTTGCTCCGGTCTCTCCTGTACATTGAGGCCTCATTATACCCCTGTATAAGAATCTAGTGCCGCAGTGTAGACTGTTATTCAGCATTGCTGTCTCCTCAGATTGTCAGCTCTTGTGATCAGGCCTCTGCTCCACGCTCCGGTCTCTCCTGTACAGTGAGGCCTCATTATACCCCTGTATAAGGATCTAGTGACGCAGTGTAGACTGTTATTCAGCATTGCTGTCTCCTCAGATTGTCAGCTCTTGTGATCAGGCCTCTGCTCCACGCTCCGGTCTCTCCTGTACAGTGAGACCTCATTATACCCCTGTATAAGGATCTAGTGACGCAGTGTAGACTGTTATTCAGCATTGCTGTTTCCTCAGATTGTCAGCTCTTGTGATCAGGCCTCTGCTCCTCGCTCCGGTCTCTCCTGTACATTGAGGCCTCATTATACCCCTGTATAAGAATCTAGTGCCGCAGTGTAGACTGTTATTCAGCATTGCTGTCTCCTCAGATTGTCAGCTCTTGTGATCAGGCCCCGGCTCCTCGCTCCGGTCTCTCCTGTACAGTGAGGCCTCATTATACCCCTGTATAAGAATCTAGTGCCGCAGTGTAGACTGTTATTCAGCATTGCTGTTTCCTCAGATTGTCAGCTCTTGTGATCAGGCCTCTGCTCCTCGCTCCGGTCTCTCCTGTACATTGAGGCCTCATTATACCCCTGTATAAGAATCTAGTGCCGCAGTGTAGACTGTTATTCAGCATTGCTGTCTCCTCAGATTGTCAGCTCTTGTGATCAGGCCTCTGCTCCTCGCTCCGGTCTCTCCTGTACATTGAGGCCTCATTATACCCCTGTATAAGAATCTAGTGCCGCAGTGTAGACTGTTATTCAGCATTGCTGTCTCCTCAGATTGTCAGCTCTTGTGATCAGGCCTCTGCTCCACGCTCCGGTCTCTCCTGTACAGTGAGGCCTCATTATACCCCTGTATAAGGATCTAGTGACGCAGTGTAGACTGTTATTCAGCATTGCTGCTTCCTCAGATTGTCAGCTCTTGTGATCAGGCCTCTGCTCCTCGCTCCGCTCTCTCCTGTACAGTGAGGCCTCATTATACCCCTGTATAAGGATCTAGTGACGCAGTGTAGACTGTTATTCAGCATTGCTGTGTCCTCAGATTGTCAGCTCTTGTGATCAGGCCCCTGCTCCTCGCTCCGGTCTCTCCTGTACAGTGAGGCCTCATTATACCCCTGTTAAAGGATCTAGTGACGCAGTGTAGACTGTTATTCAGCATTGCTATCTCCTCAGATTGTCAGCTCTTGTGGTTAGGCCCTGGCTCCTCGCTCTGGTCTCTCCTGTACAGTGAGGCCTCATTATTCCCCTGTATAAGGATCTAGTGACGCAGTGTAGACTGTTATTCAGCATTGCTGCTTCCTCAGATTGTCAGCTCTTGTGATCAGGCCTCTGCTCCTCGCTCCGGTCTCTCCTGTACAGTGAGGCCTCATTATACCCCTGTATAAGGATCTAGTGACGCAGTGTAGACTGTTATTCAGCATTGCTGTGTCCTCAGATTGTCAGCTCTTGTGATCAGGCCCCTGCTCCTCGCTACGGTCTCTCCTGTACAGTGAGGCCTCATTATACCCCTGTATAAGGATCTAGTGACGCAGTGTAGACTGTTATTCAGCATTGCTGTGTCCTCAGATTGTCAGCTCTTGTGATCAGGCCTCTGCTCCTCGCTCCGGTCTCTCCTGTACAGTGAGGCCTCATTATACCCCTGTATAAGGATCTAGTGACGCAGTGTAGACTGTTATTCAGCATTGCTGCTTCCTCAGATTGTCAGCTCTTGTGATCAGGCCCCGGCTCCTCGCTCCGGTCTCTCCTGTACAGAGAGACCTCATTATACCCCTGTATAAGGATCTAGTGAGGCAGTGTAGACTGTTATTCAGCATTGCTGTCTTCTCAGATTGTCAGCTCTTGTGATCAGGCCCCGGCTCCTCGTTCCGGTCTCTCCTGTACAGTGAGGCCTCATTATACCCCTGTATAAGGATCTAATGACGCAGTGTAGACTGTTATTAAGCATTGCTGTCTCCTCAGATTGTCAGCTCTTGTGATCAGGCCCCGGCTCCTCGCTCCGGTCTCTCCTGTACAGTGAGGCCTCATTATACCCCTGTATAAGAATCTAGTGCCGCAGTGTAGACTGTTATTAAGCATTGCTGCTTCCTCAGATTGTCAGCTCTTGTGATCAGGCCTCTGCTCCTCGCTCCGGTCTCTCCTGTACAGTGAGGCCTCATTATACCCCTGTTTAAGAATCTAGTGCCGCAGTGTAGACTGTTATTCAGCATTGCTGTCTCCTCAGATTGTCAGCTCTTGTGATCAGGCCCCAGCTCCTCGCTCCGCTCTCTCCTGTACAGTGAGGCCTCATTATACCCCTGTATAAGGATCTAGCGACGCAGTGTAGACTGTTATTCAGCATTGCTGTGTCCTCAGATTGTCAGCTCTTGTGATTAGGCCTCTGCTCCTCGCTCCGGTCTCTCCTGTACAGTGAGGCCTCATTATACCCCTGTATAAGGATCTAGTGACGCAGTGTAGACTGTTATTCAGCATTGCTGTGTCCTCAGATTGTCAGCTCTTGTGATCAGGCCCCTGCTCCTCGCTCCGGTCTCTCCTGTACAGTGAGGCCTCATTATACCCCTGTATAAGGATCTAGTGACGCAGTGTAGACTGTTATTCAGCATTGCTGTCTCCTCAGATTGTCAGCTCTTGTGATCAGGCCCCGGCTCCTCGCTCCGGTCTCTCCTGTACAGTGAGGCCTCATTATACCCCTGTATAAGGATCTAGTGATGCAGTGTAGACTGTTATTCAGCATTGCTGTCTCCTCAGATTGTCAGCTCTTGTGATCAGGCCCCGGCTCCTCGCTCCGGTCACTCCTGTATAGTGAGGCCTCATTATACCCCTGTATAAGGATCTAGTGATGAAGTGTAGACTGTTATTCAGCATTGCTGTGTCCTCAGATTGTCACCTCTTGTGATCAGGCCCCTGCTCCTCGCTCCGCTCTCTCCTGTACAGTGAGGCCTCATTATACCCCTGTATAAGAATCTAGTGCCGCAGTGTAGACTGTTATTCAGCATTGCTGTGTCCTCAGATTGTCACCTCTTGTGATCAGGCCTCTGCTCCTCGCTCCGGTCTCTCCTGTACAGTGAGGCCTCATTATACCCCTGTATAAGGATCTAGTGATGCAGTGTAGACTGTTATTCAGCATTGCTGTCTCCTCAGATTGTCACCTCTTGTGATCAGGCCCCTGCTCCTCGCTCCGGTCTCTCCTGTACAGTGAGGCCTCATTATACCCCTGTATAAAGATCTAGTGACGCAGTGTAGACTGTTATTCAGCATTGCTGTCTCCTCAGATTGTCAGCTCTTGTGATCAGGCCTCTGCTCCTCGCTCCGCTCTCTCCTGTACAGTGAGGCCTCATTATACCCCTGTATAAAGATCTAGTGACGCAGTGTAGACTGTTATTCAGCATTGCTGTGTCCTCAGATTGTCAGCTCTTGTGATCAGGCCTCTGCTCCTCGCTCCGGTCTCTCCTGTACAGTGAGGCCTCATTATACCCCTGTATAAGGATCTCTTGATGCAGTGTAGACTGTTATTCAGCATTGCTGCTTCCTCAGATTGTCAGCTCTTGTGATCAGGCCCCTGCTCCTCGCTCCGGTCTCTCCTGTACATTGAGGCCTCATTATACCCCTGTATAAGAATCTAGTGCCGCAGTGTAGACTGTTATTCAGCATTGCTGTCTCCTCAGATTGTCAGCTCTTGTGATCAGGCCTCTGCTCCTCGCTCCGGTCTCTCCTGTACAGTGAGGCCTCATTATACCCCTGTATAAGAATCTAGTGCCGCAGTGTAGACTGTTATTCAGCATTGCTGTCTCCTCAGATTGTCAGCTCTTGTGATCAGGCCCCGGCTCCTCGCTCCGGTCTCTCCTGTACAGTGAGGCCTCATTATACCCCTGTATAAGGATCTAGTGACGCAGTGTAGACTGTTATTCAGCACTGCTGTGTCCTCAGATTGTCAGCTCTTGTGATCAGGCCCCTGCTCCTCGCTCCGCTCTCTCCTGTACAGTGAGGCCTCATTATACCCCTGTATAAGGATCTAATGACGCAGTGTAGACTGTTATTCAGCATTGCTGTCTCCTCAGATTGTCAGCTCTTGTGATCAGGCCCCTGCTCCTCGCTCCGCTCTCTCCTGTACAGTGAGGCCTCATTATACCCCTGTATAAGGATCTAATGACGCAGTGTAGACTGTTATTCAGCACTGCTGTGTCCTCAGATTGTCAGCTCTTGTGATCAGGCCCCTGCTCCTCGCTCCGGTCTCTCCTGTACAGTGAGGCCTCATTATACCCCTGTATAAGGATCTAGTGACGCAGTGTAGACTGTTATTCAGCATTGCTGTCTCCTCAGATTGTCAGCTCTTGTGATCAGGCCCCGGCTCCTCGCTCCGGTCTCTCCTGTACAGTGAGGCCTCATTATACCCCTGTATAAGGATCTAGTGATGCAGTGTAGACTGTTATTCAGCATTGCTGTCTCCTCAGATTGTCAGCTCTTGTGATCAGGCCCCGGCTCCTCGCTCCGGTCACTCCTGTATAGTGAGGCCTCATTATACCCCTGTATAAGGATCTAGTGATGAAGTGTAGACTGTTATTCAGCATTGCTGTGTCCTCAGATTGTCACCTCTTGTGATCAGGCCCCTGCTCCTCGCTCCGCTCTCTCCTGTACAGTGAGGCCTCATTATACCCCTGTATAAGGATCTAATGACGCAGTGCAGACTGTTATTCAGCATTGCTGTTTCCTCAGGTTGTCAGCTCTTGTGATCAGGCCCCCGCTCCTCGCTCCGGTCTCTCCTGTACAGTGAGGCCTCATTATACCCCTGTATAAGGATCTAGTGCCGCAGTGTAGACTGTTATTCAGCATTGCTGTCTCCTCAGATTGTCAGCTCTTGTGATCAGGCCTCTGCTCCTCGCTCCGGTCTCTCCTGTACAGTGAGGCCTCATTATACCCCTGTATAAGGATCTACTGATGCAGTGTAGGCTGTTATTCAGCATTGCTATCTCCTCAGATTGTCAGCTCTTATGGTTAGGCCCTGGCTCCTCGCTCTGGTCTCTCCTGTACAGTGAGGCCTCATTATACCCCTGTATAAGGATCTAGTGACGCAGTGTAGACTGTTATTCAGCATTGCTGCTTCCTCAGATTGTCAGCTCTTGTGATCAGGCCTCTGCTCCTCGCTCCGGTCTCTCCTGTACAGTGAGGCCTCATTATACCCCTGTATAAGGATCTCTTGATGCAGTGTAGACTGTTATTCAGCATTGCTGCTTCCTCAGATTGTCAGCTCTTGTGATCAGGCCCCTGCTCCTCGCTCCGGTCTCTCCTGTACATTGAGGCCTCATTATACCCCTGTATAAGAATCTAGTGCCGCAGTGTAGACTGTTATTCAGCATTGCTGTCTCCTCAGATTGTCAGCTCTTGTGATCAGGCCTCTGCTCCTCGCTCCGGTCTCTCCTGTACAGTGAGGCCTCATTATACCCCTGTATAAGAATCTAGTGCCGCAGTGTAGACTGTTATTCAGCATTGCTGTCTCCTCAGATTGTCAGCTCTTGTGATCAGGCCCCGGCTCCTCGCTCCGGTCTCTCCTGTACAGTGAGGCCTCATTATACCCCTGTATAAGGATCTAGTGACGCAGTGTAGACTGTTATTCAGCATTGCTGTTTCCTCAGATTGTCAGCTCTTGTGATCAGGCCCCTGCTCCTCGCTCCGCTCTCTCCTGTACAGTGAGGCCTCATTATACCCCTGTATAAGGATCTAATGACGCAGTGCAGACTGTTATTCAGCATTGCTGTTTCCTCAGGTTGTCAGCTCTTGTGATCAGGCCCCCGCTCCTCGCTCCGGTCTCTCCTGTACAGTGAGGCCTCATTATACCCCTGTATAAGGATCTAGTGACACAGTGTAGACTGTTATTCAGCATTGCTGTTTCCTCAGATTGTCAGCTCTTGTGATCAGGCCCCTGCTCCTCGCTCCGGTCTCTCCTGTTCAGTGAGGCCTCATTATACCCCTGTTAAAGGATCTAGTGACGCAGTGTAGACTGTTATTCAGCATTGTTGTCTCCTCAGATTGTCAGCTCTTGTGGTTAGGCCCTGGCTCCTCGCTCTGGTCTCTCCTGTACAGTGAGGCCTCATTATACCCCTGTATAAGGATCTAGTGACGCAGTGTAGACTGTTATTCAGCATTGCTGCTTCCTCAGATTGTCAGCTCTTGTGATCAGGCCTCTGCTCCTCGCTCCGGTCTCTCCTGTACAGTGAGGCCTCATTATACCCCTGTATAAGGATCTAGTGACGCAGTGTAGACTGTTATTCAGCATTGCTGCTTCCTCAGATTGTCAGCTCTTGTGATCAGGCCCCGGCTCCTCGTTCCGGTCTCTCCTGTACAGTGAGGCCTCATTATACCCCTGTATAAGGATCTAATGACGCAGTGTAGACTGTTATTAAGCATTGCTGTCTCCTCAGATTGTCAGCTCTTGTGATCAGGCCCCTGCTTCTCGCTCCGCTCTCTCCTGTACAGTGAGGCCTCATTATACCCCTGTATAAGAATCTAGTGCCGCAGTGTAGACTGTTATTAAGCATTGCTGCTTCCTCAGATTGTCAGCTCTTGTGGTCAGGCCCCTGCTCCTCGCTCCGGTCTCTCCTGTACAGTGAGGCCTCATTATACCCCTGTATAAGAATCTAGTGCCGCAGTGTAGACTGTTATTCAGCATTGCTGTCTCCTCAGATTGTCAGCTCTTGTGATCAGGCCCCCGCTCCTCGCTCCGGTCTCTCCTGTACAGTGAGGCCTCATTATACACCTGTATAAGGATCTAGTGACGCAGTGTAGACTGTTATTCAGCATTGCTGTTTCCTCAGATAGTCAGCTCTTGTGATCAGGCCTCTGCTCCTCGCTCCGCTCTCTCCTGTACAGTGAGGCCTCATTATACACCTGTATAAGGATCTAGTGACGCAGTGTAGACTGTTATTCAGCATTGCTGTTTCCTCAGATAGTCAGCTCTTGTGATCAGGCACCTGCTCCTCGCTCCGGTCTCTCCTGTACAGTGAGGCCTCATTATACCCCTGTATAAGGATCTAGTGACGCAGTGTAGACTGGTATTCAGCATTGCTGTTTCCTCAGATAGTCAGCTCTTGTGATCAGGCCTCTGCTCCTCGCTCCGCTCTCTCCTGTACAGTGAGGCCTCATTATACCCCTGTATAAGGATCTAGTGACGCAGTGTAGACTGTTATTCAGCATTGCTGTTTCCTCAGATAGTCAGCTCTTGTGATCAGGCCCCTGCTCCTCGCTCCGGTCTCTCCTGTACAGTGAGGCCTCATTATACCCCTGTATAAGGATCTAGTGACGCAGTGTAGACTGTTATTCAGCATTGCTGTTTCCTCAGATAGTCAGCTCTTGTGATCAGGCCCCTGCTCCTCGCTCCGGTCTCTCCTGTACAGTGAGGCCTCATTATACCCCTGTATAAGGATCTAGTGACGCAGTGTAGACTGTTATTCAGCATTGCTGTTTCCTCAGATAGTCAGCTCTTGTGATCAGGCCTCTGCTCCTCGCTCCGCTCTCTCCTGTACAGTGAGGCCTCATTATACCCCTGTATAAGGATCTAGTGACGCAGTGTAGACTGTTATTCAGCATTGCTGCTTCCTCAGATTGTCAGCTCTTGTGATCAAGCCCCTGCTCCTCGCTCCGATCTCTCCTGTACAGTGAGGCCTCATTATACCCCTGTATAAGGATCTAGTGACGCAGTGTAGACTGTTATTCAGCATTGCTGTGTCCTCAGATTGTCAGCTCTTGTGATCAGGCCTCTGCTCCTCGCTCCGGTCTCTCCTGTACAGTGAGGCCTCATTATACACCTGTATAAGGATCTAGTGACGCAGTGTAGACTGTTATTCAGCATTGCTGTGTCCTCAGATTGTCAGCTCTTGTGATCAAGCCCCTGCTCCTCGCTCCGATCTCTCCTGTACAGTGAGGCCTCATTATACCCCTGTATAAGGATCTAGTGACGCAGTGTAGACTGTTATTCAGCATTGCTGTGTCCTCAGATAGTCAGCTCTTGTGATCAGGCCTCTGCTCCTCGCTCCGCTCTCTCCTGTACAGTGAGGCCTCATTATACCCCTGTATAAGGATCTAGTGACGCAGTGTAGACTGTTATTCAGCATTGCTGTGTCCTCAGATTGTCAGCTCTTGTGATCAGGCCTCTGCTCCTCGCTCCGGTCTCTCCTGTACAGTGAGGCCTCATTATACCCCTGTATAAGGATCTAGTGACGCAGTGTAGACTGTTATTCAGCATTGCTGTTTCCTCAGATAGTCAGCTCTTGTGATCAGGCCTCTGCTCCTCGCTCCGCTCTCTCCTGTACAGTGAGGCCTCATTATACCCCTGTATAAGGATCTAGTGACGCAGTGTAGACTGTTATTCAGCATTGCTGCTTCCTCAGATTGTCAGCTCTTGTGATCAAGCCCCTGCTCCTCGCTCCGATCTCTCCTGTACAGTGAGGCCTCATTATACCCCTGTATAAGGATCTAGTGACGCAGTGTAGACTGTTATTCAGCATTGCTGTGTCCTCAGATTGTCAGCTCTTGTGATCAGGCCCCTGCTCCTCGCTCCGGTCTCTCCTGTACAGTGAGGTCTCATTATACCCCTGTATAAGGATCTAGTGACGCAGTGTAGACTGTTATTCAGCATTGCTGTCTCCTCAGATTGTCAGCTCTTGTGATCAAGCCTCAGCTCCTCACTCCGTGCTCTCCTGTACAGTGAGGCCTCATTATACCCCTGTATAAGGTTCTAGTGATGCAGTGTAGACTGTTATTCAGCATTGCTGTCTCCTCAGATTGTCAGCTCTTGTGATCAGGCCCCAGCTCCTCGCTCCGGTCTCTCCTGTACAGTGAGGCCTCATTATACCCCTGTATAAGGATCTAGTGACGCATTGTAGACTGTTATTCAGCATTGCTGCTTCCTCAGATTGTCAGCTCTTGTGATCAGGCCCCTGCTCCTCGCTCCGGTCTCTCCTGTACAGTGAGGCCTCATTATACCCCTGTATAAGGATCTAGTGACGCAGTGTAGACTGTTATTCAGCATTACTGCTTCCTCAGATTGTCAGCTCTTGTGATCAGGCCCCTGCTCCTCGCTCCGCTCTCTCCTGTACAGCGAGGCCTCATTATACCCCTGTATAAGGATCTAGTGCCGCAGTGTAGGCTGTTATTCAGCATTGCTGCTTCCTCAGATTGTCAGCTCTTGTGATCAGGCCCCGGCTCCTCGCTCCGGTCTCTCCTTTGCAGTGAGGCCTCATTATACCCCTGTATAAGGATCTAGTGACGCAGTGTAGGCTGTTATTCAGCATTGCTGTGTCCTCAGATTGTCAGCTCTTGTGATCAGGCCCTTGCTCCTCCTCGGTTGTAGTCTTAACATGTATTGTGGCATTTTTTGTTAATGTCCTTTGTGAATTAGTAAGTGCTGTGATATGTGTTGGTGCACCTGATGCCTCCTGATCCTGATGCAAACGCAGGTCCGTGCGTCCCTATGTTAAGTATAGGGATCTAATCTGGATCAGGATGCATCAGAATTGCTACACATCACAACGCACCGTACCAAAACACTAGTGGGCTGTATCATACCATGCTGGGGGGGCTATATACCATGCTGGGGGGCTATATACCAAGCTGGGCTGTATTATACCATGCTGAGGGGGCTATATACCATGCTGGGGGCTATATACCATGCTGGGGGGCTATATACCAAGCTGTACTGTATTATACCATGCTGGGGGGCTATATACCATGCTGGAGGGCTATATACCATGCTGGGGGGCTATATACCAAGCTGTGCTGTATTATACCATGCTGGGGGGGCTATATACCATGCTGGGGGCTATATACCATGCTGGGGGGGCTATATACCAAGCTGTGCTGTATTATACCATGCTGGGGGGGCTATATACCATGCTGGGCTGTATCATACCATGCTGGGGGGCTATATACCATGCTGGGGGGCTATATACCAAGCTGAGCTGTATTATATCATGCTGGGGGGGCTATATACCATGCTGGGCTGTATTATACCATGCTGGGCTGTATTATACCATGCTGGGGGGGCTATTTACCATGCTGGTCTGTACTATACCATGCTGGAGGGGCTGTATACTATGCTGGGCTGTATTATACCATGCTGGAGGGGCTATATACCATGCTGGGCTGTATCATACTATGCTGGGGTGCTATATACCATGCTGGGCTGTATTATACCATGCTGGGGGGCTATGTACCATGCTGGGCTGTATTATACCATGCTGGGATGTATTATACCATGCTGGGGGCTACATACCATGCTGGGCTGTATCATACCATGCTGGGCTGTATTATACCATGCTGGGGGGGCTGTTATGATTGAGTCACCGAGGAGGAAAAAACAAAACACAAGCTTAGCCCAGAAAATCAGAGAGGTTGGAAACTAGCGGATTGCAGACCCCTAATCCTATCACACAACTAGCAGTAGCCGTGGAGTGTTCCTACGGTGATCCTAGACACCTTGTCACAGCCGGAGATCTACATAAGCCTAAAGAGAGAAAAAGGAAAAACTGACTGCCCCAGAGCAGACCCCAAAGCAATAGGCAGCCCCCAACATATAATGACGGTGAAGCAAGATGAAAACACTAACACAGAAAGAAAGATAGGTTGAGCAAACAATGGGGCCCAAGCTAACTAAAAAGGACAGGACAGAAGAGCTGCTGTCTGCAATCCAAGAAAACCCTGCTAAAAAATATTACCAACACAACTGATAAGCAAAAAGGACCCTGAAGTCACTAGACTTCAAACCCTATATCAGCACTCAGAATATTCTGGAAGCAGAGCAAAAGAGAACACTGATCAAGGAAAAAGAATCCAGCACACCCCCGGCCGGGGATGGCTGAACTCCAAAAAACAAAGTAAACAAAACCAAAACTAATAAGTTCAATAGCAGAGCAAAAACTGATCTTTGGGAAGCAGGAATCAGACTGGTCTCCAAGAATCCAGCAGAGAATTCACCAGCGACTCAGAAGGGCGTCGGCTGCCTTATATCCAGTTTGAAGTTCCTGTTACCCAGTCACCATCTACCTGATCAGGTGTTTGGTTTCTTTCATCTAAATCAGCCTCACTACCTTCCTTCACCAAAAGAGGGAGATCCTCGGACACAAAAGATGAATGAACAGATGAGCTCACAACAGTACCTCCCCCTTGAGGAGGGGGTCACCGAACCCTCATCCAAGCCACCAGGCCGATCAGGATGAGCTCGATGAAAAGCACGCACCAATCTTTTGGCATGAATATCCGAGGCAGAGACCCAGGAATTATCCTCCAGACCATAACCCTTCCACTTAACCAAATACTGGAGTCTCCGTCTAGCCAGACAGGAATCCAGTATCTTCTCTACCTCATATTCCATGTTACCTTCAACCAACACAGGGTCAGGAGGTGCCGCCATAGGAACCACTGGTTCAACAAACCTCTTCAACAAGGACTTATGAAACACATTATGAATCTTAAATGTGACAGGAAGAGCCAACCAAAAAGAGACCGGATTAATAATCTCCAAAATCTTGTAAGGTCCAATAAATCTAGGCTTAAACTTTGGAGAAGCCACTTTCATAGAGATATTCTTTGATGACAACCAGACCATATCACCCACCTTAAACCGGGGACCAATGGTCCTATACCGGTTAGAAAACCACTGGGCCTTTTCCTGGGAAAGAGACAACTTATCCACCACTTGGTCCCAAATCTGCTGCATTCTTTCCACCACAGTGTCAACCCCTGGACAGGCAGAGGACTCCACCTGCCCTGAAGAAAATCGAGGATGAAACCCAAAGTTACAGAAAAAGGGTGACATCAAAGTGGCAGAACTAGCTCTATTATTTAAAGCAAATTCGGCCAAGGGTAAAAATGAGACCCAATCATCCTGATCAGCAGATAGAAAACATCTCAAATAAGCCTCCAAAGTCTGGTTTGTTCTCTCCGTCTGCCCATTGGTCTGAGGGTGAAATGCAGAGGAGAAGGACAACTGAATTCCCAACTTGGAACAAAAGGTCCTCCAGAATCTAGAGACAAACTGAACTCGTCTGTCCGATACAATATTCTCAGGAATCCCGTGCAAGCGAACCACCTGTTGCAAAAACAAGGGCACCAACTCTGAGGAAGATGGCAACTTAGGGAGGGGTACAAGATGGACCATCTTAGAGAATCTATCATAAATCACCCAGATAACAGTCATCCTCTGAGAGACAGGCAGATCAGAAATAAAATCCATTGAAATATGGGTCCATGGCCTCCTGGGCACCGGCAAAGGCATCAACAACCCACTAGAACGAGTACAAGGCTTAGATCGGGAGGAAGTCCCACAGGACTGCACAAAATTTCTGACATCACGAGACAAGGCAGGCCACCAAAAAGACTGACTCACCAAATCTCAAGTACCAAAAATACCTGGATGACCAGCCTACGCGGAGCAATGAACCTCAGACATCACTTTCCTCCTCCACTGGTCAGGAACATATAACCTACCACAGGAACAACGCTCAGGCTTATCCTCCTGAAACTTCTCCAGAGCACGTCTCAAATCAGGCGAGATGGCAGAAAGAACCACCCCCTCACCCAAAATGGTAGCAGGCTTGGTCACAATAGGAGAATCGGCCAAAAAACTCCTAGAGAGGGCATCAGCCTTAACGTTCTTAGTGCCCGGGAGAAAGGAGATCACAAAATCAAAACGTGTGAAAAACAAGGCCCACCTGACCTGTCTCGGATTCAAGCGTTTAGCCGACTCAAGGTAGATCAAATTCTTGTGGTCAGTGAGGACCACAACTTGATGTCTAGCTCCCTCCAACCAATGTCTCCACTCCTCAAATGCCCACTTCATGGCCAACAGTTCTCGATTCCCCACATCATAGTTGCGTTCCGAAGGAGAGAACTTTCGGGAAAAGAAGGCACAGGGGTTCATTTTAGATGTTACAGGATCTTTTTGGGACAAAACAGCTCCTGCACCAGTCTCTGAAGCATCCACCTCCACCTGAAATGGAAGTGAGACATCGGGTTGTCGCAAAACCGGAGAAGAAGTGAACCTCCGCTTCAGCTCCTGAAAAGAAGAAACAGCCTCTGGAGACCAATTCAGCAAATCATCGCCCTTCCTAGTCAAATCAGTCAATGGTTTGGCAATAACAGAAAAATTGGCTATAAACTTACGATAAAAATTAGTAAAACTCAAAAACTTCTGGAGAGCCTTCAAAGAAGTGGGCTGCACCCAATCATAAATGATCTGTACCTCGGCTGGGTCCATTTCAATAGTTGACGGGAGACAAAATAAATCCCAAAAATGAAATCCTCTGTACACCAAAAAGACATTTTGATCCCTTAACATACAGGGAGTTTTCCCTCAAAATCCGGAACACAGTCCGAACATGTTCCACATGAGAGTCCCAATCCCTGGAAAAGATCAAAATATCATCCAAATAGATGATCAGAAAGTTATCCACAAAGTCCCGGAAAATATCGTTCATGAAGCACTGGAAGACAGAAGGGGCGTTAGTGAGCCCAAAAGGCATCACCAGGTACTCAAAATGTCCCTCCGGAGTATTAAACGCTGTCTTCCATTCATCCCCATGCTTAATGCGAATAAGATTATACGCCCCCCTGAGGTCAAGCTTGGTAAACCAGCAAGCACCATCAACTCTAGAAAATAGGTCAGAAATCAGGGGTAACGGATACTGATATTTAACAGTAATTTTGTAAAGGGAGCAATAGTCAATACAGGGCCTTAATGAACCATCCTTCTTGGCCAGAAAAAAAAACCCAGCACCCAAGGGTGAAGAGGATGGTCTAATATGACCCTTCTCCAACGACTCCTTAATATAAGAACGCATAGCCTCATGTTCGGGTACAGATAAATTTAAAAAGTCGACCCTTGGGAAATTTACACCCCGGACTCAGCTCAATTGCACAGTCATAACTCCTACGAGGAGGCAAAGACGCAGACTTACTCTCACTAAACACATACTAAAAATCAGCCAAATAGTCAGGAACCTCATGCGACTGGGGAGAGGTGGAGAAAACAGGAGTGTCACTAAGAGCACACCGACAACCCCAACTCACCACAGACAGAGATTTCCAATCCAAAACTGGATTATGGATTTGCAACCAGGGGAACCCCAGAACAATGGTATCATGCAAATTATGCAACACCAAAAATCTGCAATTTTCTTGATGGTCTGGAGCGACCCACATTACCACCTGGGTCTAAAACTGAGGTTTATTCTTCACCAAAGGAGTAGCATCAATACCCCTCAAAGGAATAGGCGTCCGCAGGGGTGTCATAGGGAGACCACAACGTTTAGCAAAATCTAAATCCATTAGGTTCAAGGCTGCTCCTGAATCCACAAAGGCTTTAGCAGAAAATGTGGACAGGGAGCAGATCAGAGTAATTGCCAGAAGAAACTTAGGTTGTACACCACCTACAGCAAATGTGTGTGCAAAACGTTTCTCTCATTTAGGGCAGACAGAAATAATATGAGAGGCATCTCCACAGAAAAAACACAGCTTATTATGCCTTCTGAACTCCTGACGTTGCGCCCTAGACAAAACTCTATCACAATGCATAGGTTCAGACATTTGTTCAACAGGTGGCAGCATTTCCCGTATAATTTTACGTTCACGTAAACGCCGATCAACCTGAATGCCTAATGACATAGAATCGTCAAGACCAGAGGGAACAGGAAATCCCAAGAAAATAGGGGGGGAAGCCAGCACTGCTTAAGGTTAGAACGCATAAATTGAAGTGCATATGCACATAATATCCAGCTGTATTCAAAAATGAGATATTTGGCAAAAAAATTGATCAATTCAATTGAGCCACCCCGCCGCGCCAAGGCAATCTCATGTGGGGGGGTCCTACTCTACATTTATAATAAATACTGTGCCATTACGGCCTCCTAAGAGCATGACCACATCAAGTGCAATCTGTACCTGAACATTACTGGATCGCTCCCATGAAGCCAGATGAAGCAAGTGCAGATGAAGGCCAACCAGGTCTGAACACAGACATATCAAGATTGACCTCCACACATTGCCCGACCAGCAAACATAGATGAAGGGCGATGTTGGCCCAGACACAGGTGCACAATTAAATAAAGCTTGGGGCAGGGCGGGGCTGCCGTGTGTGTGCACAGCAGCCTAGATCCATCATAATGAACACAGAAAAATTATAGCGGACATAGCCAAGCGTGCACGGCAACAGTGGTGGTGAGCCACAAACCAACAACAAGAAAATAGGGGGGGAAGCCAGCACTGCTTAAGGTTAGAACGCATAAATTGAAGTGCATATGCACATAATATCCAGCTGTATTCAAAAATGAGATATTTGGCAAAAAAATTGATCAATTCAATTGAGCCACCCCGCCGCGCCAAGGCAATCTCATGTGGGGGGTCCTTGTGTTCATTGTGATGGATTAGGCTGCTGTGCACACACACGGCAGCCCCGCCCTGCCCCAAGCTTTATTTAATTGTGCACCTGTGTCTGGGCCAACATCGCCCTTCATCTATGTTTGCTGGTCGGGCAATGTGTGGAGGCCAATCCTGATATGTCTATGTTCAGACCTGGTTGGCCTTCATCTGCACTTGCTTCATCTGGCTTCATGGGAGCGATCCAGTAATGTCCAGGTACAGATTGCACTTGATGTGGTCATGCTCTAAATGTATTTAGGAGGCCGTAATGGCACAGCATTTATTAAAAATGTAGAGTAGGACCCCCCACATGAGATTGCCTTGGCGCGGCGGGGTGGCTCAATTGAATTGATCAATTTTTTTGCTAAATATCTCATTTTTGAATACAGCTAGATATTATGTGCATATGCACTCCAATTTATGCGTTCTAACCTCAAGCAGTGCTGGCTTCCCCCCTATTTTCTTGTTGTTGGTTTGTGGCTCACCACCACTATTGCCGTGCACGCTTGGTTATGTCCGCTATAATTTTTCCGTGTTCATTGTGATGGATTAGGCTGCTATGCACACACACGGCAGCTCCGCCCTGCCCCAAGCTTTATTTAATTGTGCACCTGTGTCTGGGCCAACATCGCCCTTCATCTATGTTTGCTGGTCGGGCAATGTGTGGAGGCCAATCCTGATATGTCTATGTTCAGACCTGGTTGGCCTTCATCTGCACTTGCTTCATCTGGCTTCATGGGAGCGATCCAGTAATGTCCAGGTACAGATTGCACTTGATGTGGTCCGTAATGGCACAGCATTTATTAAAAATGTAGAGTAGGACCCCCCACATGAGATTGCCTTGGCGCGGCGGGGTGGCTCAATTGAATTGATCAATTTTTTTGCTAAATATCTCATTTTTGAATACAGCTAGATATTATGTGCATATGCACTCCAATTTATGTGTTCTAACCTCAAGCAGTGCTGGCTTCCCCCCCTATTTTCAACAGGAAATCCCACCATAGTATCTTTTACGGTTTCTGACAAACCCTTCCGAAAGAGAGCTGCCAAGGCACCATCATTCCAAGTGGTGAGGACCGCCCACTTTCGGAATTTTTGACAGTACAGTTCTGCAGAATCTTGACCCTGCCTCAATGCCAACAGGGTCTTTTCAGCTTGATCAATCGCATTAGGTTCATCATACAACAACCCCAAGGCATGAAAAAATGCGTCCACATTAGTTAGAATAGGATCATCTGGTACTAATGAAAACGCCCAATCCTGGGGATTGCCGCGCAGCAAGGAGATGACAATTTTAACCTGCTGCGCAGAGCTCCCCGATGAGTTAGGCTTCAAGGCAAGAAATAATTTACAATTATTTTTAAAATTCAAAAATTTAGACCAATCCCCAAAAAACACATCAGGAGTGGGGATTTTTGGTTCAGCAGCGTGTGAATAAGCAAGATAGACAGAAATTCCTTGCACTTCAGCAGCAAGCTGCTCCACACGATCAGACAATTGCTTAAACTCCATCAGAAAAAAAAAAAATATTCCTCCTACGGCCTCAGAGAAAAAGAGGAAAAAATATGCACAAAAAAAAAAAATTCTGACACTTTTTTCTTTTTTTTTTTTTAAACAATTCCTTCCTGCTTTTGAGTACCCTAGAATCTGCAGTATGGCTGGTGATTCTGTTATGATTGAGTCACCGAGGAGGAAAAAACAAAACACAAGCTCAGCCCAGAAAATCAGAGAGGTTGGAAACTAGCAGATTGCAGACCCCTAATCCTATCACACAACTAGCAGTAGCCGTGGAGTGTTCCTACGGTGATCCTAGACACCTCGTCACAGCCGGAGATCTACATAAGCCTAAAGAGAGAAAAAGGAAAAACTGACTGCCCCAGAGCAGACCCCAAAGCAATAGGCAGCCCCCAACATATAATGACGGTGAAGCAAGATGAAAACACTAACACAGAAAGAAAGATAGGTTGAGCAAACAATGGGGCCCAAGCTAACTAAGAAGGACAGGACAGAAAAGCTGCTGTCTGCAATCCGAGAAAACCCTGCTAAAAAATATTACCAACACAACTGATAAGCAAAAAGGACCCTGAAGTCACTAGACTTCAAACCCTATATCAGCACTCAGAATATTCTGGAAGCAGAGCAAAAGAGAACACTGATCAAGGAAAAAGAATCCAGCACACCCCCGGCCGGGGATGGCTGAACTCCAAAAAACAAAGTAAACAAAACCAAAACTAATAAGTTCAATAGCAGAGCAAAAACTGATCTTTGGGAAGCAGGAATCAGACTGGTCTCCAAGAATCCAGCAGAGAATTCACCAGCGACTCAGAAGGGCGTCGGCTGCCTTATATCCAGTTTGAAGTTCCTGTTACCCAGTCACCATCTACCTGATCAGGTGTTTGGTTTCTTTCATCTAAATCAGCCTCACTACCTTCCTTCACCAGAAGAGGGAGATCCTCGGACACAAAAGATGAATGAACAGATGAGCTCACAACAGTACCTCCCCCTTGAGGAGGGGGTCACCGAACCCTCATCCAAGCCACCAGGCCGATCAGGATGAGCTCGATGAAAAGCACGCACCAATCTTTTGGCATGAATATCCGAGGCAGAGACCCAGGAATTATCCTCCAGACCATAACCCTTCCACTTAACCAAATACTGGAGTCTCCGTCTAGCCAGACAGGAATCCAGTATCTTCTCTACCTCATATTCCATGTTACCTTCAACCAACACAGGGTCAGGAGGTGCCGCCATAGGAACCACTGGTTCAACAAACCTCTTCAACAAGGACTTATGAAACACATTATGAATCTTAAATGTGACAGGAAGAGCCAACCAAAAAGAGACCGGATTAATAATCTCCAAAATCTTGTAAGGTCCAATAAATCTAGGCTTAAACTTTGGAGAAGCCACTTTCATAGAGATATTCTTTGATGACAACCAGACCATATCACCCACCTTAAACCGGGGACCAATGGTCCTATACCGGTTAGAAAACCACTGGGCCTTTTCCTGGGAAAGAGACAACTTATCCACCACTTGGTCCCAAATCTGCTGCATTCTTTCCACCACAGTGTCAACCCCTGGACAGGCAGAGGACTCCACCTGCCCTGAAGAAAATCGAGGATGAAACCCAAAGTTACAGAAAAAGGGTGACATCAAAGTGGCAGAACTAGCTCTATTATTTAAAGCAAATTCGGCCAAGGGTAAAAATGAGACCCAATCATCCTGATCAGCAGATAGAAAACATCTCAAATAAGCCTCCAAAGTCTGGTTTGTTCTCTCCGTCTGCCCATTGGTCTGAGGGTGAAATGCAGAGGAGAAGGACAACTGAATTCCCAACTTGGAACAAAAGGTCCTCCAGAATCTAGAGACAAACTGAACTCGTCTGTCCGATACAATATTCTCAGGAATCCCGTGCAAGCGAACCACCTGTTGCAAAAACAAGGGCACCAACTCTGAGGAAGATGGCAACTTAGGGAGGGGTACAAGATGGACCATCTTAGAGAATCTATCATAAATCACCCAGATAACAGTCATCCTCTGAGAGACAGGCAGATCAGAAATAAAATCCATTGAAATATGGGTCCATGGCCTCTTGGGCACCGGCAAAGGCATCAACAACCCACTAGAACGAGTACAAGGCTTAGATCGGGAGGAAGTCCCACAGGACTGCACAAAATTTCTGACATCACGAGACAAGGCAGGCCACCAAAAAGACCGACTCACCAAATCTCAAGTACCAAAAATACCTGGATGACCAGCCTACGCGGAGCAATGAACCTCAGACATCACTTTCCTCCTCCACTGGTCAGGAACATATAACCTACCACTGGGACAACGCTCAGGCTTATCCTCCTGAAACTTCTCCAGAGCACGTCTCAAATCAGGCGAGATGGCAGAAAGAACCACCCCCTCACCCAAAATGGTAGCAGGCTTGGTCACAATAGGAGAATCGGCCAAAAAACTCCTAGAGAGGGCATCAGCCTTAACGTTCTTAGTGCCCGGGAGAAAGGAGATCACAAAATCAAAACGTGTGAAAAACAAGGCCCACCTGACCTGTCTCGGATTCAAGCGTTTAGCCGACTCAAGGTAGATCAAATTCTTGTGGTCAGTGAGGACCACAACTTGATGTCTAGCAGGACAGGACAGAAAAGCTGCTGTCTGCAATCCGAGAAAACCCTGCTAAAAAATATTACCAACACAACTGATAAGCAAAAAGGACCCTGAAGTCACTAGACTTAAACCCTATATCAGCACTCAGAATATTCTGGAAGCAGAGCAAAAGAGAACACTGATCAAGGAAAAAGAATCCAGCACACCCCCGGCCGGGGATGGCTGAACTCCAAAAAACAAAGTAAACAAAACCAAAACTAATAAGTTCAATAGCAGAGCAAAAACTGATCTTTGGGAAGCAGGAATCAGACTGGTCTCCAAGAATCCAGCAGAGAATTCACCAGCGACTCAGAAGGGCGTCGGCTGCCTTATATCCAGTCTGAAGTTCCCGTTACCCAGTCACCATTTACCTGATCAGGTGTTTGATTTTTTTCATCTAAATCAGCCTCACCAGAAGAGGGAGATCCTCGGACACAAAAGATGAATGAACAGATGAGCTCACAACAGGGGGCTATATACCATCCTGGGCTGTATTATACCATGCTGGGGCGGCTATATACCATGCTGGGCTGTATTATACCATGCTGGGGGGGCTATATACCATGCTGGGCTGTATTATACCATGCTGGGCTGTATTATACCATGCTGGAGGGGCTATTATACCATGCTGGGCTGTATTATACCATGCTGGGGGGCTATATACCAAGCTGTGCTGTATTATACAATGCTGGGGGGCTATATACCATGCTGGGCTGTATTATACCATGCTGGGGGGTTATATGCCATGCTGGGCTGTATTATACCATTCTGGGGGGGCCATATGCCATGCTGGGCAGTATTATACCATGCTGGAGGGGATATATACCATGCTGGGCTGTATTATACCATGCTGGGGGGCTATATGCCATGCTGGGCTGTATTATACCATTCTGGGGGGCTATATACCATGCTGGGCTGTATTATACCATGCTGGGGGGCTATATACCATGCTGGGCTATATTATACCATGCTGGGAGGGCTATGTACCATGCTGGGCTGTATTATACCATGCTGGAGGGCTATATACCATGCTGGGCTGTATCATACCATGCTGGGGGGCTATATACCATGCTGGGCTGTATCATACCATGCTGGGCTGTATTATACCATGCTGGGGGGTTATATGCCATGCTGGGCTGTATTATACCATGCTGGGCTGTATTATACCATGCTGGAGGGGCTATTATACCATGCTGGGCTGTATTATACCATGCTGGGGGGCTATATACCAAGCTGTGCTGTATTATACAATGCTGGGGGGCTATATACCATGCTGGGCTGTATTATACCATGCTGGGGGGTTATATGCCATGCTGGGCTGTATTATACCATTCTGGGGGGGCCATATGCCATGCTGGGCAGTATTATACCATGCTGGAGGGGATATATACCATGCTGGGCTGTATTATACCATGCTGGGGGGCTATATGCCATGCTGGGCTGTATTATACCATTCTGGGGGGCTATATACCATGCTGGGCTGTATTATACCATGCTGGGGGGCTATATACCATGCTGGGCTATATTATACCATGCTGGGAGGGCTATGTACCATGCTGGGCTGTATTATACCATGCTGGAGGGCTATATACCATGCTGGGCTGTATCATACCATGCTGGGGGGCTATATACCATGCTGGGCTGTATCATACCATGCTGGGCTGTATTATACCATGCTGGGGGGTTATATGCCATGCTGGGCTGTATTATACCTTTCTGGGGGGGCCATATGCCATGCTGGGCAGTATTATACCATGCTGGAGGGGCTATATACCATGCTGGGCTGTATTATACCATGCTGGGGGGGCTATATACCATGCTGGGCTGTATTATACCATGCTGGGGGGTTATATGCCATGCTGGGCTGTATTATACCATTCTGGGGGGGCCATATGCCATGCTGGGCAGTATTATACCATGCTGGAGGGGATATATACCATGCTGGGCTGTATTATACCATGCTGGGGGGCTATATGCCATGCTGGGCTGTATTATACCATTCTGGGGGGCTATATACCATGCTGGGCTGTATTATACCATGCTGGGGGGCTATATACCATGCTGGGCTATATTATACCATGCTGGGAGGGCTATGTACCATGCTGGGCTGTATTATACCATGCTGGAGGGCTATATACCATGCTGGGCTGTATCATACCATGCTGGGGGGCTATATACCATGCTGGGCTGTATCATACCATGCTGGGCTGTATTATACCATGCTGGGGGGTTATATGCCATGCTGGGCTGTATTATACCTTTCTGGGGGGGCCATATGCCATGCTGGGCAGTATTATACCATGCTGGAGGGGCTATATACCATGCTGGGCTGTATTATACCATGCTGGGGGGGCTATATACCATGCTGGGCTGTATTATACCATGCGGGGGGGCTATATACCATGCTGGGCTGTATTGTACCATGCTGGGGGGGCTATATACCATGCTGGGCTGTATTATACCATGCAAGGGGGCTATATACCATGCTCGGCTGTATTGTACCATGCTGGGGGGGCTATATACCATGCTGGGGGGCTATATACTATGCTGGGCTGTATTATACCATGCTGGGGGGGCTATATACCATGCTGGGCTGTATTATACCATGCTGGGTTGTATTATACAATTCTGGGGGGGCATATACCATGCTGGGCTGTATTATACCATGGTGGGCTATATACCATGGTGGGTTGTATACCATGTGTTGCTGGGCTATACACTATGCGGCTGTGAACTCCAAAAAACAAAGTAAACAAAACCAAAACTAATAAGTTCAATAGCAGAGCAAAAACTGATCTTTGGGAACAGGGACTGGCTGGCACTTTTCAGCCTGGGGGGCAATCACAAGCCAGTGGCCCTCCAGTTGCGGTGCTTTTGCCCTGCTTGTCTCTTGCCGCTGCATTAAAGCAGCAGAGATAACAGGCTTTAATAACAGGCTGGTACCTAGATATGGGAACAGAATGGAGCTAGCTGCATATATATTGGAGCAGAACCAAGTTTACTGCCTACATAGATACTGTAACAGAAGCAAGCTGACTACATAGACACGAGACCGGAACCAAGAATGCTACGTAGACAAGGAAACTGACTGGAGCTTACTACAGAGATATGGGAGCAGAACCGAGCTAACTACAGAGAAATGGGAAAAGAGCGGAGCTTACTACAGAGATATGGGAGCAGAACAGAGCTTACTACAGAGATATGGGAGCAGAGCCAAGCTTGCTGCCTACATAGATACTGTAACAGAAGCAAGCTGACTACAGAGATATGGAAGCAGAACCGAGCTTACTACAGAGATATGGGAACAGAACAGAGCTTACTACAGAGATATGGGAACAGAACAGAGCTTACTACAGAGCTATGGAAGCAGACCCAAGCTTACTACAGAAATAAAGGCGTAGAACCGAGCTTATTACAGAGATAAGGGAGTAGAACCGAGTTTACAACAGAGATAAGGGAGCAGAATCGAGCTTACTATAGAGATATGGGAGCAGAACCAAGCTTGCTGCCTACATAGATACTGTAACAGAAGGAAGCTGACTACAGAGGTATGGAAGCAGAACCGAGCTTACTACAGAGCTAAGGAAGCAGAACTGAGCTTACTACAGAAATAAAGGAGTAGAACCGAGCTTACTACAGAGATAAGGGAGCAGAACCGAGTTTACAACAGAGATAAGGGTGCAGAATCGAGCTTACTACAGAGATATGGGAGCAGAACCAAGCTTACTCCAGAGATATGGAAGCAGAACCGAGCTTACTCCAGAGATATGGAAGCAAAACGGAGCTTACTCCAGAGATATGGGAGCAGAACCAAGCTTACTCCAGAGATATGGAAGCAGAACCGAGCTTACTCCAGAGATATGGAAGCAAAACGGAGCTTACTCCAGAGATATGGGAACAGAACAGAGCTTACTAGAGAGATAAGAAAACAGAACAGAGCTTACTACAGAGATATGGAAGCAGAACAGAGCTTACTATGTCTACTACAAGATACAGAAACAGAACATAGCTTATGGCATACATATTGTACCAGAATCTAGATTACTACATTGATACAGTATCAGAACCAAGGTTACTGCTTAGATATAGTGCCATAACTGAGCTTACTTACAAACATACAACTCCAGAAACACGGACATTTAAACACACAATATGGCAGGGGCATTGCCAGGGTCCTTAAAGCTCAAGGGCCCAAGCCCCAAAAAGCATGTCTCCCCATAAGACTAACCTTTATCCATTTAAAATAGCATGTATATATAATTACAGTATACCACTGTTGCTACCCAAAAACACACAATGCAAAGACCAATATGATCAATATTACTACTATAAAAGGCCAAAACAATACGTCTGCACAATGCCCACCACCATCACCACCACACCGCGAATACATAATATAATATGACCATTACCTCTACATAACAAAGCACTCTAATCAGACCAATGACACCACCATACACCTTCTACTACATAATGACCACATTAAGCTGTTAATAAATAAATAAAAAAAACAAAAGCTACTAAAAAGAGCACTAGTCCCACCTTACAGGAACCCTATATTGGTAGATACCAGTCCTTCAGAACACACACATGATTACAGTCAGGGCTGCGACTAGGAATTTCGGGGCCCCATACTGGCAAAATTTTCGGGACCCCTTGAGATTCCACCCAGGCTCCACCCCAGTTCTGCCTCCACACCTCAAGCCTGCCACAGTCCCACCGCCCGCTCTTGGAAAAACTCATCTTCTACACCACGTCCTCACCAATCTATTAACAGTTCCCAGCAAACACCAGATCACATACATAACCAGCAGCTTTTGTTTTGGCCAAAAGAATTTTTAAGCCACCACCACAACAAGGTAGACTCTTTTGGCCGGGCCATATTCTAGTCTTACTTATTAAACATTTCCTAAAATATCCAATACTCTTTTTAGGTTTATTTCTATTTATTTTTCTTTAAGGGAATGAGTGGCATATATTTTTTAGAATGACCATTAATACCACATACAAGGGACAAAAACTGTCACACCATGACCAGACCATATATTACCACCACATAGCGACCGAATAATACCATATATAAGGAACAAATACCTCCATACCATGACCAGACCACATATTACCATCACAAAGTGCCAAATAATACCACATACAGGGATAAATACCGCCACACCATAACCAGATCACATACTACCACCATATAGTGACCGATGACTACAATACAGATCATTAATAAAAAATTACACAACACTAATGCTATTATACACAGGAGCTTTGTATATCGTGTACAGGTAATACAGAGCTCATCAGTGACATTATACACAGGAGCTCTGTACACAGTGTCAGTGTCCAGGTAATACAGTGATTACCTGTGACATTATACACAGAAGCTCTGTATATAGTGCACAGTGAACAGGTTATAGTGTATAGTGTCAGTGTACAGGTAGCACACTGACTCACCAGTGACGTCTCCAGCTGAAGTCCCTCATCTTTGCTTTTCTTTTTTATGCAGCGCAGACCGCCATCATTTCTTTCAGCCAGGACTCGTCTCTGCATAAAATAACACAAAGTTACCTAGAGCAGGGCTTCCAGAGCACATTCCCCATTTTTCCCCTTTCTTCTACACTACACATCTAAATACAGACGTGCACCCACCATTAATATATAATAATCCACCATTCCAAATATAAATTATAATTCACCACTGCGCCCCCACCAACAATAAATAGCACTTTCCCCACCTAATATATACATTAATTAGCCCCTGTACTCTTCCTCCAATTCATTACCAGTCACTGCATCCTCAATGTCCCCCAATATGTGCCTCCCGCTCCCCCAATTCATTATATTTATATGCCCCTTCCGCCCCAAATCATTGTCATGTCTCTCTCTCCCACCCGCTATTCATTATCAACTGCTCTACCCCACATTCAATACATCACTTACTCCCATCACCGTGAAAATTCATTATTTGCTCCCCCCAGGTCCTTATTTGTTCTCCCCATGCCCCACCTTCAATTCAATTGCTGTCCCCATCCCTCATTTCATCATTCGCTGTCCCCCTTCCCCCCTCTCTTCATCATTTGCAGTCCCCCTTACCCCCTCACTTCATCATTTGCAGTCCCCCTTACCCCCTCACTTCATCATTTGCAGTCCCCCATTCTCCCCCCATTTCATGTGCAGTCCCCTTTCGTTCATGTGCAGTCCCCTATCCCCCTCACTCACATCATCATATACAGCCCCCCTCCGTCATTTGCAGCCCCTTCCAACATTTGCAGGCCCCATTCCATAATTTGCAAATTGCAGCACCCCCCTCCATCATTTGCATCCACCCTTTCATCATTTTCAGCACCCCCTCCATCATTTGTAGCCCCCCTTCATCATTGGCAGCCCCGCTGTCATCATTGGCAGCACCCCCTCCATCATTTGCACTGCAGCACCCCTTTCCATCATTTGCACTGCAGCCCCCTCTATCATTTGCAGCCCCACTATCATTTCCAGCACCCCTTCATCATTTCCAGCACCGCGTCCATCATTTGCTGGCCTGCTCCATCATTTCCAGCACCCCCTCCATCATTTCCAGCACCCCCTCCATCATTTCCAGCACCCCCTCCATCATTTCCAGCACCCCTCCATCATTTGCAGCCCCTCCATCATTTCCAGCCCCCTCCATCATTTGCACTGCAGCACCCCTCCATCATTTGCAGCCCCTCCATCATTTCCAGCACCCCCTCCATCATTTGCACTGCAGCACCCCCTCCATCATTTGCTGGCCTGCTCCATCATTTCCAGCACCCCCTCCATCATTTCCAGCCCCCCTCCATCATTTCCAGCACCCCTCCATCATTTGCAGCCCCCTCCATCATTTCCAGTACCCGCTCCATCATTTCCAGCACCCCCTCCATCATTTCCAGCACCCCTCCATCATTTGCAGCCCCCTCCGTCATTTCCAGCCCCCCTCCATCATTTCCAGCCCCCTCCGTCATTTCCAGCCCCCCTCCATCATTTCCAGCCCCCTCCGTCATTTCCAGCCCCCCTCCATCATTTCCAGCCCCCTCCGTCATTTCCAGCCCCCCTCCATCATTTCCAGCCCCCTCCGTCATTTCCAGCCCCCCTCCATCATTTCCAGCACCCCTTTCCATCATTTGCACTGCAGCCCCCTCCATCATTTGCAGCCCCCTCTATCATTTCCAGCACCGCCTCCATCATTTCCAGCACCCACTCCATCATTTGCTGGCCTGCTCCATCATTTCCAGCACCCCCTCCATCATTTGCAGCACCCCTCCATCATTTGCTGGCCTGCTCCATCATTTCCAGAACCTCCTCCATCATTTCCAGCACCCCTCCATCATTTCCAGCACACCCCTCCATCATTTGCAGCCCCCTCCATCATTTCCAGCACCCCTCCATCATTTCCAGCACCCCTCCATCATTTGCAGCCCCCTCCATCATTTGCAGCCCCCCTTTCATCATTTGCAGCCCCTCCATCATTTGCAGCCCTTCCATCATTTGCAGCCCCTCCATCATTTGCAGCCCCCCTTTCATCATTTGCAGCCCCTCCATCATTTGCAGCCCCCCTTTCATCATTTGCAGCCCCCTCACTCATTTAATTCATTTGATAAAGAAAAAGAAAACGTTTTTCATACTTACCTCACCAGTGATCCCCAGCAGGCACAGCTGCAGCTCCTCTTGTCATGGCAGACGCTGTACCTGGAAGGAGCCCCTACATTGTATCACTTTCAGCAGCTAGACTGTATGGGCTGTAGTCAGGACCTGCAAGGAGCCCCTACATTCTAGCTACAGCCATGTCACATGACCAGAAATCCAGGGAGGGCAGAGGGAGAGAGTCGGAGCTGCGCAGCTGTCAAGGTAAGACAGCTATGCACAGCTCAGAGAAAGCTGCCGGCCCACGTGTGCGCCTGGGGGAGCAGCCCGGGGGGCATATTCCTCCCTGCCACCCGGCCCAGCCCGCCCCTGTTTGGGAAGCAGGAATCAGACTGGTCTCCAAGAATCCAGCAGAGAATTCACCAGCGACTCAGAAGGGCGTCGGCTGCCTTATATCCAGTCTGAAGTTCCCGTTACCCAGTCACCATCTACCTGATCAGGTGTTTGGTTTCTTTCATCTAAATCAGCCTCACTACCTTCTTTCACCAGAAGAGGGAGATCCTCGGACACAAAAGATGAATGAACAGATGAGCTCACAGTGAGCTGGGCTGTATTGTACCATGCTGGGGGGGGCTATATTCCATGCTGGGCTGTATTATACCATGCTGGGGGCTATATACCATGCTGGCAATGGCGGATCTTAATAGGGGCGGATGGGGCGGTCGCCCCGGGCCCAAGGTTTTTTGGGGGCCCAGGGGCAGGGGCAGGGGTGGGCTGGGTCGGGTGGCAGAGAGGCAAATGCCCCCCGGACCGCTCCCCCAGCACCTGTACAGGGCCAGCCGTGCCCTGTGCTGTGACGCCGCCGGCAGCAGACAGCCGCCCGCGTCACATTCTATGAGGGGCCGGGAGCTGTGCACGGCCGTCACCTTGACGGCTGCTCAGCTCCGGCTCCCTCCGGCTGTACTTCCGGGTCAGATGTAGGACGTCATCGTGCACGCGCCGACATGTCCCGGAGGATGCTGAAAGCAGAGGCGCTGCTGGGGAGCGAGCCGGCTGTGAGGTAAGTATGGGGAACTTTTTTTATTTTTTTTTATTTATAAAATGAATTAAATGGGGGAGGGGGTGAGTGGGGGCTGTACACAATGAAGGGGGGGTGACTGGGGCTGTACATGATGAAGGGGGGGTGACTGGGGCCTGTATATGATGAAGGGGGGGTGAGTGGGGGCTGTACACAATGAAGGGGGGGTGGCTGGGGCTGTACATGATGAAGGGGGGGTGACTGGGGCCTGTATATGATGAAGGGGGGGTGACTGGGGGCTGTACACAATGAAGGGGGGTGACTGGGGCCTGTATATGATGAAGGGGGGTGACTGGGGCCTGTATATGATGAAGGGGGGGTGACTGGGGCCTGTATATGATGAAGGAGGGGTGACTGAGGCCTGTATATAATGAAGGGGGGTGACTGGGGGCTGTATATGATGAAGGGGGGTGACTGGGGCCTGTATATGATGAAGGGGGGGTGACTGGGGCCTGTATATGATGAAGGGGGGTGACTGGGGGCTGTATATGATGAAGGGGGGTGACTGGGGCCTGTATATGATGAAGGGGGGGTGACTGGGGCCTGTATATGATGAAGGGGGGTGACTGGGGCCTGTATATGATGAAGGGGGGGTGACTGGGGGCTGTATATGATGAAGGGGGGTGACTGGGGCCTGTATATGATGAAGGGGGGTGACTGGGGCTGTACATAATGAAGGGGGGGTGTCTGGGGCCTGTATATGATGAAGGGGGGGTGACTGGGGGCTGTATATGATGAAGGGGGGTGACTGGGGCCTGTATATGATGAAGGGGGGGTGACTGGGGGCTGTATATGATGAAGGGGGGTGACTGGGGGCTGTATATGATGAAGGGGGGTGACTGGGGTTGTACAGGATGAAGGGGTGAGTGGGGGCTTCACAGGATGAAGGGGGGATGAGTGGGGGCTTCACATGATGAAGGGGGGTGAGTGGGGCTGCACATGATGAAGGGGGGTGAGTGGGGCTGCATATGATGAAGGGGGGGGTAAGTGGGGCTGAACATGATGAAGTGGGGGATAAGGGGGGCTGCACATGATGAATTAAGGGGTAAGCGGGACTGCACATGATGAATTAAGGGGTAAGTGGGACTGCACATGATGAATTAAGGGGTAAGTGGGACTGCACATGATGAATTGGGGGTAAGGGGGACTGCACATGATGAATTGGGGGTAAGAGGGACTGCACATGATGAATTGGGGGTAAGGGGCACTGCACATGAAGTGGGGGTAAGGGGGACTGCACATGATGTGGGGGTAAAATTAACTGCACATGATGATGGGGGGAAGGGGACTGCACATGATGAAATGGAAGGGGGGATAAGGGGCTGCAAATGATGAAGCGGCACTGCAGATGAAGTGAGTGGGTGATAGGGGACTGCAATGGATGAAGTAAGGGGACTTCAAATTAAAGTGGGGACATTAAAGTGGATCCCCTATGGCCAGGATCACGTTGGGCGATTTTGTGCGTATTGGCCGTAGGTCTACAGCTTATGTGCAACGTCTTTTTAGGCCATGTCCACACGTGGTGGAATGGTGGCGGGTTTTCCGTATGGACCCGCAGCAAACCAAGTGCTGCGGTCCGTACGGCTGTCAATTCCCGCACGGGGACCGCAGCGCTCAGGTGGGAAGGGGGGTACAGGGGCCCAGGTTTTATGAACAGCCCCGGGCCCATAGTCCACTTAATCCCATCTGCATGCTGGGCTGTATTATACCATACTGGGTTGTATTATACAATTCTGGGGGGCCATATACCATGCTGGGCTGTATTATACCATGGTGGGTTGTTTACCATGTGTTGCTGGGCTATACACTATGCGGCTGTGTTATATACAATGGGGGTACATTTTACATTATATTCTATAAGGCCTCTTTCACACTTCAGTTTTTTGCATCAGTCAAAATCCGCCAAAAGGACAGATGGCGGATCCGTTTTAGTACTGATGACAACGGATGGCAACCGTCCGTTTTTTGGACGGATCCGACAAATGAAGAATTTTAAAGGAATCGCAGCCTGGAAAAGGGGAGAGGGAGAGAGAGAGAGAATTTTTTGTCCGGCACCCAGAAAGAATTTCGGGTTAAATGAGTGTCTGGAGGATCCGCCACAGAAAAAAACGTTGCAAGCTCCGTTTTGAAATCTTTGAGGATGGCGACGGACAGGAACTTTTGGCGGATCCGCAAAAAAAACGGATGCAACGGACGGCAATCCATCAATAATGGAAGTCAATGGGGAAAAAAACGGATCCTCAAAAGAAAATTGCGGATCCGTTTTTTCAAAACCTGGCGGATTGTGACTGATTGTAAAAAACGGAAGTGTGAAAGAGGCCTAAGGGGAAGCCATGTTATATAATATGGGGGAGCTACATTATATTCTATGGGGAGGTGGGCTGTATTATATTCTATTTGGGGCTACATTATATTCTATAGGGGGGCTGTATTATATTTATTATATTATATGGGGGCTGCATTATATTCTATAGAGGGGCTACATTATACTATATAAGGGGCTGCATTATATCCTATGAGGGGGTTGCCATATATTCTATGGAGGGGCTGCATTATACTATATGGGGCGGACTGCATTATATTCTATGGGGGGTTACATTATATTCTATACAGATATATCCAGCCCTGCATAGACTCAATATTAGTTAACAAATAATTTGTTGCCCTATGAAGGGGGGGGGGCCCGAACAATTTCTTGCACAGGGGCCCACTACAGTCTATGTCCGCCCCTGCACTAGTGTGAACGCAGCCCCACTCATGCAGCCCCTAAGGCTATGTGCACACGTTGCAGAATCACCTGCGGGTTTTTCCGTGCTGTGGTTTTCCTGCGGTTTTGCCCTGCGGTTTCACACCTCTACTATGGTAAAGGTGTGAAACCGCTGCGGAAACCGCCCAAACAATTGACATGCTGCGGTTTGTAAACCGCAGCAAAACCGCACGGAAAAAAACGCAGCGTGAGCACAGCGGTTTTGAAAACCCCATAGGGTTTCATTGTACTTTACTTGGACTGCGGAACTACTGCGTTTCCACAGGGCCAAAACCGCTGCGGAAACGCAGCAGAATCCGCACCGTGTGCACATAGCCTAACCAGGAGCCCCCATGCTTGCTCCCAATACATTGTATTATCATTACCACAGCATAGCACAGGGCACAAGCCCTTCTAGTGAGGCAGGAAAGATCACTGTATGACAGAGTAGCATAGTCTATATTATCTCTGCAGACTGGTCCCACACAGCACATCCCTCGCTTCCGAGCACGCTCAGTGCCGCAGAACGGATCCCTGCACACGGAAGCACCTGGACCCGTGTTCTCCTGGATCCGTGCTCCATAGAGCTCCATGTTAATTCCAGACGTGTAGCCGTGGATCCGTGCGTCTCCCTGTGCCTGCGTGTTTTTCAGATGACACAAAACTGCAACAAGTTGCGTTTTTGTGCATCTGATAAAATATGCAGACATGCGGATCTGTGGGAAAACGGTGACAACTGGAAGCACAGTCCCACCCGTCACCTCTGAAAGTCAATGGAGGCGAAAACGGATCCGTGTGCAGCCAAATATGCAAGTGTGAGACCAGCTTACCCCTATATAATGATTGAGGCTGGACCGAGATCTCTCCACAGGTTTCACCTAAAATCACTTTCTATTACTTCCCCCACCCTTAGGGCTCGTACTCACTAGCGAGAGACTCGGATGATTCTTGTGCGAGTCTCTCGCATGGAAACCCAGCGCTGGGACTGGAGCATGCAGCTGCATAGGAGTACATGTAACCGCACGCTCCGGTCCGAGTGCCGGGTTTCCATGCGTGAGACTCACACAAGAATCACGTGCGTCTCTCACAAGTGAGTGTGAGCCGTTAGCAGCAACACCTGCCGCCGTCTGTCCTCCTCCCTGCAGTGTTGGCCTGAATCCTCCTGGCCCTGCGATCAACGGGATCGTTACATAGCGGCACTAACGCTGTAACGGATGAGGTAACGCCCCCATTGGCCGCAATGCTACGAACGCAGCCAAAATCGGCCTGATGCGTTACTTCATGACGCCCCCACAAATGCTGCAGACCGCGCTCCAGGGGGCGTCATGGAGTAACGCATCAGGCCGATTTTGGATGCGTTCGTAGCATTGCGGCCAATGGGGGCGTTACCTCATCCGTTACAGCGTTAGTGCCGCTATGTGACGATCCCGCTGATCGCAGGGCCATAAACGCAGTGTGAACCTGGCTTAACACTATGAGATGATGATATACCAATGTGCAGAGTCTCTCCTCCTACACAGACCATATACTGAGTGTATACGCCAGGGATGAGGGGCAGGAAAGTGGAACTTTATTCGGGACTAAAGGTAACGCACAGGTCATTGCAGATGATTATGAGGACAATGTGCTGCGTCCCTCCTCTTACACACAGTCACACACTATATATGCCATGGAGGAACTGGCAGGATATATTTGGGACTGACGGGTTAACTCACGTGCATTTATTCACAGCTCCTCCTCTCCCGACCGCTCCTCCCCCCAGATGAGTCACAGTCAGGCTTCACAGCTTCCAGGCGCCAGAAAAAAAAAAAAAACGGCTCGTTCACCCTGCAGAGCCGGCTCATTTCGTTCACAGCAGGGAGCCGGCTCTTTGTATCGGATCGTTCACGAACGACACATCACCAATGCAGATAAGAGGAGCTGAGGAATGGCTGCAGGGCCGGCCCGAACGTATAGGCGAACTAGGCGGCCGCCTAGGGCGCCGACCCAAAGGGGGGCCAGAGAAAAAATAGAAAAAATTATAAAAAATCTTTTCAAAAGGCAAAACGTTTTAGGGATGGAAAGGGCAAATATGACGCAAGAGAGGTTGGTTGGGTTGGCAACAATTTCGATAGAATCTGAAGTTGCTAAACAAATTAATCTCGGTGACTTGGTGTCATCCTTTTCAAAAAAAAAGGCAAGGAAACAAAAATTTTAATTGCCTATGGTCGTTTTTGTTTTGTGTTATTGATTACTTTGTATATATTTGTCCTATACAACTTCTCAGAAGATAAAAGAGTTAGGAGAGAGTTAATTAATCATTGTTGTTGTGGTTTATTTTGCTCCTAAATTTATATCCCAAGTTTTCATCTACTGCCAAGAATAGTAGGGGCGCAACAAAATAGTTTCGCCTAGGGTGCCGTAATCTCTCGGGCCGGCCCTGGATGGCTGCACCAGGGTCTTGCCTGACACGGCCACCTCATTGGACAGTAACTACATAAGGATTGAAGCTTCATACAGTAACTGTTAAAGGAGTTGCCCACGTTTTGGTCTGAAGTGATACATGTGAATCCTCACAATGCATGCTGTCAGGATTCTCCATTGATGGCAGCGGGAAGGGGGCGGTCATGTGACTGCAAGTATGCAATTTGCATACTTCCGGCCACATTCCGACTAGACGTGTCCAGCCTTCCACTATACGGTGGCATTGAGCGACGCTGCACATGTCTAGTCTCAATGTGACCACCACACAAATAGCTTGTTGCGTGCCCACCGCTGGAGAATCCTGACAGCGTGCACAATGCTAGGATTTAAAAGTCTGCAGTCGTTTAGAATGGGTGCCCAGCCTGGTTGTGCCTCACAGGTAAATGGTTGCAACTGCCCCCCATGGCCTCCCTGTTTTCTGAACTATTTGGAGTGCACCACACGACCAGGAGGTTTGTGGCATCACAAACTTCTTTTTTTTTTCCCCCTTTTTATCAGTGGTAACTTCATTGTATCGCATATATAAAAAGAAATAACTCACCTGGTTTACACAAAAATAAAAAAAACAATTTTCTGTTGGTAGCCTATGTGCCCATGTTGCTTTTTTGCTACTTTTTTTTATTGTATCTTTTGTCTATACTGCATGTTTAATAGTATTATTTATCAAAAACGCATGGTTGCAATTTTTGCAGCGTATTTGTACTTTCTCCGTGCTTTCTATGGTGAAAAAAACACTGAAAGAATTGACATGCTGCAAATAAAAAAAAAAAAAGTTCTCCAATTCATTCAGGGAAAAAAAAGTAAATGCGTGCATAAGATTTCTGATATCTCATCATAGCGTTTGCTGGTACTGTAAAAAGCAGCTTCCAATTTGCATTAAAAAAATGCAACATGTGAATATAGCCTAAGAATATGTGCGGAGGTTAAGTATTTGCAACAGAAGTTTCTGCAACTCTTGGCAGAAAAAACGCTCTTTAAAAAAAAAATAATTTTTGCCACTTTTTTTTTATTGCGTTTTTGGTGCAGAATTTTCTCTTGGTTTGGGTGAAATGCACGCGTCTTTTATTTGCACTCAAATATGTTTCTTTTCTGAAATCACAGGGTCACTTGCTAAATTTTTGCAACTTTTTTTGCATTTGAGAACAACCAGAAACACACAGGTTGATTATTGAGCTGCAATCTGAAAGTTGGGCTCATTTTTTTTTTTTTTTTTTTTGGGGGGGGTGGGAGGGAGTGTTCTACTCAGATTATCTTTGGTTATCCGATTTCAATGAGGGGATCCTTTAAGGAAACAAAAAAAAATGCTCACAGGTTAATGAAAAAAAGCTGAAAGAAATGAACTGGCCGGAGTGGTTTCAGGTGCTGCGAGCGCTGATTTATAGGTAAAGAAAAGAGACTTTGTGTAACACCTGTCAATGTGTCATAGAAAGTTCATTCATGGGAGAAGGGGCAGGAACTGAAAAAAAAAAGCAAGAATTCATGCAATTATTTAAAAAAATTAATGAAAACTTTTTATCCACTTTTATATTTATTAATAATGTTGCTTTTAATATTTATTATTACTGTTTTTGTTGTTATTATTACTGTTGTTTCTGTTGTTGTTTCTGTTGTTGTTGTTTCTGTTGTTGTTGTTATTATTGTAATTATTACTGTTGTTGCTGTTACTGTTGTTATTATCATTGTTACGGGCCACCTAAATAAAACAGCCCTTTTAGTCTGCAAAATATTTCACTTCTTAGAGCAGCAGTTTGTGCTTCAGAGCTGCAAGTCCTACAGTAACAGTGACAAGGGCGATGCGAAAAAAAATTCTCTAGTTTGAAGAGTAACCGTTGTTTTAAATTTTCTTTTATAACTGAACAGTACACTTGGAGACAAGAAACTTTATAATATATCTTAATAGAGAAATCCACCTATTTCTCCTCCTGGGCTGATGATTCAGTCTCAATTCTCAGCTAAAATACAGATTTTCCCATTACTGAGCTAGGAGATGACAGTTGGTGCTCATAAAGTTCTATGGAGGCAGGAGGAGCTAGAGAAAGATGCAGTCTGCTGCAAGTTCTTCTAAAATGAGACTGACTTTTATTTTAACCATAAATTTTAAATTGTAACTGTTTCAGGAGAACTTGCGAGAATGTCTGTGTCCCCCTCTAGCTCCTCCCCTCTCCATAGAATTTTAAAAGCACCAACTGTCATTTCCTATCTCAGAAATGGGAAAATCTGGCTTCACTGAATGCTGATCCGATAAATCAGATTGCACTCAGCCGAATGTTAGCCTATGGGGCAACTCACACCGGCGATTATTTTCTCATGCTGATTTGGCATGCGAAAACAATGCGTGAATCGGATGGCACACCCATATAAGTCTGCGTGTGAAACATCGCACTGCACTCAGATGTCACCCAAGTGCAGTGCGATTCCCTCGGAAGCCGGCAAAGGAGTAGATAGAGAAATTCCCTTCTCCGTCTCCTCCGCACCTGTGCTGCAATTCTCTCATGCGAGAGGATCAGAGCACTGACACTCGGATCACGCTCTCAGCAGAGCAGGAGCCGAGAGTCACGTGCATATTACATCGGATGTGATTCACTAGTGTGTCTCCGGCCTGCTCCTGACACTGAATCGTGGTACCTCGCTTCTATAAACACTCAGGACATTAAAGACATGGTTATGGACACCTTCAGGGGAAATTAATTTCCTAAATGCATGTACTTTAGGCTGCAAATCATTTTCACTATTGAGTTTGAGTACAAATGTTAGCCCCATTTGATATCTATAGCCTCTGTCCAATGTTGGTTGCTGAAAGAGTTAACAAAGAATCCATCAGTGAGCTCCTTCTAACAAGATAGCTTTTCTTTTCTTTCATCTTGGCTCCTTTTAGCTGACTTCTGACCTATGAACAACCACTTGACCTTTGTGGTAATAACGCTTTATTCAAGCTTCCGATTCCCACCCCCCATGAACCTATTGACTTCCGCAGCCGATTTTGATCCGACCCTTGGATCGAAATCGGACCTGTCTCCGATATTTTCTGCCGACCACTCCTTCAAAGAAGCAAGACTTGAATATAAAAATCAATTTTATTAAAGCAACTTCATTAAAAAGATATTTTTTAAAAAAGCCATACAGAATAGGGATACATATGAGCCTTACACTTTTCGGGCAAGCACTAGTCCTTATTCATAGGTGTCTAAAGACGAGTCGTAAGGTTCGTATGGATCCTATTTTGCATGGCTTTTTTTTTCCTATTTTTTTAATGGAGTTACTTTACACAGAAATAAAAATCAAATTTATTAAAGAAAAAACTTTTGGTGCTGGATTACACATCCCTCCTCCCTATCTCCTACCTTGATTGCATAGACAATTAGGGGCGCAAGTGTTATCTGTGAAAAACATGGATATCGCTCAGATAAGAGGAACTCAGAAAATAAGGAAGCTAGGAATTCTAAACTCTCAGGTCAGAAACCGCTCACTGATGGATTCTCAGTTAACTCATTTTGATGGCAGCCACAGGCAGTGCAACACAGAAGCTATAGAAGGCAAAAGGTGTACAAATATACTTTATACTTTATATAAGTAAAAAAATTTCTCCA
Source organism: Dendrobates tinctorius (assembly GCF_039654945.1). NCBI lineage: Eukaryota > Metazoa > Chordata > Amphibia > Anura > Dendrobatidae > Dendrobates > Dendrobates tinctorius. The sequence goes on along the minus strand of NW_027361695.1, from coordinate 10,148,521 downwards.
CCCTCCTTTAGTCTGTATAGATATAAAACCATTCCTTTGAATCACATGGAGGCCTGAACTGAGCTACCCACAGTATACGGTAAGTCCTTGGGACACTATGATACTGCCATGGCCTATCATTTTTATAGCCCCCAACCATCCCAATTTGAGGGCTCAGGCCCGTGTCCCAGCACGACAGAGATTTTGTATTGGCTCTTATACTCGCCTCTCTTCTCTCTGATGTATTCAGTACTCCATAGCTCCTCCTCTGGGGACGGGCTGCTCACTGCATAAATTAAATTATATTATTCACTTTTTCTCCGTCAAGTGTTCGGGACTCGAACTCGCGTCTCTATGTTCGAAAGCACTACTATCTAGGAGCAACGGCTCACAATGATGAAGACTGGAGCATTGGGTAATTTTGACCTCTATTGCAGGCAATGAACCTAGAAGCAGGTTATACATGTCCATAGAGATATATTGTGTATAACCATGCATTTCTATGGTCCCTGTATACTGAGGTGAAGAAAAAACATTATTTTTCTTCCTATAAAAGCAGTAAAAATACTAAGCAATTAGAAAAATGTCATAACCTTAACATTACAGGCAGAAATCTAATCTATTGAGCCACAAGCTCCGATGCTGTAGTGGGGAGAAATGTGTATACTTAATCTGTATTGCAGGCTCTGACTCCACAGGCAGATTGCGTTGATACATTGCACACAGCAAAGCATTTCTATGTATTTGCATTCTAGAGGGAGAATAAGAAAAAAAAATTCATCCTATAAAATTACTGGAAAATAATAATAATGAACACTTGATTGTGACAAAATGTCATTTTTAATGTTTTTTGTTTTTTTTTTTAATAATAAGCATCATAAATCTGCAAATGACACAGACATATTTGAGTCCCTGTAATCGTAACGGCCTGCACAACACAGGGGACCAGTAAATGACGTAAAAAAAAAATTTGGCGCGATTGATATTTTTTATGGGTTTAATAGAGAAAAAATATGTAAAACACCTGTAACGCTGAGGTCGTGTTCACACATAGGGTAAATCTGAGTTGCTCAGATGCACCAAGGGTGGAGATTTCATGTAATCACATCCACTTTGCTTGGACACTTAGACCTTGTTCACATGTAGCGTAAATGCTGCTTATTTTCTGCTGCTTTTTTTTTTTGTGTTTAACTGTCCAAGTAAAGCGGACATGATTTCATGAAAACTGTGACTCCTGTGGTCTGATGACCCAGCAGATCTGTGCGGTTTTCGTGCTTTTTTTTTTTTTTCTCTCTTGTTTTTTATGTGGAGCCTAATAAAATGTATGTAAAAAAACTGCAGATAATTTTTTAAGTGCAGAATCAAAGCTTTTCTGTACTATAAAAAAAAAGTTAAAATCCTAGCTTCACACGTGCACCAACAACGCATCAAATAAGGGGGAGAAGTTTATTGTAGCTTGGTGCGGATCCTCCAGAAAACAAAAAATCAAAGTATTGCTGCAACGTGTGAACACGACCTAACAGACACAAAAGAAAACAGATGTCGTATAGTGACGCTACATAAAGATGAGAGCGTTCTGACATCTCCGACTGTAAATGAAGGAGCAAAAAATAATCCTCAGGTCTCAAGTAGTGATGAGCGTGTATACTCGTTGCTCGGGTTTTCCTGAGCATGCTCTTGTGTCCTCCCGAGTATTTTGGCGTGCTCGGAGATTTCGTTTTTGTCGACGCAGCTGCATGATTTGCGTCTGCTAGACAGCCTGAATACATGTGGGAATTCCCTAACAAACAGGCAACCTCCATATGTATTCAGGCTGTCTAGTAGACGCAAATCATGCAGCTGCGTCGACAAAAACTAAATCTCCGAGCACGCCAAAATACTTGGGAGGACACAAGAGCATGCTCGGGAAATCTCGAGTAACGAGTATACTCGCTCATCACTAGTCCCAAGTAAAGGTGAGCAGGAGGCACAGATGATGTTGCTCCGGCCCTGGCTTAATGAAAAGCCGTCGTGGATGCCGGAAGGTTAGAGATTCGCTGCGACCAGAGACCAGGGAATCCATCCTCTCATCTCGAGTCCCTGATACAGTCCCAGATTTGGGTCTACGCCCTGCAGTCTTGGGTGCCTGCTGAATGTCCCTCACTACAACCTGCGCCCCTCTGACATCTCCTCCTACCAGGGGGAAAGAAATGGAAATGGGCATGGATTAGGGTGTTGCCAAAATTTGCCACGGCGCTCTACACGCCCCTTTTTCTATTCTTCAAAAATTGGGAGGTATGGGGATGCTTGTCATTTAGGAAATCGTGTTGCTCCGTAGTCTCAGGAGATCCATAAATCTATTATTGTGTGAGTCTGGGCCCAACGAAGGGTACTCTAATACTGTGGTGGGCCAATAAAACAATGGAGCCAAGCCAACATTGATGGTCTGGTGCCCGTTAGGACACATCTGGAGAATTAGTAGCCGTCCTTTTAATTTTTATTTCTTTAGTCCAATAGTATCTTATCAGAGAAATCTGCTTCTTTCTCCTCTTGGCCTGAGCTTTCACTCTCAATTCCTGGATAAAAACTGCATTTAGTGAAGACAGGTTTTCCCATAACTGAGATAGGAGATGACGGTTGGTGCCTTTAAAATTCTATGGAGGAAGTAGAGGCAGAAGAAGATCTTCTGAAGCAACAGTTACACTTTAAATCTATAGTTAAGAAAACAACATGTAAATGTTGTTTTAGCAGCACCTGCCGCAAAATGTCTTTCTCTAGCTCCTCCCCTCTCCATAGAATCTTATAAGCACCAACTGTAATCTTCTATCTCAGTAATGGGAAGATCTGTCTTCACCGAATGCAAATTATCCAGTTTTTACCAATGAATTAAGAGTAGAGTTGAGCGACTTTTGGTTTTTTAGGGTCGCGTTTCGTTTCGTGAAACCCGACTTTTCCAAAAGTCGGGTCGAGCAAGATCGTCCGATTATAGGGAAAAGTCGGGGTCGTCCCGAAACACGAAACCCAATGTAAGTCAATGAGGAATAAAAGTCGGCAGTGAGAGAAGGACAGGAAACACACCTACAGTGCCCATTTGAATGCCAAAAGCATCAATTCTTCTTACTTAAGCTTGTCAACCTTAATTAACTTCATAATACAAGTTACGCACTGAAAAATGGGGGTTATTTGGCTAAAGTTGTGGGGGGGGGAGGGCTGGCTGCAGGTTTTCATGTGCCCTGGGTGAAAGAGCGCCCCTTTAACACATACCACAACTCATCATGCTCCGATACGGCAGATAAATAGCGGTATAGTACAATGAAAAATACCTCACTTTTTACATCTCATGACGAGGCCCATCTATTTCTCCATACAGAATCATTGGTCCCATATAATGTTTGAAACAGTATATGATGAGCTCCACATAATGCTACAGTATATGTTGGTCCCCATGGATGAAGCTCCACTGTCTTATGGGCCCAAATAATGCTCCAAACATAATGGGCCCCATTTCTAATGCTCTATGTATAATGGGCCCTGTAAATGCTGCTCCAGTGTCTGATGTCCACCTTTGGAATGTTCCAGTGTATGGTGGGCCCCATCTATCATTCTCCAGAGTATAGTGCTCCCCAAAAATTGCTGTCCCAACATTGAAAACAATCAAATAAGTCTCCTCGCTAGGGAATCCCTGTGCTTGTCTGGACAGGTGCTGTAGCTTGCTTAACAGCTCGCCAGCCGTTCTCACGCCCAGTATGGATTGCACGTGATTGCACAAAGGTTAGAAAGGGTACCGTATCCCTGGATAACATGTATGGATAGCGTACACATTCAAAATATATGTCTCAGGAGGCAGGCTCAGACGGTGTTAGGCCCAGTATGGATTGCACGTGATTGCACAAAGGTTAGAAAGGGTACCGTATCCCTGGATAACATGTATGGATAGCGTACACATTCAAAATATATGTCTCAGGAGGCAGGCTCAGACGGTGTCAGGCACAGTATGGATTGCACGTGATTGCACAAAGGTTAGAAAGGGTACCGTATCCCCGGATAACATGTATGGATAGCGTACACATTCAAAATATATGTCTCAGGAGGCAGGCTCAGACGGTGTTAGGCCCAGTATGGATTGCACGTGATTGCACAAAGGTTAGAAAGGGTACCGTATCCCCGGATAACATGTATGGATAGCGTACACATTCAAAATATATGTCTCAGGAGGCAGGCTCAGACGGTGTTAGGCCCAGTATGGATTGCACGTGATTGCACAAAGGTTAGAAAGGGTACCGTATCCCTGGATAACATGTATGGATAGCGTACACATTCAAAATATATGTCTCAGGAGGCAGGCTCAGACGGTGTCAGGCACAGTATGGATTTGATGGCCCAGATTACACAGCGGAGGAGCAGGGAGAGGTAAAGATTGCAAATGCTGGGGCCCTGCCCAAGGAAGAGGGGCCCACTCGTGGGCGTCGGTACTGGCACTGGGCCCCTCATAGTACAGCGGTGTGTCTGACGGCGGGTGTGCACCACCACCGTCAGAGACACTTGATTGCACTATGAGGGACCCAGTGCCCGCGCCCAAGAGTCGGCCTACCCACCTGTCCAGGGCAACGGCACTCGCACGGTGTCGTGCGGTAGGTGGTGACCCCGGCCATGGGGGGGGAGGCAGCACAGTTAGGGAGTTTTAGAAAGTGGCATATGTTGATGTTGGACATTCAGCTGATGCAAAAGGCGAAATAGGTGAAGTACCAGGAAGAGGTGGACCAAAGCAAGCCATTTTTCTGTCACCCTATGTGTCATCAGGGGAAGGTGGGACAAAATCCTTGGAAACCCATGCGTGGTTCATTTTAATGAAGGTTAGATCATCCACATTTTGGGTTGACAGACGGGTCCTTTTTTCTGTCAGGATTGATCCAGCTGCACTGAAGACTCTTTCCGATAGCACACTTGCAGCTGGGCAAGCGAGCTCCTGTAAGGCATATTGGGCCAATTCAGGCCAGGTGTCCAGTTTAGCGGCCCAATAGTCAAAGGGGAATGACCTGTGTGGGAGAACATCGATATGGGAGGAAAAGTAGTTTGTAACCATAGTTGACAACTGCTGTCTCCTGTCACTTTCCATCGATGCAGTATTACCAGTTGTGTGAGCGGTATTTGAAAAATCAGTCCACAACATTGTCATGAAACCCCTGTCTCCAACGCCACTTCTGCTGTGTGCACCACGAACACCTCTGCCAAGCTGCCCCCGGCCCGTACGGCTCGTGTGAGAACCATCACCGCTGCTGTGTGCTGGGAATGCCTCAAGCAACCGATTTACCAGAGTTGCTTGTTTATTAGCCAATATTAGGTCAAGGTTCTCCTGTGGCATGATGTTTTGTAATTTGCCTTTATAGTGTGGATCCAGGATGCTGGCCAACCAGTAGTCGTCATCGTTCATCATTTTGGCAATGCGGGGGTCCCTTTTTAGGATCCGCAAGGCATAATCTGACATGTGGGCCAATGTTCCCGGTGTCAATGATGCACTGCGAGTGCTGGGTGGAGGAGCACTTTCTGGCAAATCCACATCCCTCCAGTCACGCACAAACCCTGTACCAGACCTTGCCACGCCAATATTTTCACTTGCCCCACGAGATGCATCCTCCTCCCCTAAGTAATCATCCCCATCATCCTCCTCCTCCTCCTCTTCTTCCTCCACCTCGTCCAGGAGAGGTCCCTGAGCAGACAATGGCTGAATGTCATCAAGGATTCCCTCCTCCTCTTCCTCCTCATCAACATTGGCTGCAGACGCCTGCTCCTTAAGGTGCGTCAAAGTTTGCATGAGCAGACGCATAAGTGGGATGCTCATGCTTAGGATGGCGTCGTCTGCGCTTACCAGCCGTGTGCATTCCTCAAAACACTGAAGGACTTTACAAAGGTCTTTCAGCTTCGACCACTGCACGCCTGTCAACTCCATGTCTGCTCTCAAAGTGCCTGGCCGTGTATCCTCCCACAAATGCATTATGGCCTGCCTCTGCTCGCACAGCCGCTCCACCATGTGCAGGGTGGAGTTCCACCTTGTTGCAATGTCGATAATGAGGCGGTGGTTGGGAAGGTGGAGCAATCGCTGCAGCTTCTGCATACGAACGGAGTGTACAGGCGACCGGCGGATGTGCGCGCACAGTCTTCGCACCTTCTGGAGCAGGGCTGTTAACTCTGGATAATTTTTGAGGAAGCACTGCACCACCAGGTTCAAGGTGTGAGCCAAGCAAGGTATGTGGCTGAGTTTTGAAAGGGCTATGGCTGCCACAAAATTACGGCCGTTATCACTAACTACCTTGCCTGCCTCAAGATGTACACTGCCCAGCCATGACTCAGTTTGTCGCTTCAAGTACTCGGCCAGCACCTCGGCGGTGTGTCTGTCGCCCAAACACATCATCTGCAACACAGCCTGCTGACGCTTTCCACTAGCTGCTCGATAGGGGGACACATCGTGTGCAACAGTGGCAGCTGCAGATGGAGTGCTCGTACGACTGCGCTCTGTGGACGAGCTTTCGCTTCTGGAGGAGGAGGAGGAGGGTCGAACGCCTACAGCCAACTGTTTCCTATACCGTGGGCTAGGCAGCACTGTCCCACCACCGCTGTCCCCTGTGGACCCTGCATCCACCACATTAACCCAGTGCACAGTGATGGACACGTAACGGCCCTGGCCATGCCGACTGGACCATGCATCAGTTGTGAGGTGCACCTTTCCGCTCACCGACTGCTTGAGTGCATGGACAATGCGGTCTTTCACATGATGGTGGAGGGCTGGGATGGCTTTGTGAGAGAAGAAGTGGCGACTGGGTAGGTCATAGCGTGGTACTGCATAGGCCATGAGTTCGCGGAAAGCTGTGCTTTCCACCAACCGAAAGAGCATCATCTCAAACGAGATTAGTTTGGCAATGTGGACGTTCAAACCCAGTGTACGCGGATGAGAGACTGAGTACTTTCTTGACCTACTCATAGTGTCTGGGAGGGTGAGCTGGACTTGAGAGCTGCATATGGTGGAAGTAGCGGTGGACAGGGCGGACTGAGAGAGGGTTGATGATGGTGATGGAGTTGGTGTTCTTTCTGATGGCCTAGAATCAGTCTTTCGTTGATATAACAGTGGGATTCCCTGACTGCTGTGGTCTTGCAACGACACCTCAACATTTGCTGCTGTGCTAACCGGTGGGCTTACAGTGGGGGAAACAATGTAGCGTTGCTGACTACCTTCGTTGTGATCAGTTGCACATGTGGCACTTGAGGTTTGGTGTTGTGTCCACGCTTGCAAGTGCATGCTGGTTAAATGTCTAAGCATGCAACTGGTATTCAAATTTTTCAGATTTTTCCCTCGGCTAAAGGTCTTTGCGCACTTCTTACAGATAACCTTGGCCTGATCATGAGGATTTTGTTCAAAAAAGTGCCACACTGCACTCTTCCTACTTTGGCAGACATTTTGCGGCCTAGCACGCTGTGATCTTTTGACCCTCTGGACAAGCTGTCCAGCAACTCTTTTGATGTTTGGAACCTGTCTTTGGAGTGCTCCGGGCCTGCCAGATAACAGCTGTTGCGATGTCGATGTCTGCTGTGGATGCTCCTCATCTGAGCTATTGGAAGCAGCACCCTCTTCCCCCAATGGATGCCAATCTGGGTCAACAACTGGGTCATCCATCACCTCCTCTTCTATGTCATGTGCACCTTTCTCTGTGTCACCGTGTATGGTGGTATAGTGTGCGGGAAGGGGCACCTGAGTCTCATCAGGGTCAAAATCTGGCTCTGTACACTGCGAGGACAATGTAGTGCTCTAAGTGAATGTACCAGCAGAATCATCCATCAGCGGCTGTGCATCAGTGCACTCCATGTCAGATTCATCTTGGCCTGGGTAATTCACCATTTCACTTGATAATCCAGGCATGGTATGTGAAAACAGCTCCATGGAGTAATCAGTAGTATGGCCTGCGTCATCCTTCAATCTTGGTTGGGGTGAAGGACACAAGGAAAGGTGTGGTTCATGAACATGAGCCTCCAATGACGACTCAGTGCTTTTACTTTTTACAACTGAAGAAGAGGAGGCGATAGAGCTGGAGCCTGAGTCAGCAATGTAAGACAAAACTTTTTCCTGATGCTCTGCCTTTAAAAGCGGTTTGCCAACTCCTAGAAAACTAAGCGTTCGAGGCCTTATGTAGCCAGACGATGACGCAGGGTCAGCACCTCCTGCATTCGGTCCTATTTTGCTCTTGCCACTACCATCAGATCCACCACCAACACCATCATTACCAGCTGCCAACCCCCGCCCAATTCCACGGCCTCTTCCACCAGCCTTCCTCATTTTTGGTAGAAATGTAGACAAAATCCAACAAACTATATAGTAATGTAAAACAAGGTACAAGGTGTCTATAGGACAGGGGAGATTTAGAATTTCTGCACACACTTGTGGACAGTGGACACTTTTGGATTGTGTGAGGCCCACTGATATCTGAGCGCTATGCGACAGGCTCGATGGCACAGCTGCCTGTGACCAAAGTGACGAGAGGATAATGGAGATTTTGAATCTCTGCGCACACTTTTGGACACTGGACACTTGTGGATTGTGTGAGGCCCACTGATATCTGAGCGCTATGTGACACGCTCGATGGCACAGCTGCCTGTGACCAAAGTGACGAGAGGATAATGGAGATTTTGAATCTCTGCGCACACTTTTGGACACTGGACACTTGTGGATTGTGTGAGGCCCACTGATATCTGAGCGCTATGTGACACGCTCGATGGCACAGCTGCCTGTGACCAAAGTGACGAGAGGATAATGGAGATTTTGAATCTCTGCGTACACTTTTGGACACTGGACACTTGTGGATTGTGTGAGGCCCACTGATATCTGAGCACTATGTGACACGCTCGATGGCACAGCTGCCTGTGACCAAAGTGACGAGAGGATAATGGAGATTTTGAATCTCTGCGCACACTTTTGGACACTGGACACTTGTGGATTGTGTGAGGCCCACTGATATCTGAGCGCTATGTGACACGCTCGATGGCACAGCTGCCTGTGACCAAAGTGACGAGAGGATAATGGAGATTTTGAATCTCTGCGCACACTTTTGGACACTGGACACTTGTGGATTGTGTGAGGCCCACTGATATCTGACGCTATGTGACACGCTCGATGGCACAGCTGCCTGTGACCAAAGTGACGAGAGGATAATGGAGATTTTGAATCTCTGCGCACACTTTTGGACACTGGACACTTGTGGATTGTGTGAGGCCCACTGATATCTGAGCGCTATGTGACAGGCTCGATGGCACAGCTGTGACCAAAGTGACGAGAGGATAATGGAGATTTTGAATCTCTGCCCACACTTTTGGACACTGGACACTTGTGGATTGTGTGAGGCCCACTGATATCTGAGCGCTATGTGACAGGCTCAATGGCACAGCTGCCTGTGACAAAAGTGACGAGAGGATAATGGAGATTTTGAATCTCTGCGCACACTTTTGGACACTGGACACTTGTGGATTGTGTGAGGCCCACTGATATCTGAGCGCTATGTGACACGCTCGATGGCACAGCTGTGACCAAAGTGACGAGAAGATAATGGAGATTTTGAATCTCTGCGCACACTTTTGGACACTGGACACTTTTGGATTGTGTGAGGCCCACTGATATCTAAGCGCTATGTGACACGCTCGATGGCACAGCTGCCTGTGACAAAAGTGACGAGAGGATAATGGAGATTTTGAATCTCTGCGCACACTTTTGGACACTGGACACTTGTGGATTGTGTGAGGCCCACTGATATCTGAGCGCTATGTGACACGCTCGATGGCACAGCTGCCTGTGACAAAAGTGACGAGAGGATAATGGAGATTTTGAATCTCTGCGCACACTTTTGGACACTGGACACTTGTGGATTGTGTGAGGCCCACTGATATCTGAGCGCTATGTGACACGCTCGATGGCACAGCTGCCTGTGACCAAAGTGACGAGAGGATAATGGAGATTTTGAATCTCTGCGCACACTTTTGGACACTGGACACTTGTGGATTGTGTGAGGCCCACTAATATCTGAGCGCTATGTGACACGCTCGATGGCACAGCTGCCTGTGACCAAAGTGACGAGAGGATAATGGAGATTTTGAATCTCTGCGCACACTTTTGGACACTGGACACTTGTGGATTGTGTGAGGCCCACTGATATCTGAGCGCTATGTGACACGCTCGATGGCACAGCTGCCTGTGACCAAAGTGACGAGAGGATAATGGAGATTTTGAATCTCTGCGCACACTTTTGGACACTGGACACTTGTGGATTGTGTGTGGCCCACTGATATCTGAGCGCTATGTGACACGCTCGATGGCACAGCTGCCTGTGACCAAAGTGACGAGAGGATAATGGAGATTTTGAATCTCTGCGCACACTTTTGGACACTGGACACTTGTGGATTGTGTGAGGCCCACTGATATCTGAGCGCTATGTGACACGCTCGATGGCACAGCTGCCTGTGACCAAAGTGACGAGAGGATAATGGAGATTTTGAATCTCTGCGCACACTTTTGGACACTGGACACTTGTGGATTGTGTGAGGCCCACTGATATCTGAGCGCTATGTGACAGGCTCGATGGCACAGCTGTGACCAAAGTGACGAGAGGATAATGGAGATTTTGAATCTCTGCGCACACTTTTGGACACTGGACACTTGTGGATTGTGTGAGGCCCACTGATATCTGAGCGCTGTGACAGGCTCGATGGCACAGCTGCCTGTGACCAAAGTGACGAGAGGATAATGGAGATTTTGAATCTCTGCGCACACTTTTGGACACTGGACACTTGTGGATTGTGTGAGGCCCACTGATATCTGAGCGCTATGTGACACGCTCGATGGCACAGCTGTGACCAAAGTGACGAGAGGATAATGGAGATTTTGAATCTCTGCGCACACTTTTGGACACTGGACACTTGTGGATTGTGTGAGGCCCACTGATATCTGAGCGCTATGTGACACGCTCGATGGCACAGCTGCCTGTGACCAAAGTGACGAGAGGATAATGGAGATTTTGAATCTCTGCGCACACTTTTGGACACTGGACACTTGTGGATTGTGTGAGGCCCACTGATATCTGAGCGCTATGTGACACGCTTGATGGCACAGCTGCCTGTGACCAAAGTGACGAGAGGATAATGGAGATTTTGAATCTCTGCGCACACTTTTGGACACTGGACACTTGTGGATTGTGTGAGGCCCACTGATATCTGAGCGCTATGTGACAGGCTCGATGGCACAGCTGTGACAAAAGTGACTAGATGATAAGGGAGATTGGATTGCTTTTAAAAAAGCAGTTTGCGGAGCAGTGGGTAAACAGCAATGCCAGCGTGTCAGGAAGCCTTAAAAGGCAGCCCAACAACCAACACCACTGATACACCACAATATAGCCTCCCCTTGCACTGCACACACAGTGACTTGTGTGTTGTGCAGGCCAAATCGCTAGCAGCAGAAGCAGTTTTTTTGTCTTCTTCCCTGCCTAACGCTCTCCCTACAGAATCAGCAGCAACCTCTCCCTATACTAAGATCGGCAGAAGTAAGATGGCGGTCGGCGTGCACGCCCTTTTATACCCCCTGTGACGCCCACCAAAGCAAGCCAATCACTTGCATGCCCTTCTGAAAGATGGTGGTGACCCGTGCCTAGGTCATCACGTTGCCCACAGTGTCCGTGGATCCTGATTGGCTGAAAAAGAGCGCAAAACAAACTTTTGAAACGCGACTTTGGCGCGTAAGTCGCCGACCTCGTGGCCGACCTCATCCTAGGGTCGGGTTTCGTTTCATGAAACCCGACTTTGCCAAAAGTCGGCGACTTTTGAATTTTTTCGACCCGTTTCGCTCAACTCTAATTAAGAGTTAAAGGAGGAAAAAGAAGCTGAGTTCTCTGATAAAGATATATTACAAAGTTGTTTATTTTCATGTCTACTATTGATTTATGGAGAAAAAAAAGACTTTTGAACCAGATTGATACAAATAAATTACCGATATATTTACCAACTGTACAAGTAGCGGTTTGCCGGAAGTCATATCTCGCCACTGTGGAAATTGGTGGTTTTCCAGTTCAGTTCTCATTGAATGAGCAGCACTAATCACTCCGCGCACAGGCTCCATTGCCGGCTGATTTTAATAATTGGATTTTAAAAAATTTAGATGGGTTATAAATAGATCTATGGATTTAGACAGAATTTACTTTTTTTTTTCTTGGCTTTAAGTGTCAGCGCTATTTGATGTGTATGGGAACAGTGCAAACTAATGACAGGGTGACATTAATAATTACCTTAGTTGAAAGCCGTAGAGCACCTTTTACAAAAAAGGATTTTTTTTTGGGGGGGGGGAATGACAGAAAAGGAGAAAGGATAATGTTATCTTCGAAAGCAAAGCAAAAAGCAAAAGGAAGTGTTCAAGGCATATTTTCTGATGAAAAAGTCCGACTTGAATTTTGACTCAGACTTTTTTATTGTTTTTTTCATCACTCCAAAAGTTTTATTTAGGATAAAAGACAAAAAAAATCAACAAAAGGACTAATTCAAATGGAAAGATTACAGCTGATTGAAGAATGCAAAGTTGGTGCTTTCATCACGTGAAAAAATGGCACCACCACTGCGCATTCACGTTCGATAGCAAAAAAGTTGTGATGCACAGAAAGAGAAAAATAAAACATGTTTAGAAAAACTAGAAATGTTCATTTACATCACACGAGGGTTATACTATATGTAGAAGTTAGAATATTGGTATTAGCTCAGCATGGGATTTACCGATGGGTTTATCACAGCGATATGGAGAGAGCTGATAATCCATGATTGCAGTTAGTTGTTGGGGATCAAAAAACATTGATTGTGACAGATTTGGTCCATGGGCGGATTGTAGCCATTTCTCCCAAATCTTGTGGTTTTCTTTTATGAATTGATTTTTTTTTTTTACATTTTTTTTTTCTGGACACTTGTACAAAACATTTTGGGTAGCCAACATTTTTGTGTACACATCTGTTATCATTAAAGGGGTTATTTGGGACTTATTTTTTCCCAAGGGGCTGAGAACTTTGAGACAGGCCTGTCCTGCTTGGCAATGATTTCTGCTGGCTCAAAGCTGGAACATACCTCTCCTGCCGAAGATTCCAGTAACATCATGCCTACAGCTTCTTATCTTCCTGCTCTGTTCTCTCAACGGAGCGTTGCTGCCGATGTCATGATGATTGACAGCCAGCTCCCCACTACTTAACTGCAAGAAGTCAACTGTCAGCGTTCTACCTTATTACACGTTCTCACGTTGTACAATCTGACATACAGAATAAACCTCCTCTGTCTTCCAAAATAAGCAGACTGTTCTCAGTAGTCTAATTTATTTACTGGTCAACAGATGGATGTATAGAATCAAAATGTATGGATATGGATGGTGAAACAGATACTGTATACTTTATCCAGGATAATGGAGTTTTAGTAACATAATCCAGGAGAAAGTTTTACACAACTGTTCTGCTAGACTGCTTCTTACAAAATGACTGCTCCACTGGGACCTTCCTACCAAAAATGCATTGGTTTCTCCCACAATACAATTGACAGCTTTACAGAAAAACAACTTGTAATACAATTAAACATTACTAGAGGGTGCTATTATCAAATTAGATGTCTCTAACAGAGTATTACAGCTTATTAAAGTGGCAACAGTCATTTTAACCTCGTATTTTGCCCTAATGGGCAGAACAGTCAATGAGTGTGATGCCCTGTCGACAAAGCAGACCGGAAGAAAAGATACTGCTCTGTTAATGTGAGATGAAAGTAAGCGGGAGTGTCACCACCTGAGACAACAGAGATCATCACTGGGCAGATCGCGCAGGTAGTTAGCAACTATCTGCCTGTCACTATTTCCCATGAGGCTAAGAACCAACTGAAGTCCCAGATAACCCCTATAAGATTTTAAGTGATACATTCCTTCAGCCCATAATAGTGAAAAACATTAGGTGCACTCACTGCAAAGTGTAGAATGATGCAAATCACAATAGCAATAATCTGTACGAGCTGAACTTCATAAAAATTACACACATCTTTTTTTTTTATAAGTAAGGCAAAAAAGAGTCCTATTTTCACAGGCTGTACCTGTGTATTTTATTAATAGTTGGCAACCATGACCATGTGCCATCAATCCAGAGTGTTTCTTAGAACCTGAGGAGCAGTGATATCCAAAATCAACCCTCTAATTCGACATATTGGTCGAATTTTGCACATGAACCGCAGGATCCGAGCTCAAAAGAGCTGATGTAAAAGTGAAATTGAAAGGAGGCCATGGGAACCTGTCATCAAATTTAAACAGCTGGGCTCCGCTCCTTTCTCCTATGGCAGCTGCCCTTTTTCATGCTCCACGTCAGGTTTCACATCTTCTCCCTAAGCCACTTGAGGCCCAGTTGTACACACCCCTGTGTTCAACTGCCATTCGTTTGTAGTCTATCAATATCCAGCTTCTTCTGTTGGCACTATTTCATCAGATGTCTGTGATTCTGCCACTAGCTCAGCAAGACCAGCTGGTTAACCCATCATTTGCAGTAAGCTCTATGGCCTGAGATTTACAGGCAGCGGGTTGTGTGGATTAGCCCACAGTTTGGGAGGTGTTAGATGGGGGTTTTGTAGAAAATGTTTCCGGGTTACAGGGATCATCAGTGAGACAGTTTAGTCAGAGTCTAGGACTCATCATGTGCAACTCTAGGTGGAGTACAAAGCAAGACTAAACATAACAGAGTTTGCAGGTTCTAGTGCAGCTAAGCTGTAGCAGAAGAGAACGGGTCCAGTCAGTATTAGTTTCCTAGAAGATTAACGACACGGCTTCCATCACGTCCGGACGCCTGGACAGACATGAACCTAAGGTTCGGAAAAGGTATAAAGTAATGCTTCTGTCTCCTTAATGAGGAAGATGTCAGGCTGCTTGCAGATTGAGGTGAAGAAGGTGGGTCTCAGGACAGGACGGTGAAAAGGACCGATGCAAATCCAAGGGGACATCACCAAAAAGAGACTTTGTCTTAATCTGGATGCTGCAGCCATGTGTAAATGAATTGCACAGTAAAGAAGAACCTGTTAATCCGGACCCAAGGTCTTCTGTCTTGTCTGTAGCCGAAACCGGTCCCGGGGACAGGGAGGTAACGAGGGCTCCTGAAGCAAAAGTGAATAAGGAACGTACTCCACCACACTAGACACTCCGCCCTTACATCTAATTAGAAGAGGAGTTGCGGGCAATCACAACTCCGCTCCGGCCCACAGCAGGCGCAAACACGTGTGCCCTGGCCTCGCTTCATTTGCAAATGGCTGTGATTTCTACAAATGTTTATACCTGCCGGTTAACCCTCTGCAAGCTCTCTGCTGGTCAACTGATCGTTTGCTGTAAGCGTCATGAACTGTTTTAGAGACTCTTCACATTAAGCGATTTTACCCCCTAGTACCCCTACACATACTTTAGACCTGCTATTATCCTCTTCATCTAACCTCCTGGATGTATGGTTTCCAGAGTGCCCTTCCTCAGCCAGTTTGTCTGCCATCTAGCATAACCAATTGTCCAGGTCCACCTTTTCAATTGTGTGAGACAGGGATCATGTGAGGGCCATTATGTATCTCCTAGAATGTGTCTAGAAGCCTACTGAACTGCTGGAGTGCATTGTCATTACAGCCACGGCTGTGGTTACCATGCAAAATAAAAGTAAGAGTTGACTGGGTCAAGTTACTTGGCCAAATCAGTTTAGGAAAACCTGTCTTGGGCTTTTATTTTTGGAGAAATCTGTAGGATGGTGGTGGGGCGGATCTCTACCTCCAGACCGGGTCTTACAAGTGGCCCATGGCCAAGGTTTTCTTTTAAACCTGCAGTAAAGGTTTGAGTGTCAGTTTTATGTTTGGATTTCACATGTAGCAGAGCTGAAGGTGCTGTGGACGTCTGCCTGGCTGTGTGAGGATAACACCGACCAGAGCCAACGACGTGGGCAACCATGATGGCACCCATGAATGGGGTGTAAAGTCACTGTCTCACTAAATTCAGTGGCGAAAATGCTGCTGCTTTACACACGTGCAATTGCCCAGGGTCCGTGTGCCCACCTTGACATAAGGCTTTGTGAATCCACCTCATCAGGTGAGTCTAACACAAGATATCATCACTGATCTGAAATGCAGTGCCAGTGCATAGAACAGTTACTTCTGCTTCCTTGAACAGGGCAGTGGGGAACGCGCAGGTGCCAAGCTTCAATTCAAATTAGCTGACTTGAGACAGCTTAGATTTAAGGAAATAGTTTTAAGTTTTAAAAGGAAATAAACTCCATCCTGGAGAACACCAAATAGGGTTTTCCCAAAGGAAAATGTCCTACTATTTACCGTAGCTGAAAAATATATAATACATTTTTTTATATAACAGACTATACATATTTATACCAGTGTTGGAATAAGAATAAAAATAATGTTTTTTAATTTTCCTTTTTTCACCTAAAAAAATCAATATACAGTTTTTATAATAAACATATTCTCACCGTGGGACCTACGAATGATATTACATTTGACTTTGAGAACAGGGAATAAAATGCAATATGCATCACGCTACAAGGAACTGAAATATGACAGAAATATGTGTATCATGTACGACCCTTATATTTTTCTGGGAAAATGTTTAATTTAGACTTCACTTGCTACTACCTACCTCTTGTCAAAGCAATATCAGAAATATGATTACATCTGATTTTAATATTTTTTGTATCTGGATTACTTTCTTGTTTATGTTGACTCCGGTCAGTCCAAGCAATGGGGGAATGTAGCCTGTGCTAAGAAGAGGGGTGAGGGGTAGACATATGCCTAGGGCGCTACCGGGGGTGCGTTTCGGAGAGAAAAAAAACCCCTGACATTGCTGAATGCCTGCCTCCGCTCGTCGCCTTCCTCTGTCCGCAGGCATTCAGCGCAGTGATGGATGAGGACAGGGAGCAGGCACACAGGAGAGCAGTGTCAGTCACCAACACTGCTCATGCCTCTGCTTGCGCCCTGTCCGGCGCTCCTTCCCCGTTTCCCAAGAGTCCAGGTCCAGGGAAGAGTCCTCCTGGTGGCTCCAGCTGGCTAATCCCCTGCACACATTGGCTTGATTGATAAGTCTCTCATCTATATGCTGCTGAATTTCAGAATGAAGCTCTATGTAATGAGGGAACAAGAGATGAGTGAACTGAGTAGGGTGATCAATGAGTGGAACAGGCTGCCACAAGAGGTGATGAGTTCTCCTTCCATAGAAGTCTTCAAACAGAGGCTGGACAGACATCTGTCTGGGATGATTTTGAGCAGGGGGTTAGACCAGATGACCCAGGAGGTCCCTTCCAACTCTACCACGCTATGATTTATGTAAATCGAGTTTGTATCAAATTCTTTTAAAAATCAATATGCATTTTGCTTGAGGCAAATAAAAAAAGGGCCCTATAATGTCTTACAGCTATCAAATCACGTAGTATAGCAAACCAATCAGGAGAAACTATCGTAGCCTGTAGAAAAGCCAAGGCATGGAATGCAGCAGCCATTTTGTGGTGAATCTGGATAATGAGAGGATGTCACAGCTCAGCCGTAGAAATAGAAATGCAGGAATCACTGAAGAAACTGTACAGAGAGTGTTCGATGGAAGAGCAGTGAAGAAGATTTATCTGGGAGAAAAAGGGAAAAAAAAGTGCCGTACACGTCAATTGAAGACTGTGAAGGGCTTTTAATTGGCAGCGAATCTTTTCACCGTGAATTGAATTTCCTAGGAAAATTTGGCGAATCTGGCAAATTGGGATTTTAAAACATTTGCCCTATTCGGATTTTATCCTTCCTGTTTCATGCTGACAGTTTCCCTTTAAGTAGTAAAATGCTAACAATCCCAAACAATTGCAACTAGCTTGTAAAACATGCTAAATGATCCCGAGCGAAAAAAAAAACATTTTGCACAGAACCGAGTAACAGTTTATGATTAATGAGTACATTTCTCAGCTCTGAAGAATCACCCATCCATATATATTTAGCTTGGGGAATAGCGATGCTCGCCAGTCTGTAATATACGACTGTGTTTTGCAATTATTTGCCTCCAATCTCCAAATTATGACATTATTTCTTGTAATTTTTTACAACATACATTTTAACATCCATCATGTTGCACCGAAGTACATTGTACCCTGTCACGGTGAAGGATGCTTGTGCGTCTGGCATATTTTCACTACAAATAGTTTTGTAACCACCATCTGTTTACCCAGAACTTCCCGGCACGGTTATTGTACGAGTCACTTTCGTCAGCGTGACTATTCTCCGTCCGCCCTGCGTCTGTATCCGCGCCCTAAGCCCTCGGTTTGTGTAGGGCTGCCTGGGAACGTTCCATATGACGTCCGAAAATCCTGCTTGTTTAAGGAATTCGCAGGGCCCGGCTAACTTGTCCAACTTTTTACTTCTGCCTCATGTAACAGTAAGGGTGTCAGTAGGTCATATTGTTCGCCAGCTGCCAGTTTGCATCACTAAAGCCATACCTGGATGGGTATTAAACTTTCTTAACGCCACAGTGCCCTGGAATGTTCCCAGATTCATTGCCAAGGGTATGGGTGGCGAAGGGGTTAAAAAGCTTTGATGTCAACGCATTCCTCTGCCGCAGATATAAATATTCACGGGAGGACAAGTCCAGGAACTGAGATGATGGAGGAATATGTTTCTCATGGTAAAATAAACTGTCAGCGGCAAACGTAGCGAAAGCGAAATGTTCTGTTTGCAAATATTAGAAGGTGGGGATGCGGGATCGAGTGAAGACGTGAAGGCTGCTGGCGCCAATCGGTGATTTTCCTGGCCGAATTTACAAGAAAATCATGGCACAAAATATTAATAACCGATACACAGGATAGTTACCGTAAATGGTTGATCGCTGAGGATCCACCTGCCAAGACCCAAGAATAGGGACGCCATGTCCGTTGCATGAAAAAAGCATTACTCAGTGTGTGACCATTGCTTTGTTAAAGGTGTTGTCCCGTCTTGGCAAGTTATTACTTATCTACACAGAATAAGAGCTAATTTGCCGATCGGAAGGAGTCTGACCACTGGCACTGCACCAAGAATGGGGCAATGAAATGGGTCATTTAGAAAGGATAGTGGCCACACATAGAGGTCACACCATGGGACTGTCGGAGAGAGATGACCGCAATGCTCGGTTAGGTTGACCAGTCCTTTAGACAATGTTGTGCATGCATGCTATGGCTGATGCTTCATTCCGTTGGGTTGGGGCCCTGTGCAATCCCTTTGTAAACACCTCCTAGAGGATTAGTCCTGTTCTGCTCAAATCCGCATTGAAAGGTAAGCATCGGAGAAGACGACATCACGTCTACTGAAACCTGCCAGGACTCATGCACAATTAGCCACAATCGGTGGATGTGCCATCACCTTCCCCACCCAACTCTCGATGGGGAAGTGAGCAGAGCAAGACTAACCTATTAATGGAGCAATAATCGCACATGCTCAGTAACGCTCCATTTATACAGAGGTAGAGATGAGCAAATCTCCGAAAAAATTAGTTTTGAGCAGATTCGGTTGCCAGATTCTTCTTGATACAAATCAGTCAAAGATGCCCTGATTGCCTTGAAAAGATATTAGTGATGCTCTGAGATCTCAAAGCATAATAAATGGAGAGTGAAGAGGTTTAAAAAAAATAATAAAAAATAGAATATATTCTACTTACGCTCTCCTTGCATGACTACAGCAGATGCCAGCAGCATCAAGATCTTCTGCACCGATCTTTGGTTCTTTTGATCTTACCCAATGATTGGTCTCATACACTTACAAGTCATTAACGGATCTCCGTACCGGAAGAGGAAACTAGAAGAACCAAAGACTAGCATGGAGAACCAGGGAGGTGCGTTGGTCACCCTTTTACTGAATTTGTGCAAATAATTTCTCCAAAATATGAATTTGTTTCTAGTTAGATAATTGTGTTCATCTCTAAACAGGAGACTTTGGGGTTGATGGGGTCTCGGCAGCTGGACCTCCTGAGCTCAAACATGTTTACATTCATTATGTAAGGATATTATTGCACAAGTTATGACAGCAAATGGATTTGTCCTTGATGATGAGTGATTAATACTTATCAGGGACCACCCAATTCCAATCCAAGACATTCACAATAGCTTGTTCAGTTCTCTACAGGTTCTTTGGGTCTATGGGGGGGGGGGGGATTGTAGCCGGTGATTTTGTTTTGTCGTACAATCAGACCTCCATCCTGTTCTTCTTCTCATTTGATCTTTTGCACTTATAAATCATTTATAGGACATGTAGGTTATTGCCCTTTCTGCTTGAATCTATGGCTACTGTTACATAAATTGAGGCCCAATTAACAGGATCCAGCTGTGCTGTCATTTGTTAAATATTCTGCTTGTGATACTGAGATGCCCAGATCTTGCAGCTCGGTAGAGTCAAGGTTAAGTGTCGTGGGAGCTGTGATATTCAATACGGAGCCTTCACCTTACAACCTCCATTATCCCTTGTTACCTGTCATTGGGATTTACAGTAATGGTTAATGGTCCACCTTCCTCAAATTCCGAGGAAGACCGTGACTCTGTTATCACAACATGTCCACTTACGTTATAGATTAAATGGTCGCTGTCATTTTGTCAAACTTTACCTAAATCACCGGTACAAGCGAATATAAGAAACTTTGTAATACAGAGTGATTCAAAAAGATCCATCGGATTTTGCATTCATATTATTGCAAAGATATAAATTTCACCCTTTTGTAATAACAACTTATCGAAAGGTCACGTCTCAGAGTTTGTAACTCGTGTGTACAGACTCGCTTGTGACTCGCCAGGTGGAAGGGCGGCATCAGATGCCAAAAAGTTGACTATGCAAGAGAAAGCGTTAGTATGAGAAGTGTAAATCAATTGTTACTGTTCCGCGAGTGTTCCGAAGACCGTATCAAAGTGACCATTCTGGGGTGGTATTGACAATTTAAAGGGGTTGTCCACTACTAGGACAACCCCTTCTAGATCTAAATGTTTGGCCCCTATAAAATAAAAAAGCTTACACTCGTCTCTCGTGCCGGCACCGTTCCAGTGGTTTCGGTACTCGCGTTCCCGGTTCTCCCATGCGGTTGTTGTGGCACGTGAGCCCAGCACCCACTCAACGTTGACATCACTGTCCACACCGTTGTACCAATTGAACATGAATAGGAAGTCCGGGGTGCAGCTGGTCTTTCACTACCTCTACGTGTTCAATTTGTCAGGGACAGTGACACCAACATTGACCTGGTGCTTGGCATCACATGTCATAACAGCCGCACGAGAGCCTTGGTACTGCAAGTGCTAATACCGCTGGAGCGGCACCAGCATGGGTGGTGAGAAAGGGTTGTCCTAGTAGCGGACAACTTCTATAAGGACACCGGCTGCTTTTGTAAAACTAAAAGCCCCGGCCGACCGAGTGTTACAGGCGAAGCAGTGTAAAGGGTTCGAGAGACAGAGAAGAACTCCAAAACCGGTGACTTGTGAGCTGTATTGGGGTTGACTTAGAACTCTTCAGATGGTCCCCACAGGTCTCCCAATCGGATAGTGTGTGACTTCTTCCTTTGGGGATACGTCAAAGAAATTGTTTATGTGCCGCCTTTGCCAGCAACACTGGGTGAGCTCCGGGACCGCATTACGGCCACTCTATTGACCATCGACTATGGTTTGGGTCAAACCGGATTGCCGCATAGATGTGTCGTGTGACAAAAGGATGACATACAGAACATTTGTATACATTATGACCTAAGTTTGTTTATCATGTGCCATTCACTATTGTGCATGTAATACATTGACCTCGTTGAAACCCGATGAATATATATTACAAGAGAAATCCATTTCTTTCTCCACTTATGAGCCACTTCTTTTCCTCCTGATCACATTTTTCACTCTGAAAAACAGCTAAAATCCATTTTGGCCAAAACAACATAGACAACCAGCTCACTGAAATAGTAGGCTACAGCTGCCTATAGAAGTCTATGAAAAAAGGGAGGTGAAAGAAAGAGCAGAGAAACAAATTGTGCTTCTTACTAGCAAGTGTAAACTAAGTGATACATTGCTGGAGTCAGGGTCTCTGCCCCTACATCATGCTACTGTCGGATTACATAGCAAAAACCTGGTGACATATTTCCTTTATTCTGCGAGCAGCATAATGTAGGGGCAGAGAGGCTGATTCCAGCAATATGTCGCTTGCTCAGCAGCTTGCTGTATTTTCGATACAATCAGTGTTTATTAAGCAAGAGATTATCACTGCCGGAATATGTGAAGTAGTCCTGTTAATCTGTGTAACCCCGCCCCCACCACTGATTGGTAGCTTCCTGACAATGTTCACTTGAAGCTGGCAGTCAGGTGTGGGCGGGGCTATACACAGCTCACCATTCATAGCACTGCTACATTTACAGCAGAGAAAACAGGGATTCTATGAAAACTACACCAAGCAGCCCGGTAAGTGATATATCGCTGGAATCAGGGTCTCTGCCCCTACATCATGCTGATCTCAGATTCCATAATAAAAACCTACTGCTGGATTCCTGTTA
Source organism: Dendrobates tinctorius (assembly GCF_039654945.1). Taxonomy (NCBI): domain Eukaryota; kingdom Metazoa; phylum Chordata; class Amphibia; order Anura; family Dendrobatidae; genus Dendrobates; species Dendrobates tinctorius. Next base: position 10,126,002 of record NW_027361695.1, on the reverse strand, counting down.
AGACCAGGGAGTCAGCGTTTGACTTGTAGGATAGCGACCAATAGGTGGCGCTAGAGAGGCCATTTCCTTTCTTTTAGAGCACGATGCTAAAATAGGAATTGCTATACTTGCAATTGTATTGGCTCCAAAGTGGGAGCTTTAGTAAAAACGTATTTCATGTACAGAACATAACAATGGTCTGCTTACTAAATCATTGATACCCCTTTACTTCTTTGGCAGATGGTTAATGGTTGAGAAATGGTGCATTGTGCTTTTATGCAGCAGAATTAGGCTAAACCGCCAGAAGGCATACTCAATGGAGATCCCATACTGCCGGGCAGATACGCGTTTAGCATACACGGAAATGCAGAAGCGGTGGTCTTAATAGCCCTGCAGACATGTACCCTGTGAGGTATGTATCCGGCTGTCCGTACTCGCTGAGAGTCCGATGGTCTGAACGCCATTTATCCAGCAGCTGCGACTAAGTGAGATGTCAAGAGTGAACTGGAACTGATGCTTCGCATAATCGCAGGAACACAACTCTATTCACGGCTGTGACATAATTTGGCAGCAGCAGAACAAGATTTGCAGCTGTATATAAATGTACAGAGTCGAGCCAAGCCGGCGAAGAAGACACAAATGTTAGACAAAATGCAGAACATAAGGGAATCGTCAACCCCTCGGAACAAAGTGACTTAAAAGGACGTAAAGCTGAATTAAATTACTGCTCCATAAAGTAAGACCTTACCTGTGGAAAGTCATAAAATATAGCATCATGTCAAAGGGCCTCTTCTGAAATTTATTATCGAGGGCCTATTTTTAGGATCCGACGTCTGGGCTCTGACCGTTCTGGATCGTCGACGGCGCGTTGCATTACCTTCCCTCTTCCATCGGCATATGATATGGCACTATATGAGCCACTGCGCCTGTGGGAGAAAGGGTCCCCGTCGAGTGTCCGGGTCGGAACCAAGGGGACCGTCACCTGGGTTCCAGGGGAAACTGTTTCCGGGGGACAGAATTCAGGGACGGACCTTTGTGACAGATTGGCTGGGGGAGGGTCCAGTATAAAGGAGGCGGGGAATCCTCGAGACGATGAGTCAGCAGAACGAGACAGAAGGAGCAGGAGATCATGGGAGCGACTGAGAGCCAGAGCGACTCGCCAGAGACAGGAGAGACACTTCCTCTGGACATCAGTGGGACGGCGCTGAGATGACCGTCCGAGAACCGCTGCCCTGCGTCGACCAGCGGCCGCCGCCGCCTTCTTCCAACCCGCGGCTACGGCCTGCCCGCGGTCATCCTTGGCCGTTGCCGCCTCGTTCCTGCCCGCGGCTGCGGCCTGCCCGCGGACACCAGCGGCCGCTGCTGCCTCACTCCAACACGCGGCTGCGGCCTGTCTCCCGCTGCCCGCAGCCGCTCTGCCCTCACCCATGGTCGCGGCAAGCCCAGTGCCGTCGGCGGCCACCACTGTCCCGCTCCAGTCCGCAGCAGGGGCCGAGCCTCTGCTTGCCGCGGATTCCTCGTCGCAGCCGTTAGCTGCGCAGGTGGCCCATCCTTCGCCACCCCACATCGCTGCCGCTTGCCGGCCCATCCGTCCAAGGACTCCGCTGGGGCCTGTGAGGTTCCAGTGTCATCGGAGCGCCGGAGCGCGCGAAGACTCAGCCAATGCCTCAGCAAGTGGGCCCAGCGACTACTACGCCGAAAGACCACCATCCCGAACGGCGAGGGACGTCTGGACGGCTAAGTTGACTATATAATTAAGGACCCGTAGTCGGCCATACCGTGGCCCTATAGTGACCGGCTAGTGCCGGACGTAGTCGTGTTCTACCCCGTTCGTGATTGCTTGTTTAGAGCCCCTGCGAGGGCAATCCGTGTTACCCCTTTTTGTTGTTCAGGCCGGGACTGAGGAAAGTTCCCTCCAGTCCTATAAACGTTATTATAGAAAGCACCAAATCGTCTCGCGACTCGTCACTGCATCCTGCGTACCTGCAAGCACCACACGCCCGCCTGGTACTGTTCATGGTACTACGGTTTCTCAAAATCAGTCCATGTACAAATGAGACATCATGTAAAGGACGAAGGAGCGGTTTACGTGGCGTCCAAGAGATCCGACCTCCTCTGATCAAATTTTACTGGTCTGACCTAAGGTTAGGCCATCAAGTAGTGCCAAATAATACCATTAAAAGAATTGTCTGGACCACTAGGTCCAAAAAATGATCAATACAACACAGTCCATTTTGCAGAATTAGGATCTGTTTCAAAGTGAACCCTACTCAGGAGGACCTGAGTTTTTCATCGATCACACAGATAAGTTGCTGGGATTGTAATGCTCTATTTGACCTGCGGTGGTGCTGTGGAGAAACTTTACACTTATTGTGAAGTTCCTTTGCAGATTTTTACTGATTTAAGGTGCAGTCAGATGCCATATAACATGGATGACGATGGCATTGCAGAGTATGGACTGGCTGTCGGCTCTCCTGATAGAAATACATGCTGTCACGCTCGAGTCAAGAGAGCCACCGGCGAGTCCGAGCATTACGATGCAATTGTTGCCTGTTGTATACGGCTGTCTGACTGTGCCTTTAGAAGTCACAGCAGTGTGACACCTGGGCAATGGCATTTCCGATTAAAATAAATTGTCTCTAAAGCAAATAAACCTTTAAAGGTAAAATATAAATCCTACACAAAACACAGAGATATATTCCAAAAAAATATAATAAAAGTACGTTTTATTGTTGCAAATACATAGAAACTGGTACAAAATACAGACAAATTACAAAAGTGCTCATACAAGGCTCACATGTGGTAACCGCTAACAACACCCTATATAGCAGATTGGGTAATGAATGTATATGAAGCGATGAATCTCTATGCTGCCAATATGTTCATATCATAACGATATTATATATGCATAGTGCACAGGCCACCATATAGGGAAAACAGCGCTATCACACTCCAAACAATGAATTAGATAGAACACAATACAAAGAGTTAATATCATACCCATGTAGTAACTGCAGGTGAGCGCAGCACAAGACAGAGCAGCCCCGACGCGCGTTTCGCACAAGACAGCCCCCCGAGGAAGCCCACGCGAAACGCGCATCGGGGCTGCTCTGTCTTGTATCGCGCTCACCTGCAGTTACTACATGGGTATGATATTAACTCTTTGTATTGTGTTCTATCTAATTCATTGTTTGGAGTGTGATAGCGCTGTTTTCCCTATATGGTGGCCTGTGCACTATGCATATATAATATCGTTATGATATGAACATATTGGCAGCATAGAGATTCATCGCTTCATATACATTCATTACCCAATCTGCTATATAGGGTGTTGTTAGCGGTTACTACATGTGAGCCTTGTATGAGCACTTTTGTCATTTGTCTGTATTTTGTACCAGTTTCTATGTATTTGCAACAATAAAACGTACTTTTATTATATTTTTTTGGAATATATCTCCGTGTTTTGTGTAGGATTTATAGTATAGTGGAGTTTCCTGAGTCATTCTAATGTCCAAAATGAAGGTTTGTTACCTATATGAGTAATGGATGTGTATCGGTGGTTTATATTATTAAACCTTTAAAGGTGTAGTATATTTTTTCCATGGTACATGACGGCACCACGAGAGAGGGGATCCGCCCTACGAGGACAGGAAACCTTCAAGATAAAAGGGGCGGCTCCTCTCTCCGCATCAGTTGGTTTCCTGTCCTCGACGGGGAACCCTCAAGATGAAAGCCTCTTTGAAGATTCCGAGAAGAGGATGCCTGGGCCTGGGTCGGGTGATTAGTGGCAGGCATGGGTCTGCTACACCCGACACCGGGTACCGGTAGTCGCCTCGGGGGCCATATACACCTATGCCCCCCCTGAGCGAGAGCATGGCCACAGCCGGGCAGATACCCAGGCGAGCGGATGTCAGCGAGGAGGTCCAGGGAGGCCACTGATAGTGTTCCCTCCCTGTTGACATATAGTGGCCATGCAGCCCGGGAGGCACATCAGTGCCCGGGCAGAAGAGCTCCTCGGAGGCCACAGATTGTGTACCCTCCCTGTGAGCACCAGACACCGGACCCCGCAGCGGAGGTCGGTTCCGCACATACCTGTGCCAGAGCAGGGAGATGGGGTCCACCATGCAGGTAAGAGGTGTCTGGGGGTCCCGAAATGCAGACGCTCACTCGGCCGGGCCACACCGGGAGGCTAGATGGGTGAGAGAGGCCATCATACTAGCATATAGTAGTGCAGGTAGGGCTGTTCCAGAGGGCCTAAAAGCCCACTCCACGAGGGCCATGGCAACGTCCTGGGCGGAGAAAGCGGACGCCTCCATCGACCAAATCTGTAAGGCGGCCACTTGGTCCTCTCCATCTACCTTTTTCAGACATTACAGATTAGACCTATCTGCCACCTCTGATCTCACATTTGGGAGAAGAGTGTTACAGGCAGTGATCCCCCCCTAAAAGAGAATACAAATCTCTGTAACTCTCGTGGTGCCGTCATGTACCATGGAAAAACACGGGTATTACATACCTGGTAATGTGTTTTTTCATGAGACATGACGGCACCCTTATATTCCCGCCCTATTTTTGATCACGTCATTAGTTGGGTGTTTCGTTAGTATTATACACTCCCTTGGTGTTGGAAATTTAGCAGTGTAAAATATGTATTGTTCATGTGTGCACTAACCTGCGGAGTTCCTCTCGTGCTCTGTAAAACAACTGATGCGGAGAGAGGAGCCGCCCCTTTTATCTTGAAGGTTTCCTGTCCTCGTAGGGCGGATCCCCTCTCTCGTGGTGCCGTCATGTCTCATGAAAAAACACATTACCAGGTATGTAATACCCGTGTTTATAGCTAAGAAAGCCCTTTGACACTTTTTTATTATTTAATCTGTCTCCTCCAATTGGCGCTGCTCCAGTGATTCTGGAACAGTTTTTCTTTTTCTTCTGCGCCTCTCCATTGCAAAGCTACGTCCCCTAGTAACAATGGTGCAAATTTTTCACGTCCACCAACTGGGCGTGTACCACAGAACTTCCCTGTAGGCGTGCCCGTGTTTTCATTGGCCAGAGGAGAAAAAGCACACGCCCATGAGCAGTTCTGTTGTTTTGCACCATTATTACCGAGCGACATAACTTTGGAATAGAGAGACACAGAAGAAAAAGAAAAACTGTTCCAGAATTAGTGGAGCATGGTAATCGAGGAGATACGCTGGATTTGTTTTTAAATTTAAGCTGAGTAAGTTACACTTTAATTGTTATTTCCATCATAGGGGAATTCTCACTTATCACTATACAGTGGGGAAAAAAAGTATTTAGTCAGTCAGCAATAGTGCAAGTTCCACCACTTAAAAAGATGAGAGGCATCTGTAATTTACATCATAGGTAGACCTCAACTATGGGAGACAAACTGAGAAAAAAAATCCAGAAAATCACATTGTCTGTTTTTTTTTCATTTTATTTGCATATTATGGTGGAAAATAAGTATTTGGTCAGAAACAAAATTTCATCTCAATACTTTGTGATATATCCTTTGTTGGCAATGACAGAGGTCAAACGTTTTCTGTAAGTCTTCACAAGGTTGCCACACACTGTTGTTGGTATGTTGGCCCATTCCTCCATGCAGATCTCCTCTAGAGCAGTGATGTTTTTGGCTTTTCGCTTGGCAACACGGACTTTCAACTCCCTCCAAAGGTTTTCTATAGGGTTGAGATCTGTAGACTGGCTAGGCCACTCCAGGACCTTGAAATGCTTCTTACGAAGCCACTCCTTCGTTGCCCTGGCGGTGTGCTTTGGATCATTGTCATGTTGAAAGACCCAGCCACGTTTCATCTTCAATGCCCTTGCTGATGGAAGGAGGTTTGCACTCAAAATCTCACGATACATGGCCCCATTCATTCTTTCATGTACCCGGATCAGTCGTCCTGGCCCCTTTGTAGAGAAACAGCCCCAAAGCATGATGTTTCCACCACCATGCTTTACAGTAGGTATGGTGTTTGATGGATGCAACTCAGTATTCTTTTTCCTCCAAACACGACAAGTTGTGTTTCTACCAAACAGTTCCAGTTTGGTTTCATCAGACCATAGGACATTCTCCCAAAACTCCTCTGGATCATCCAAATGCTCTCTAGCAAACTTCAGACGGGCCCGGACATGTACAGGCTTAAGCAGTGGGACACGTCTGGCACTGCAGGATCTGAGTCCATGGTGGTGTAGTGTGTTACTTATGGTAGGCCTTGTTACATTGGTCCCAGCTCTCTGCAGTTCATTCACTAGGTCCCCCCGCGTGGTTCTGGGATTTTTGCTCACCGTTCTTGTGATCATTCTGACCCCACGGGGTGGGATTTTGCGTGGAGCACCAGATCGAGGGAGATTATCAGTGGTCTTGTATGTCTTCCATTTTCTAATTATTGCTCCCACAGTTGATTTCTTCACTCCAAGCTGGTTGGCTATTGCAGATTCAGTCTTCCCAGCCTGGTGCAGGGCTACAATTTTGTTTCTGGTGTCCTTTGACAGCTCTTTGGTCTTCACCATAGTGGAGTTTGGAGTCAGACTGTTTGAGGGTGTGCACAGGTGTCTTTTTATACTGATAACAAGTTTAAACAGGTGCCATTACTACAGGTAATGAGTGGAGGAAAGAGGAGACTCTTAAAGAAGAAGTTACAGGTCTGTGAGAGCCAGAAATCTTGATTGCTTGTTTCTGACCAAATACTTATTTTCCACCATAATATGCAAATAAAATGAAAAAAAAACAGACAATGTGATTTTCTGGATTTTTTTTTCTCAGTTTGTCTCCCATAGTTGAGGTCTACCTATGATGTAAATTACAGACGCTTCTCATCTTTTTAAGTGGTGGAACTTGCACTATTGCTGACTGACTAAATACTTTTTTGCCCGACTGTATTCCCTTGAAATTTCCCTTCTTTTACTACATAATTTCTAAAGAAGCCATTAATAGTTAAATTTTGGGGTCTCAGTACAATTTTTCAGACTCGAGTCCTGGGCCGCGCCTCATTTTCCGCTCGCGTAGAAGGGCCGCTTATAGTAGCAGAATCCTTACATTTTATCAAGAACAGTTGAAAGATCCCCGCATGTTCTTCTGTACCATGTAATTAGAAAACTGACATAAAATGACAACCCAGCTGAAAAATCAACTCTCCAAATATAAAACCAGACATTGTTTGGATTTCTGACTGTTACCATACAATTAAACCCTTGTGTTGGTGGGAGAATCACGTCACTTTGTACCATAACATGTATCCTCTCCGTCAGTGAGGAAATTAATAGAACCTTATACCCTTCATCTCAATTTTTTGTTTTCATTTTTTTTTTCTGATGGGGGGGTATGAATAATCCAGATGTTGTCCCGAACTCTTTGGCCATGTGTCTTTTATTAACTGGTCTGCTGGATCAGTTTAGTTCCTAATTGCAAATTAATTTTGAGCATTTTTGTAACTGTAGCTTAGCATGATCCTAGACGGGTCTCCTGAGTATGCTGCGGCCCATATAAATTACCTCGGTTTGACTTAAGTCTGTGTTTACTTCCCTTATGTAAAATAATGTACAACTATTAAGGGGCCCTAAAATTGATCGGTGATTGCGAAGTGTGGTTTAATTACCAAAAATACCGTAAGTATAATTTTTTTTTTCATTTTAAATATTTCCATCAGACACATGGACCCCGATTCATCATTGCTGTTTCATCAATTTTCTGGAGTAATTTCCTCCCTTTTTTTGATGGCTTTAGTATTTGCACCTAATTTTTGATATGTTTTGTGCCACTTTGTCTTTTTGGACTTTCGACAACTTTTGATCAGACAGATTCGTGGACCCGTAGGAGGGAGTAATCGTGAAACGGACGTTGACCGGCACCTCTCTCCCCTAGCATTCCTCTAACGTCCTACATGTCCACATATCTGTTGATGGAATTCATGTGAAATAAAGACGCACAGTTTTTCAGCTTTATTGGTGAGTGCTGCATATTTCTTCTTTTTTCATTTCACATTGAAAGATTCGTGAAATGTGACTTTTACCAAATGTTGCATTATTTTTGGGGGACATATCATACACCAATCAATGCCTGTAGTTAAAGTTTTCAATTTGGGGCATTTTTGTGACTTTTTAAGGGATTTACACATTTGAGCCAAATAAAGCAACTCTGAAAAAAAAAAAAAAGAATTGCTAATGATGACTCAGGCAAAAACATCTGAAAATTCCACTAACAATAGTGAACATAAGAAGCAACACACGAACATGTATCAAATAGATTTTAAAGAAGGCGTAAACTACAAGAAGAATTATGCCTCAAATGAAAAACAGGCAAAAAATATAAAAAAATTAGATTTAAAAAAAAACAGGCTCTAATTTAATAATGAATCTGTGCAAAAAGCTTTTCATTTTACACCAAATTCATGAGCCTCGTGCGCCATTTTGTAGAATTTGGAGTGGAAAAATAACAGCAAATACAAGAAGACAAAAGAAAAAAAAGAGCCCATAGAGGTTGTGCTTTTTTCTCATTACATAGTCAAGTATTACAAAATGCAAATTGTATGTAAATAAAGAAAATTATGTATCATATTTAAACTTTTCAAACTTTTTATATACAAAAGTATTCTAATTTAAGTAATGTTCATTTTGCGAAAAGCAGTTTTTAGATCCTTAGGAATGGAAAGTAACAAATGTTGAATTGAAGGGTATATCCAGGAATTTAAAAACAAAAAATAAAAAATGTATATAAGTACTAACAAGTAAGTAAATGCAACTTACCTGCCTGTTGTGCACGCCGCCGTTCTTCCCCAGCACAGAGCAGTCACAGACCGCTCCTGGCAGGAACTCAGCTGCCTCTGCTGACGTGACAGGGGTGTAACTTCGGAGGTCATTCTGATTGACAGCCTTCTCCCCCAGTTAGACAGCAGGGATCATGCTGTCAATCAGAATGACCTCATAAGTCCCTCCCCAATGACAGAGTGGACCGGAAAGGAAGCCTCTGCTCTGTAGACGTGATGTCAGCAGAGGCTTCTGAATACCCGGCAGGAGCAGTCTGTAACCACTCTGTCCCGGGGAAGAATGGGACACAACAGGCAGGTAAGTAGCAACTACCTGCCTGTTAGTGCTTAGATACATTTTTTGTAAAGTCCCAGATATCCCCTTTAAGATCTGGTCCATCTAATCCAGTGGTTCCCAAACTCCAGTCTTCGCGGACCCCAACAGGACATGTTTTCAGGATTTCCATCGTGTTACACATGTGAGAGAATTCCTGATGCCTTGATGACACTTCCATCACCTGAGAAATACTAAGGAAATCCTGAAAACATGACTTATTGGGGTCCGCGAGCACTGGAGTTTGGGAAACACTGATCTAGTCCAACATTATATCATGCAATGGTGATCCAGTGGAAAGAGTAAAAATGGGTTGTTGGCGTGAATTATAACCAGGGTTTGAGGAGAATGTAACAACTTAAAGTCATATTTGGATCTAAGTTAGGCCTCTGTAGAAATCTATGGATGCCATATTATGCCTCTATATAACTAGCTGGCTAGCACCTCTATGTGCCTCGCTAAGAACGTTACTTCAGCCATTTCTTTCCTAAGCTTTGCGTAACATTTGAAAAATCTGTTAGATGGGCTTTGTCACCGCCTGCCTGTGCTCCACCCAATGTGGAAGATCTTGCCAGGACTGGGGTGAAAATGGCAAAAAGTTGCAACGTTTTTGAACAATTTTCGAGTTACGCAAACGTTTTGCAACTTTTCAAAATGTTTAACTCTAAAAATTTGCTGAAAACACTTTGATGAATCCAGGTTGGATATTCAGGGTTGGGCAGCTTATTATAACTGTTTTTTTTTCCCACCATATCCTGAAAATTTTTTAAAAATAGTTTTTCTCTATGTGAGGTTTGAAATGTTTGGATTTCTTTTAGATTAAATTTCTTTGGTTCTTAAAAATTAAGATTTATAGATAGACCCAGTTTCCTCTTCTAGCGGGGACAGGCACGATCATAAACAGTAGGACCTTTTCTGATGACACATTCCCTTTAAGGCATCCATATCTGCCATGTTTGCTCACCTTTGATGACTCGCCTAGGACTGTGTTTTTCAAGAAGTATGGTAACGTTACAATACACTACAATATTTCAGTTTCAAATCCCCTAAGTGAGCCAATAAAAATTGTAAAGAAAAATGAAAAAATATTTTTACAAAAGTTCATATCACCCTGTTTCCCTTTAACATAAATTCTAAAAATTAGGCTACTTTCACACATCAGGTTTTCGGCATCAGGCACGATCCGGCGTCGTGCCGGAACGCCGGATCCGGCAAATGTTTAGTAAAACCGGATGTGACGGATCCGGTTTTCTGCCGGATCCGTCTTTTTCTTGACAGACAAAACCGGATCCGTCTCATCCGGTTCATCCGTTTTTCTATCCGTTTTTCGACGGATTACGCCGGATCCGGTTTTTAAAATTGACCCTTGTGGCCTTCCGAACGGGATTGGCTACTGGAAAACTATATATAGCATGTTCCTACAGCCCTTCTTTGACAGGTTGTAGAGGAGAAAGTGCAGGTTGGAGAGAAGAGCAAGTTACTGGCGAAGATGGATGTTGTCATTGGAAATATTTTGAAGAATTTGGCGGATTTTATAGCGGAGGCGAATCGTTTGAGGGTGATTGTTCTGGAGAAGGAGAGAGCGAGACAGCAGCGCATCAGGCATCGTAGACGACGTTTGTGGATCCACCCCATCACAGCCAAGAGAATGACGCGTGGGGTCTATTCTACACTCTGCATGGACCTTCGACGAAACCCGGATAAATTTTTTGGATATGTTAGGATGAAAATGGAGAATTTTGATTACTTGGTGGAGCGCATTGCACACCTCATAAGAAAAGCGGACACCTATTGCCGCTTCTCTGTTTCACCCGCAGAGCGTCTGATGGTGACTTTAAGGTAAGCCACATTTATTGGATATGCTCGCATCAGAGCACACTTTCACTGCAATCTTGTTGGTGGTAGTTTGTATCTCCAAGTGTTATAGCTCAGTTTTTAGTATGTAATGCTGTGATTTAAAACTAATTGATTGTTTTTTAATTCCCCACAGATTTCTTGCAACTGGAGAATCCCTTTCGTCACTGCATTTCCAGTACAGACTCTGGATTTCCACCATATCTGGAATTGTGAAGTACACATGCCGTGCACTGTGGGACTCCTTAGCTGAAGAGTTTTTACCAGAGCCCACAACAGAGAGGTGGATTGAAATTGCTGACAAGTTTCAACAGATATGTCAGTTTCCCAACTGCTTGGGCGCTGTGGACGGGAAACATATCCGCATTGTAAAGCCAGCTGGATCGGGATCGGAATATTTCAATTACAAGAAATATTTTTCAATTGTCCTCATGGCCATCGCTGACGCGGAATACAAATTTATTGCGGTTGATGTTGGGGCCTATGGCCGCTCCAATGACTCTCAAGTTTTCAAACTGTCTGCCATGGGGCATAAACTGTATGGAAACACCTTCCAGTTCCCACCACCTAGACTGCTGCCGCAAACATCTGGTCCACCTATGCCATTTGTCTGTGTAGGGGATGAAGCCTTCCAGCTGTCAGAACACCTTTTGAAACCGTACTCTAGCAGAGGATTGACAAGACCAAAACGCATTTTTAATTACCGCCTCACAAGAGCAAGAAGAATGGTTGAATGTACCTTTGGTATTCTGACAGCCAAATGGCGGGTCCTATTGACTGCGATCAACCTCAAGACAGAAACTGTGGACGAGGTGATCAAAGCTTGCGTGGTACTCCACAATTTTGTTATCTGCAAGGAACCCATTTCCATTGAGGACACCTCTGAAGAAACCACCTTGCAAGATTACCATGACATTACCACTAGAAGTTCTGTGACGGTTTCAGTAATGAGGGACAATTTTGCACTATACTTTATGTCACCTCAAGGCAGAGTACACTGGCAGGATGACAGAGTGTGAAAGATTTGTGCCCTAACCAAACTTGTGTACCTTCTGTACCAACAGTATATACCTTTGCCAACCAAAGTTGGCTATCTTGTCATGGTCTCTATTTTTAGCTTTAGGCCACAGGTGTGTACCTGGTTGTGTTTTATGCAAAGTATTTCACCTTTTAACAAAAGTTGTGTACATTGGTAGGAAATCACCAACAATAAACACAACTTTTTAGGTGAAATACTTTGCTTCAAACACAACCAGGAACACAACTGTGGCAAAAAGCTAAAATTTACCCACAGTTATATACCTAGTTTTGAATACCATTTCACCTTTTAAATACCCTGTATTTAACCTTTTTCGCCGCAGAAAGAAATGACAGACAACCAGTGTAAAATAATTTAACTTTTATTGAAAAATGTTTTTTTTAGTAAACTTTTTAAAAATTTTAATAAACTTGTTTAATAAAGCTTTGAAACCATAAAACTGGTCATTTTTATTTAAATACACACATTATAAATCTGTGTAGTGTGTGGTGGAAATACTGCTGGAGGGGCTGCGGGACACTTCGACACTGGGAGTGTGGAGAGAGGACTGGGATCGTGGTGGGGAAGGAACAGTTAGAGGTGAAGGTGTGGAAAAAACTACAGAATGGGTGGACATGTGGGAAGCAGAAGAGGTGGTGGGTGGTGGAGTGGAGGGTTGGGCAGGGACTGTAGGAGCAGATGATGTTGATGGCAAGTTGTATGGGGAAGGAGTTTGGTACGGGGCAGGTTGCTGGAAGTGGGGAGATGTCTGGTACGGGGCAGGTTGCTGGAAGTGGGGAGATGTCTGGTACGGGGCAGGTTGCTGGAAGTGGGGAGATGTCTGGTACTGGGGAGGTTGCTGGTACTGGGGAGTTTGCAGGTACTGGGGAGGTTGCTGGTACTGGGGAGGTTACTGGTACTGGGGAGGTTGCTGGTACTGGGGAGGTTGCTGGTGCTGGGGAGGTGGATGGTATGTAATAGGAGGGGGAGGATGGAAAGTGGCTGGAGGGGATGTAGATGTAATAGGAGGGGGAGGATGGAAAGTGGCTGGAGGGGGTGCAGGTGGAGGAACTACTGTGGTGGGAGGAGGAGGTTGGGAGGTAAATTGCTGGAGAGCACCGTGGCATGAATGCATTACATGCATCTGCTGGGCAGGAGAGAGCGTTTCCATGCGCTTCACAACAGACCTGAAAAAGGTGTGGTTTGGCGAAGATCTTGCTTCTGAATGCATGGTTTGCAGAAGTGTCTTCACCTCCAGAATGCTGGAGTTGATCTGCTGAAAGCCTGCGGAGATTTGCTCTGACAAGACTTTTAGACAGTTCTGGAAAGATGCATTCAGATGCAAGAACTCTGGCGCATAAGTCTTTTCCTGACCCCTCTGCCGCTGCCGCCCAGTACCCGCAGGTGTACTAGAGGTGGCAGGGGCAGAAGGGTGGGGTAAAGGGAAAGCGATCTCCTCACCAGCAGCTTCATGTAATGTAGGCGGCCACGATGCTCCTGTGCTGGTGGATGGGACAGATGGGTCGAATGTGTGGGAAGGCTGGGAAGGTGCAGATGTATCGGGGCGGTCGAAGTGTCCCTCGGTGCCGGTCTCCTCAGGGATCGCCTCAGAAGGGTCCAGTCGTGCAGTTTCCCGAGTGCTGCTCACCGTGCTGTGGAATAAAGAGAAAAAAAAACAATTAAAATAGTGACATGGTATGGCCCTGGCTGAAAAAAAAAAGTTACATCTAAACATTTTTTTGTCACATGTGGTGTGTAATATTTACCTTCTGGTGAGCATTGTCTCCCGGAGGAACGACAGGGCTCGTGCGTACTTGTACTTGCTCCTGCGTCCTCCAGATCCACTCGGGGCCCGCATCTCTTTATTGAACTCCTTCTTGAAACGATCCCTCACAGACCGCCACCGCTTCACAATTCTCTCCCCTGAAACGAGAAAGGACAAAGTGGTTAGTATACAACATCAGTGTTTCCCAAACTCCAGTCCTCATGGTCCCCAGGGGTCATGTTTTCAGGATTTCCAAAGTAAATAGAAATCCTGAACACATGATCCGTGGGGACCACGAGGACTGGAGTTCGGGAAACACTGGTTTAAATCAAGCAACCGGTACTGTATATACTTACGCTCTTTAATCTGGGCCCGAGCTTCGAGGTCCTCCCAGCGGTCCACAAGGAGCGAACAGATTTCCTCCCAGAGTCGTCGGGTAACGATCAGGTCAGCGTGGCGGCGGTCAGCCATATTCCAGAGCGGCTCCCTTTCTCTGACGAGATCGATGAGGCGGTCCACATCAATCCCTCCATCCTCACCGTCAGAGTCGGGAGCACGCTGTGAAGGCTGTTAAAGAAAAAGACAAAAATAACATAATTAGCCTCCACAAAAGAAATGAAATAAAAAGTGCAAAAAAAACAAAGCAAAAATATTTATACTTACACGCTGGTGACCGCCGCGTTGCTGTCGCCGACGACCCTGGGAGGCACTGCGAGGACCTCTTGGCCGAGCACCAGATTGGGAAGACTAGAGAAGAAAACAAAAAATGTTATGTCTTTGGATGTAGGCATTTGTTTGCTGTGTGTGGTCTGCAGAACATTGTTTTCTATGTGTTGTGTGTAGTGTGATGTTGTGTTTCTGCGTTTGATGCAAAAAACTTACCAATTGTGAGCCCACTCCAAGTGTCTGTCCACCCCTTCCTTCTTCTTCTGGGAGCTCCTCTTCATCTTGTGATTCCTGTTTTGAAATAAAAGGCAATGAATAGACATATATTACAGAGATGATGGATTTTGGAAATAAAAACTTACCGTCAAACGCTGACGATGCGAGGGAGGGCTCCCAGAAGATGATGTGCTGTCTTCCTCATGGCCAGACTCCATGGCTGTGGGTGGTGTTTCTGCTGCTGCCATTGCTGCTGCTGCTGCTGCTGCATCTATTGGGCGGCTGTTGAATAAAGAGAAACAAAGGGCCAATGAATATCTTGAAATTCCATAGCCCTAGTTTGGAGGAATGGGGGATTTGATAATTACCGTCTCTCATCTGCTGCTGGACTCCCCTCCCGTTATTCAGCATGCTGCTCCATTTGGGGTGGTGCTGATGGTGCTGCTGCTGCAGATGTCTGCTGCCTTCTCCTGCTCCTGGTTCTTGGCTTGGGTGGCATGTTGGGTGTGGCTGAGGGTCCCATTGTCTTGCTTTTATATATGTCCTGTGGGCAGAGCTACTGAGCATGCTCAGACCAAAGAAACCGGATCCGGCCGCCGGATCCGGCTGTCGCCGGATCAGGCGCATTGCGGCGCTCATAGGCTTTCATTGTATAAAAAAGCCGGACACGCCGTATCCGGCGTGTCCGGCTTTTTCGCCGGAGACAAAAAACGTTACAGTAGCCGTTTTTTCCAGACGCCGGATCGCGTCACATTGCCGGATCCGGCGAAAATCGGATGAAACGCATGGCCATCCGGCTCGATCCGGCTCTAATGCAAGTCAATGGGGGGGAAACCGGATCCGGCATTGCATTTCGCCGGATCCGGTTTTAGTCAAAAGCGCCGGATCGCGCCTGACGCCGAAAACCTGATGTGTGAAAGAGGCCTAAAACGAGATACTTTTTTTTTGTATCTTCAGAACTTTACAAAACTCTTAAAATATTGATTTTATAATATTTATCCTATACGGCAAAAATTAAATGAAAATAAATATGCCAGAATTGCTGTTTTTATCACTTTTCCTTCCCCCCAAAAAAAGTGTTAAAAAGTTTTATGAACCTCAAAATGGTCCATGATAGAAACTATTGATGGACTGCAAAAAAAACAAGAAAATTGAAAAGTTACAGGAAAGTGAAAAGGGCAAAAGAAAAGAGCGGCTCAATGGGTCTCTGTTCCCCAAAGGCCGGTATAATCCTGGAGCCGGTCCTGTAACGCCGACTAATGCAGTTTCTATTAGTATGATACTGATCGTTACACTAGGCAGAACCTTATTATCCCGTGTTTTATGAATATTATCTACAAGAAATAGAGCTAACCTGTCAGAATCTAAATGGAAAACCTCCGTCTCATCCAGACAAGTGACACAAAACATATATTTTCTGTAGATAAGCCATTTTCTGAATGATTTCACTAAACTACAAAGTGGTTAAATGGTTATTGTCATCGGGACATAAGTCAGTCGGAGCCCTGGGGTTGGGGGAGTTCTTAGCACTAATATGGAAGATTTGTAACTTAATCCTTCACTTACATTTTCTTGTGCTGATTTTCCAGTCTGGGATTTTTCATGGTGAAATGATTACCTGCCTTTTATCAGCAGATTCGCCTACTTGGTCCTTGGCTGACCTTTCACCTTGCGTTATGTGAATATCACTCCCCTTAGGATTTAAGAGCAGACGAACGTTTCATTAGCTTAATTACACAACGCAGATGTTGAGGGCGATTGTACAAATCGTTACCTAGCTACATTCTTTTTATTTTACCTTACCTATCTAATTTTTCCCCCGTTTTCTTTGGATGGACTTGGACCTTTTTTCAGTGCATTTTTTTTTTTTTACAGGTTATGCCACAATTTTTGTAATGTTGCATTATGGAAAATCACATGGGGTGGGAAGCATTGCTGCTTCAATTTGTTGACACAGCATTAGGCATCATCCTGATAGGTCCACTCCCTGATACCCCCAAAGTAAGTCATTACCAAAAGGAGAAACTGCAGAAGAATTGTGGTTTTATAAGTGACCACTGGAAATAATGGCCATCCATGTAATATTTATTTACGGTATTTAATTTACTCATTTATATAGCGCCATTAATTCCACAGCGCTTTACAAACATTATTGGCACTGTCCCCGATGGGGCTCACAAACTAGAATCCCTATCAGTATGTCTTTGGAATGTGGGAGGAAACCGGAGAACCCTGTGAAAACCCACGCAAACACTTGGAGAACATAGATATATAGTCATGTTGAGTTTGATTAAAGGTAGGAGGACCTTGGGATGAAATTGGAGAACCCCCTTTAAAATCCAAAAGAAGATGACCCACCAAAGCAAATTCAATGGGCAATAATTGGATATCAGGCTTCACTTTTGATTATTAGGAACTTCTAAATTCTTATGAAGCTGAACTGCAAATTTTCCAGGGAGGAAAAGAGAAAGGGTGGAAGCTTAGCTCCAGGAAAAAAAGGGAATGGGTGAAAGCTTAGCTCCAGGGAGGAGAAGGGAATGGGTGGAAGCTTAGCTCCAGGGAAGAGAAGGGAATGGGTGGAAGCTTAGCTCCAGGGAAAAAAAGGGAATGGGTGAAAGCCTAGCTCCAGGGAGAAGGGAATGGGTGGAAGTTTAGCTCCAGGGAAAAAAGGGAATGGGTGGAAGCTTACTGTATCTCCAATGACGAAAAGGGAATGGGTAGAAGATTAGATCTAGTGAAAAAGGTTGAATGGGAGAAAGCTTAGCTACAGAGGAAAAAGGGGAAAGGGTGGAAGTTTATCTCCAGGGAGGAAAAGGGAATGGGTGGAAACCCCGTAGAATGTAAGTCCGCAAGGACAGGGTCTTCTCCCCTCTGTATCAGTCTGTCATTGTAAATTTGTTTACTGTTAACGATATCTATAACTTTGTATGTAACCCCCTTCTCATGTACAGCACCATGGAATTAAAGGCGCTATATAAATAAATAATAATAAAAAAGCTTGACTCCAGCGAGGGGAAGGGAATGGGTGGAAGCTTGGCTCCAGCGAAGGAAAAGGAATGGGTGGAAGTTTAGCTCCAATGACGAAAAGGAAATGGGTGGACGATTACCGTATTTTTCGCTTTGTAAGACGCACTTTTTTCCCCCAAATTTGGGGGGGAAAATAGGGGTGCGTCTTACAATACAAACATACGTTTTTTGTGCTGCCGCTGCGGGTGTCCGATACTTGCCGCCACGGCGCTGGGTCCTCCGGGTGCTGCCGCCGCCGCGCTAGGTCCCTCGGGTGCTGCCGCCGCCGCGCTGGGTCCCCCAGTGCCGTCGGGCTCTGTCCCGTGCTGCATGGGGGGCTCTGCCGTTCCATCCATGCCTGTGCGGTGGCTTGCTTCCTGGAAAATGGCCTCTGCGCAAGCGCAGATGGAGATCTCGCATTGAAATCTCGGGAGATGAGAGCCCGACGGCGGCGGCAGGCATCGGGGGACCCAGCACAGCGGCGGCAGCAGCCGAGGGACCCAGCGCGGTGGCGGCAGCACCCGAGGGACCCAATGCGGTGGCGGCAGCACCCGGAGGACCCAGCGCGGTGGCGGCAGCACCATGTACAGAGTGGGCGGCAGCACCCCGGGGACAGAGTGGGCGACAGCACCTCGGGGACAGAGTGGGCAACAGCACCCCGGGGACAGAGTGGGCGACAGCACCCCGGGGACAGACCGGTAAGCAATAAGACGCCTGGATTATAAGAAGCACCACCATTTTATTAAAAAAACATTTTTTCCTATTTTTCTCCTCAAAATTTGGGGTGCGTCTTATAATCCGGAGCGTCTTATAAAGCGAAAAATACGGTAGCTCTAGGGAAAAAAAGGAATGGGTAGAAGCTTCATGTAGGAAAAGGCAATGTGTGGAAGCTTATCTCCAGGGAGGAAAATGAAGTGGGTGGAAGCTTAGCTGCAGGGAAAAAAAAGGGAATGGATGGTAGCTTAGCTCCAGGGAAGAAAAGGAAATGTATGGAAGCTTAAGACCAGGGAAGATAATGGAATGGATGGAAGCTTAGCTTTTTAGAAAGGGAGGAACCATTTTTATTCTTTGAGGGTTTCACATTGAACTAGTTTAAAAGATCAAGTGATGTAGGTGCGAGTATAAGAAGCCTCGGTGGTCAGTTGTAATTTCAGGGGAAAGTTAGAGCCTTCAGCATATTTGCCTTAGAACGACTCCACGTTATGCATGAATAGGTTGGGTCTGCTTGAATGAGAATTAAAGGCGTACTTCCATCTCTAAGATCTTATCCCAATATGAGGTAGATGTAATAATAATATAAGGAAATACCTCCAATTAGAAATGTATAATTATTGCGATTAGCTATGCCGCTTACCCAATGTGCAGGGCATTGCATTAGCTTAGGTTTCCATGGTTACGACCACTCGTATAGTGACAGTTGTTAGTGGTCGTAACCATGGATATCTAAGCTACAGAAGAACTATAATACATTTCTAATTGGAGGTATTTACTAGTAATATTATTACACCTGTTACATATTGGGATATGATTTTGGAGATAGGAATACCCCTTTAAAGACCTTTATTGGCCTAAAAATTAGCTGTTTTTTATTCTCTCACTTTGTTACCAAATATACAAAAAATTTACTCGAATGTATCGGATATTTTTTTTTCTATTGATTACCAGAGTTCAAGACTTACACTACTGTTCAAAAGTTTGGGGTCACCCAGACAATTTTGTATTTTCCATGAAAACTCATACTTTTATTAATCAAATGAGTTGCTAAATGTATTTAAAATCTCGTCCAGACATTGACAAAGTTTGAATAAAAGATTTTTATTTGAAATAATAATTTTCTCCTTCAAACTTTGCGTTCGTCAAGGAATGTTCCCTTTGCAGCAATTCCAGCATTGCAGACCTTTGGCATTCTAGCAGTTAATTTGCTGAGGTAATCTGGAGAAATTTCACCCCATGCTTCCAGAAGCCCCTCCCACAAGTTGGTTTGGCTTGATGGACACTTTTTGCGTACCATACGGTCCAGCTGCTCCCACAACAGCTCAATGGGGTTGAGATCTGGTGACTGCGCTGGCAAGTCCATTACAGATAGAATCCCAGCTGCCTGCTTCTTCCCTAAATAGTTCTTGCATAATTTGGAGGTGTGCTTTGGGTCATTGTCTGTTGTAAAATGAAATTGGCTCCAATCAAGCGCTGTCCACAGGGTATGGCATGGCGTTGCAAAATGTAGTGATAGCCTTCCTTATTCAAAATCCCTTTTACCTTGTACAAATCTCCCACTTTACCAGCACCAAAGCAACCCCAGACCATCACATTACCTCCACCATGCTTGACAGATGGCGTCAGGCACTCTTCCAGCATCTTTTCAGTTGTTCTGCATCTCACAAATGTTTCTCTGTGAGATCCAAACACCTCAAACTTGGATTCGTCTGTCCATAACACTTTTTCCCCCATCTTCCTCTGTCCAATGTCTTTGTTCTTTTGCCCATATTAATCTTTCTCTTTTATTAGCCATTCTCAGATATGGCTTTTTCTTTGCTACTCTGCCCTGAAGGCCAGCATCCAGGAGTCGCGTCTTCACTGTAGACGTTGACACTGGCATTTTGCATACTATTTAATGAAGGTGCCAGTAGAGGACCTGTGAGGCGTCGATTTCTCAAACTACAGACTCTAATGTACTTGTCTTGTTGCGCAGTTGTGCAGTGAGGCCTCCTACTTCTCTTTCTACTCTGGTTAGAGCCTGTTTGTGCTCTCCTCTAAAGGGAGTAGTACACACTATTGTAGGAAATCTTCAGTTTCTTGGCAATTTCTTGCATGGAACAGCCTTAATTTCCAAGAACAAGAATAGACTGTCGAGTTTCACATGAAAGTTCTTTTTTTATGGCCATTTTGAGAGTTTAATTGAACCAACAAATGTAATGCTCCAGATTCTCAACTAGCTCAAAGGAAGGTCAGGTTTATAGCTTCTCTAATCAGCCAAACTGTTTTCAGCTGTGCTATCATACTTGAAAAAGGGTTTTCAATGGTATTCTAACAATCCATTAGCCTTCTTACACAGTTAGCAAGCACAAAGTACCATAAGAACACTGGAGTGATGGTTGTTGGAAATGGGCCTCTATACAACTATGAAGATATTGCATTACAAACCAGACGTTTGCAGCTAAAATAGTCATTTACCACATTAACAATGTATAGAGTGTATTTCTGAATCATATAATGTTAGCTTCATTGGAAAAAACTGCTTTTCTTTCAAAAATAAGGACATTTCTAAGTGACCCTAAACTTTTGAACGGTAGTGTATTAGATTATCTAAAATGATTGCAAAACATGATATCCCTCTATCTGTGGTGGTCTGTTGGACAAAATCGAGCACGAAAGTTTTCAACTGGCTGAAACTACAACAGTGACATCTATAGGTAGAATGCAGATCCTGTGGTCGGTAAATAAAATGTTATTTTATTGGTAATAGTAATGATATAATTAATAATAATAATAATAATAATAATAATAATATTTTTTTTTTTTTAAGGCCACTAACCTATTCTTCAATAACTGTAAAATGGTTAAGCGAATGCTGGAAAATAATGAGGAATTTCTTTTTAATTAATAGTAAAAAAAAAGTTACTAAAGAAGAGTAAAAAAATAATTTTTAGGTCCCACGAAATTCCGTCATACGACACTTTTTAGTACACCCAGAGGCGTAGCTAGGGTTTCGGCTCAGGGGGGGGCGAAACTTCTGAGTGGGCCCCTAGCTAGGTAACTTTGATTACAACTCGGTGGCGCCCCCTAATAGTGGATGTAGGAGATGACTGCACTGTTACTGAAAATAACCCCTATATAAAGACCAACATGGATATTACCGTAATATGGTCAGTGGTAAATACCAGTCCTACAAAACATATGTGATTACTGCACAGGTATAGTTGGTGTCTTACTGCTGACGTTCTTTCTGATGGAATCGGTCACTTTTCACGTCTTTTCCATCTGGCCCAGACCGACATGACAACTCCTCCAGCCAGGACTCGGCTACAGAGAATACAATAACAACACGTTTCACTTCTCATTTTTCAGCCCCATCACCATGTATCCCCAACCTGCACAAACCCATCATCCTGCTGATTCCCCAATGCTGAGCTGCTGCTGCCGTATGTGTCCCTATTACTACACCTGATACCCCAATGCTGAGCCACTGCTGCTGCCGTATGTGTCCCTATTACTGCACCTGATACCCCAATACTGAGCCTCTGCTGCCGTATGTGTCCTTATTACTGCACCTGATACTCCAATACTGAGCCGCTGCTGCCGTATGTGTCCCTATCACTGCACCTGATACCCCAATACTGAGCCGCTGCTGCCGTATGTGTCCCTATTACTGCACCTGATACCCCAATACTGAGCCTCTGCTGCTGTATGTGTCCCTATTACTGCACCTGATACCCCAATGCTGAGACGCTGCTGCCGTATATGTCCCTATTACTGCACTTGATACCCCAGTACTGAGCCTCTGCTGCTGTATGTGTCCTACTCCCTATTACTGCAGCTGATACCCCAATACTGAGCCGCTGCTGCCGTATGTGTCCCTATTACTGCACCTGATACCTCAGTACTGAGCCACTGCTGCCGTATGTGTCCCTATTACTGCACCTGATACCCCAATGCTGAGCCACGGCTGCCGTATGTGTCCCTATTACTGCACCTGATACCCCAATACTGAGCCTCTGTTGCCGTATGTGTCCCTATTACTGCACCTGATACCCCAGTACTGAACCACTGCTGCCATATGTGTCCTTATTACTGCACCTGATACCCCAATACTGAGCCGCTGCTGCCGTATGTGTCCCTATTACTACACCTGATACCCCAATACTGAGCCGCTGCTGCCGTATGTGTCCCTATTACTGCACCTGATACCCCCTATACACACACGGCTCTGCTCTGTACATGCTGTACACATGCGGCTCCGCTCCGTACACCTTGTACATACCTGGCTCCGCTCTGTACACCTTGTACACACACGGCTCTGCTCCGCACACCCCGTACACACGTGGCTCCGCACCATACACATCGTACATATACGGCTCAAATCCGTACACCTTGCACACACGACTCCACTCCGTACACGCCGCACACACACGGCTCTGCTCTGTACACCCCATACACACTTGGCTCCTCTCCGTACACAAACAGCTCTGCTCACCCCATACACATACGGCTCCTCTCTGTACACCTTGCACACACGGCTCTGCTCCGTACACACACGGCTCTGCTCTGTACACCCCGCACACACTTGGCTCTGCTCTGTACACAAACAGCTCTGCTCACCCCATACACACGCGGCTCCGCTCCTCTGTACACCTCATACATGCATATCTCTACTCCGTACACCTTCTACACACACGCTCCGCTCTGTACACCTCATACACACACCGCTCTGCTATATCCACCCTGTAAACCAATCCTGACCCCACACAGATACTTCCCCTCATCCAGCACCATGACAACCAGCACAGCAGAGCCCTGTGCTGAAGCCCCTGATCATGTGACCTCCTGACTCCGCCCCTCCTGTGACCTCATCACAGGTCCTGTGCGCACAGAAAAGCTCAGGACGACGTTGCTGGCTGTGAGGTGGGGGGCTCACTGCTGGCACCGGGGCCCCCCACCGCCTTCTCAGGGGCCCATGCTCTGCCGCAGAATTTAACTGTATGGGCGCGCTGTGCACGCCAATACAGTTACAGTAGCGTAGCTCAGTGGGCCCCTCAGAGCTCGGAGATGACAGTTGCTGCTTCTATGAAGGAGGGAGGAGCCAGAAGCCGATACAGACATTCTGCTGCAAGTTCTCCTGAAATGACAGTTACATTTTAAAGTATAACTGTTGTTTCAGATGAACTTGCAGCAGAATATCTTTTTCCCCTCCTCCATAGAATATTATGAGAAGCCACTGCCATCTCCTATCTTAGTAAAGTGAAAATATGTATTTACACAAGACAGATTTTTCATAAGATTTGAGAATGAGTGATCAGTCCAAGAAGAGAAAGACGCATTTCTCTGATGAGATATATTACAAAGTTCCTTATTTTCATGTATACTATTGATTTATGAATAGTATAGACACTCTTTAAATTACTAAGGTATGCCACATTAGCTGGAATGCATATGATATCTGAAAGGTGCCCCAGTCTTTAGCTTCAAGCTCTAATCTGTTGGCTCAGGAGACCCCCTACCGGATTATGTTTGACACTGGTCTGAGTGTTGGTAAGGGACCAGATTTTTGTATAATGGGGGCTGGTTGACTGCTCATTTCTCTTTCTCTGTCTATCCATTGGCTGTGACAAAGAAGCCCTCTTCATACCCAGCACTGGTCATGTAGTGACAGATGAAGCGCTGTCTTATGTCGGACACAGGTCGAAAGAAGCCAAGATCGAAACTTGTAAGAATAAGAGTCAGTGATAAGCGGTCATAAAGGAGCGCTTAGGAAGCAACCCAGGGGCAGACAAGGATGTCAGGTCTCCACCGCAGCTCCGGCCGAAAACCTCCAATGGAGGATAGGAGCAATGAGAAAATGGAAACGGTCTTAGGAGCGCAGGAAAGAGACTCAGACAAAAGATGGGGTTAAACCACAGCGCGTTTCGACGGAGGATCCGTTCCACCTGATGAAGACGGATCCTCCGTCGAAACGCGGTGTGGTTTAAACCAATCTCTTGTCTGAGTCTCTTTCCTGCGCTCCTAAGACCATTTTCCATTTTCTCAAAGATCAAAACTTCTGGCTGAAGGTCAGAGCAGCTCTCAGATGTCAAAATTGTTGGTTGTAGAGTTGAGCAAAATGATTGGCAGGACTCTGATCCAGTATCTACATCGCCACTTCGTGACAATCAGACCAGGGCAATAGGTTTCTTATTTCTTCTTTAATCGGACTCTTTTACTAAATAGTAGCTCAGTTGAATATAATTTTTTTTCTTTCCATCCTCTAATACACTATCATAATATAAATATTGTGCTTGCTCTGGGGTTGCCATGATAGCATCAATAATGTAAGTTCAGGTAGACATTATGTCATGTGACCTTAACTCGTAACAAGACAGCTGACACTACCATGACAACCCCAGAGCAAGCACAATATTTACAACAACCATGAGATCAGGAGAAGAACCAGCAAAAAATGAACCGCCATGTACTATTATGGAGTGTATACTACCCCATGGGTGAATTTTCTGTAAATGATATAACATTTTCTTGAGCCTGGATAGTATCAAATGTTTGAAAAGAAATAAAAATGCATGCACGTCCTGACTTTTAAAATTCTTTGCTTGATCTGAGAAGTGGAAATGTTGTAAACTGGCAATACTAGGGATTTTAATTAGGAGATTTATTATTCGGGAGGGGGAATACTTATCTTTTTTTATACTCCTAGTTCTAAGGGGCTGTCAGTTACCGGTGAATTAGTACCTCCTGACACAGAAAATCAGCACATCTCTAAAGAAGGGTGGATATTATCCAGACCGGTCAGGCTGTTGGCTCGTAGATTTTTGTGGATGTCTAGCGCCTTATATGACTGCTCCTACTTGGGAGCAGAGCTTTTTGTTTTTATTATGTCTTTAATCTATAATATAACCGGAGATGTGTCCTTCTGTCCGAAGCCTCCGGCACCTGTGTAATGTGGGTCCGGAGTCGGCGCATGCGCATACCGCACTACGGTGGCATTTGTTTGGACAGGAGGTGGCGGCGCTGTCTGATGTCATCGGGGCCATCTCCATGATGTCTGCTCTGTGGCAGTGGCTTCACCAGTGGTGAGGAAGACACTCTGGCGTGTGCTGTGCTGACGGTGAGACTATATCTTAGTTACACCTGTTTTCGAGAGCAAGAAGGACATAGTAATTGTGCCCCTTCCGAAACCCCTATATATTCTTATCATCTACCAGACACATTATTACCCCTGCACAATAGTCACAGTATGACTCCCCCACAACTCTCCACACAGTATGGTGGACACACACTCCCCACGTAGGGCATGATGCTCACACAGCTCTCCCCCCACACACCGTATGAAGGCTCTCACACAGAATTATGTCTCCCTCACACACACAATTTAATGGCCCCCTTAGTCCTCTTCACACAACATAATAGCCACCCACTCCCCACATATCATGATACCCCGAAAACCCACACACAGTTTGATGGTCCCCAAACACACTATAAAGGACCCACAGCCCTCACATATAGTATGATGGCACCCAGAGCACCCACACATGGAATAATGCCACACAGTATGATGTCCCTCACATAGTGTGGTGGGCCCCACAGTCTCCCAACACAGTATGATCCCTAACAGCCACCCACACTGTATGCTACCCCACTGCCCTCTATACAATATGATGCCCCCAAAGCAATCCTAGGTAGTGATTTGCATGCCAACTACCTGAATACTCAGGCAGTGTGCTGCCTTCTGTGCCACCTTTTAAAGCTGGATGTAAAAAAGTAAACCATAGGAGAGTTTCTATTTTCTACCCTCCTAATCCGGTCATCACTTTGTTGGTCCATGTACTAGATGTACTAGGCAGTACATCTGTACTGCTGGACTGATGCAAGTACTCTATCCAGTGGAAAGGCAGTTGGTATTAAGGTATCAGTCCTTTCACAAAAAAATCTATAAAAGCTTGTTTTTGGGGCATTTACAAGTCTAGTATATACAGGAATGTTCCAATTCTCTCAGTAACTAGCCAATTTTGCTTTCTCAACGGGCGGTTCATCTTTATCAGCATTTTGCCGACACCAGGATCGGACATACCATTGTTCCACTCTTTTTTTCAGCTGCACAGGGGCCCAAGAAGTAAGGGGGACCATTTCTACCCCCAAAGCAGGTGGAATTGTGCATTATGATGAGTTATTGGACTGAAAAGGGCCCATATATTGATCTTGCACAGGATTCCTTTTCAGTTTTTTAGACATTCCTTTCCCTGACCTCCCAAAATACATTACTCCTGCCAGTGGCAATTTTCCACTTACTACCATAATCTAAAAGTTCAACTCTTTGTTCCGTCTGTATGCAATTTAACAGATATGAAAGGAAGAACTCAGATATCTAAATGGCCATTTTAAAGTATATAAACCTCCAGTGAAGAAGGGAAGGTTTGCTATAATTTTGTGTTTTAGACCACACACACATGACCAAGTTGTGTATACCGGGATTATATGGTGGCAGATGGACCTCCTATAGTAACACTTAATGTCTGACTTAAGATTCACAGATGATTCTTGAGAAAAATACCTCTAGAGAGGAATACGATTGAAAACAATATTTTTCTAAAAAAAAATTCATAAAAATATTTAAAAATAAAACGCTATATACCTCTATACATACTGTATGTTCAAACGTACAATGTAATTTTTAAGTGCTGCATTAAATTTTCATCATTTTCTCTCTCTGTGTGTGTGTGTATGTGGGTCGCCCTCACACCCAGGGCAGCGGGGTACCCGGTACCGGGCCGGTGTCAGAGGGATGTGTCACAGCAGCAGTGACCCGGTCCGTGGCCCTGGGCGCCCAATATCAATGGCGGTGATGTTAATAGTGTAATAGTTTATTTGGATAGTTCATGACGCCACCCGTGGTGTTTGGCAAGGGAGATGTTAAGCCAACGCTGCATGCAGATCCGCTGGGACTGATGATATGTTGCAGCAAAGATGGTGTAGCTCCCCACAGGTGGAGCTGTAGTCCCAGGGCAGTGTAGGGGCAATGGACGAGGAGAGGCGCAGAATGGTATAGATGCTGTTACCCAGATGTAGCGGTGCTGGAGGTGTTAGCGACGAATGAATGGAGGACACCAGGGCTTGTAGTTTCAAAGCTTTACTCACAGTTCGTGGTACTCACTGGTGCCTGCCTCCGTGCCGTGTCCTCCGGGGTAGAGACTCAATCAACCTCCCGGGCAAGTCAGGGTTCTCCTCTCCAACACTCCGCCAACATGTGCCTTTCCTGAATGACTCCTCTATTGCGCCTTTTAGTGTGAAGAACTCCAGTACCGTGGTTACTCTGAAGTTCCTCCTGTCAGATGTTCCCAGAACCTTACTTGGTATGACAGATAGCTGTAGCCTGATCAGGGACCTCCTGGATCCCGGCTCTCTATCCGTGTTGCTGTTATGTCCCAAATCTTAGATGGGAGTAGTGCATTTACAGCCAACTACTCCATCAGTGTCTGCTGCAGAACCATAAGTGTCCAAACAACCTCGGGGACCGGGCCCCGGCCTTGCGCTGAGAACCTATAGGCAGGGTTCCTCTTCCAACCCACAACTCCTCTCTGTTCTCCTACTCCTTCGTTCCGCGCTGTTCCTTCTCTCTCTTATGGAAGCTTAGGTTGCAATTCTACGTCTTTCTCCTTCTCTTCTCTTTCCCATGCCAGCTGGCACAGATCACTGAGGCAGCTGCAGCACTCTTTCTAAACTGAACTCAAACTGAACTCAAAACTAACTTCAGAACTGCACTCCTCTCGCCTGACCTCCTGTCAGACTGACCTGCAATTCTAAACCTTCCCACTCTTTTATATGGATCTTCACTCCACCCACCTCCCAGCACATCTCGTGTTACGAAGCAAGGAATCACCAGAGGTGCTCTGCTACCCTCTAAGCATGAGCCGCAATGTGATCAGTGCTGAACTATACTGTGTGTGGGATGCAGGTGTTTGAGTGTGGAAAGGAGTTCCCAACTTACCTAGTTGGTGGGGCACTACACCTTAGGAGAAGGTGCAGTACCTCTGTGGCGACTGAGCCTCAGGGGCGCCACATATGTGTGTGTGTGTGTGTATATATATATATATATATATATATATATATATATATATATATATATATATATATATATATACACTGCTCAAAAAAATAAAGGGAACATTCAAAAAATACATCCTAGATCTGAATGTATGAAATACTCTCATTGAATACTTTGTTCTGTACAAAGTTGAATGTGCTGACAACAAAATCACACAAAAATCATCAATGGAAATCAAATTTCTTAGCCAATGGAGGCCTGGATTTGGAGACACCCCCCCAAATTAAAGTGGAAAAACACACTACAGGCTGATCCAACTTTGTTGTAATGTCCTTCAAACAAGTCAAAATGATGTATTGTGTGTGGCCTCCACGTGCCTGTATGACCTCCCTACAATGTCTGGGCATGTTCCTGATGAGATTGCAGATGGTCTCCTGTGGGATCTCCTCTCAGACCTGGACTAAAGTATCCACCAACTCCTGGACAGTCTGTGGTGCAACGTAATGTTGGTGGATGGAGCGAGACATGATGTCCCAGATGTTCTCAATCGGATTCAGGTCTGGGGAACGGGCGGGCCAATCCATAGCTTCAATGCCTTCATCTTGCAGGAACTGCTGACACACTCCAGCCACATGGCATTGTCCTGCATTAGGAGTAACCCAGGGCCAACCGCACCAGCATATGGTCTCACAAGGGGTCTGAGGATCCCATCTCGGTACCCAATGGCAGTCAGGCTACCTCTGGCTAGCACCTGGAGGGCTTTTGCGGCCCGCCAAAGAAATGCTACTCCACACCATTACTGACCCACTGCCAAACCGGTCTTGCTAAAGGATGTTGCAGGCAGCAGATCGCTCTCCACGGCGTCTCCAGACTCTATCACATGTGCTCAGTGTGAACCTGCTTTCATCTGTGAAGAGCACAGGGCGCCAGTGGCGACTTTGCCAATACTGGTGTTCTGTGGCAAATGCCAAGCATCCTGCACGATGTTGGGCTGTGAGCACAACCCCCATCTGTGGATGTCAGGCCCTCATACCACCCCCATGGAGTTGGTTTCTAACCGTTTGTGCAGACACATGCACATTTGTGGCCTGCTGGAGGTCATTTTGCAGGGCTCTGACAGTGCTCCTCCTGTTCCTCCTTGCACAAATGCGGAGGTAGCGGTCCTGCTGCTGGGTTCTTGCCCTCCTACAACCCCCCCACGTCTCCTGGTGTACTGGCCTGTCTCCTGGTAGCGCCTTCAGCCTCTGGACACTATGCTGACAGACACAGCAAACCTTCTTGCCACAGCTCGCATTGATGTGCCATCCTGGATGTGCCGCACTGTCTGAGCAACTTCTGTGGGTTGTAGAGTCCGTCTCATGCTACCACGAATGTGAAAGCACAACCAACATTCAAAAGTGACCAAAACATCAGCCAGAAAGCATGGGTACTGAGATGTGGTCTGTGGTTCCCACCTGCAGAACCACTCCTTTATTGAGGGTGTCTGGATAATTGCCAATAATTTCCATCTGTTGTCTATTCCATTTGCACAACAGCATGTGAAATTGATTGTCAATCAGTGTTGCTTCCTAAGTGGACAGTTTGATTTCACAGAAGTTTGATTTACTTGGAGTTATATTCTGCTGTTTAAGTGTTCCCTTTATCTTTTTGAGCAGTGTATATATATATATATATATATATATATATATGTGTATATGTATATATATTTATTTTGGAAAATAGAACTTAAAAAGTTTAGTAATCCAAATCCTATTCATAACATTTTTCCTATATTTACACTTGTTTTTTTTTATCATAATAAATTGACTGATCAAACCCGTAGCTTCGGGCTATTTATCGGACTTTTACAGTTTATTATTTGTGCCAGGTTTACACTAAGCGACGATGGTGAATGAACCGTGTTTGTTGTACTTGGCCAGACCTTATTGTTATCGGTACAATAAATGTTCCTGGCGCGGTTACAAAGACTATAAATTGAATTAAAGCAAATGCTTTTAACAAACGATCCAATTTCTGCCATGTCTCATTCCAAAATAGTATACAAAGGTAAATTAAACGTAAAAGATCTTCAGGCCAGACACAGAAACTGACTTCAATGGAGAATATAATGGGAAAAAAAAACGATTAAGGCTTGGAAATTAGTTGAGTAATTACTGTTGGTTTTACTGTAAAAAGAGGAATATGTTTACTGAACACATTGCGCGTAGTGACATAAGATGTATTTAATGCGTTCACGCTAATGATGATTGCCGAGCGCTTGTGAACGCTCCAATCCATCACAGCAATGCAATTCCTAAAAGTATCCCCCCACTCTGAAAAAAAAAAAATTTGTATTCCCCATAAGATATCAACTTTGAAGTCGTTCCTTTGTTATTCCTCCTGGAAATGAATAAATCAATTGACAATTAGGCTTTACTGTCCCCCTTATCAATAAATTCTTTCTGCACCAATTTGACTCTGGAAATAGAAAAATCCAGTAAGTGGAGTAACTAGAGCCTGATGTGCCCCATTACAAAATTTGGACCTGGGCCTCCCATACGCTCCCGAATGTTGGTCAGATGATTGGGCCCTTGTAGCGTTCTAAATCTTATAAGAACATACAAGTTGTCCCCCCTCCTCCATCCATTATGTAGTAAGGTCACCCATTTTGGTTTCCTTCTTAGTATATATGTTCCCCATCCTGGCCCCATCTTCGCAGATATGACCTCCATCCTGTTATAAATGTTCCCCTTCCTGGCCCTATTCTGGTATATATGACCTATATATGACCTCCATCTTGGTATATATTCCCCGCCCTTGGTCCTATCCTGTTATATATGTTCCCCATCCTGATACATATATGTCCCTTATCCTGGGCCCCATCCTGTTATGTATGTTCCCCATCCTGGTATATATGTCCTCCATGCTGGTATATATGTCCCTTATCCTGGTGGTATATGTCCCCCATTCTGGTCTTTAATACATAGAAAAAAAAGAAACTATTATACTTCACCTTCCCTCCTCTCCCCCACCGCGCGGCATCCTCTTCTGAAGCCGACACGGGCGACACCTTGACGTCAGCATGAAAGCGACGGTAGAGCGTGACATCACTGCCATGCGCTTTCAGTCATGTGCACACCGACATCAGCTTCTGGCCTCTGATTGGCTGGCAATGTGTATTGCAGCGCATGGACCCAGCTGGGTTTCTGCACCGCAATACACTTCAGCTATATGTGCGTCCTATGACATACATCCAGTTGAAGTTTGCGCTGGTGTTGGAGGGCTTCTCACCTGCATGGGCCCGGCCGACACCTCTGCGATCGGTACGTCCCTACATCCAGTGTAAAAGTACGGGAGAAATAACAAAAAAACATTTCTAAGGAAAGGTGTGAATTTAGTTTGAATGCAAATATCTAGAATAGTAGACATGTCTAGAGCAGGAACTGCTTCTTTTAAGCAGTTATCTCAAGAGTAAAATCCTATTCATATGCGCTATGTCAGGGGTGTACATAAATTTGTGGTGATGTTAATTACGGACCGAGGAAATAAAATATTGTGTGGATTTGTCAGACGGCAAACTGAAATTTAAAAAGGTTGTAAAACCTGGAAAAATATGTCACTGGTCTCCACAAACAGCCCCCTCTTATCCAGTGGTTGTGCCTGGTATTACAGCTCTGTCCAGTTCACGTGAATCTATCTATGTGTTAGGTCGGGGTCAGACTTGCGAGTGTGATGCGAGAAACTCGCGCAAGTCTCTCGCATCAATACCCGGCAAGGCCGGAGTGTGCGGCTGCATGTATTTCTATGCAGCCACACACTCCGGTCCTGAGTGCCGGCGGTAGTGCACGAGTGTCTCGCATCACACTCGCAAATGTGACCCTGGCCTTAGTTGAAGATCGTGTTTCAGACACTCATCGCTTTTCTATACGCCCATCAGTATCTCTCTGCTCTCTAAACCTCTCACAAAATCTACTCAGTGATGATAATGTCTTGAAATTAGATCCTTTTGCAGGTTTTACTTATTGTCCTCAATGTATGTAAGGAAGACAATAAAGCTTGAAGCAAGGAGAATGTATCATCGTTATCACCCCTATCATTTTATTTTAAAATGCATTTTGAAATATTTCAGGCTGATATTTTTTACTGCATATCACTTTTCAGCTTTGCTGTGTAGCCTTGGACAGAATGAACAGAGTCATATTTTTTTTATTTTTATAAGAACATGGGTAATTTAATCCCTTCACGACCTTTGATGTATATTTACGTCACAGGTCGTGGTCCTGCCTTTGATGTGGGCTTGCACGCTGATCCCACATTTTCCCCTGTACGACTGGTTTAATCAGCCATCATGTGCCTTTCACTGTCGCAGGTGGAATGGTGCTCCATCTGTGGCTGTTAACCAGTTAAATCCCTCTGTCAATCACTGACTGCGGGATTCAACACAAGCTGTCCAGAAGTGTGTCACTCATCCCGCTCATCGGTTCCCCTGCCCATGATCATGGGGTGCCGATGAGTTGTCATTACAGTGGGGAGTCTACTGATGACCTTTGTGCCTGTCAATACGATGCTTCTGTGAATGCCGGCTTGTGGCTGACGTTCATAAAGGATTATGATTAGAGTTGAGCGAAACGGGTCGAAAAAATTCAAAAGTCGCCGACTTTTGGCAAAGTCGGGTTTCATGAAACGAAACCCGACCCTAGGATGAGGTCGGCCACGAGGTCGGCGACTTACGCGCCAAAGTCGCGTTTCAAAAGTTTGTTTTGCGCTCTTTTTCAGCCAATCAGGATCCACGGACACTGTGGGCAACGTGATGACATAGGCAGGGGTCACCACCATCTTTCAGAAGGGCATGCAAGTGATTGGCTTGCTTTGGTGGGCGTCACAGGGGGTATAAAAGGGCGTGCACGCCGACCGCCATCTTACTTCTGCCGATCTCAGTATAGGGAGAGGTTGCTGCTGATTCTGTAGGGAGAGCGTTAGGCAGGGAAGAAGACAAAAAAACTGCTTCTGCTGCTAGCGATTTGGCCTGCACAACACACCAGTCACTGTGTGTGCAGTGCAAGGGGAGGCTATATAGTGGTGTATCAGTGGTGTTGGTTGTTGGGCTGCCTTCTAAGGCTTCCTGACATTCCTGCATTGCTGTTTACCCACTGCTCCGCAAACTGCTTTTTTAAAAGCAATCCCAATTTTTTTTTTTTGTCCTGCTGAGAAGAAAAAAAAACTGCTTCTGCTGCTAGCAATTTGGCCTGCACAACACACCAGTCACTGTGTGTGCAGTGCAAGGGGAGGCTATATAGTGGTGTATCAGTGGTGTTGGTTGTTGGGCTGCCTTTTAAGGCTTCCTGACAGGCTGGCATTGCTGTTTACCAACTGCTCCGCAAACTGCTTTTTTAAAAGCAATCCAATCTCCCTTATCCTCTAGTCACTTTTGTCACAGCTGTGCCATCGAGCCTGTCACATAGCGCTCAGATATTCATTGGGCCTCACACATTCCAAAAGTGTCCAGTGTCCAAAAGTGTGTGCAGAGATTCAAAATCTCCCTTATCCTTTAGTCACTTTGGTCACAGCTGTGCCATCGAGCCTGTCACATAGCGCTCAGATATTCATTGGGCCTCACACAATCCAAAAGTGTCCAGTTTCCATCAGTGTGTGCAGAGATTCAAAATCTCCCTTATCCTCTAGTCACATTGGTCACAGCTGTGCCATCGAGCCTGTGACATAGCGCTCAGATATCAGTGGGCCTCACACAATCCAAAAGTGTCCAGTGTCCACAAGTGTCTGCAGAAATTCAAAATCTCCCCTGTCCTATAGACACCTTGTACCTTGTTTTACATTACTATATAGTTTGTTGGATTTTGTCTACATTTCTACCAAAAATGAGGAAGGCTGGTGGAAGAGGCCATGGAATTGGGCGGGGGTTGGCAGCTGGTAATGATGGTGTTGGTGGTGGATCTGATGGTAGTGGCAAGAGCAAAATAGGACCGAATGCAGGAGGTGCTGAGCCTGCGTCATCGTCTGGCTACATAAGGCCTCGAACGCTTAG
Organism: Dendrobates tinctorius; assembly: GCF_039654945.1. NCBI lineage: Eukaryota > Metazoa > Chordata > Amphibia > Anura > Dendrobatidae > Dendrobates > Dendrobates tinctorius. The sequence goes on along the minus strand of NW_027361695.1, from coordinate 10,091,651 downwards.
TTTTCTAGGAGTTGGCAAACCGCTTTTAAAGGCAGAGCATCAGGAAAAAGTTTTGTCTTACATTGCTGACTCAGCCTCCAGCTCTATCGCCTCCTCTTCTTCAGTTGTAAAAAGTAAAAGCACTGAGTCGTCATTGGAGGCTCATGTTCATGAACCACACCTTTCCTTGTGTCCTTCACCCCAACCAAGATTGAAGGATGACGCAGGCCATACTACTGATTACTCCATGGAGCTGTTTTCACATACCATGCCTGGATTATCAAGTGAAATGGTGAATTACCCAGGCCAAGATGAATCTGACATGGAGTGCACTGATGCACAGCCGCTGATGGATGATTCTGCTGGTACATTCACTCAGAGCACTACATTGTCCTCGCAGTGTACAGAGCCAGATTCTGACCCTGATGAGACTCAGGTGCCCCTCCCCGCACACTATACCACCATACACGGTGACACAGAGGAAGGTGCACATGACATAGAAGAGGAGGTGATGGATGACCCAGTTGTTGACCCAGATTGGCATCCATTGGGGGAAGAGGGTGCTGCTTCCAATAGCTCAGATGAGGAGCATCCACAGCAGACATCGACATTGCAACAGCTGTTATCTGGCAGGCCCGGAGCACTCCAAAGACAGGTTCCAAACATCAAAAGAGTTGCTGGACAGCTTGTCCAGAGGGTCAAAAGATCACAGCGTGCTAGGTCGCAAAATGTCTGCCAAAGTAGGAAGAGTGCAGTGTGGCACTTTTTTGAACAAAATCCTCATGATCAGGCCAAGGTTATCTGTAAGAAGTGCGCAAAGACCTTTAGCCGAGGGAAAAATCTGAAAAATTTGAATACCAGTTGCATGCTTAGACATTTAACCAGCATGCACTTGCAAGCGTGGACACAACACCAAACCTCAAGTGCCACATGTGCAACTGATCACAACGAAGGTAGTCAGCAACGCTACATTGTTTCCCCCACTGTAAGCCCACTGGTTAGCACAGCAGCAAATGGTGAGGTGTCGTTGCAAGGCCACAGCAGTCAGGGAATCCCACTGTTATATCAACGAAAGACTGATTCTAGGCCATCAGAAAGAACACCAACTCCATCACCATCATCAACCCTCTCTCAGTCCGCCCTGTCCACCGCTACTTCCACCATATGCAGCTCTCAAGTCCAGCTCACCCTCCCAGACACTATGAGTAGGTCAAGAAAGTACTCAGTCTCTCATCCGCGTACACTGGGTTTGAACGCCCACATTGCCAAACTAATCTCGTTTGAGATGATGCCCTTTCGGTTGGTGGAAAGCACAGCTTTCCGCGAACTCATGGCCTATGCAGTACCACGCTATGACCTACCCAGTCGCCACTTCTTCTCTCGCAAAGCCATCCCAGCCCTCCACCATCATGTGAAAGACCGCATTGTCCATGCACTCAAGCAGTCAGTGAGCGGAAAGGTGCACCTCACAACTGATGCATGGTCCAGTCGGCATGGCCAGGGCCGTTATGTGTCCATCACTGCGCACTGGGTTAATGTGGTGGATGCAGGGTCCACAGGGGACAGTGCTGCCTAGCCCACGGTATAGGAAACAGTTGGCTGTAGGCGTTCGACCTTCCTCCTCCTCCTCCTCCAGAAGCGAAAGCTCGTCCACAGAGCGCAGTTGTACGAGCACTCCATCTGCAGCTGCCACTGTTGCACACGATGTGTCCCCCTATCGAGCAGCTAGTGGAAAGCGTCAGCAGGCTGTGTTGCAGATGATGTGTTTGGGCAACAGACACACCGCCGAGGTGCTGGCCGAGTACTTGAAGCGACAAACTGAGTCATGGCTGGGCAGTGTACATCTTGAGGCAGGCAAGGTAGTTAGTAATAACGGCCGTAATTTTGTGGCAGCCATAGCCCTTTCAAAACTCAGCCACATACCTTGCTTGGCTCACACCTTGAACCTGGTGGTGCAGTGCTTCCTCAAAAATTATCCGGAGTTAACAGCCCTGCTCCAGAAGGTGCGAAGACTGTGCGCGCACATCCGCCGGTCGCCTGTACACTCCGTTCGTATGCAGAAGCTGCAGCGATTGCTCCACCTTCCCAACCACCGCCTCATTATCGACATTGCAACAAGGTGGAACTCCACCCTGCACATGGTGGAGCGGCTGTGCGAGCAGAGGCAGGCCATAATGCATTTGTGGGAGGATACACGGCCAGGCACTTTGAGAGCAGACATGGAGTTGACAGGTGTGCAGTGGTCGAAGCTGAAAGACCTCTGTAAAGTCCTTCAGTGTTTTGAGGAATGCACACGGCTGGTAAGCGCAGACGACGCCATCCTAAGCATGAGCATCCCACTTATGCGTCTGCTCATGCAAACTTTGACGCACCTTAAGGAGCAGGCGTCTGCAGCCAATGTTGATGAGGAGGAAGAGGAGGAGGGAATCCTTGATGACATTCAGCCATTGTCTGCTCAGGGACCTCTCCTGGACGAGGTGGAGGAAGAAGAGGAGGAGGAGGATGATGATGGGGATGATTACTTAGGGGAGGAGGATGCATCTCGTGGGGCAAGTGAAAATGTTGGCGTGGCAAGGTCTGGTACAGGGTTTGTGCGTGACTGGAGGGATGTGGATTTGCCAGAAAGTGCACCTCCACCCAGCACTCGCAGTGCATCATTGACACCGGGAACATTGGCCCACATGTCAGATTATGCCTTGCAGATCCTAAAAAGGGACCCCCGCATTGCCAAAATGATGAACGATGACGACTACTGGTTGGCCAGCATCCTGGATCCACGCTATAAAGGCAAATTACAAAACATCATGCCACAGGAGAACCTTGACCTAATATTGGCTAATAAACAAGCAACTCTGGTAAATCGGTTGCTTGAGGCATTCCCAGCACACAGCAGCGGTGATGGTTCTCACACGAGCCGTACGGGCCGGGGGCAGCTTGGCAGAGGTGTTCGTGGTGCACACAGCAGAAGTGGCGTTGGAGACAGGGGTTCCATGACAATGTTGTGGACTGATTTTTCAAGTACCGCTCACACAACTGGTAATACTGCATCGATGGAAAGTGACAGGAGACAGCAGTTGTCAACTATGGTTACAAACTACTTTTCCTCCCATATCGATGTTCTCCCACACAGGTCATTCCCCTTTGACTATTGGGCCGCTAAACTGGACACCTGACCTGAATTGGCCCAATATGCCTTACAGGAGCTCGCTTGCCCAGCTGCAAGTGTGCTATCGGAAAGAGTCTTCAGTGCAGCTGGATCAATCCTGACAGAAAAAAGGACCCGTCTGTCAACCCAAAACGTGGATGATCTAACCTTCATTAAAATGAACCATGCATGGGTTTCCAAGGATTTTGTCCCACCTTCCCCTGATGACACATAGGGTGACAGAAAAATGGCTTGCTTTGGTCCACCTCTTCCTGGGACTTCACCTATTTCGCCTTTTGCATCAGCTGAATGTCCAACATCAACATATGCCACTTTCTAAAACTCCCTAACTGTGCTGCCTCCCCCCCCATGGCCGGGGTCACCACCTAGCGCACGACACCGTGCGAGTGCCGTTGCCCTGGACAGGTGGGTAGGCCGACTCTTGGGCGCGGGCACTGGCACTGGGTCCCTCATAGTGCAATCAAGTGTCTCTGACGGTGGTGGTGCACACCCGCCGTCAGACACACCGCTGTACTATGAGGGGCCCAGTGCCAGTACCGACGCCCACGAGTGGGCCCCCCTTGCTTGGGCAAGGCCCCAGCATTTGCAATCTTTACCTCTCCCTGCTCCTCTGCTGTGTAATCTGGGCCGTCATATCCATACTGTGCCTGACATCGTCTGAGCCTGCCTCCTGATGTATAGACATATATTTTGAATGTGTACGCTATCCATACATGTTATCCGGGGAAACGGTACCCTTTCTAACCTTTGTGCAATCACGTGCAATCCATACTGAACCTAACACCGTCTGAGCCTGCCTCCTGAGACATATATTTTGAATGTGTACGCTATCCATACATGTTATCTGGGGATACGGTACCCTTTCTAACCTTTGTGCAATCACGTGCAATCCATACTGGGCCTGACACCGTCTGAGCCTGCCTCCTGATGTATAGACATATATTTTGAATGTGTACGCTATCCATACATGTTATCCGGGGATACGGTACCCTTTCTAACCTTTGTGCAATCACGTGCAATCCATACTGTGCCTGACACCGTCTGAGCCTGCCTCCTGATGTATAGACATATATTTTGAATGTGTACGCTATCCATACATGTTATCCGGGGATACGGTACCCTTTCTAACCTTTGTGCAATCACGTGCAATCCATACTGGGCCTGACACCGTCTGAGCCTGCCTCCTGATGTATAGACATATATTTTGAATGTGTACGCTATCCATACATGTTATCTGGGGATACGGTACCCTTTCTCACCTTTGTGCAATCACGTGTAATCCATACTGGGCGTGAGAACGGCTGGCGAGCTGTTAAGCAAGCTACAGCACCTGTGGTTTGCACACGTAAGTTTTTCATTTTTTCAGGAATGACGGTTAGGCCTAATTCCGGAACTGCGGTTGACCTGCACTTACTGGGAAATCATTGTTCGCGGGTAATAATTGTAATCAGTGATCCCCATCACTAACGTTCAGCGGGTTATCTGCACCTGTAAGCGACAAACGCTGGCCTTTTCAGTGTAGCGCACATGCAGCCACGGACATGTAAGGGCATGACACACCAGTTATTGGCCAATCTCATGTGCCAGAGCCTCACGTGTCCCTCTAGTAAGCCGGACTCGGACCGCGGGGCATGACGGAGTCTCGTTCGTTAACGGAATTAAGCTTGCAATGTGTGCATCTGTTCTGTAGCTGGAATGGTTGAGGTTTCCCAGGTGGAGTCGAATTTAACCGTAGGCTCCACTCCTGGTGGTGCCCTTCTGGACATTCCTTTAAGGTTCAGCTTTGCAACCATACTGCCCACGTAAAACAAACACTTTGCCTTCATGAACGCTGTTTGGAGGGTCATGACTCGTGGGAATAACGCCGCCCAATCAGTTAACCTGCTAGAGAGATCCTTCGTTGCTCCCAAGCAGCATGACATCACACTCCCTAGGAAGAAGGTAATGCCACTGTGGCGACCGTACTCCTGGGGGTGACACAAGTGCACTGATGCCCAGCCACTGCTCGATGAATCTGCTGGTACATTGACCCAGACCACTACATTCCCCTCGCACGCTACCCGGCCTGAATCTGACCCTGATGAAACTCAGGTTACCCTTCCCATATACAGTTCCATCTTACACGGTGACAAAGAGGAAGCTGCAGATGAAAGTGCAGGTTCGGCCCACCCGCCATCAGACACACCACCGTACTATCAGGGGCCCTGTGCCAGTGCCGTCGCCAACGAGTGGGCCCCCCCTGCTTGCCCAGGATCACAGCACTTGCAAAGTTGAAATACTGTGCAGTGAGATGGAAGATGGGGACGACGAGGAGTCTAGACTAGTACAGGGATTCCCTAGCGAGGAGACTTATTTGATTGTTTTCAATGTTGGGACAGCAATTTTTGGGGAGCACTATACTCTGAAGAATGATAGATGGGGCCCAACATACACTGGAACATTCCAAAGGTGGACATCAGACACTGGAGCAGCATTTACAGGGCCCATTATACACTAGAGCATTAGAAATGGGGCCCATTATGTTTGGAGCATTATTTGGGCCCATAAGACAGTGGAGCTTCATCCATGGGGACCAACATATACTGTAGCATTATGTGGAGCTCATCATATACTGTTTCAAACATTATATGGGACCAATGATTCTGTATGGAGAAATAGATGGGCCTCGTCATGAGATGTAAAAAGTGAGGTATTTTTCATTGTACTATACCGCTATTTATCTGCCGTATCGGAGCATGATGAGTTGTGGTATGTGTTAAAGGGGCGCTCTTTCGCTCAGGGCACATGAAAACCTGGAGCCAGCCCTCCCCCCCCACAACTTTAGCCAAATAACCCCCATTTTTCAGTGCGTAACTTGTATTATGAAGTTAATTAAGGTTGACAAGCTTAAGTAAGAAGAATTGATGCTTTTGGCATTCAAATGGGCACTGTAGGTGTGTTTCCTGTCCTCCTCTCACTGCTGACTTTTATTCCCCATTGACTTACATTGGGTTTCGTGTTTCGGGACGACCCCGACTTTTCCCTATAATCGGCCGATCTTGCTCGACCCGACTTTTGGAAAAGTCGGGTTTCACGAAACGAAACTCGACCCTAAAAAACCAAAAGTCGCTCAATTCTAATTATGATTTCTGTTATGTATCGCCGAAATGATCAAAAGGATTGCAGATTCAAGTCACTAAAGGGGACTATTAAATACTGTAAAAAGTGAGGGAAAGAAAACTTTTAAAAATATGAAAAACATAAACATGAGTTCAAATCACCCCCGTTTTGCCCCACTAAAAATAAAACAGAATCGCCCGAGCTATCAAATTATAAATTAAATTAATCTGATCAGTAAACGGCTTAGCAAAAAAAAATCAAAACATTACAATTACGTTTTTTGGCCTCAGCATCATTACAATAAAATACAGTAAGTCTCGTTCAAAACATTATATCTATCCCAAAATAATATCAATAAAAACGTCAGCTAAGGGCACTAAAAATAAGCCATGACCCAGCCCCAAAACCCAAAAAATAAAAATTCTACTAGTCTTGGAAAAGAGCGACATAAGCAATTTTTTTTTCTTACAAGTTTCTGAAACTTTTTTAACCACTTTAACCCCTTAGCGACAGAGCCAGTTTGCAGCTTAATGACCAGGCCAATTTTTACAATTCTGACCACTGTCCCTTTATGAGGTTATAACTCTGGAACGCTTTAATGGGTCACGCTGATTCTAAGATTGTTTTTTCGTGACATATTGTACTTCATGTTAGTGGTAAAATTTCTACGATAAGTCTTGTGTTTATTTATGAAAAAAACGGAAATATGGCAAAAATTTTGAAAATTTTGCAATTTTAAAACTTTAAATTTTTATGCCCTCCAATCAGAGAGATGTGTCACATAAATTTCTTAATAAATAACATTTCCCACATGTCTACTTTACATCAGCACAATTTTGGAAGCAAAATTTTTTTTTGTTAGGAAGTTATAAGGGTTAAAAGTTGACCAGCGATTTCTCATTTTTACAACAAAATTTACAAAACCATTTTTTTTTAGGGACCACATCATATTTAAAGTCATTTTGAGGGGTGTACATGACAGAAAATACCCAAAAGTGGCACCATTCTAAACACTAGACCCCTCAAGGTGCTCAAAACCACATTCAAGAAGTTTATTAACCCTTTAAGTGCTTCACAGGAACTAAAGCAATGTGGAAGGAAAAAATTAACATTTAACTTTTTTTTGCAAAAAATTTACTTCAGAACCAATTTTTTTTATTTTCACAAGTGTAAAAAGAGAAAATCAACCACAAAATTTGTTGAACAATTTCTCCTGAATACGCTGATACCCTATATGTGGAGGTAAACCACTTTTTCAGCACACGGCAGAGCTCGCAAGGGATGGAGCGCCGTTTGACTTTTTCAACGCAGAATTGGCTGGAATTGAGATCGGATGCCATGTTGCGTTCGGAGAGCCCTTAATGTGCCTAAACAGTTGAAACCTCCAACAAGTGACCCCATTTTGGAAACTAGACCCATTAAGGAACTTATCTAGATGTGTGGTGGCCACTTTGAACCCCCAAGGGCTTCACAAAGTTTATAACGTAGAGCCGTGAAAATAAGAAATCTATTTTTTTCCACAAAAATGATCTTTTCGCCCCCAAATATTTATTTTTTTACAAGGGTAACAGGAGAAATCATACCTGCACAGTTGTTATGCGATTTGTCCTGAGTACGCCGATACCCCATATGTGGGGGGGAACCACTGTTTGGGCGCATGGGAGAGCTCGGAAGGGAAGGAGTGCCATTTTGGAATGCAAACTTTGATGGAATGGTCTGCGGGCATCATGTTGCACTTGCAGAGACCCTGATGGGCCTAAACAGTGGAAACCCCCCACAAGTGACCCCATTTTGGAAACTAGACCCATTAAGGAACTTATCTAGATGTGTGGTGAGCACTTTGAACCTTCAAGTGCTTCACAGAAGTTTATAACGTAGAGCCGTGAAAATAAAAAAATCCTTTTTTTTTCCACAAAAATGATCTTTTCGCCCCCAAATATTTATTTTTACAAGGGTAACAGGAGAAATCATACCCGCACAGTTGTTATGCGATTTATCCTGAGTACGCCGATACCCCATATGTGGGGGGGAACCACTGTTTGGGCGCATGGGAGAGCTCGGAAGGGAAGGAGTGCCATTTTGGAATGCAGACTTTGATGGAATGGTCTGCGGGCATCATGTTGCGCTTGCAGAGCCCCTGATGGGCCTAAACAGTGGAAACCCCCCACAAGTGACCCCATTTTGGAAACTAGACCCATTAAGGAACTTATCTAGATGTGTGGTGAGCACTTTGAACCTTCAAGTGCTTCACAGAAGTTTATAACGTAGAGCCGTGAAAATAAAAAATCCATTTTTTTTCCAAAAAAATGATCTTTTCGCCCCAAAATTTTTATTTTTACAAGGGTAACAGGAGAAATCATACCTGCACAGTTGTTATGCGATTTGTCCTGAGTACGCCGATACCCCATATGTGGGGGGGAACCACTGTTTGGGCGCATGGTAGAGCTCGGAAGGGAAGGAGTGCCATTTTGGAATGCAGACTTTGATGGAATGGTCTGCGGGCATCATGTTGCGCTTGCAGAGCCCCTGATGGGCCTAAACAGTGGAAACCCCCCCACAAGTGACCCCATTTTGGAAATTAGACCCCCTAAGGAACTTATCTAGATGTGTGGTGAGCACTTTGAACCCCCAAGCGCTTCACAAAAGTTTATAAACGCAGAGCCGTGAAAATAAAAAGTCTTTTTTTATTTCCACAAAAGTGATTTTTTAGACCCCAATTTTTAGACCCCCAAAGTTGGCAAATAGTGGAAACCCCTCAATTCTTGCTCCAACCCTAACCCCAACACACCCCTAACCCTAATCCCAACCCTAACCCTAATCCCAACCCTAATGCCTAATCCTAATTCTAACCCTAATTCTAGTTCGCCCTAACCCTAATTCTAACCCTAGTCGTGACCCGAGCCCTAACCCTAGCCCACCCCTAGCCCTAGCACAACCCTAACCCTAGCCTAACCCTAGCCCTAACCCTAGCCCAACCCTAACCCTAGCCCAACCCTAGCCCAACCCTAACCCTAGCCCAACCCTAACCCTAGCCCAACCCTAACCCTAGCCCCAACCCTAACCCTAGCCCTAACCCTAGCCCAACCCTAACCCTAACCCTACCCTAACCCTAGCCCTAACCCTACCCTAACCCTAGCCCAACCCTAACCCAAACCCTAATGGAAAACTGAAAAAAAAAATATTTTCTTTATTTCATTATATTGGCCTATATAAGGGAGTGATAAACGGGGGGGTTATGTACTATTTTTTTTATTTTGATCACTATGATCGTTTATCATAGTGATCAAAATAATGAATGGAATCTGCCAGCCGGAGCCGGCAGATTCCCGGCGGGTGCACTGCGCATGCGCCCGCCATTTTCAAGATGGCAGCGCCCATCGGAGGATGCCGGCGGGACGTGGGACCACCGGGAGGGGACGGAGGGGACGGAGTGCCACGGAGAGGTACCGGGGGGGGATCGGGGACCCTATTTCTCTCTCCTCTGATGTGCGATCACATCAGAGGAGAGAGAAATTAAATGTAAAATCGCAGCTTTTTTTTTTTTTTTGCGGTCGCCGTTATAGGGTTAATAACGGCGATCGCAAAAGCGGGGGTCGGTAAAAACCGACCGATTCATGTTCTCTGGGGTCTCGGCTACCCCTGGCAGCCGAGACCCCGGAGAGAATCCGACACTGGGGGGCGCTATTCACTTAAATCACAGCGCCGTGAATTAACGGCGCTGTGGTTTTAGTACCCTTAATTACCGCCGTTAAAAGGCGTATCGGCGGTCGTTAAGGGGTTAAAACAACCCTATGCATGTTTGGTATCTGCGTACTCGTACTGACATGGAGAATCATATTGTATGGTCAATTTTACCATATAGTAAACATGATGAGTTAAAAAAAAATTATGGAATTGCGCTCCTTTTTTTTTGCAATTTCAACGCACTTGTACTTTTTTTTCCCCACTTTCTAGTGCATCACATGATGAAATGAATGGTGCCATTCAAAAATAGAACTCATCCCGCAGATAAAAAAAAAAACTAGCCCTCATTCAGCAATGGGGAAAGAAAAATGAAAAAAGAAAGTTATGGCTCCTGGAATAAGGGCAGGAAAAAAACGAAAGCGCAAAAATGGAAAATCGCAAGGTCATGAAGGGGTTAATGAAAGATGGCCGGAAAGATGCAGCTTTAGACATATTGTTAGTGGTAGTGGTTTTAGGTTTGTTTGTTATCCTGCCTCACAAAATAAAGCCGCAGTACCCAATTTATTGTGCTGTAATCCTGTCCTAGCATTAATGCAAACACTTAAATCAGCACTCATACATTTTTAAACCAATACATTAGATCATGCAATAAGCCCAGTGACGAGCCGTCACAATTAGTGATGTGTGAATCCGTGATCTGAACGCAATTCGTTTGTTTCTAGTCTCCTACAATGGAGATTCATTGGTCTTCATATGAGCTGTAGACATAAAACGATAGGACATTATTAACAATCCTATTTGCAAAATTGCTTCATTTTTTACTTTTGGATGCATATAAAAAATAAAAGGTGAAAAATCTATCTGCCTGATAATGATGGAACTTTTTTAAGACCGTTTTTTAATTTCAGTATTGCAGCATTTCACCAGTAGTTATGAGCGAATCTGCTAAAAAAAACAAATTTGCTCAAATTTTGCCAGAAAATGTGCGCTTTCTCCAGAACATAGGAAAAGTAAAGTTTAAAAGTAAAAAAAAATGTGTTTTCCCTGGTCTTCTAAACTCTGTAGTCGTCACAGCTTCCCTCCTGGTCCTCGGCTGGTTCCCTCCTGGTCCTCGGCTGGCTCCCTCCTGGTCCTCGGCTGGCTCTCTCCTGGTCCTCGGCTGGCTCTTTCCTGGTCCTCGGCTGGCTCTCTCCTGGTCTTCGGCTAGCTCTCTCCTAGTTCTCGGCTGGCTCCTTCCGACTCTTCATGGCAGGTGACATCTTTTCCTTTGTCGTCCTTCACTCTGGGTTGGCGCTTCTTGCACTGATTAGGCCTTGGACGACGCATTTCGGGACATTTTTCTATCACAACATTACGGCATGTGTCTTCCAGCCCAGAGACAAAGAAGATGGAGAGTAGGATACCGCCTGCTATGAAGACCCAAAAAGACCAGAACCAGACTGAGACGCCAGAGGATCAAGCAGGGATCTGCAGCGGAAAGCTGAACAACTAGGGGTGAGTAAAGTATTTTAAAAAAATTTTAACCCCCTTTCCCAACCTTCTAGAATTCGGCAAAATGTTGGCCAAGCATCATTAAAAAAATCAAAATAGCCAAGAAATATGAATTCGGTTTAGGCAAGAGTCAGAGAGACGTATAATTTGGACAAGGATCAGAAGGCAATGCTCGGACTGGCTGACAGCTTTGCCAACCCGAGCGTGACATCTGCATAGAAATACATGCGTATTACACTCCGATCAGGAAAGCCGCCGGCCAGTCCGAGCATTGTGTCACAATCCTCTTTCGAGTTACACCACCTTCTGATTTTTGTCTTAAAATTATTATTTTTTTTTTGTAAAATTTTAAGCAAACTTAATTCATTTCACACTTCTATTCACTGCCTGATTTGAAGCCTATGCACAGAGAGAGGCTTTAGAGTAGAGTCCCAACTAAATGAGTTCAGCTTGTTGATGGCAGGTGGGCATACACACATTGATCAAAAAATCTGCAAAATAAGCCTCATGTTATTACATGTGTTGCAATTGATTTACTTGTGATAAATGTGTGTGTATATGTGCACATATATATATAATTTATGTATATATACAGTATATATATATGTGTGTGTGTATATAATTTTTTTTCCAGCTAATCACAAGCCTAAATGATTACATTGCTAATGAATATACTCATAAACATAATCAGAAATAGAAAACAGCACCAAATGTAAGTGAACAGATTGCAGACAGACCGGGGCCCAGAAATAACTGTCGTTTAGAATGAAGAAAAAGAAAAACTTGTCTCTAACAAGTACAGCTATTAAAAAGTATCTATCTGCAGTAGATTACTAAAATGTGGAGTTTAAAAAAAGTTTTTTTCAACTTTATAACTATTATGCATACTTGACTATTTGCTTAGATAATACGAGAGACTCCTGGAAATAGGGGAGATTGCGTTGGACAACTATTAATAGTGTGAGGCACTATTGCTAGGGGGAGGGCGAAGAACACGACCGGCCGCCCAAAACCCGGACTTCAACCCGGGAACTGTGAGCCCGACCTCTCCACTGCATCATGGTCCGACCTCAAAAAAGCTCTTCCTGGTGAGAGATCAAAAGTCTCAGTAGAGTGGAAACCAATTTATATAGAATGAGGCACTCATAAAAAATCCCGTAGGTGTAATGTGAAGGCGTCCCAATACTTTTGTCCTTGAAGTCTAAACGTAGAGAGATAGGCAGGACACGCAGATGATGCGTACATTGTCAAATTGTGGAAATTCGGGATTTCCGTTTATAACGGGCAATTGGTTATCTACGTTGTAGATTGTATTGACCTTAATTCCAGATCTGCATATTTAGCGGAAAACGACTGCAGTGCAAAACCTGGAAGATGGATGGTAAAATGTCATTCTAGTGAAACGCTGATGGTGTACAGCCCCAGTAGGGTTTGTGATATATATATACAATATGGAAATTTTTGTCAACGTAAAGTGAGAACAATTACTACATGGAGAAGACGGGAACCCCACTTACCCCATAAAGGGCATTAAAGGCTAAAGCTTCCCTAAATGGAAAGATGTAAACTAGCAGGAATAAATGAAAACATATGTATAAATAGATGATTGATAGATAAAAGAGAGACAGAGATGACAAATAGATAGATGGCTAATAGATGGAGATATAAATAGAAAGATAATAGATAGCAAGATAGATAATGTATGCAATCTGTAAAAGTGCTGCAGAACCCGTTGGTGCTATATAAACAAAGAGATTATTATTATTATTATTATTATTATTATTATTATTATCTAGCTGAAGAGCCCGGCGTTGCACGGGCTTATAAAAAATTATAATGATTATATATATATATATGTAAAACTGATAGCCACACTCACTCTAATATCCCACGTCATCCCATCAGCCAGAGCCACCGGACAACTAACACTAATATCCCACATCATTCCGTCAGCCAGAGCCACCGGACAACTACCACTAATATCCCACATCATCCCGTCAGCCAGAGCCACCGGACAACTACCACTAATATCCCACATCATCCCGTCAGCCAGAGCCACCGGAATACTACCCCTAATATCCCACATCATCCCGTCAGTCAGAGCCACCGGACTACTACCCCTAATATCCCACATCATCCCGTCAGAGCCACCGGACTACTACCCCTAATATCCCACATCATCCCATCAGCTAGAGCTACCGGACTACTACCCCTAATATCCCACATCATCCCGTCAGAGCCACCGGACTACTACCCCTAATATCCCACATCATCCTGTCAGCCCGAGCCACCAAGCTATTACCACTAATATCCCACATCATCCCGTCAGAGCCAACATTGTCAGGTTAGCGCTGTTACACCGATTAAAATTATACCTGGGTTGGAGAAATCCGTCTTGTATTTCTTTTTTTAATTTGTGTTTGAATTTTTAAGTTAATGACGATGCTTCATGCCATACAAAGAAGTTCTTGACTCTGGGCTCCCCATGCAGTCTGTGTCAGAGGGTGGTCTGTGTCGGCACGGTAATAAATTGTGTTATTTCCAGCTTTACAGAAGGACGATAACACCATATAAATTATAAAAATAATAGGCCTTAGTTATCACAACTGTCTACAAGGAAAACTGTTGCTCATAGCAACCAATCACAGCTCAGCTTTCATCTTTTAAACAGCAATGGTGAAATGAAAGACGCTTAGTGATTTGTTGCTATGGGCAACACAGGCAGTGCAACCTGTTGTGGTCAAGAAGACGTGCCTATGAAATATATATATTAGATTAGATATTTATTATACGGGGCTTTGCGTGTGAAGTGAGTGTGGCTATGTGGAGTGGACGGGGCTTGATACACACACACACATACATACATACTCATTTTTATATATATACATAAATAATATATAGATAGATAATAGAGATAATGATAGATGGATGATCGGATGGATAGAAAAGTGAATGGATGGATGAATACTGTATATAAATGGAGAGATAGGTAAAGAGAAGGATGGATGGATGGACAGCTAGCTATATGCAAGGATGAACAGCTCAATACATGGATGGATAGAAAAGTATATGGGTGGGTATATAAATGGATAGATATATATACTGTATGGATGGATTGATAAATGGAATGATAAATCGCTGGATAGATAAATATATGGATGGATTGATAAATTTATGGATGGATAGGTAAATGGATTGATCATAAATATATGAATGGATAGAAAAATACATGGATGGATTGATAAATAAATAGCTGGATAGAAAGAGACATACCATATATGGATGGATGGATCGATGGTTAGATAAATATATGGATGCATACTGTAGATAAATAAATAGATGGATAGATGTTTGGATAATGTAGCGATTCATGGTCAGCAATAGGTAGCGTTCACACAGACTATGCGGTTTGGTCCAAACATGCAGTTTTATTGCTTTCACCAAACTCCAAGGGATTCATAACCAAATCTGCCTCTTTTGGGCACAAAAGCATCACAGAAAATAAGCAGATCATCCAGCAGGCACATACAGTATATGTCAGTGCGGGCTCACCCGAACAGAATACAGTCCTTTCTCCTGGAGTAAATGTTACACACTGAAGAGGTATGGTCCTACCAGTCTTGGTATCACCTTCAGCCTGAGCTTCCTGCATCAAACAGAAGTGTTTATCTTCATGCATAGTTCACACTGAATAGACTGCAGCTTCCACACTTTACTCTGCAGCTCCAACCCACAAACTGCTCAGTTTTCTTAGCTGACCCATACAGTCTCCAATCAGAGAAAGATTCTGGTTTGTTTCTCCCAGCTACAGCTCACATTTTGGTTGGTCACTCACCAGCGTCAACATACTCCACTCTGCCCAACATCCCTAGCAGACTGAGAACTTCCAAGTAAACACAAGCCCTGATTCTTAGTCAAAGCTAGTCAGGTGCACCTAATGAAAACCTGCAGTGCTAGGATTTAACTCAGTCCTACCTGGCTTTGCTACAATGGATAGAATGATCAATCAGCGCAGTTGACCACTTTTACTTGAGTTTTTGCTCTCATTGTAAAGCACAAGGTAAACTCTGCTAGGCACCTCCTTGCCAGTCAGGTTTTGGTTGTTTTGTTGGGTATGTTGTCCCAATGTTTTGCATTGTTCTTTTGCATTGCTTGTTTTTATATATGCCTTTGTATTTTATTGCCATGCCACATCCCTTCCAAAGGGAAGATGATGACCAGCGAGATGTTTGTGCTTCCAGCTCTCACAAGGACATATGTTCAATACACTTGCCTATGTTTTAATTTTCTCTTCATTTTCACGAGTGCATTGATCATGTGCTCTGTGCAAGTAGGGAAGCCTGAGTCTTGATAACGCTGAAGCAGCTTAGAAGTTAATATCTGTTCTCCAGGAAGCTGAGGGAGTTGGTATCTGACAGACAGAGATTTTTTAGGGACTGGATTCCATTCTGAGTCAGTTGCAGAGGACCTGTGTGGTGAACAGAAGCTATGTTGATGAATAGTGGCTAGCAGATGAGCATTGGAAATATCTTGAGCGGTGATGCACCGGGTTGCAGAGGGAACATTACCTCTGTAACTGTCCCAAGCAGAGGACACCATCAGTTGTTACTTCTGCTGGACCTGGGGTCTAATTGGGGATTCTTATCGCCAATCACCATGTATGGCCATTCTTACAGGTGACATAAAATGATCATTTCTACAAAGCTTTTCCAAGTCCGTAATCAACCATCTTTGCCTTTAAGACCATTAAAAATAAACATAGCTATTACCGTTTGAGTCAAAATCGTAAAAAGTAGAAAGTGATTCTCCTCACACTGACTTAATCATCTAAATACACATCGACGAGCGACAAGCCCAAATCCTCCGAGATAAAAATCAAAGTATTAGAAAATATAACATTTAATATCGTGTCTCTGAGAGAATTTTATTTTACGGGAACAGATAACGTTTATTAACAAGTGATTCTGGATTCTTAAAAGGTTTGTTATACTCCGGGGAGATGTCAAGGCAGATTTTATTGTCAAACACGAGTACAAAGTGGAGTCATCGGCAGAGTCTTCGAGAGCTCCATAAAAATGGATCTTGCAATAGAAAACGAACGTTGGCCATTTCTACCAACACCCATGAATTATAGATCGTGTTTTCCTCATCTGATGGAGGTTTTTTGTAGTTCATTAGATTCCTGGAGAAAAGTTACTCCTTATATACGGAAGACGTCATTACTTAACTATTTGCATGTCATTTTAAAGGGGTTGTTCGGGTTTGGAAAAACATGGCAGTTTTCTTCCAAAACAGTACCCCACCTGACTACCGATTGTGTGTGGAATTACAACTCATCCCCATTCACTTGAGTTACTATACAAAACAAATGTAGAACACATAGGGGCAGATTCAATAAGACTGGGGTGTCGTACACCTTTTTTTTTAACGAGGATCATGCAGGAATTGGTTGCGCCAAATCCATTGAGACCCATGCCACTAATTAAAGTTGGTGCATCTTCTCAGTGGCGAGCGCCTTTAATCGCTTCGTGAGAAATGTTACTCCGGTTAGTCAATCAGCAACTCATTTCTGAAGAACCATATGCCGCCACTGTTGCTGAATTTTGCAGGCCAGGTTTTTCCCAGCTCCATCCATTTTGGCCAAAGTGCTTTAAAGTGATGTGAAAACACGAAAAGGCATCAAATCTTTGCACAACTCCGCTTTGCAAAACTTTTACAACTTTTCTTTTTTTTTTACACCAATTTTCTGGAGAAAACACTTTGTTGAATGACCCCCATAGTCTTTACATTGTCTTAGAGGATTGTCTTAGGGGATAGTGCAACTGACTTTCAATTGGACCACAAATATGTAACTTCTTAGTAAGGCATATGGCACTTTTTGGTTTTAAGTTTTAAAATATATTTTGAGTATCTGGGAACCCTTTTATCATGTCTTGCCAACCTGAGGAAGGGCCTAAAGCACCACAAAAATGTGTTCTAACCTTTTCCGAGTGAGAGGAGTGCTATTTGTAACCACTCTCTTCTCTAGGCAATTCTTAAAGGTCCCAAATGAAGACCCCATCTCCATTAACGCTAAATGCCCAGGTAGGGTATTTGATAGTTTAGTTTTCTATTACAGTCCACCTCTATAAAAAAAAGTATTCCCATCTCCAAGATATTATCAATTAGAAATGTAGTATAGTTCTTCTGTTAACCATGACTACGACCACTAACAACTAAGAAGCCATGTTGCAGAATAGTGATTACAAGATGAGTAATGGAAACATCTTGAGCTGTGCTGACTGGGTTACAGAGGGAATATTACCTCTGTAACCATTCCAGGCACAGGAGACCATCAATTACCTTTATCCTCAATTAGACCCTATTACCTACCACCATGTATGACCATTCTTACACCTGTCCATAAAACGATGATTTCTAGTTGTGAAAACACTTGAACTGTGCTACACTGGGTTACAGAGGGAATATTGCCTCTGTGACTGTCCCAAGCATAGGAAACGGTTTACCCATAAAGTGGAGAATTACACAGCCTTAAGAGAGACTCCATATTGGGTGACAAGAGATTAAGCCGTTGTCGGCCATCTCTGGCGGCAGCTTATCTCTCAAGTGAACAAAAAAATCGGGTGTTGAAATTTAATGATCCCGACCCTTCTCTCCTTAGACATCCTCTCTTGTGGAAAGGTCAAGAGCAAATTTGTAATATCAACACGTTCGGACCACTTTTTTCTAACATAGAACCAAATTAATCAATTCCATAGCCAATCATATCAGGGGAACGATGACAGCATTAGAAGAAGATTATGTTGATTTTGTAGGTGGCAGTGACCTGTTATTACATTAGTGTTGTAGGATGGTAGCAGTTAAAGGAGTTGTCCAGACTTGGGATACAATTATGTAGTCATTCTGTTTGATTACAGACTTGTGAATCCACGGTGCACGCTGTCAGGGTTCACCAGGAGCGGGTGGTCATATGACCCCAAGTATGTGATTTGCATACTTCCAGACACATTCCGACTAGACGTGTTTTGTATTGAGTGAGGCTGCACACGTCTAGTTGGCATGTGACATCATGTATGCAAATTTCATACTTGTGGTCACACCCCCGCCTGCTCCCAAAGCCGGTACTGAAAAATCCTGACAACGCATGCACATAGTGACCACAAACTTGTACCCCAATCTTCAACAGCCCCTTTACGATACTGTAAATTTACATGAGAAAGGTGTGAGCAGAGTCATTAATTCACTGCAGCAAAATATGCATTTTTTTGGCCATAATTGCAAAAAGGAAAAAAAAACTGCAAAATATATAGTCAGTGTTTTTAAAACATTTTTACATTGAACATTTTTCACTGCTTTATCTCAACGTGGACGCCTTTCTGAGTCACGAAAGATTCGACAGATCTGGAAAATAAAAAAAAGTGCTAATTGGTAAATGGAATCACTTATAATAAAAATATAAGTGGAGAAAATAATACCTTGAAAATGTGTCTGCCGCAATCAAGCAGACGGCAGATAAGTGTGATTCTGCTCTGGGCGAGTCATTTACTGTCCCCACGGAGGGCGAGATATTGTCTGATGTCCTCACATACTGGCTTGATCTAACAAGATAGGGCACAATTAATGTCAAATGTTTAATAGAAATTACAAATATACGACACATTAGATACAGGGAACAGCTGCTTTAAATGCACTGAAAAACAAGAGGCGCGATGGATCCAAATTGCACGCAATCAGATTGACGCAGTGAGAATAAACCCAGCATTTAACACACGGGATCCACTCGCTGTGTGAAAGTAATCAACTAAAAAAATAACTTATTATTTTTTTCAGTTGTAGTCACAAAGCAGCTAAAAATCTGGTAAGAAAATAATTGATATGTATTCAGATTTACGGTGCCCAGGCACCTTCCTTTTGACCCTTATGCACATGCACACTCAGTTAAGCTAAGCGTGCATGTGTTTCCAATTATGAGATGTAAAATGCTGCCCAACACTGTTGAATTTGCTCACTTCAACATGGCTGATCCTTCTTTTCTCTGACGCAGGGGCGGATATACTATTGGTGTTACCTGTGCATCTGCGTAGGGGTCCAAGAGACAAGGGGTCCACTTCCATCTCCAAAGCTGCAAACCGCTTTTGTCACAAACACTTAAAGGGATACAGTATGGTTAATGTAGAAAGACCCCCATACATATTAGCATATTAGATGGTCTCCCATGTGTGACCATTTTTAAGAACGGCTGCTGTATGAGACAGTTGTTCTTTGCATACTTAGTATTGAAATCAATTGAAGCTATATAGAAATCGGCCCCCTTAGAGGTACCAGTGTGGCCCACCAAAGAGGGTGAAACCATTGAAGTATTGGTTTCTAAGGAATGGGTTTTTTTTGGGGGGGGGATTGGAAGAGATGGAAGCAGAAGAATTGGCACATGGCGCAGCAGTAGCAAAAGGAGCGTCCATGGCAGAGAGTCAAGGCAAACTGGAGCCGGACCAGGTGAGAAGGTAGAAATGGCCTCCTTGTCTACATTGTATGTAATTGAAGGGATTAATTACAACTCTCACACTAGAAGGTTAGATTCCTGGAGAAAAGAGCAACCAAACCAGTAGAGATAAGCAAATGCAATGGGACCTTATGACAACGAGAAGGCACCTGGTGTACCGACAACACAACTGGGAGCAAGATTAAATGGATCGTGGTAATCCAGTATATTACTGGAAATTATGTGTAATATGTTCTTAACCATCATAAAAAGATGTTTCTTAGGTTCTGAGATTTCTCCAGACCCCAAAGCATAATAAACATAGGGGGAGGGAGGAGGATAAGAAATTAAAAAAAGCACCTTCTACTCACCTATCCTTGGCCGCCCCTTGATTCCTAACATTGCCTTTCCCTGCCACCATGGCACACCCGTTCTCATTGTGGGTCTCTGATCTTCTGGTGCTGAGGCCCATGCTGTCACTTTAGGGTGACTCACACCATTGATATCAAGGATGTTCGTTGGCCCACGCACCTCGCTACCATGTGACCGTGTGGATCTCAGCGCCAGAAAAATGGAAGACCGTGAAGCTACGGTTCGGAATGGAGTCAACTGAAGCAGTCAGGCAAAGGGCTTGGACACTTGGACAGGTGACTAAAATGTGATTTATTTATTTTATTTTATTTTTTTTTACGATTTTTTTTTTATTTTCCCGGCCCTCAAAAGAATCCTGCAAAAATGATGGCCAAATCGAATTTTGAAAAATGTTGGCTTTGCCATAATCTGAATTTTGGTTGAAATTTGCAACGAATATGATTTGTTACAGATTGGTTGACTCCACTACAATTACTAACAATATTACTAATAACCAAGTTTGTCTTGAGCGGGGGTGTAGCTAAGAGGTCAGCTGTAGAGGCATGTGAGCCATGTGCTTGGTACCTCGGTGAAGGAGCAACAAGGCACTCTTACCATACTTGGCTAGAAGAGGGAAGTAAATATTGGGTCCAGGACTGGCGACTATGGGATAAATCAAGAGCTAAAAGAGAACCTATTACCGGGAGAGGTTATTCTATTCTATTTTATTTAAAAAAAAAAATAATAATAATAATTTTGTAAATCTGACAAGTAAAAAATATACAATAAATAGATTTCCTAAGGGAACGGGTAAATTATGCAAATTTTTAACTCTCCTCTCCAGGGATCGTGAGCGCGTCCTTTCTACTTTTAGTACATTTGTTTGCTTGTTTTCTTTATTATTTATCTTTACAAAATATTTTTTGGTTAGATCCGACACTTTTTCACTTAATAACAGAATGTCTTTTACTCGATTTTAGGTTTTTATTTCACTTTAAGGTGTATCTACTTATAAATGACTGATATCAGATGCAAAATTCTTTTCCAACTTTTAAGTTTTCAAACTGGACTTGTTGTTTTTTTTTTTTAGCTCGACAGACTAACAAGTTGCAAGAGGGGAATTGCACGACTACTAGACTCCCAAACTTAAAACTTTGGTGTTGTTAACATTGCACTGCCATCTAGTGTCCTTTGCCCTTGAAAGTTGATGGTGTGTTTTATAAAGATCTATTCTCAAGGCTCAAGTATCTGATGATGTTGAGCTATATGCACACAACTAAGATCGTTTTGACGACTGGATATCCCCAAAATTTCAGATTTCAACCTGTTTGAGGAGCAAATCTTTTGAAATTCAAATTAGTCAAATAATCCTCGAATTGGGCCTGGAATTTCGACTTGCGTCAAATAAATTCAGTGAGAATTTAACCTTCTGCAAAGGGATTAAAGAAACCTCTCATTCTCACCTCTTCTTGGCCCTCCCCATATCTTTCTCGTAGACGGCAATCCTCAGACTGCTAGGCCCATCTTCTATTTTTGGGCCTCTAGTGTGGCCAAACGTTTGGGACAGGTTACAGGACACCCGTTAATGGCGTGCGTCTCTCCCCAATTGACGGGGACTACATCTGATGTGATAGCGTAGGTCCTAGGGGAGAACAGCAGAACTGGAGGTCTAGAAAGAAAAGAAGATTGAAAACCGAAAAGACAGAAACGGAGAGCCGACTGGGGTACTCGAGTGACCAGAGAAATTTGGATGAGGAGAAGAGAGCATAACATATTTCAACAAATCCATTTGAGTCGAAAAATCTTAGATTCCAGTAGGTTTACGTGGTAGCTGTTGAAAACTATATAAAACTTTTTACAAGTGAAACGTGTGGGAAAAAAAATACTTTATCTGTTAAAAAAAAATTGAAGTTATGAAACTTTACAAATTACTTTATTAGGGGATTTGTCTTTATACTTTTTTAAAAAAAAAAATGCATATACAAGTGCCTACAAGTAGTATTCAACCCCCTGCAGATTTAGCAGGTTTGATAAGATGCAAATAGGTTAGAGCCTTCAAACTTCACACAAGAGCAGGATTTATTAACAGATGCATAAATCTTACAAACCAAAAAGTTATGTTGCTCAGTTAAATTTTAATAAATTTTAAACATAAAAGTGTGGGTCAATTATTATTCAACCCCTAGGTTTAATATTTTGTGGAATAACCCTTGTTTACAATTACAGCTAATAATCGTCTTTTATAAGACCTGATCAGGCCGGCACAGGTCTCTGGAGTTATCTTGGCCCACTCCTCCATGCAGATCTTCTCCAAGTTATCTAGGTTCTTTGGGTGTCTCATGTGGACTTTAATCTTGAGCTCCTTCCACAAGTTTTCAATTGGGTTAAGGTCAGGAGACTGACTAGGCCACTCCAACACCTTGATTTTTTGCCTCTTGAACCAGGCCTTGGTTTTCTTGGCTGTGTGCTTTGGGTCGTTGTCTTGTTGGAAGATGAAATGACGACCCATCTTAAGATCCTTGATGGAGGAGCGGAGGTTCTTGGCCAAAATCTCCAGGTAGGCCTTGCTATCCATCTTCCCATGGATGCGGACCAGATGGCCAGGCCCCTTGGCTGAGAAACAGCCCCACAGCATGATGCTGCCACCACCATGCTTGGCTGTAGGGATGGTATTCTTGGGGTCGTATGCAGTGCCATCCAGTCTCCAAACGTCACGTGTGTGGTTGGCACCAAAGATCTCGATCTTGGTCTCATCAGGCCAGAGAACCTTGAACCAGTCTGTCTCAGAGTCCTCCAAGTGATCATGAGCAAACTGTAGACGAGCCTTGACATGACGCTTTGAAAGTAAAGGTACCTTATGGACTCGTCTGGAACGGAGACCATTGCGGTGGAGTACGTTACTTATGGCATTGACTGAAACCAATGTCCCCACTGCCATGAGATCTTCCCGGAGCTCCTTCCTTGTTGTCCTTGGGTTAGCCTTGACTCTTCGGACAAGCCTGGCCTCGGCACGGGAGGAAACTTTCAAAGGCGGTCCAGGCCGTGGAAGGCTAACAGTAGTTCCATAAGCCTTCCACTTCCGGATGATGCTCCCAACAGTGGAGACAGGTAGGCCCAACTCCTTGGAAAGGGTTTCGTACCCCTTGCCAGCCTTGTGACCCTCCACGATCTTGTCTCTGATGGCCTTGGAATGCTCCTTTGTCTTTCCCATGTTGACCATGTATGAGTGCTGTTCACAAGTTTGGGGAGGGTCTTAAATAGTCAGAAAAGGCTGGAAAAAGAGATAATTAATCCAAACATGTGAAGCTCATTGTTCTTTGTGCCTGAAATACTTCTTAATACTTTAGGGGAACCAAACAGAATTCTGGTGGTTTGAGGGGTTGAATAATAAATGACCCTCTGAATAAACTTTTCACAATTTAAAAAAAAATTAAACAAAGAAATAACATTCTTTTTTGCTGCAGTGCATTTCACACTTCCAGGCTGATCTACAGTCCAAATGTCACAATGCCAAGTTAATTCCGAATGTGTAAACCTGCTAAATCTGCAGGGGGTTGAATACTACTTGTAGGCACTGTAAGAGGCTTCTTCACCCCTGGTTTACCCCAGTCTATTTCCTGAATTCAGTTGCATTGATATCAGAATGCACTCATTTGGAGTACAGATGATGGCAGTGATAGGATTCTACTCAGCTCCTATATCTCACTAACTCTGGAGATAAGCTGTTACAGGAGATTGTTCTGATAGGTACAACATTCAGAGAAGGAGACAGGTGCTGAACCATCACTGCCATCATCTGTACTCCAAATGAGTATGTACTAAGATCAGTACAGCAGAAGACAGGAAATAGACTGGAGAAAAGCAGGGGTTTGGAAGACACTTGCATGCAAGTTTTTTTTTTTCCCCCACAAGTTCCCTAATAAAGAGATTTGAAAAAGTTTAATAACTTTCCACCCTGTACAAAATTACTGGAAAAAAATTAAAAACCTAGTCTCTAAAAGTTTTCCACCGTTTTGTTTCTGCAGATCCTAGGCAGTATAACTGTATGTTCTCCCCATGTTTGCGTGGGTTTCCTCCGGGTACTCCGGTTTCCTCCCACATTCCAAAGACATACTGATAGGGAATTTAGATTGTGAGCCCCATTGGGGACAGTGATGATAATGTGTGCAAACTGTAAAGCGCTGCGGAATATGTTAGCGCTATATAAAAATAAAGATTATTATTATGGAAACTCATAGGTTTGCTAGGAGCTGTATACACCAAATGGTTGGATCATTTTATATCAAGATTTTTGCAAAGTTGCTGCATTTTAGATGTAGTTCAGCAATAATAAACTGACTGCAATGATGGACACATCCATTTATTATTGCCCTCTAGCATCTAGCCGATAGTCAAAGACTTTTTTAATCAACGGGAATTATTTTGTATAAATGTTCTGCCGTCGGTTCACTGCTAATTGTGCAGTAAATTAATGATCATGGATTTGTTTGCTAATGTCACCCTAGTTGCACATATCAAATCATAAGAAGGCAAGCGATTGTCCTGGAATATCCATTACCGGAGCCTATAATGTCGATACTCTGGCTGTGTAACCGGCTTACACGCAGGGTTTTGCACACATGGAAATCTGATGTGACAGAGTGGCACAAATTACGTTTACAATAAATGATGAGCAGTGCTGCAGCGTACAATTTACTCTGACATGAAACGATGTGATAACACATTATATGTCGGTTCCACTTGACACCCAGTAAACGAATTCTGAACCTCAAGGATCATTTCATGTGCAGTCTTTCAATGTTATAATGCTGTATAATAGTAAGAAAAAAAAGAAGAAATTGCTCAATATGAAGGATACATTCATTATAAGGGCTGCTACTTTTATTTGGCATATTTGGCACATCTTTCCGGAAAACTTTGCAGAACCTCCCGGTTAGCAGAACTCTTTGATGGTTTCTTGAGTCCCAGCTGAGGAATGGCATGTAGACACAATGAACCAAATTAATTGCAAACGTCACAAAAAATTATGATTTGCCAGAATATAAATTTGCCACAATTAAAGTGGTATCCTACCCTAATATAATAATAATAATAATAATAATAATAATCTTTATTTATATATCGCCAACATATTCCGCAGCGCTTTACAGTTTAACAGTTTCAAAACACAAGTCATAAGTAACAACGCTAACAATACAATAATTAAAGCAAAATAAGACGAAATAAGCTGCCCCTGCTCGTGAGAGCGTACAATCTACAATGAGGTGAGGGAGATACAGAGTACAGGTGTGTATTTACAATGGTGTATTTACAATGATGGTCCAGCCATCTTGCAGGAGTGAAGGATGGATGGAGATAGTGAATGGGCTACGCACGCACACTTACACAGAGAATGACTTTGATTAGTGAATGTGATAGGCCGCTCTGAACAGGTGTGTTTTGAGGGAGCGCCTAAAACTATGCAAATTGTGGATAGTCCTGATTTCTTGGGGTAGAGCATTCCAGAGGATAGGAGCAGCACGGGAGAAGTCTTGGAGTCGGGAGTGGGAGGTACGGATTAGTGCAGAGGTTAGTCGAAAGTCGTTTGCAGAGCGCAGCGATCGGCTAGGCCGATAGACAGAAATGAGAGAAGAGATGTAAGGGGGTGCCGCACTGTGGAGAGCTTTGTGGGTGAGAACAAGTACTTTGAATTGGATCCTATAATGAATGGGCAGCCAATGTAAGGACTGGAGAAGAGCGGACGCGTCCGAGTACCGATTACCCAGATGGACGATCCTGGCTGCTGCATTGAGTATGGACTGGAGAGGGGATAGTCGAGTGACAGGGAGGCCAATTAATAGAGCGTTGCAGTAATCCAGGCGAGAGTGGATCAATGCAACAGTGAGGGTTTTTGTTGTTTCCATAGTGAGAAAAGGGCGGATTCTAGAGATGTTCTTTAGGTGTAAGCGGCAAGAGCGGGCAAGGGATTGTATATGGGATGTAAAGGAGAGATTGGTGTCAAACATAACACCCAGACAGCGCACCTGCTGCCGGGGTGTTATTGTGGTACCACCCACGGAGAAGGAAATGTCAGATTTAGGGAGGTTAGTAGACGGCGGGAGCAGAAGAAGTTCAGTTTTGGAGAGGTTGAGTTTCAGATAGAGAGCGGACATGATATTGGAGACTGCGGACAGACAGTCACTGGCGTTCTGTAGTACTGTGGGGGTAAGGTCGGGGGAAGACGTGTATAGTTGTGTGTCATCAGCATAAAGATGGTACTGAAAGCCAAATCTGCTGATGGTCTGTCCAATTGGGGCTGTGTAGAGAGAGAAAAGAAGGGGGCCAAGGACTGAGCCCTGAGGTACCCCGACAGCAAGAGGAAGAGGAGATGACGTGGAGCCAGAGAACAAAACACTGAAGGAGCGGTCAGAGAGATATGAAGAGAACCAGGAGAGTGCAGTGTCCTTAATGCCTAGTGACTGGAGCCTAGAGAGTAGGAGATGGTGGTCAACAGTATCGAAAGCTGCAGATAGGTCAAGAAGAATGAGCAGAGAGTGGTCACCGTTACGTTTTGCTGTCAGAAGGTCATTGGTCACTTTGATGAGTGCAGTTTCAGTCGAATGTAGGGGGCGGAAGCCGGACTGTGAAGGGTCTAGAAGGGAGTGAATGGAGAGGTAACGGGTAAGGCGGGAGTAAACTAGGCGTTCCAAAAGTTTAGAGATGAAGGGGAGATTGGAGACTGGTCTGTAGTTGTTTGTGCAAGATGGGTCGAGAGCAGGTTTCTTTAGTAGTGGAGTAACGATGGCGTGTTTGAAGGAGGATGGGAAAATGCCCGAGGAGAGGGAGAGATTAAAGATTGTAGTTAGGTGGGTTGTGACGACTGGAGAGAGACTGGAGGAGATGTGAGGGAATGGGGTCGGTAGTGCATGTAGTCAGACGAGAAGAAGAGAGGAGTCTGGAGACTTCTTCTTCTGTTATGGGATCAAATGTGGAGAGTGAGCCAGGGGAGATGTAGGAAGGGATGGGAGTCACAGCACTTGGTGGTTGGGAGCAGATTTCTTGACGGATATTATCTATTTTTTCTGTAAAGTGGGAGGCCAGGTCATCAGCACAAATGTCTGTGATAGGGGCTTGTGCTTTTGGCCTGAGGAGGGAGTGAAAAGTGTCAAAAAGTTTCTTGGGGTTGTTGGCTAGTGAGGAGATCAGGGTGGTGAAGTAGGTCTGTTTGGCAAGGTGAAGGGCAGCGTTATAGGTTCTTAACATAAATTTGAAGTGGATGAAGTCTTCTGGTGTGCGGGTTTTTCTCCATAGGCGTTCAGCACTCCTGGAGCATCGCTGGAGAAGTTGAGTTTGCGATGTGAGCCAGGGCTCTTTTACTCTGTGTTTGGAGGTTCTGAGGGTGAGGGGAGCTACTTGGTCAAGGGTGCTTCCAAGAGTGTCATTGTAGTGATGAACAGCCAGATTAGGACAGGAAAGAGAGGAGATTGGGGACAGAGATGAGTGTAGGGAATCTGAAAGTGTCTGAGGGTTAATAGCTTGTAGATTTCTGACTGTGTGGTAGGTAGGAATGAGCTGGGGTGGGCGAGGATTTGTGAGCGTGAAGGAGAGAATGTTGTGGTCAGAGAGTGGAAGCGGTGAGTTGTTTAGGTGGGAGATTGAACAGAGCCGGCAGAAGACCAGATCAAGGGTGTTACCGTCCTTATGTGTCTCAGAGGTTGAAAGCTGTGAGAGGCCTAGAGAGGTGGTTAGTGATAGAAGCTGGGATGCAGATGTGGAATTAGGGCTGTTAATGGGGATGTTGAAGTCTCCCAGGATGAGGGTTGGTAGTTCTGAGGACATGAAGTGTGGCAGCCAGGCTGAAAAGTGGTCAAGGAAGAGGGTGGGTGAGCCTGGGGGCTGGTATATGACCGCTACCCTGAGGGAGAGGGGACGGAAGAGCCTGATGGTGTGGACCTCAAAAGAAGGGAATAAGAGTGATGGGACTGGGGGGATGACCTGGAAAGTGCATTGTGGGGACAGGAGTATGCCAACTCCACCACCAGGTCTGTTTGTGGGTCTCGGGGAGTGAGAGAATTGTAAGCCACCGTAGGAAATGGCAGCAGGAGAGACAGTGTCAGAATCCTGAATCCAGGTTTCAGTGAGGGCCAACAGATTAAGAGAGTTGTATATATATAGTATATAATATATAGTAGGTGCAATAATTATAAAATTACCGGAGAGATTACATAGAATCCCACTGCTGCCTCCACATGTGAAGAACCCGCACCTTGCCACCCCACCTAACATCACAATTACATCTGTGGGATCACGTGGTACGTTCTCCTCACTTTCACCAATGTGACATTCCGCAACCCCTGGAGACATATCAGTTCATCTTTGCACAGTTTTACCCTGACATCACCTGTCCACATGGGACCAGAAGGAGACGAGGAGTGGGAGGAAACGGCCCACACTATCATTTACATGGCGCCACACATGCTCACAACCCTTACAGGCTCAGAAGCCCCTTTTCCTAGCATCAGTGAAACAGCGCCTGGTCAGCCCGGTAACACTGCCACAGTTCCTCATTAGATATGAGCCAGTCCGTTTATGGGATTATATAGGGCCAGAAACCAGCCCCGGTAGCATGAAAAGTTAAACAGAGTTCACAGATGTGTGGATTCATCGATTGAGAGAAAAGACCAACCCAAGGTTAAATTGTATATTTAATCTTCTTAAAGACACTCTAGACAATACACGTTATACATATACAATGGTCGGATATGCAAATACAATAGTGATAGGACAAAGTATGCAGAATATAAGAGACAGTTAACAGTCAGATGAAAGGCCTGGCTTGCGGGGGAGGGGGCTGCCACATGAGAGGCTGGTGTTCCCCTCTGTTCCTTGACTTCTCCCCACAAAAGCAATAGGCCATGCTTTACATAAGCATTTAACCCCTTTGGGTCACTCCCCTCCTATCCTAAATCACCTCCCCTTGCCTCTAGCAGCTAATACTCCAAAACCTAAGATGGGTCATAACGCCTTAATGGACGGTCCTAAGGAGGTGGTTTTGGTGCCATCAGACTTGGCCGGGCCCCTGCTATGCATTGAGACCAAACGCAGTGTTTCTACTTGGCTCCTACTAGCAATTCTACAGATCTTCCTACCCTGAGGTGATAGATTGAATCACTCTCGAGGTTCTGGGGTGACTATGGGCAGATTGTCCTCATTATAGTGTTTTGTGTGCCACCATCGATGTCGCAGATCTCTAGGCAGGAATCTTTCTTGAGCTCCACTGCCGACAATACAAAATAGCAGCATAGCTCCAGGGGGAGCTAACGTCGCCTGTCCTGGCTATGTGAGGGCTCAACCTGCATATAAGGAGCTATGTAGGGGCTCACACATATATAGGGGGTATGTGAGACCTTATACTGTATATAGGAGCTATGTGAGGGCGCATCCTGCATATAGGGAGCTATGTACTGGCTCATGTATGTAGGAGCTACAGTTGTGGCCAAAAGTATTGACACCCCTGCAATTCTGTCAGATAATACTCAGTTTCTTCGTTAAAATGATTGCAAACACAAATTCTTTGGTATTATTATCTTCATTTAATTTACCTTAAATGAAAAAACACAAAAGAGAATGAAGCAAAAAGAAAAACATTGATCATTTCACACAAAACTCCAAAAATGGGCCAGACAAAAGTATTGGCACCCTCAGCCTAATACTTGGTTGCACAACCTTTAGCCAAAATAACTGCGACCAACCGCTTCCGGTAACCATCAATGAGTTTCTTACAATGCTCTGCTGGAATTTTAGACCATTCTTCTTTGGCAGACTGCTCCAGGTCCCTGATATTTGAAGGGTGCCTTCTACAAACTGTCATTTTTTAGATCTCTCCACAGGTGTTCTATGGGATTCAGGTCTGGACTCATTGCTGGCCACCTTAGAAGTCTCCAGTGCTTTCTCTCAAACCATTTTCTACTGCTTTTTGAAGTATGTTTTGGGTCATTGTCCTGCTGGAAGACCCATGACCTCTGAGGGAGACTCAGCTTTCTCACACTGGGCCCTACATTATGCTGCAAAATTTGTTAGTAGTCTTCAGACTTCATAATGCCATGCACACGGTCAAGCAGTCCAGTGCCAGAGGCAGTAAAGCAACCCCAAAACATCAGGGAACCTCCACCATGTTTGACTGTAGGGACCGTGTTCTTTTCTTTGAATGCCTCTTTTTTTCTCCTTTAAACTCTATGTTGATGCCTTTGCCCAAAAAGCTCTACTTTTGTCTTATCTGACCAGAGAACATTCTTCCAAAACGTTTTAGGCTTTTTCAGGTAAGTTTTGGCAAACTCCAGCCTGGCTTTTTTATATCTCGGGGTAAGAAGTGGGGTCTTCCTGGGTATCCTACCATACAGTCCCTTTTCATTCAGACGCCGACGGATAGTACGGGTTAACACTGTTGTACCCTCGGACTGCAGGGCAGCTTAAACTTGTTTGGATGTTAGTCGAGGTTCTGTATCCAACATCCGCACAATCTTGCGTTGAAATCTCTTGTCAATTTTTCTTTTCCGTCCACATCTAGGAAGGTTAGCCACAGTGCCATGGGCTTTAAACTTCTTGATGACACTGCGCACGGTAGACACAGGAACATTCAGGTCTTTGGAGATGGACTTGTAGCCTTGAGATTACTCATGTTTCCTCACAATTTGGTTTCTCAAGTCCTCAGACAGTTCTTTGGTCTTCTTTCTTTTCTCCATGCTCAATGTGGTACACACAAGGACACAGGACAGAGGTTGAGTCAACTTTAATCCATGTCAACTGGCTGCAAGTGTGATTTAGTTATTGCCAACACCTGTTAGGTGCCACAGGTAAGTTACAGGTGCTGTTAATTACACAAATTAGAGACGCATCACATGATTTTTCGAACAGTGCCAATACTTTTGTCCACCCTCTTTTTTATGTTTGGTGTGGAATTATATCCAATTTGGCTTTAGGACAATTCTTTTTGTGTTTTTTTCATTTAAGACAAATTAAATGAAGATAATAATACCAAAGAATTTGTGTTTGCAATGATTTTCAGGAAGAAACTGAGTATTATCTGACAGAATTGCAGGGGTGTCAATACTTTTGGCCACAACTGTATGTGGGGGGCTCATCCTGCATATATGAGTTATGTGAGACCTGATACTGTATATAGGGGCTATGTGATACCTCATACTGCATATAGGGCTATATGAGACCTCATACTGTATATAAGAGCTATGTGAGACCTCATACTGTATATAGGAGCTATGGGAGACCTTATAAGTAGAGATGAGCGACTTTGCCTTTTTTCAAAAGTCGGGTCGAACGAAGTCGGCCGATAATCGTGAAAAGTCGAAGGCCGACTGAAACACGAAACCCAATGCAAGTCAATGGGGAAGAAAAGTCGGCAGTGACTGGAGGACAGGAAACACACCTACAGTGCCCATTTTAATGCCAAAAACATCAATTCTTATTACTTAAGCTTGTCAACCTTAATTTACTTTACAATAATAGTTAGGCATTGAAAACTGGGGGTTATTTGGCTAAAGTAATGGGGGGGCGGGTAGGGCTGGCTCCAGATTTTCGTGGGCCTAGGGCCAAAGAGTGTCTATGGGCTCCTTTAACACATTCCACAATTCATGATCCTCTGATACGGCAGAGAAATAGCGGTACAGTACAATGAAAAATACTTCACTTCTTACATCTCATGACTGATATCCATTTTAAATTCTCCAATAGCTCCAAAAACGGACAGTATATTACTCCATACAGTATTATGGACACCGCATAGTGCGCTATACAGAGTAGTGAGGCCCATATATTTCTCCATACAGAATCATTGGTCCCATATGTTTGAAACAGTATATGATGAGCTCCACATAATGCTACAGTATAAGTTGGTCCTCATGGATGAAGCTCCACTGTGTTATGGGCCCAAATAATGCTCCATATATAATGGGCCCCATTTCCAATGCTCCAGTGCATAATGGGCCCTGTAAATGCTGCTCCAGTGTCTGATGTCCACCCAGTTATTGAGGTGGAAAAATTTGCATATGTTGATGTTGGACATTCAGCAGCTGCAAATGGAGTAATTGGAGAAGTCCGCGGAAGAGGAGGACAAAAGCAAGCCATTTTTCTGGCAACCTACATGTCAGCAGGGGAGGGTGGGACAAAATCCTTTGAAACCCATGCATGGTTCATTTTAATGAAGGTTAGATCATCCACATTTTGGGTCGACAGACGGGTCCTTTTTTCTGTCAGGATTGATCCAGCAGCACTGAAGACTCGTTCAGATAACACACTAGCAGCAGGGCAAGTGAGCTCCTGTAAGGCATATTGTGCCAATTCAGGCCAGGTGTCAAGTTTACTGGCCCAATAGTCAAAGGGGAATGACCGGTGAGGGAGAACATCGATATGGGAGAAGTAGTTTGTTACCATAGTTGACAACTGCTGTCTCCTGTCACTTTCGATCGATGCAGTATTACCAGTCGTGTGAGCGGTACTTGAAAAATCAGTCCACAACATGGTCATGAAACCCCTGTGTCCAACGCCACTTCGGCTGTGTGCTGTTATGATGAGGCACCGAAGGAGGAAAAAACAAAATACCAGCTAAGTCCAGAAAACCAGAGAGGTTGGCAGCTATCGGATTGCAGACCCCTGAACCTATCCACAACAACTAGCAGTAGCCGTGGGGGGTTCCTACGGTGCCCTAGACCCCTCGATCACAGCCGGAGAACTACATAGCCTAAAGACATAAAGGGGAAAAATAAATTGCCCCAGAGCAGACCCCAAAGCAATAGGCAGCCCCCAACATATAATGACAGTGAAGCTTGATGAAAACACTAACACAGATAGAAAGATAGGTTGAGCAAATGATGGGGCCCAAGCTAACTACATAGGACAGGATAGGAAAGCTGCTGTCTGCCATCCGCAAAAACCCTATCAAAATGAGCCAACCGACTGACAGGAAAAACAGGCCCTGAAGTCGCTAGGCTTCAAAAGACTATATCAGCACTCAGGTATATTCTGAAGACAGAGCAAAAGAACAACAGATCAGAGACAAAAATGGAATTCAGCTCACCCCCGGCCGGGGATGGCAGAACTCCCAAAAAACAAAGCAAAACAAAAACAAAACTGAAGAGTACAAAGCAGAGCAGAAAAACTTAGCTTTGAGATGCAGGAATCAGACTGGTCTCCAAGAATCCAGCAGGAAAATCACCAGCCAGGAAAAAGGGAGTCGGCAGCCTTATATCCAGTCCTCAATTCCAGCCACCCAGTCATCATCTAGCTGCCCAGGTATTTGGTAATCAGTCTCACTACCTTCCTTCACAAGAGGAGGGAGTTCATCAGACCTCAATGGTGAAGGGAAAAATGAACTCACAACAGTACCTCCCCCTTGAGGAGGGGTCACCGAACCCTCATCTATGCCACCAGGGCGATCCGGGTGAGCCCGATGAAAGGCACGCACCAATCTTTCGGCATAAATATCAGAGGCAGAGACCCATGAATTATCCTCCTGACCATAACCCTTCCACTTAACCAAATACTGGAGTCTCCGTCTAGCCAGACGGGAATCCAGTATCTTCTCTACCTCATATTCCATGTTACCTTCAACCAATATAGGGTCAGGAGGTGCCACCACAGGAACTACTGGTTCAACAAACCTCTTCAACAAGGACTTATGAAACACATTATGAATTTTAAATGTGAAAGGAAGAGCCAACCGAAAATAGACCGGATTAATAATCTCCAAAATCTTGTAAGGTCCAATAAATCTAGGCTTAAACTTAGGAGAAGCCACCTTCATAGCGATATTTTTTGATGACAACCAAACCATATCACCCACCTTAAACTGGGGACCAACGGTCCTACGCCGGTTGGAAAACCGCTGGGCCTTTTCCTGGGAGAGAGACAACTTATCCACTACTTGGTCCCAGATCTGGTGCATTCTCTCCACCACAGTGTCAACACCTGGCCAGGAAGAAGGCTCCACCTGCCCTGAAGAAAATCGAGGGTGAAAACCAAAGTTACAAAGAAAAGGTGACATCAAAGTGGCAGAACTAGCTCTATTATTTAAAGCAAATTCGGCCAAGGGCAAAAATGAAACCCAATCATCCTGATCGGCAGAAATAAAACATCTCAAATACGACTCCAAAGTCTGGTTTGTTCTCTCCGTCTGCCCATTGGTCTGAGGGTGAAACGCAGAGGAGAAGGACAACTGAATTCCCAGCTTGGAACAGAAAGTCCTCCAAAATCTATACACAAACTGAACTCCTCTGTCAGATACAATGTTCTCAGGAATCCCGTGCAAGCGAACCACCTATTGCAAAAACAAGGGCACCAACTCAGAGGAAGATGGCAACTTAGGGAGTGGTACAAGATGGACCATCTTAGAGAATCTATCACAAATCACCCAAATGACAGTCATTCTCTGAGAGACAGGCATATCAGAGATAAAATCCATTGAAATATGGGTCCATGGCCTCCTGGGCACCGGCAAAGGCATCAACAAGCCACTAGAGCGAGAACAAAGTTTAGACCGGGAGCAAGTCCCACAGGACTGCACAAAATTCCTGACATCACGAGACAAGGCGGGCCACCAAAAAGACCGACTCACCAGATCTCTAGTACCAAAAATACCTGGATGACCAGCCAATGCAGAGCAATGAACTTCAGACATCACTCTCTTCCTCCACTGGTCAGGAACATACAACTTTCCACTAGGACAACGCTCAGGTTTGTCCTCCTGAAACTCTTCCAGAGCACGTCTCAAATCGGGCGAAATGGCAGAAAGAACTACCCCCTCGCCTAAGATGGTAGCAGGCTTAGTCACAACAGGAGAATCAGCAAGGAAACTCCTAGAGAGGGCGTCTGCCTTGACATTCTTAGTACCCGGAAGAAAAGAGACCACAAAATCAAAACGTGTGAAAAACAAGGCCCACCTAGCCTGTCTAGGATTCAAGCGCTTGGCCGACTCCAGGTAAATCAAATTCTTGTGGTCAGTAAGGACCACGACTTGGTGTTTGGCTCCCTCCAACCAATGTCTCCACTCCTCAAATGCCCATTTCATGGCCAACAGTTCCCGATTCCCCACATCATAGTTATGTTCGGATGGGGAGAACTTTCGGGAAAAGGAAGCACAAGGATGCATTTTAGATGTCACAGGATCTTTTTGGGACAACACCGCTCCTGCACCAATCTCAGAAGCGTCCACCTCCACCTGAAACGGGAGTGAGACATCAGGTTGCCGCAAAACCGGAGCAGAAGTGAATCTTCGCTTCAGCTCCTGAAAGGAAGAAACAGCCTCCGGAGACCAATTCAGCACATCAGCACCCTTCCTAGTCAAATCCGTCAATGGCTTGGCAATACCAGAAAAATTAGCTATAAATTTCCGATAATTAGCAAAACCCAAAAACTTCTGGAGGGCCTTCAAAGAAGTGGACTGAACCCAATCATAAATGGCCTGTACCTTGGCCGGGTCCATTTCAATAGTTGACGGAGACAAAATAAATCCCAAAAATGAAATCCTCTGTACCCCAAAAAGGCATTTCCATCCCTTGACATACAGGGAATTCTCCCTCAAAATCCGGAACACAGTCCGAACATGTTCCACATGAGAGTCCCAATTCTTGGAGAAGATCAAAATATCATCCAGATAGATAATCTAAAATGTATCCACAAAGTCTCGGAATATATCGTTCATGAAGCATTGGAAGACAGAAGGGGCATTAGTGAGCCCAAAAGGCATCACCAGGTACTCAAAATGTCCCTCCTGAGTATTAAACACCGTCTTCCATTCATCCCAATGCTTAATGCGAATAAGATTATACGCCCCCCTGAGGTCAAGCTTGGTAAACCAGCAAGCACCTTTAACTCTGGAGAATAGATCAGAAATCAGGGGTAACGGATACTGATATTTAACAGTAATTTTGTTGAGGGCACGATAGTCAATACAAGGCCTTAATGAACCATCCTTTTTAGCCACACAAAAAAACCCAGCACCTAAGGGTGAAGAGGATGGTCTAATATGACCCTTCTCCAATGCCTCCTTAATATAGGATCGCATAGCCTCATGCTCGTGTACAGATAAATTGAAAGGCCGACCCTTGGGGAATTTACACCCCGGGTTCAGCTCAATTGCACAGTCATAACTCCTATGAGGAGGCAAAGACGCAGACTCATTCTCACTAAATACATCATAAAAGTCAGCCAAATAGTCAGGAACATCATGTGACTGGGGAGAGGTGGAGAAAACAGGAGCATCAATAAGGGCACACCGACAACCCCAACTCACCACAGACAAAGATTTCCAATCCAGAACTGGATTATGGATTTGCAACCAGGGAAACCCAAGAACAATGGTATCATGCAAATTATGCAACACCAAAAATCTGCAATTTTCTTGATGGTCTGGGGCGACCCGCATTACCACCTGGGTCCAAAACTGAGGTTTATTCTTCGCCAAAGGAGTAGCATCAATACCCCTCAAAGGGATAGGCGTCCGTAGAGGTGTCATAGGAAATCTACAACGTTTAGCAAAATCCAAGTCCATCAGGTTCAGAGC
Source organism: Dendrobates tinctorius (assembly GCF_039654945.1). Lineage (NCBI taxonomy): Eukaryota > Metazoa > Chordata > Amphibia > Anura > Dendrobatidae > Dendrobates > Dendrobates tinctorius. Next base: position 10,054,850 of record NW_027361695.1, on the reverse strand, counting down.
TGCTCCTGAATCCACAAAAGCCTTGGCGGAAAATATGGACAGGGAGCAGGTCAGAGTAATTGCCAGAAGAAACTTAGGTTGAACACCACCCACAGAAAACGTGTGTGCACAACGTTTCTCTCGTTTAGGGCAAACAGAATTAATATGCGAGGCATCTCCACAAAAAAACACAGCTTATTAAGCCTTCTGAACTCCTGACGTTGCGCCCTAGACAAAACTCTATCACATTGCATAGGTTCAGACATTTGTTCAACAGGTGGCAACATCTCTCGTGTAGTTTTGCGTTCACGTAAACGCCGATCCACCTGAATGGCTAATGACATAGAATCGTCAAGACCAGAGGGAACAGGAAATCCCACCATAGTATCTTTTACAGTTTCTGACAAACCCTTCCGAAAGAGGGCTGCCAAGGCACCATCATTCCAGGTAGAAAGGACCGCCCACTTTTGGAATTTTTGACAGTACAACTCTGCCGAATCCCGACCCTGGCTTAATGCCAACAGGGTCTTTTCAGCCTGATCAATAGCATTAGGTTCATCATACAACAACCCCAACGCTTGAAAAAATGCGTTCACATTATTCAGAATAGGATCATCAGGTTTCAAAGAAAACGCCCAATCCTGGGGATCGCCGCGCAGCAAAGAGATGACAATCTTAACCTGCTGCGCGGAGTTCCCCGACAAGTTAGGCTTCAAGGCAAAAAATAATTTACAATTATTCTTGAAATTCAAGAATTTAGACCGATCCCCAAAAAACACATCAGGAGTAGGAATCTTTGGTTCAGTAGCATGTGAATGAGCAAGATAGGCGGAAATTCCCCGCACTTCAGCAGCAAGCTGCTCCACACGATCAGACAATTGCTTCATCTCCATTGAGAGGAAAATTCCCCCTACGGCCTCAGAGATATAGAGGAAAAAATATGCACGCAAAAAAAAAAAATTCTGACACTTTTTGTTATTTTTTTTTTTTTTTTTTACAATTCTCTCCTGCTATTGAGTACCCTAGGATCTGCGGTATGGCTGGTGATTCTGTTATGATGAGTCACCGAAGGAGGAAAAAACAAAATACCAGCTAAGTCCAGAAAAAACAGAGAGGTTGGTAGCTATCGGATTGCAGACCCCTGAACCTATCCACAAAAACTAGCAGTAGCCGTGGGGGGTTCCTTCGGTGCCCTAGACCCCTCGATCACAGCCGGAGAACTACATAGCCTAAAGACAGAAAGGGGAAAAACTAAACTGCCCCAGAGCAGACCCCAAAGCAATAGGCAGCCCCCAACATATAATGACGGTGAAGCAAGATGAAAACACTAACACAGATAGAAAGATAGGTTGAGCAAATGATGGGGCCCAAGCTAACTACATAGGACAGGATAGGAAAGCTGCTGTCTGCCATCCGCAAAAACCCTATCAAAATGAGCCAACCGACTGACAGGAAAAACAGGCCCTGAAGTCGCTAGGCTTCAAAAGACTATATCAGCACTCAGGTATATTCTGAAGACAGAGCAAAAGAACAACAGATCAGAGACAAAAATGGAATTCAGCTCACCCACGGCCGGGGATGGCAGAACTCCCAAAAAACAAGGCAAAACAAAAACAAAACTGAAGAGTACAAAGCAGAGCAGAAAATCTTAGCTTCGGCAGCCTTATATCCAGTCCTCAGTTCCAGCCACCCAGTCATCATCTAGCTGCCCAGGTGTTTGGTAATCAGTCTCACTACCTTCCTTCACTAGAGGAGGGAGTTCATCAGACCTCAATGGTGAAGGGAAAAATGAACTCACAACAGTGTGCACCACGAACACCTCTTCCATGTTGCCCCCTACGGCTCGTTGGAAAAACATCACCGCCGCTGTGTGCTGGGAATGCCTCAAACAAATGGTTTACCAGAGTTGCTTGTTTGTTAGCCAATATTAGCTCTAGGTTCTCCTGTGGCATGATGTTTTGGAATTTGCCTTTATAGCGTGGATCCAGGATGCTGGCCAACCAGTAGTCGTCATCGTTCATCATTTTGGCAATGTTGGGGTCCCTTTTTAGGACCTGCAAGGCATAAACAGACATGTGGACCAATGTTCCAGGTGTCAATGATGCACTGCGAGTGCTGGGTGGAGGAGCACTTTCTTGCAAATCCACATCCCTCCAGTCACGCACAAACATTGTCCCTGACCTTGCCACGCCAACATTTTTTCTTGCCCCCTGAGAAGCATCCTCCTCTCCAAAATAATCATCCCCATCATCCTCCTCCTCTTTCTCTTCTTCCTCCACCTCGTCCACGAGACTTCCCTGAACAGACAATGGCTGACTGTCATCAAGGCTTCCCTCCTCCTCTTCCTCCTCGGCTGCAGATGCCTGCTTCTTAATGTGCGTCAAAGTTTGCAGGAGCAGACGCATAAGTGGGATGCTCATGCTTATGATGGCATCATCTGCGCTTACCAGCCGTGTGCATTCCTCAAAACACTGAAGGACTTTACAGAGGTCTTTCAGCTTCGACCACTGCACACCAGACAACTCAATGTCTGCCTGCAAACTGCCTGCCCGTGTATCCTCCCACAAATGAATTACAGCCTGCCTCTGTTCGCACAGCCTCTGAACCATGTGCAGGGTGGAGTTCCACCTTGTTGCAACGTCGACAATTAGGCGGTACTTGGGAAGGTGGAGCAATCGCTGCAGCTTCTGCATACGACTGGAGTGTACAGGCAACCGGCGGATGTGCGAGCACAGTCTTCGCACCTTATGGAGCAGGGCTGTTAACTCCGGATAATTATTGAGGAAGCACTGCACCACCAGGTTCAAGGTGTGAGCCAGGCAAGGTATGTGTCTGAGTTTTGAAAGGGCTATGGCTGCCACAAAATTCAGGCCGTTATCACTAACTACCTTGCCTGCCTCAAGATGTAGACTGCCCAGCCATGACTTAGTTTGTTGCTGCAAGTAGTCGGCCAGTACCTCTGCAGTGTGTCTGTTGTCGCCCAAACACATCATCTTTAGCACAGCCTGCTGACGCTTACCACTAGCTGTTCGATAGTGGGACAGCTCGTGTGCAACACTGGCAGCTGCGGATGGACTGCTCGTGTGACTGCGCTCTGTGGACGAGCTTTTGCTTGAGGAGGAGGGTCGAATGCCTACAGCCAACTGTTTCCTATACCATGGGCTAGGCAGCACTGTCCCACCGCCGCTGTCCCCTGTGGACCCTGCATCCACCACATTAACTCAGTGCGCAGTGATGGACACGTAATGGCCCTGGCCATGTCTACTGGACCATGCATCTGTTGTGAGGTGCACCTTTCCACTCACTGATTGCTTGAGTGCATGGACAATGCGGTCTTTCACATGCACATGGAGGGCTGGGAAGGCTTTTCACGAAAAGAAGTGCCGACTGGGTAGGTCGTAGCGTGGTACTGCGTAGGCCATGAGCTCGCGGAAAGCTTTGCTTTCAACCAACCGGTAGGGCATCATCTCTAACGAGATTAGTTTGGCAATGTGGGCGTTCAAAGCCAATGTACGCGGATAAGAGTATGAGTACTTTCTTTTCCTACTCAGAGTCTCTGGTAGGGTGAGCTGGACTTGAGAGCTGCATATGGTGGAACTAGCGGTGGACATGGCGGACTGAGAGAGGGTTGGTGATGGTGTTGGTGGTGTTGCTGATGGCCTAGATTCAGTCTTTCGTAGCAATAACATTGTGATTCCATGACTGCTTTGCCCTTGCTACGACACCTCAACATTTGCTGCTGGTGGTGTGCTAACCGGTGGGCTTACAGTGGGGGAAGCGATGTAGCGTTGCTGACTACCATCATTCGGAGCAGGTGCACATGTGGTACGTGAGGTTTGGTAGTCCGTCCACGCTTGCAAGTGCATGGTGGTTAAATGTCTAAGCATGCAACTGGTATTCAAATTTCTCAGATTTTTCCCTCGGCTAAAGGTCTTTGCGCACTTCTTGCAGATAACTTTTGCCTGATCATTAGGATTTTGTTCAAAAAAGTGCCACACTGCACTCTTCCTACTATGGAAGACATTTTGAGACCTTGCACGCTGTGCTAATTTGACCGTCTGGCCAAGCTGTCCAGCAACTCTTTTGGTTTTTGTAACACGTTTTTGGACTGCTACGGTCCTGCCAGATAACAGCTGTTGCGATGTCGTTGCCTGCTGCGGATGCTCCTCCTCCTCTTCTGAGCTATTGGCAGCGGCACTCTCTTCCCCCAATGGATGCCAATTGGGGTCAACAACTGGGTCATCCATCACCTCATCTTCAATTTCATGTGCACCTTCCTCTGTGTCACCGTGTAAGGTGGTATAGTAAGCGGGAAGGGGCACCTGAGTTTCATCAGGGTCTGATTCTGCCTCAGTACACTGCGAGGACAATGTAGTGCTCTGAGTGAATGTACCAGCCGAAATATCTAGCAGTGGCTGTGCATCAGTGCACTCCATGTCAGATTCATCTTGGACTGGGGAATTCACGATTTGACTTGCTAACCCATGCATGGTATGTGAAAAGAACTCCATGGAGTAATCGGTAGTGTGGCCTGCCACATCCTTCACTTTTGGTAGGGGTGAAGGACACAAGGAAAGGTGTTGTTCCTGACCAGGAGCCTCCAATGACGACTCAGTGCTTTTATTTTTTAAAACTTCAGAAGAGGAGGCGAGAGAGCAGGGGCTGTGTCAGCAATGTAAGCCAAAACTTGTTCCTGAAGCTCCGGCTTTAAAAGGGGTTTACCTACTCCCAGAAAAGAGAGCCTTCGAGGCCTTGTGGAGCCAGACGATGACGCAGGCTCAACACCTCCTGCCTTAGGTGCTATTGTGCTTTTGCCACTACCAACAGATGCAACACCACCATCGGGACCAGCTGGCAACCCCCGCCCACTTCCATGGCGTCTTCCACCATACTTGCTCATTTTTGTGAAAATGTACCCAAAATACCACCAGCTACATGGTACTGTAAAAGAAGGTAGAAGGTGTATCTACTATTGGTGAGAATTTGAATCTCACTAGAGATTTGAGGACGCAGAACTATTGTCTCAGGCCCAGTAGAGATTACACCTCTATGTAACAGGCTGAAATTGGATGGTGAATGACAATGTGGAGGGTGTCTATAGGATTGGTGAGAATTTGGATCTCACTAGAGATTTTAGGACACAGATCTATTGTCTCTGGCCCAGTAGAGATTACACCTCAATGTAACAGGCTGAAATTGGATGGTGAATGACAAGGTGGAGGGTGTCTATAGGATTGGTGAGAATTTGGATCTCACTTGAGATTTGAGGACGCTGACAATGATGCTCTCAGCACAAGTATGGACGCAGGCAGCCTAATAATCAGGACTGCTGCACACACAAAAGGGTGGAAAAATGAATGCTTGGTAACTGTGCAGAAAAGAGGAAGAAAAGTATTTTTGCTTTTAAAAAAGCAGTTTGCACAGCAGTGTGCAAACAGCAATGCAGCTATCAGGGAGCCTTATAAGGCAGCCTAATAACCAACAGAGCTGATGCACAAAAATATATCCTCCCCTGTCACTGCACACAAACTGTTGTGTTGTAAGTGGAAATCGCTAGCAGCAGAAGCAGTTTTTTTGGTTCTTCTTCCCTGCCTAACGCTCTCCCTACAGAATCATCATCAGCAGCAGCTCTCCCTATGCTAAGATCGGCATAAGTAAGATGGCGGTCTGCGTTCACGCCCTTTTGTAGCCCCTGTGACGCCACACAAAGCCAGCCAATCACTTGCATGCCCTTCTCAAAGATGGTGGTGACCGATGCCTATGTCATCGCGTTGCCCACAGTGTGCGTCCTCCATCATTGGCTGAAAAAGGGCGCTGGAAGCATCTTTTGAAACGCGACTTTGGCGTTCTGGTCGCCGACCTCGTGGCCAACCTCACGCTATGGTCGGGTTTCGTTTCATGAGACCCGACTTCAGCGAAAGTCGGCGACTTTTGAATATGACCGACCCATTTCGCTCAACTCTACTTATAAGGGATATAGGGACTATTTGAGACCTTATACTGTATATAGGGGCTATGTGAGGGCACATCCTGTATATAGGGAGCTATGTACCGGCTCATATGTATGTAGGAGCTAAAAGGGGGCTTATCCTGCATGTATGAGCTATATGAGACCTTTTAAGGCATATAGGGACTATATGAGACCTCATACTGCATATAGGAACTATATGAGACCTCATACTGTACATAGGGGCTATATGAGGGCACATCCTGCATATAGGGAGCCATGTCGGGGCGCATGCATATGTCGGGGCTATGTGAGACCTCATACTGTATATAGGGGCTATGTGAGGGCACATCCTGCATATAGGGAGCTATGTTGGGTGTCATGCTTATGTCGTGGGTATGTGAGACCTCATACTGTATATAGGGGCTATGTGAGGGCACATCCTGCATATAGGGAGTGATCTAGGGGCATTAATGTGCTGATAGGGCCATTGACTCTATTGGTGCAGATGGAGTCACCATTTGCTCAGTCATGCATCATTGTCAGCTGTATACGCCTATTGGAGGCGGACACCAAGATGTAACCTACTACATTAACCTGTCCGCCTCCAGTAGGCGTATATGGCTGACAATGATGCACGACTGAGCAAATGGTGACTCCATCTCCACCATTAGGCTGAGTTCACACGTGGCGTTTTTTTCACGTTTCCGCGGCGGTTTTAACCGCGCGATTTTGCCGCGAAAACGCGAAAAATAAGCATCCCATGCATTCCTATGGGATTCCGCAATGCTGTACTAATGCTGCGGTTTTTACCGCGGCGGAATCGCTTCGCGGTAAAAACCACAGCATGCTCATTAATTTGCGGAATCGCGGCGATCCCGCACCCATAGGAATGCATTGTTCCGCTTATTTCCCGCATGTGGCTGTGCACACCATGCGGAAAGTAAGCAGAACATTTGCGGATGGTACCCACGGTCCGGAGGAGAGGAGACTGTCCTCCGGGCTTTGGGTACCATATCCCTGCAAAAAATAGAATTTAAAAATAAAAAATATTGTTATTCTCACCCTTCGACGTCCCGCGCAGTCTTCCTGCTTCTCTTCACGCTCTCGTTCCCAGTAGTCCTTTGCGAAAATGCCCACGATGGCGTCCGTTCTCGCGGGATCGCGAAGTCTCGCGGTCATTCGCGCGACGTCATCGCGAATTACCGCGAGAACTGACGTCATCACGGGCATTTTCGCAAAGGATTACTGGGAACGGATGCGCGGGACGTCGGAAGGTGAGAATAACACTATTTTTTTTTTTTTTTTACATTCTATCTTTTACTATTGATGCCGCAAAGGCAGCCTCAGTAGTAAAAAGTTGGTCACACTTGTCAAACACTATGTTTGACGAGTGTGACCAACCTGTCAATCAGTTCTCCAAGCGATGCTACAGATCGCTTGGAGAACGCTAGCATTTTGCAAGATGCTAGTTTTTCCGCGGGAAAATCGCGGGAATTTAAAATGCGATTTTCCCGCGGACTAGAATTCCGGAATTCTCGCGGTAATTTCCGCGAGAGTTCCGGTACGTGTGCACTTAGCCTTAGAGTCAATGGCCCTGTCAGCGCATATGCCCGAATCCCGTTCTGCAGGGGAGTTTGGATGTCACCGAACATGGGAAAGAGCACAGTCTGAAAGGCCCTTAATGACAAATCTTTGTAATCCTAGATGGCGCTCACCAATTTATATAACCTCTATTGGTTTATTTAAAAAAAATATCAGACGGGCTAGAAAGGGACTAAATGGCCCGGTACATGCCACCTTTCTACATAAACTCCCATGGATGTAGATCAATGATCTCTATCAGCCAACGAGTCACACAAATCTAAGCTTAACCCACTGGTTTGCGAGTTGCTAAAGGGGTAGTCCATGAACTATTTTGGGTTGTGTCTTGTATTTCCGGCTTAAATCCATTGAGTTTAATAAAAGCAAGCTGCAATACCAGACATTACCTTTGCACAAGGGTGGCGCTGTTTGTAGACACAGACATTGCACAATGGCCCAGTCTTCTAATTTTAAACAACCCCTTTAATGGGTTCAGTCCCAGAAGCAACTTCCCTTTACGTCCTTTTCTCATTGTCACTATTCCCAAGCACATCACAATCGGCTTAGTTTGTTATGAATAAAGATAGTTTTGATGCTGTAGTCGTCGATATACCTAATTGTTTGCTTACATTATACGTCACTTCTTTTTTTTTTTTTTTAATTTTCCTCCTTAAAATCTATTTAAAACTGTGCATTGTCCTCAAGTTCCTCCTTGCCTTCCCACGCATTTCCAGAATTTGTTTCAACCCTACGTCGAAAAAAACAGATCAACACATCTCAGAACTGGTAAAGCTGGAAGTGACCTCCTTTCTGTTGCCTCCCGCTGTGCTTAAATAATTGAGCGTCACTTCGAATATTACACGTTCATTTCTGTTCTTACTGTCATAAAACTTTTACATTCTTCTGCTCCAAATCTGAAATACATCATACCGGAGAATGTTTTATGTATGTAATGTTAATGTTAGTAATTAGATGTTAGTGTGTAGTATTTCTTTTTCATTTGTTCTGTTTGTTTTTTTTTTATATTATAGCTTTTTCTTTTTTTTTTCACTTTGGTTATGTTGGAGTCACACAATGTGTGCATTTTTTTTTTACCCAAAAAGTTCAGCGGAGTGTGTTCACTTTACGACATCTGAAAAAAATAAGCTGAAATATTTAAAGAATTTCTTCTATGGACTGTCACATAAAATCACACCAATAATACGTTTAAGAAAAGACATTTTTTTTATTAAAAAAAAAATTTAATCTAAAGAGAACTTTTCACCAGACTGCTCAAATTTCCTCCTCCAATCAGTGCTGTTCAACAGATTCCGGAACAGTTTTTCTTTTTAATTCTTAGTTCCAAAGTTATGCTCCTCGTTAATAAAGATGAAAATTTTCCCAACCAACTGGGCGTCTACAACAGAATTTCTCTGGTGGTACGGCTGTGTTTCGATTGGCTGGCATCTGAGGAGGCAAAGCAAATGCTCACAGAGAAGTGTTGTAGTACACACCCAGTTGGTTGAATAGAAAATTGGGGCATAAATTTGAAACAGAGAGGCATAGAAAAAAAAAAGAAAAACTGTTCTAAAATCATTGGAGGACTTTTAGAGTTGGAGACACTGTTTTACAAGGATACAGATGTGACGTTTCTAGGAGAAATTTTGTACAAGTTTTTATTAAAGTATCCACTCCTAAGAAAAGTGTAATTCTTCTCCCTGCCTGTGGTGGTGCTGCAGCAGAATGGAATACTTGCTGCAGATTACAGCTGATCACTGGAGGTTTGAGCTGCTAACAGGTGTTTCCGGTATAGGGATTAAATGTCCTTGTTACACAGCTGTCCATATTCTGGACTCTGCTCCCTTCACCCAGGTCTGCTAAACATTTTTATTCTCCACTTCGGACTTTGCCAGTAGCCCGGCATGCTCCTATGTGATCATCTGCCTACAGGTGCATATCACAAAATTAGAATATCATCAAAAAGTTAATTTATTTCAGTTCTTCACTACAAAAAGTGAACCTCCTATATTCTATAGAGTCATTACACACAGAGTGATCTATTCCACGTGTTTATTTCTGTTGATGTTGATGATTATGGCTTACAGCCAATGAAAACCCAAAATTAGTCAATTAGAATAGTTTATAACACCGGCTTGAAAAATGATTTTATGATCCGAAATGTTGGCCTGCTGAAATTTATGTTCAGTAAATGCACTCCCCAAAAAGGTATTTATTATTCTCCAGGGTCTTTCCAGGCACCAAACCCTAATAAATGTAGAGTCAGAAAGAAGATGAAAAATAATAAAGTATTATACTCAACTGACCTAGTCCCAGCCCCCCTCCGGTCCAGTTACTGCAGCTCTCCATATGGTTTTCTGGCCTACACTTTGGATCTTCTTCTGGCCTCCAGTTTTTGGTCTTCTTTTCTGGGGTTCCTAAGCTGACTACACCTCACACAGAGGCCAAAGGGAGATCGAAGTAAAGACCAGAGAACTGGGAAGTGAGCTACGGCAAAAGGACAGGTGAGGGGTGGGCCTTGGACAGGTGAGTATAATCTTTTATTATTTATTCAATCCATATTAATGCAACATACCATCAAAAATATCAAATAAGTTATCCTCTTAGTTTCACATTCAAAATGCAAAAGATGCACGGCCGTTTCGCGCAGGACCCGTAGAAGCGCAGTATTGGTCGAAACGGCCATCATCCACTGTGGCTCCACTGAGAGCTCTCCTTGCATCTTTTGCATTTTGAGTGTGGACATTTTCTGATTATTCATTTGGCATGGCACACGTTATCCCTAGGAGTTGGAGGTAATTCATTATCCCGTAGATGTGCAGCTGTGCCGGTCATTTGTGCTCTCTCACGGCATTTATCATCTTAGTTTCAAGTGGTACTCAGCAGTTACATAGTTAGTCCAGCATAATAAGCAATGTAGAAAAAGTAAACCGTGGTACTCGCCTAAATAAAAATGACAATAGCCTGTAGTTTAAATTTCCAAAAGAATACAGCGTCGAAGTCAGTGGAATACTAAACGGTATGAACTACAGCTGTTTCACCACCAACAGGCGCTTCTTCTTGATCCCAACTTTGGACCAGGAAGAAGCGCCTGTCGGCTGCGAAACCGCTGTTGCTCATACCTTTTAGCATTCCACTGGATTCTACGCACGCTGCATTCTTTTGGAAACTTAGAATAAAGTCTACGGTCATTTTTATTCGGGTGACTGCTGCAGTTTATTATTTAAGGGCTAGGCAGGGGTCAACAAATAATAAAATAAGTAATTTTGAAAAAATAAAAAGTTTAATTTTTTTTGTCCACAATTTTTGCTGCATTCATTCGAATTGAATAACGGCGAAATTCGTTTTAAATCCAATTGGTTTGAAATCGATTCGCTCATCTCTAGTAAGCAAAAAAAAATTTGGGATAGGCGGTTCTATTTCCAAGAGCGCTACATTTATGGTCGTCCTTCACGATATTTGGGACAACTGCTCTGAGCGTATATATGACCCTGCGCTATCAGCTTTTTTTTATGTTGTCACTCATTTTTTATGCCTAAATTGCAAAAAAAAAAAAAATCAGTATAAACTGTAGTGTGCATAACCTGTGTCTAGTCACCACGGCTCATCTCTTCATGTCAGCTTTAGTTATTTCTGATCCCAGCCGAGCTGTGGGCATCAAATCTGCCAACGACATCTGCAATGCTGACTTTCTCTGATGCTCGGATTTACGGTTGGCGTTACTGTAATCCACTGCCAAATAAACACTGTCACAACATTTCACGAGCAGGTGGGAGCAGGGGAGCGAGTATCAGCGAGGCAACAAGTAAACAGATATGTGAGATGTATCTGGAGCAGGAGACACGCTGAGATAGGAATCACAAATGATGCTCCGATAACTGGGATTCTCTTCTTCTAATGGTCTGCTGACATTGCGCTGCCTGCCAGCTAAACTCCGGCTGCGTACCGTAGCAATTGCAGGCAGTCATTTTGCACAATCCTTTGACTTTGAAAGCTCTCGTTTACACAGAATTCCGGAATAATTCTTAACGAAGATAGAGCCATGTTCCAAAGAATGTACACTTGCCGCAATGTATCATCAGATATCGACCTACCGTTTAATTCAGATTATTTTTTTGTAAACGGTATCCAGTTAAAAATGTTGACTTTTTTTTCAATGTCACTATCAATATAACAAAATTAGACAAAAGAAATCTTGCAATCTTACTATTTTTCAGGAAGTTCACATGTACAGTTGTGGCCAAAAGTATTGACACCCCTGCAATTCTGTCAGATAATACTCAGTTTCTTCCTGAAAATCATTGCAAACACAAATTCTTTGGTATTATTATCTTCATTTAATTTGTCTTAAATGAAAAAACACAAAAAGAATTGTCCTAAAGCCAAATTGGATATAATTCCACACCAAACATAAAAAAGAGGGTGGACAAAAGTATTGGCACTGTTCGAAAAATCATGTGATGCTTCTCTAATTTGTGTAATTAATAGCACCTGTAACTTACCTGTGGCACCTAACAGGTGTTGGCAATAACTAAATCACACTTGCAGCCAGTTGACATGGATTAAAGTTGACTCAACCTCTGTCCTGTGTCCCTTGTGTGTACCACATTGAGCATGGAGAAAAGAAAGAAGACCAAAGAACTGTCTGAGGACTTGAGAAACCAAATTGTGAGGAAGCATGAGCAATCTCAAGGCTACAAGTCCATCTCCAAAGACCTGAATGTTCCTGTGTCTACCGTGCGCAGTGTCATCAAGAAGATTAAAGCCCATTGCACTGTGGCTAACCTCCCTAGATGTGGACGGAATAGAAAAATTGACAAGAGATTTCAACGCAAGATTGTGCGAATGTTGGATAAAGAACCTCGACTAACATCCAAACAAGTTCAAGCTGCCCTGCAGTCCGAGAGTACAACAGTGTCAACCTGTACTATCCGTCGGCGTCTGAATGAAAAGGGACTGTATGGTGGGAGACCCAGGAAGACCCCACTTCTTACCCCGAGACATAAAAAAGCCAGGCTGGAGTTTGCCAAACGTTACCTGAAAAAGCCTAAAACGTTTTGGAAGAATGTTCTCTGGTCAGATGAGACAAAAGTAGAGCTTTTTAGGCAAAGGCATCAACATAGAGTTTACAGGAGAAAAAAAGAGGCATTCAAAGAAAAGAACACGGTCCCTACAGTCAAACATGGCGGAGGTTCCCTGATGTTTTGGGGTTGCTTTGCTGCCTCTGGCACTGGACTGCTTGACCGTGTGCATGGCATTATGAGGTCAGAAGACTACCAACAAATTTTGCAGCATAATGTAGGGCCCAGTGTGAGAAAGCTGGGTCTCCCTCAGAGGTCATGGGTCTTCCAGCAGGACAATGACCCATAAACACACTTCAAAAAGCAGTAGAAAATGGTTTGAGAGAAAGCACTGGAGACTTCTAAGGTGGCCAGCCATGAGTCCAGACCTGAATCCCATAGAACACCTGTGGAGAGATCTAAAAATGGCAGTTTGGAGAAGGCACCCTTCAAATATCAGGGACCTGGAGCAGTTTGCCAAAGAAGAATGGTCTAAAATTCCAGCAGAGCATTGTAAGAAACTGATTGATGGTTACCGGAAGCGGTTGGTCGCAGTTATTTTGGCTAAAGGTTGTGCAACGAAGTATTAGGCTGAGGGTGCCAATACTTTTGTCTGGCCCATTTTTGGAGGTTTGTGTGAAATGATCAATGTTTAGCTTTTTGCTTCATTCTCTTTTGTTGTTTTCATTTAAGACAAATGAAATGAAGATAATAATACCAAAGAATTTGTGTTTGCAATCATTTTCAGGAAGAAACTGAGTATTATCTGACAGAACTGCAGGGGTGTCAATACTTTTGGCCACAACTGTACATTAGCAGCAATAGACAGAGCTGATCTTTTCTATTGATGCATCTAATGAGTGTGTGCAAAGTTCGTTGTTCAGGGAGGGGGAGCTGTGACATCGCCTTATGTGATTGATGGGTACTGTTATGGATTCTGTTTCAAACATTTAATCAATGTATAGAAATTCATCCTTTTATGGCTGTTATTGCGATCCCTGAAAGCTGTCACACTTCAGAAAAAAAATAAATTTTTTAAAAGCTGAAGCGTCCCAGTATAGGAAAGAAAATCTCTGTCTCTATACTTGCCATTACCTGCTATTTTAATCCTGTTTCTACTGATAAAGAGTTTGTTAAAAATTCATCCTGAACAGGCAGTACGAGTCTAAAATAGCCCCAGTGGCCAGGGTGAAAATTGCAAGATTTCTCGTTTTTAATTTCAATACAGATTGTGATATGAAAAAAAAGACAAAAATTGACAATTTGTTTTACACATTTAACACAAAACAATCTGATTGAAAGAGAGTCTGTCACCCTCAATACATAATTTAAATAAGCACATAAATAAATAAGCCACATAGGGGACTTAGCCCTTATACAAATTATACTTTTGCTGTATCAATATGTCCCTTGGTTGTGCAAAAAAATCTTTACCACATACTAATTGGGGTATTCGGTGCACCCTTGGCATGGCAAAAAAGCTTCAATGCACCGTTCTGCCCTTTGTTTGAATATCCCATCCTCCCTCACTATTAATGGGCAGCTCTGGCTTGAGAGAAACTTGGTGCCTGTACTCACTGTCAGAGTTACTAGATCAGAATGCACCCTCACGCACTCTCCTTTCTGCTTCTGATGATGCATTACCTTTAAAGGGGCTAACCGGGACTTTATCTTTGAGGCTTAGTACTTATCGTCAGGTAGTTGCTAACTACCTGCCTGTCCTGCTGTGCAACGATTTATCCCGATTCAGAGCAGCCATCCTCAGGCTAAATCGTTGTCCTGGCAAAACCCAAGGAAAAAAAATGAGTATATACTCTACAGCAAGCAAATAAATGGTAATAGTACATATAAATAACATAGGACACTTAGTTGACGCTATTTTGATTAAAAAAATAGCATAAAAGCAATCCCACCACGACAAGGTGTACTCTACAGGATGGTCCTAATATGTCCACAACAAAGTGTACCCTACGGGACGGTCGTAATCTGTCCATGACAAGGTGTACCCTACAGGGCAATCCTAATCTGTCCAGGAGAAGGTGTATGCTACTGAATGGTCCTAATCTGTCCACAACAAGATGTACCCTATGGGAGAGTCCTAATGTGCCCACGACAAGGTGTACCCTACTGGACAGTCCTAATCTGTCCACGACAAGATGTGCCCTATGGGATAGTCCTAATGTGCCCACGACAAGGTGTACCCTACTGGACAGTCCTAATCTGTCCACGACAAGATGTACCCTATGGGATAGTCCTAATGTGCCCACGACAAGGTGTACCCTACTGGACAGTCCTAATCTGTCCACGACAAGATGTGCCCTATGGGAAGGTCCTAATATATCAACGACTAGGTGTACCCTACGGGATGGTCCTAATATGTCCACGCCAAGGTGTACCCTACGGGACGGTACTAATCTGCCCACTACAAAGTGTATCCTACGGGACGGTCCTAATGTGCCCACGACAAGGTGTAGCGAATATAGCCTGGAGGGGTCCCCAAATATTAAAACATAACCTTTAATCAATTATTAAAAAGACAAATATCACAAACAAACCAAATAAAGTGCTTGTGCAAACCAGTGCTCATTAAAAATGGTTTGGTCTCACCACTGTTGACGGATAAAAGATCCCGGCCTCCTTCCGGAAGTACCTTGCCGGGAGATGGATCCAAACAAGGGAAAGGGGAATATATATGGGAAGAGAGACGTAAGCAGTATGTAATAATTTCCTAGATTCCCTGTCGTGCCCCAGTATTGCTCCTGTCCTAACAAGGACAGGCCACAAGTGGACCCTATAGTGATACCTCCAATGATATGGGGCTGAATACTCCCTACGCGTTTCTTCCCCAATGGTGGGGATTCAACAGGGAGTTTATATAAAGATTTGGGAAGTAAGAAAAAACTAATCCAGTCAAAGCAGGCCCTGCAGTGGCAAGGTGCCAGGTCAGAGAAAGTGACTGCCCATGTCACTGTCAGAGTGAGTCCACGACAAGGTGCACCTTACGAGACGGTCCTAATATGTCCACAACAAGGTGTACCCTATGGGACGGTCCTAATATATCCACGACAAGGTGTACCCTACGGGACAGTCCTAATCTGCCCACGACAAGGTGTATCCTATGGGACAGTCCTAATGTGCCCACGACAAGGTGTACCTTATGAGACGGTCCTAATCTGTCCACAACAAGGTGTACCTTACGAGACGGTCCTAATCTGCCCATGACAAGGTGTATCCTATGGGACGGTCCTAATCTGTCCACAACAAGGTGTAAACTACAGGACGGTCCTAATCTGTCCACGTCAAAGTGTGCCCTATGGGAAGGTCCTAATATGTCCATGTCCACGACAAGGTGTACCCTACGGGACGGTCCTAATATGTCAATGTCCACGACAAGGTGTACCCTACGGGACGGTCCTAATATGTCAATGTCCACGACAAGGTGTACCCTACGGGACGGTCCTAATCTGTCCACGACAAGGTGTACCTTACAGGACGGTCCTAATCTGTCTACTACAAGGTGTGCCCTTCGGGAAGGTCCTAATATGTCCACGACAAGGTGTACCCTACGGGACGGTCCTAATCTGTCCACGACAAGGTGTGCCCTACGGGACGGTTCTAATCTGTCCATGACAAGGTGTGCCCTTCGGGAAGGTCCTAATATGTCCACAACAAGGTGTACCTTACAGGACGATCCTAATCTGTCTACTACAAGGTGTACCCCCAGATGAGTGTTTGTCAGGCCGTGTCCTGTTCATCCCTTATTCACATTGACATCTATTGACACATGGTAAGGTTTTTAATACAAGAGACAGGTTAGGACCATCCTACTGGGTACACCTCGTAGTGGTGGGATGACTTTTTTTGTGTGTTTGATCAAAATAGCATTAACTAATTACCCTATGTTATTTACTTGTACTATTCCAAATTACTTATTGACTTGCTTTCTTATATATGCTCATTTATGTTTTTTGGGGATTTTGTCTGTGAAACGACAAAAGTGTGAACGTGCTCTTACACTTTTCACATATACCAGCCTATAGTCCTGGTCAATTGTTTGGTTTTGATACCCCGCTGTTCTGTCATTGTTTCGTTGTGTTTTTGCTGCATTTCCACACCAAAAAACGCACTTAACAACGAATGTGAATAAGTGGAGAAAATACGTGTGGATTTTTGATGCAGAAATGCTGCGTATTTCGGATGAGAAATCCACATGTTAAATCAGCACCAATTACACAATGTGTGATCCCAGCCTTTACATGAGCACAATCCCCGAAGGACCACTCTCTGGCACTGACCGTTATTGGACCGTAGAGTAGATCTCAGGTTCACATATGCTTGACACCGGCTGATGGAGAGCTCGCAGTTGACAATTTATTCATTAGCTAAGAGATTGGGGACCAGAACTAATGTGTCTCATTGCGGAGTAAACAAGAGAAAAAATACAACCGTGCAAGTAGTTTAAGCTATGGTGGCAGCTTTAATTTCCTGTAACTTATGTTGTGCTGTTTCTCTATTCCTCCTGGAAATCTGTGGATAGATTGATTGCTAGCGGTTAGTATTTCCCCAATCGATAGTCAGTAATGACTGTTTCAGAGTGAGTACAGACAAAAAACTGTGCAGCGTCAGGTGTTTTTCCATATTTGCAGATCGTGGGTGGGATGGCGCATAATGTCACTGGTGTTTTTTCTCCCACTATGTAGTGATAGATTATGGATGTGTGCAGATGGCCGAGATTCTGCAGAAAATTAGGAAGGGGAAAGGGAAATTTGTGCTCACCAAAATAGTCCTGTAAGCCGGTCGTGCCTAGGGATCAAATGGCTGACCACCATGTGTTGCAAACATGAAGAGAGAGGGAAGATCCGGCACTGGAGACTTAGTAAAATCCACGATAAGTTTTATTCACATAATTTCATGATAAAACCATATAGGGGAAACAGACCCCCACGCCTGACGCGTTTCGAACCTTACACCAGGTTCTTCCTCAGAGACATGAAACAAAACAGTTCACAAAATGATTATAAACATTCCTAATCAGCACACATGTGTATAATCAAAGAGGCAGACACTGAGCACCAAGGAGGAACCGTCCAGGATAACCTTGAGCTGTGACATCACTATGTTTAATATACGTGTACTGTGACATCACTGTGTGTATTATCTCTGTACTGTGACATCACTGTGTGTATTATCCTTGTACTGTGACATCACTGTGTGTATTATCCCTGTACTGTGACATCACTGTGTGTATTATCCCTGTACTGTGACATCACTGTGTGTATTATCTCTGTACTGTGACATCACTGTGTGTATTATCCCTGTACTGTGACATCACTGTGTGTATTATCTCTGTACTGTGACATCACTGTGTGTATTATCTCTGTACTGTGATATCACTGTGTTTATTATCCCTATACTGTGACATCACTGTGTGTATTATCTCTGTACTGTGACATCACTGTGTGTATTGTCCCTGTACTGTGACATCACTGTGTGTATTATCTCTGTACTGTGACATCACTGGGTGTATTATCCCTGTATTGTGACATCACTGGGTGTATTATCCCTGTACTGTGACATCGCTGTGTGCATTATCCCTATACTGTTATATCACTGTGTATTATCCCAGTACAGTGACAACACTGTGTGTATTATCCCTGTACTGTGACATCACTGTGTGTACTATCCTGTACTATGACATCACTGTGTGCATTATCCCTGTACTGTGACATCACTGTATTTATTATCCCTGTACTGTGACATCACTGTGTGTATTATCCCTGTACTGTGACATCACTGTGTGTATTATCTTTGAACTGTGACATCACTGTGTATATTATCCCTGTACTGTGACATCACTGTGTGTATTATCCCTGTACTGTGACATCACTGTGTGTATTATCCCTGTACTGTGACATCACTTTCTGTATTATCCCTGTACTGTGACATTGCTTTCTGTATTATCCCTCTGCTGTGACATCACTGTGTTCATTATCCCTGTATTGCGACATCACTGTGTGCATTATCCCTGTACTGTGACATCACTGTGTGCATTATCCCTGTACTGTGACATCACTGTGTGTATTATCTTTGTACTGTGACATCACTGTGTGTTTTATCCCTGTACTGTGACATCACTGTGTGTATTATCCCTGTACTGTGACATCATTGTGTGTATTATCTTTGTACTGTGACATCACTGTGTGTTTTATCCCTGTACTGTGACATCACTGTGTGTATTATCCCTGTACTGTGACATCACTGTGTGTATTATCCCTGTTCTGTGACATCATTGTGTGTATTATCTTTGTACTGTGACATCAATGTGTGTTTTATCCCTGTACTGTGACATCACTGTGTGCATTATCCCTGTACTGTGACATCACTGTGTGTATTATCCCTGTACTGTGACATCACTGTGTGTATTATCCCTGTACTGTGACATCACTGTGTGTATTATCCCTGTACTGTGACATCACTGTGTGTATTATCCCTGTACTGTGACATCACTGTTTGTATTATCCCTGTACTGTGACATCACTGTATTTATTATCCCTGTACTGTGACATCACTGTGTGTATTATCCCTGTACTGTGACATCACTGTGTGCATTATCCCGATACTGTGACATCACTGTGTGTACTATCCTGTACTATGACATCACTGTGTGCATTATCCCTGTACTGTGACATCACTGTATTTATTATCCCTGTACTGTGACATCACTGTGTGTATTATCCCTGTACTGTGACATCACTGTGTGTATTATCCCTGTACTGTGACATCACTGTGTGCATTATCCCTGTACTGTGACATCACTGTGTGCATTATCCCTGTACTGTGACATCATTGTGTGTATTATCTTTGTACTGTGACATCACTGTGTGTTTTATCCCTGTACTGTGACATAACTGTGTGTATTATCCCTGTACTGTGACATCACTGTGTATATTATCCCTGTACTGTGACATCACTGTGTGTATTATCCCTGCACTGTGACATCACTGTGTGTACTATCCCTGTACTGTGACATCACTGTGTGTATTATCCCTGTACTGTGACATCACTGTGTGTATTATCCCTGTACTGTGACATCACTTTCTGTATTATCCCTGTACTGTGACATTGCTTTCTGTATTATCCCTCTGCTGTGACATCACTGTGTTCATTATCCCTGTATTGCGACATCACTGTGTGCATTATCCCTGTACTGTGACATCACTGTGTGCATTATCCCTGTACTGTGACATCACTGTGTGTATTATCTTTGTACTGTGACATCACTGTGTGTTTTATCCCTGTACTGTGACATCACTGTGTGTATTATCCCTGTACTGTGACATCATTGTGTGTATTATCTTTGTACTGTGACATCACTGTGTGTTTTATCCCTGTACTGTGACATCACTGTGTATTATCCCTGTACTGTGACATCACTGTGTGTATTATCCCTGTTCTGTGACATCATTGTGTGTATTATCTTTGTACTGTGACATCAATGTGTGTTTTATCCCTGTACTGTGACATCACTGTATTTATTATCCCTGTACTGTGACATCACTGTGTGTATTATCCCTGTACTGTGACATCACTGTGTGTATTATCCCTGTACTGTGACATCACTGTGTGTATTATCCCTGTACTGTGACATCACTGTGTGTATTATCCCTGTACTGTGACATCACTGTATTTATTATCCCTGTACTGTGACATCACTGTGTGTATTATCCCTGTACTGTGACATCACTGTGTGCATTATCCCGATACTGTGACATCACTGTGTGTACTATCCTGTACTATGACATCACTGTGTGCATTATCCCTGTACTGTGACATCACTGTATTTATTATCCCTGTACTGTGACATCACTGTGTGTATTATCCCTGTACTGTGACATCACTGTGTGTATTATCCCTGTACTGTGACATCACTGTGTGCATTATCCCTGTACTGTGACATCACTGTGTGCATTATCCCTGTACTGTGACATCATTGTGTGTATTATCTTTGTACTGTGACATCACTGTGTGTTTTATCCCTGTACTGTGACATAACTGTGTGTATTATCCCTGTACTGTGACATCACTGTGTATATTATCCCTGTACTGTGACATCACTGTGTGTATTATCCCTGCACTGTGACATCACTGTGTGTACTATCCCTGTACTGTGACATCACTGTGTGTATTATCCCTGTACTGTGACATCACTGTGTGTATTATCCCTGTACTGTGACATCACTTTCTGTATTATCCCTGTACTGTGACATCGCTTTCTGTATTATCCCTCTGCTGTGACATCACTGTGTTCATTATCCCTGTATTGCGACATCACTGTGTGCATTATCCCTGTACTGTGACATCACTGTGTGCATTATCCCTGTACTGTGACATCATTGTGTGTATTATCTTTGTACTGTGACATCACTGTGTGTTTTATCCCTGTACTGTGACATCACTGTGTGTTTTATCCCTGTACTGTGACATACTGTGACATCACTGTGTGTATTATCCCTGTTCTGTGACATCATTGTGTGTATTATCTTTGTACTGTGACATCAATGTGTGTTTTATCCCTGTACTGTGACATCACTGTATTTATTATCCCTGTACTGTGACATCACTGTGTGTATTATCCCTGTACTGTGACATCACTGTGTGTATTATCCCTGTACTGTGACATCACTGTGTGTATTATCCCTGTACTGTGACATCACTGTGTGTATTATCCCTGTACTGTGACATCACTGTGTATATTATCCCTGTACTGTGACATCACTGTGTGTATTATCCCTGCACTGTGACATCACTGTGTGTATTATCCCTGCACTGTGACATCACTGTGTGTATTATCCCTGCACTGTGACATCACTGTGTGTATTATCCCTGTACTGTGACATCACTGTATTATCCCTGTGTGTGACATCACTGTGTATATTATCCCTGTACTGTGACATCACTGTGTGTATTATCTCTGCACTGTGACATCACTGTGTGTATTATCCCTGTACTGTGACATCACTGTGTGTATTATCCCTGTACTGTGACATCACTGTGTGTATTATCCCTGTTCTGTGACATCACTGTGTGTATTATCCCTGTTCTGTGACATCACTGTGTGTATTATCCCTGTACTGTGACATCACTGAGTTTATATTGAAATATTTTTACATCATTATTTTTGTTCTACAAAGCATCTTTATTACACCTATTGATGTCATCGTATGACATGACTGTACACATTGTTTTAGGAGTCTTCATTGACCCAATAGTTCATCCACCACATAACAGGTCATCAGTAGTGTAAAGTTGTTTGGATTTTACATCTGGTCTCAAAAGCTTCAAATTATTTGAATCTGTTGCCTTTCTTTTATGCTGCCTATTGTCACTGCAAATGAATCCTTTGCAACTTATGGGGTAAATCTGTGAAAGCCCCACATGTACAGCACATGGTTTCTGTGGCTGGTCTTGATGGAGATTGGCCGAATCTTTATGGCAGAATCTTCAGAGGAATATCTGTATGGGTGAACTCTTGGAGATAAGGAGACCGAGATGGTAAGATGGTGTGCAGACCCAAGACCTTCTGTCCTAAGTCACCAAATTCGATACGATAAAGGGGGCATCACACTTGACTTGTCTTTTAATTTTTCCCTGTCCTGCGGGAAAAAAAAACTCCATGATGCTTAGTTGGGATTATAGAATTTCTCTGGATTCTGTTTACTGCAAGAATCTGTTGTCTGTCAGATCCTCACGGAAGAATTCATACCATTAAATATAATCACTGCAGAAGCCGAGGAGCCTTTGGGGAAGATTAGATATTGCAGAATAAATAAAAACATTACTGACATCTCGATCTGGGCTTTATTAGCATAGAAATGCACAAATATTGGAGATTACAAGCGGGATACAGTTACATTGCATTGTAGCACCTTCTCACATCGTTAAATCCCTACATGGCGTCTTCCAGCCACGGGCTGTACTCGATGCTGCTGATATCTGCAAGGGATATGAGAAAACTGTGAGGTTCTTAAGTGTGAGGACGATGTCGTCTAGTTCTGACTTTCCAGTAATAATTTACTTGTCTAGAAGTTAATTTCGCACTTTATTTTCTATTAGATTTTTGGGGTAAGTCTTGGCTGTTTTCAAAAAATTATTTATACATTTTTTTTAATGGATACCTTTAGTTAATACATTTTTCAGACTGCAAACTTCATTCATATTCAGATGCAGTTTTCAGCCTGATCCAAGTTTCAGATTTTTCTCTTGAGGGAGTTTCCCTCCCAGTAATGTAGGCTGTGTGGATTCAGTGTGCTGTTGACATCATTAGGTCATATGTCAGCACAGCTTCTATCCTGTAGTTTTTCCTCCTCATGCGCTTTCCTTTATTTCTCTGCTTTCCAAGCTATTTTCTTCCCTCTGAATGAAGTGCAAACGTGTACAACCCCTTCCTCCCTGCTGCAATCTCTAACACAGAGAGAAAGAAGAGGAAGAGCTGAGAAAACAAATAGGTCTGGAAGCAGGAGCTCTCATCGATTTGTAACATTTTTGCAAAAGTATTTTGCTAGATAAGGGACATATAAGACCACTTTAAATGAAAACCATCTAAAAAGGTACCTAACTTTACAATTAGGGGGCAAATGAACAAAAAAAAAATAATTTCCTTATGAGTGTGTACATAATCCTTAAGATTGTAAAGTCTCAACATCTCCTATAGGAAGTCTATGGGTATGTCCATACAGGGAAGATAAACTGCAGATTTTCCATCAAAATGTCCAGGGGGTAGTTGAAAATGAATTGTAGTAGCAGCAAAGTAGAAGAGCTTTTAATAATCGCCCACATGCTGCGTAATAAAAATGAATAACCTGTGGTTTAGGATGGATGAATAAAGAAGCACAAGTCTACTAGTCCGCAGACCACCTGACCATAAAATTCAGAGAAACAAAAGGAAAGCTGCACTCTGATGTAATCTAGGTAAAAAAGTGACTATATTTTCCATGCTGTCAAATCTCCTCCTCGACCTGCTCCTGCAATGTCAACATCTTTCGCCAGGCACCGCCATGGGATAGAACTGGCGATGGAGGAGACATCAGGAACAGAAGCTCAGCTGGTCTGGGCGTGTGTGTTTGTCCAGAAGGAGTAATGAACTCCATATTGTGGTCAATGGGACAGAACCACACCCAATTAAAACTCCCAACCAACTGCTAGGAGGTGCCAGCGATAGTTTATACTTGCTCTGTTCACTGTGGCTATTTGGCTTCATTTCAGGTTATACCATTCCAGTTTCTGACCTTAGTCCTGTGTTTAGACTATCTTTTGTTTGATGATTCTGGTCTTGTCTTTGATCTTCTGGCATTGATTTAGTTCCTTTCTTTCTTCTGCCAGACTGCTTCACCAGCCAGCAGCCTCTCTGTGGACTTAACCCAGGAGCCCCTTTGTAAGTTCAAATCCCTATATAACGTTGAAAGGGTGAAATCCAGGACAACCCTTGGGATCTGGTATACAGAGTGGTACCATGCACACTGCCTCCGGGACACATGCAGACTAGATTGCATGAGATGGGATGGATAGATTGATAATTAGAAAATCTCCAAGTTCTGCGCTTACTAACACTTAAAACCCTTCCAGAATATAGTTGTCCTTAAAGTTTTTTTTATGCCCCGGTGTCTCAGGAAGGTGGGGTTTGAGGCTGTAAACGAGTGGAAAGTAAACATGTAGAAATATTTTATGGAAAAAGGAAAATTTCATTGACAGTAAGACACGGAAACCCTCCCAGAATCGATATTTTTTTTTTTTTTTTTTGGGGGGGGGGTCAAAATGGAGAAACATGGTATGGAAAAAGGAACATTTCATTGACAAGCCCACCCAGAATCCGGCGGTCTTGGAAGATTTTTTTTCCTACCTTGGGGTCTCAAGAAGGTGGGGATTGAGACCGGAAATGGGTGGGAAATAGATCCATTGAAAAAGAGGAAATGCACTGACAGTCTCCTGGATGGTGACTATCTAAAGATAGATGGATAGATAGAACGAACATCATGCCATTTTTTTTCTGACCTATATTAATTGACATGTCAAATTTCAAGAAAATTCTTGAAATAGCAGTTAAATGGCAT
This sequence comes from Dendrobates tinctorius, assembly GCF_039654945.1. Lineage (NCBI taxonomy): Eukaryota > Metazoa > Chordata > Amphibia > Anura > Dendrobatidae > Dendrobates > Dendrobates tinctorius. The sequence continues at coordinate 10,030,176 of NW_027361695.1, read as the reverse complement.
AGTGCATCATTCCTCAGTTGCGGCAACCAAAGAAATATAAAATTCTTGTTTCCATAACAACGACGGAATGCACATCAAGGTCACAGGCCCACTTTGGTTTAGCCCATAGCAATATCTCGGATGCTCTATGAAGTTCAATTTACTGTAGATTTCAAAGAGATGGAATATAGTGGTGGTGTGCGAATGTGCCTCAGCTACAAAGCTATGGAGGTTGTTGGTGGAGCTGCAAGAGTCTACTTATGCCCACCGAACTCACGCAACATCCAGGCCAGGTGGTCCCTCAACACCTAACATACCGATTTTTGCTTTCGCGTGGCTTAAGACAAATCTGTATCAGTAAGTTAATTATTGAACACTTTTATTAAATTCCATCCATGGCTGAATTATTAACTGTTTGCTTTCTGAGGAGAACTCTCGGAGATCAGCGATGACCTTGATTCAAGGTTTTTAACAAGCAGAGACTGGTAAAGTTTTCACCCAGCAAATGCAATGACCTCCATCTAATTATATTCTGTCTAAGGTCATTGCGGTTCCCAATCCCATTTTCTGGTTGACTTTTATCAGAATCAAGGAAGGAAGCGATGGGCAGTGATGTGAGCACTGGCATTGTTGTTTCTATGGTGATGCTTGAGGAATTGTTAAGAATTCGCTTTTGAGGGTCCATGTTCCTAGAACCGTAGTCAGCAGACCAAGGAGAGTTGAGGGGAAAAAACAATAATATTTTTCATGGCAAAGTTATTTTTATCTATAGACACACATATCATAACATATACAGGATATATTGAGCTAAGATGAAAGGTTACGTGACTGCCATTTAGGTAAGATGATAATCATCTCCAACTATCGTCTTATCCCAATGGGCCTTAAAGAGGATCTGATACCAGGTCAAAAGTGGCCAGTTTTTGCTCTTATTTTATTTATGCTGCCCCCTTGGGTATTCTTTTTTTAATTTTTCTAAATCCATCCATCATTTCCAGAGATGGGGGCCTTGGTATTTAGTGTTAATTTAGATGGTCCTTGCAAGGAGGTGTGGCTTACAGGATCCTCTGGGGCGTGTCTTTAGGTTACTCTTATGTATTATGTGAGCCACACCCCCTTGAAAAAGACCATAAAAATTAGCACTACATGTAACGGCCTATATCTCTGGAACTGTATGGCAGATTTTTTTAAAAAAAGTAATAAAATACTACATTAGATAATACTAATTTTCAGTTTTAAATACCCCAAATTTTAGTCCAATAGTAATTATAATCTGGCACTTCAAATTACATGCTACCAAAAACTAATTCCGGACATATATAATAATACAGTCCAAAAATGAAGAGATTCAGAGAGGATAATATTAAAAATTACATGTTTATTAATAAACAAAATTAGAAAAGAAAACCAAATAATGCCCAGTAGGAGGCGCTCCTTTCCCTAACGACAATAAGTCATGTGAAAATAATGTACTGTCACATATTAATAGATGATGACGTAAAAAAATATATTATTAATACCACAATACTATAAATAGTATGCCAATCAGAACAGAAAATTTTTTTTATGTGAGAAAAACCTTATGTTTAAATATTCCAACTATAGTGGAATCATGACAATTAAGTCTAAGTCCCCATAGAAAGTCTTAAATACACTGCAAAGATGGCTTAAAATAATGATAACCAAATAAAATCAATAAGTGACAATACCTGGACGTTTAAATACAAGTGACTATGGGCGCCGCAGCCTCCTCCACCCCAACGTGCGTTTCGCAACAATCTTCTACCCGGGGCGTGTCCCAGTGGTGGGCATGAGTGTTTAAACAGCACCAACAACCAATCGGAGTGAGCGATTAAACATTCAAGAGCATACATGGCCCAGTGATCTCTCTTCATGACATAGGCGGCGCATGCCCAGATCGACACCACTGTATGAACGTCACTTCCGGTGACGCGCTGCCCTGGACCGCAGGCTGAATAGCCAGAGGTACAATGAATGGAGCACTCCCAGAAATGAACGGCCGTGACGAAACTGTGCAGGCGCACAATCAATCTAGAGATTAATTAGAAAACAAGTGAATAGATTCTTTATAGAAAAGTGAACAGCCAAAAAACGGCTTAACATACAATACCAATATCTGTGACCATGAGTCAATGTGTGAAAGCATAAGTGCATACGAGATTAAACAATATAATATATTATTATTATTTTTATTAAAATCACAAAAGTGCCATTACAAAGTGGAAGTGCCTAAAAAGTCCGCCAGCTAACAATTTTCAAATTATAACTAATAAAGTGCATAAGTGCTCAAACGTGTATCCGAAGAATATCTACTTTACAAAGGTGCAACTATAACCTGAATACATTTTTAATAAACCCTGAGTATACAATATCAAGGAATAAAAAGTGCATAAGTGCAAAAAGTATTATAAAGAAAGTGCCAACAGACTAGCATATAAAAAATCCCAAGACCGTTATCCTTATACGCTCACACTAAATTATACAAAGGAAAATAATCAATTCCACTGTTATCTAAGCATGCTTTAGTCCTAAAAATAATCATACAAAGAAAACAACATCCTAACTAATCTTAGGCCTGTTTCACACTTACGTTTATCGTGTCAGTTGGCAGCCGCCAAAAAGGCGGAGAACGGATCCGTGGCCGATGAAACACCAACTGGAGCTACCGGACCGTTGGTGCGCCGGGACCCGCCGATATGGGAATGTTAAAGGAACCGCGCTGAAAAAAAAAAAAATACCGCCGATGTAGCGGGATCCGAGAGCGGGCATCTCGCGGGATCCGGGAGGTCGCGGTAAGGAGAGAGAGAGAGAGACTTGCTCCAGCAATCAGAACAGGACTTAGGGTTAAATCTCCAGCAAGTGGGAAAAATGCGGATCCGGCCACACAAAAAACGTTGCATTGTCCGTCCAGTGATGTCAGCGGACGCCAAAATCTTGGCGGATCCGCAGAAATACCGATGCAACGGACGACCGTCAGTCAAAATCCGCCGTTAATACAAGTCAATGGGGAAAAAAACGGATCCGCCAAGAAAAATGGCGTATCGATTTTTTAGGCAAAACGGCGGATTTTGACTGATGGTGACAAACGGATGTGTGAAACAGGCCTTAATCAAATATTATATAAAGACTGTTTAAGATTCCAGTTACCTAAGCATGCGTTAATTTTTTACTTTTAAATATTTCACAGCCTAAAATCTGAAATACCTGAACAATAAAGTAAATACACTATTATAAAAAGATTATCTAAGCATGATCTCGCAAAAATTTGAGCAGAATAAGGCTATGACATCCCAAAGAAAGCAAATAGTACATAATATAATACATAGTACAAAGACATATTAGATATCAAATATACATAATACAAAGCACCAATAATCTTAGCATGCTGCAGTCCAAAGAGACAATCATAATAATTAGAATAATAGATGAACAATGTTCCGTGGAATTATCTCAGCATGCTGTAATCCATAATTTTTGGAATGTTCCGGGGAGACAATCCATAAGATGTATCTCCTAATCTTCAAGATGAAAATCCTGGGACCAGCTATCAGTGGAAAGAATGCTCCATGATGAAAAAGGCTCAATCTAAATAAAATAAAAAGCTAATATAAATGAATAATAAAAACACCAACCCACCCCATAAAAAGAGGCCACTAAAAGGGATAAAGAAAAATACCACAAAAAAGGCTACAAAAAAGAGGCAAATCCAAGGCTTTCATTGAGTCCAAATGGACTCATCGTGCCCAGTCGATGAATCCATTGGCTCTCCTTTTGAGCGAGTATTCTTCTATTTTCAGTTTTGTTGTGGGGCAGCATTTTCTTATCTTGTCAATTTTCCAGCATACTCGATCACAGGGCCAATTTTACCAAAATTCAATTTCAATATGACTGCACAGCTAAATGTAAATTATCCCTACAAATAACTGGTCCTCATTATATCTACCGATTCAGGGGCATAGACAGCGCCGTAGCAGAGGTTTCATTCACATTGGGGCCATGGGGCCTGATGGGACCCAAAAATACCTCTGCCAAAGAAGAACTCAACATCATACATGGCAAATGAGAGGTGGGGGCTCTAATACAGATTTTGCATTGGGGCGCGGGAACAGAGAATTTCATTATATCGCCTGTTATCCAGTAGGTCCGTGCCTCGCCACAGAACAATGTTGAAGGCATTAGGAGAAGAGGAACATGGAGGGTCGTGGGTTACTGCGGAGCAACTTTTATAGGACTCATGTGCAGAGATGTGATAAAAACCTTTATATCTGCGTTTCACCTACTCGAGATCCAGGGAGCCATGTACAGACAGATCTGTATGTATGATGAAAAAATATCCAACTGATGAAAGAGATTGTCCATCTTATCTTTTTTTTGAACAGATATGTTAGAGATATGATTGTGTAGCAATTACTAATATATACAGTAAGTATTAGAGGTTCTCCTCCTCCTTCCGCACAGACTACACTGTTCTCCTGTTTCACAAAATGGCTGCTCATGGAGGAGCATGTGACCAGACCGGTCCTCAGCCTCGTCCAATAGAAAAACACTGCACATAGGATCTGCTCTCCAATTGGAGGAGGCTGATGTACAGGTCTGGTCACATAATCCTTCATCACCTTGAGTGTGCAGTCTGTGAGGAAGGAAGAGGAAAACCTGTCCTGTAACATTTAGTCATTGCCGAAAGTGTTGGCAGCCTTGAAATTATTCCAGAAAATGAATTATTTCTCCCATTACAATTCCACAGGTTTTGTTATACACGTTTATTTCCTATGTGTGTATGGAAACAACACCAAAAAAAACAGAGGAAAAAAAAGGCAAATTGGACATAATTTCACACCAAACCCCCAAAATGGGCCAAACAAAATTGTTGTCACCCTCAATTTAATATTTGGTTGCACTCCCTTTGGAATAAATAACTGCAGTCAATCGCTTCCTATAACCATCAACAAGCTTCTTACACCTCTCAAATGGAATTTTGGACCACTCTTCTTTTGCAAACAGCTTCAGGCTTCTGATATTTGAAGAGTGCCATCTACCAACAGACATTTAAGAGGTGTTCAATAGAATTTAGATCTGGAATCATTGCTGGCCACTCCATAATTCTCTAGGACCTTGTTTCCATCCATTTCTGGGTGCTTCTTGAAGGACATTTCGAGTCATTGTCCTTCTGGAAAATCCATGACCTAGGATGCAAACCCAGCTTTCAGACAATGGGCACTACATTGTGACCCAAAATCCTTTGGTAATCTTCAGATTTCATGATTTCTTGCACACAGTCAAGGCACCCCATTCCAGAGACAGCAAAACAACCCCAAAACATCTTTGAAACTCCACCATCTTTGACTGTAGGTACTGTATTCTTTTCTTTGTAGGCATTTTCTTTTGGGTAAACAGTAGAATGATGTGCTTTACCATAAAGCTCTATTTTGGGCTCATCTGTCCACAAGATGTTTTCCCAGAAGGATTTTGGCAAACTGCAGTCTGATATACCCTGGTCCTGCCGAACAGTGTGAATTTCTTTGGGACTTGCCTATCCATTTTGACTTTCATCAATTTTTCTCTGCCATCCAGAGAGATTAACTGTGAGACTTTGGTAGTACTCCGGGAGTGGACCCGCTGGACCATGGCAACGAACCTCCCACGGGCAAGCTGACCAGGTGGACCACCCCCTATACAGGGAGTGTTTGGGGCAGGCCCGCGGGTAACTATCACCACGGCAGCTGGTACCCAGGGAGAGGGCCTAGGAGACCCGACGGAACACAGGAGAGATCAGCAGGTAACCGCCCAAGGAGAGGAACCCGGCAGGCGGACAGATCAGGAACACAGGCGGAACGGCAGGCAGCAGACACGGACTGGATGCACAGCTGGGAGACCAGGACGGGGCGGAACAGAGCCTCAGAACTCCGGATCCTAAGAAAGAGAACAGTGGAGAAGCACTGTTAGCTGAGGACAGGTTGGGAGCAGGGGTGCGCACAGAGACAAGGGGGCCAGGATCACAAGCAGGGCTCAAGCGATCACCAGGCACCGTCAGGAGGAAGAGACAGCCTGATATAGGGCATCTGATCAGGGACTTCCGGGTCACGGCCCTAGCTGGTGCAGGCTGAGGAGGGTGCGCGTGCTCCAGACTTCAGTGTGGACGCGCGCCCGTCGAGGAGCAGGAAGCCGTGCAGGGGCGCGCGTCTGTTTGGAGCAGAGGATACCGGGCAGGATGGAGCGCAGGGTAATAGTAACGGGAGAGCCGCGGTGAGGACCGGGGCAGGCGAGACCGCGGCGTGGGAGCCGCCAGGGACCGGGATGGCAGCAGCAGGGGAGCCGGAACCAGTGGGGGCCGCGGCAGGGCCTGCGCCCGCGGTGTGACATTAACTACTGTGCCATGGGTTGGAAACTTCTTGATTATGTTGCTCATCGTGAGCATCAAGACCTCTATGTAACCATGAGATTGTTGATATTGTTCAACAATTTTGGTTCTCAAGTCCTCAGACAGTTCTCTTCTCTTTCTGTTCTCCATGCCTATTGTGGCACACACAGACACACAATGCAAAAATTAAATCAACTGGTCATCTGGTTTCAGGTGTGATTTTCATATTGTCCACACGTTTCTTGCCACTGGTGAGTTTGAACAATCATCACATGCTTGAAACAAAGTTGTTTACCTACAATTTTGGAAAGATGCCAACAATTTTGTCTTGCCCATTTTCGAGGTTTTGTGTGAAATTATATCCAATTTGCCTTTTTTCCTTTTTTATTTTTTTGTTCATATACACACAAAAGAAATAAACAAGTGTATAACAAAACATGTATAACCACAATAATTTCCTGGGAGAAATACTTCATTTTCTGGAACAATTTCAAGGGTTTCAACACATTTGGCCATGACTATATAATGTAAAAAACAGTTAAACAGTAGATCATTTCCTGATGACACATTCCCTTTACTTTACTCTCCTGAGGTGATAAAATTAAAGAATTTCAAAACGTTAGTATTTAATTATAAACATTTTTTTCCGTGAATGACAAAATACAATTCAATCATCTGGACGACTTTCCTGATTTAACATAATATTCTACAGAAAATAAAGAATTTAAAACGCCGCTGAGTGGAAGTGAATATAATAGGATTTTGTGGTTTCACACTGGTGTTTATGATATGTATGATATAGTTATAAGTGAACTCTGCAGAGTTCATTGGGAATAATATTTTACAACCATAGTTTTGGCAGATTTTGAAAAAGTCTGGATAGAATTATTACTAGTTTTGCCTCAGAATAGGTAGCACAAATAACATTCCCTTTTACTGCTTACCACTAAATTATGCCAGCTGCACGCCTAATCATCGAGTAGAGGGTTTATTTATATAGCAGGAAACAGATGGTAAAAACCAAGGTACATGGCTATGGCTGCAGAGGACACATAGCACATTAAGCAGTATTCATGTGGCACCATCCTGGTATAATGTCCCCATTCTACAAGAATGTTCTCCATCCTAGGTTCCTTCCTGGTATAATGTCCCCCATTCTACAAGAATGTTCTCCATCCTAGGTTCCTTCCTGGTATAATGTCCCCCATTCTACAAGAATGTTCTCCATCCTAGGTTCCTTCCTGGTATAATGTCCCCCATTCTACAAGAATGTTCTCCATCCTAGGTTCCTTCCTGGTATAATGTCCCCCATTCTACAAGAATGTTCTCCATCCTAAGTTCCTTCCTGGTATAATGTCCCCCATTCTACAAGAATGTTCTCCATCCTAGGTTCCTTCCTGGTATAATGTCCCCCATTCTACAAGAATGTTCTCCATCCTAGGTTCCTTCCTGGTATAATGTCCCCAATTGTACAAGAATGTTCTCCATCCTAGGTTCCTGCCTGGTATAATGTCCCCCATTCTACAAGAATGTTCTCCATCCTAGGTTCCTTCCTGGTATAATGTCCCCCATTCTACAAGAATGTTCTCCATTCTAGGTTCCTGCCTGGTATAATGTCCCCCTTTCTACAAGAATGTTCTCCATCCTAGGTTCCTTCCTGGTATAATGTCCCCAATTGTACAAGAATGTTCTCCGTCCTAGGTTCCTTACTGGTATAATGTCACTCATTCTATAAGAATGTTCTCCATCCTAGGTTCCTTCCTGGTATAATGTCCCACTTTCGACAAGAATGTCCTCCATCCTAGGTTCCTTCCTGGTATAATGTCCCCCATTGTATAAGAATGCTCTCCATCCTAGGTTTCTTCCTGGTATAATGTCCCCCATTCTACAAGAATGTCCTTCATCCTATGATCCTTACAGGTATAATGTCCCCCATTTTACAAGAATGTTCTCCATCCTAGGTTCCTTACTGGTATAATGTCACTCATTCTATAAGAATGTTCTCCATCCTAGGTTCCTTCCTGGTATAATGTCCCCCATTCTACAAGAATGTCCTCCATCCTAAGTTACTTTCTGGTAAAATTCCCTTCATTCTATAAGAATGTCCTCCATTCTAGGTTCCTTCCTGGTATAATGTGCCTCATCCTGGACCCTTTCCTGGTATATGGACCCCCATCCTAGTGTAAAGTCCGCTTTCCTGGTATAATGTCCCCCATTCTGGGCTCCTTCCTGATATTATGTTCATTCTGCCGCTCTTTTCCAACAAATAAAAAAATAAAATGATTTTTCTTACCTTCCTCCACTTCCACAACCTGTGGCATACTCTCATACAGCCCACAGCTGACATTTGCGGGCCAGCCATGGGTGGTGCATGACGTCACTGCCCAAAATAGGCCAGCTCGTAAGCCGTTAAAGTGTAAGACATCCAAAATTATTTAAGTCATGAACACTCCATTTTTATTTTTTTTGCTGAAACCCTGTGAATCATATCTATGGGGGCTGGTTACAGTACTCTGACCTATTAGCTCTCTTCCTGCATTAAAGGAAATCAAAGTATGATTTTTATTCTGACAGTGACACGGGAAACAATGAAAACTGTCTCACTAGTACCTCTTATACAGTCATGGCCAAAAGTATTGACACCCCTGAAATTCTGTCAGATAATATTCAGTTTCTTCCTGAAAATGATTGCAAACACAAATTCTTTGGTATTATTATCTTCATTTAATTTGTCTTAAATGAAAAAACACAAAAGAGAATGAAGCAAAAAGCAAAACATTGATCATTTCACACAAAACTCCAAAAATGGGCCGGACAAAAGTATTGGCACCCTCAGCCTAATACTTGGTTGCACAACCTTTAGCCAAAATAACTGCAACCAACCGCTTCCGGTAACCATCAATGAGTTTCTTACAATGCTCTGCTGGAATTTTAGACCATTCTTCTTTGGCAAACTACTCCAGGTCCCTGATATTCTCCAAAGTGCCATTTTTAGATCTCTCCACAGGTGTTCTATGGGATTCAGGTCTGGACTCATTGCTGGCCACCTTAGAAGTCTCCAGTGCTTTCTCTCAAACCATTTTCTAGTGCTTTTTGAAGTGTGTTTTGGGTTATTGTCCTGCTGGAAGACCCATGACCTCTGAGGTAGACCCAGCTTTCTCACACTGGGCCCTAAATTATGCTGCAAAATTTGTTGGTAGTCTTCTGACTTCATAAGCCATGCACACGGTCAAGCAGTCCAGTGCCAGAGGCAGCAAAGCAACCCCAAAACATCAGGGAACCTCCGCCATGTTTGACTGTAGGGACCGTGTACTTTTCTTTGAATGCCTCTTTTTTCTCCTGTAAACTCTATGTTGATGCTTTTGCCCTAAAAGCTTTACTTTTGTCTCATCTGACCAAAGAACATTCTTCCAAAATGTTTTAGGCATTTTCAGGTAAGTTTTGGCAAACTCCAGCCTGGCTTTTTTATGTCTCGGGGTAAGAAGTGGAGTCTTCCTGGGTCTCCTACCATACAGTCCATTTTCATTCAGATGCCGACGGATAGTATGGGTTGACACCGTTGTACCCTCGGACTGCAGGGCAGCTTGAACTTGTTTGGATGTTAGTGGAGGTTCTTTATCCAACATCCGCACAATCTTGCGTTGAAATCTCTTGTCAATTTTCCTTTTCCGTCCACATCTAGGGAGGTTAGCCACAGTGCCATGGGCTTTAAACTTCTTGATGACACTGCGCACGGTAGACACAGGAACATTCAGGTCTTTGGAGATGGACTTGTAGCCTTGAGATTGCTCATGCTTCCTCACAATTTGGTTTCTCAAGTCCTCAGACAGTTCTTTGGTCTTCTTTCTTTTCTCCATGCTCAATGTGGTACACACAAGGACACAGGACAGAGGTTGAGTCAACTTTAATCCATGTCAACTGGCTGCAAGTGTGATTTAGTTATTGCCAACACCTGTTAGGTGCCACAGGTAAGTTACAGGTGCTGTTAATTACACAAATTAGAGAAGCATCACATGATTTTTCGCACAGTGCCAATACTTTTGTCCACCCTCTTTTTTATGTTTGGTGTGGAATTATATCCAATTTGGCTTTAGGACAATTCTTTTTGTGTTTTTTCATTTAAGACAAATTAAATGAAGATAATAATACCAAAGAATTTGTGTTTGCAGTCATTTTCAGGAAGAAACTGAGTATTATCTGACAGAATTGCAGGGGTGTCAATACTTTTGGCCATGACTGTAGGTGTCTACTCTGTAAGTTAATGTCCATCCCTTCAAAGAGCCTTAAAGCATAATTTGGGTTACCGAGAAATACAGACACATAAATACATGGGTCTTTAGGGAAAAGTTATTGGGAAAATACTTGGCTCCATAGAACATTGCCTTAACGACTTCTTCTCAACTGGATCTCAGCAAGAAGAGTCAACACCTTCCAATAAACTCCATGAAATTGTGGACCCTGGTGAGATATGAACCAAAGACCAACCAATGAGCCAGTGTGCTGATTCTCTTCTCTAAAAGCACCCATATACATTAGACTAACATCAACTGAACCCCATATCAAGGGGTTTGGCCCACAGTCTAATGCAGTGTTGCCCAACTCCAGTATTCGAGAGCCATCAACAGATGATGTTTTTAAGGATTTACTTAGTAATGCACAGGTGGTAATACCATGCAATACTAAGGAAATCCTGAAAACATGAACTGTTGATGGCTCTTGAGGACTTTAGTTGGCGAACACTTGTGTAATGTGTATGGGATCCCGGACAGACGATTGCAGGGAAGTTAAGGATCCAGCATGTCCAACTACGAATTTATTTTTGTTCTCCCTGAGATAAGCCACTGCCAGAAAAATTTGGCAGTGGATCTCAGAGAACACAGGAACACTCAGCTCCTGCGTATGGTGGGAGAGTTAGGCAAAATAACTACTAGCTGAGAGCGTGGCTGAAGCATCATTTGTCTGACAGGTTTCTAAAATGTATGGTGGGCTTAACTTGGTTCCATATCTTCACTTGGGTTATCGATCAAACCAGTATCACCTATCTGTTAACATTTTGAGTTGCAGCTCCTCATCAGTACAGGATAGGAGAAGGGTTCTGGGTGGGTGGTTGTGCTGTCTCTGGTGGTTCAATTCTGATTCTCCTTGCAGAGAACCATGGTATCTTTAGGCTCCTTGGAAAAAAAAAATTAGTTTATAAACAAAAATTGCCTTAACGACTTCCTCTTAGCTAGATCCAATGTGACAACTACATACTCCATGACTGTGTTCACCTTGGTCAGATATGAACCCAGGAAGAACCACAGAAACAGCATGTTGATAATTCTTCTCTACTTTGGTTCCAAGGGTGTATATTTTAGGTGCAGGGGTTGCATTTGCTTCTGGACTCAGGAGCTTAAAAGGGGCCCAATTGGCCCATATGAGAAGACCAATATTGTGTAAAACCTTTGATAATTAGGGGCTCTGTTGGAGACTTTGCATTGGGGACCACAAACTTTAGGATGCGCCACTTCTTGGTTCCAAATCTTCAGGTGCAACATATCTTGTAGTTTTGGCCACTAGCCGACACTTGGAAAACAGTTCATCGGTAGAAATATTTATACAACTACTATAAAAGGCTGAGTGAGTACACAGGCCGATTAATCATGCACTGTATTTTGTACAAGTAATTTTAGATAACCTATTAGTCATAGAAAAAAATCAAGGTTTATGTCTTTAGAAAAAAAAGCAAGTAATTTACTTCATCTCTCCTCGGAGAAATATGACTTCCATTCAAGACACTTCCTTTTGTGCTTTTTTTTTTTCTACTCTTATTGGTGTGAAGCAACAGCAGAGAAATCAATAAGACAACAAAAATTGTAATTTAAAAAGTAATTTTCCTCAAAGCACAGATATTGCCAGCAAACAAGCTGAGCTCTCAATCACTTTTCTTCAGAACAAAAGATGTTTTTGGATCTGTACAACAAAAACTTACAACAACCAAAAATGCGACCAAATCTTGGCTTGAAGTTTATAGAATCCATCTTATTAATGACCAATATAATAAAGATGAAAAGTTCTAGGAGAAAGACAAAAGTAGACTAATTGAGAAAAGTTTACAGTACGATGTTATGCCACAAGGCAACTGGTAAAAGTTTTGTAAAGTTTGCAAAATGTTTCCGACAAAATACATTTATCACCTATCCACAGTTTTATCACAGGGGGCATCCATCAATGGGACCTCCACCAATCATGTTCCTCTCCATTATGGTTCTGATTGAATGAGCGGCATTGATTGCTACTGTCCCATTCATGTATACAGAACTGGCGGAGATAGCCGAGTGATCTCTTGAACTATATCGATCTGCCTTTTCTTCCGACCTTGCCCTTTCCATTTTGTCCCCTTCTTGCAATAATATCCCACATCATGGGCCCCTTCCTGATATATTGTCCCGTCCTGGGTATGCCTGAACTGCACTAAACGTTGGCCAATCAAATGCCAGCAGCGAATGAGTGTGCCTGTCACAGGCGGCGCATGGCACTGGCGTCATACACCGCCCATAGCTGGGTCGCTGACATCAGCTGCAGACCTCTCGTACGGTTCGAATTATTTAAAATTTTAGTTTGATGGAGTAGAAGGCTAAAGGGACCCCATAAACAGTAGCTAGGTGTCAGCTGAACATTGGTTCGGGCAATCATTTGGTTGACAACTATCTCTCATGACTTAGGAGCGCTTACTCTGCCAAGCACTCTACGCGAGAGCCGATGTCAGACTCCTCTACCGGTGGCTAATCTTGCCGAGTACAAAATGATCAACAGTCCAAAATGAGACATGCTGGATCCTTACCTCCCATGACACCATCTGTTGGGGGAGAGTCTGTAGTCCCACATACACGGTTAGCTGATATTGGTCTAATCTGTATGAGGGCCTTAAGAAAGCCCTAGCTAACAATTACAAACCTCCATAACAAGAGATGAGAGACCCTAAACTGTAAAGTTCAGGGACCATGAGAGAGATTTGCCAGCTCCAAAGTTTGGTCCCTATTCATTTCTATGGGGTTCGGGTTCAAGTTCTGGTGCCCGACCTGAAATTAGTTTGGACTACAGTTCGGTCGAACCCGAACTTCCACTCATCCCTACCTATATCCATATATATATTCCATTGTTACCTCTGAATATCCCCCATGATGCTTCCCGTTTACTCTAAATCAGTGTTCCCCAACTCCAGTCCTCAAGAATCAGATATTGTCCAAGTGATGATGCCATCAGCTGTGCATTATTAAGGATATCCTGAAAACGTGATCTGTTGGTAGCTCTTCAGGACTGGAGTTGGGAAACACTGCACTAAAGGATGTACAGCTTGTCATACACACGTTAGATAGTAGTTGGTCAAAAGCTCAATGGGCCAACAGCTATCTCTCTTGGCCGCCCCTTTACATTCTATATAGAGAGGCCACTGCTGGATTTGGCTTGTCTCCGTACTGATCTAAATTCCAGGATCCTTCTCTCCCCCTGACATCATATGGTGGGTTGGGATTTGCAGTTTTTCCTACATATTAGATGGTTGGCCAATCCCGGCGAACTTGTCTCAGACATTTTTTATCCAATGTGTATGAGGGTCTTAAAGGGAATCTGTCAGCAGGTTTTTGCAAAGTAATCTGAGGACAGCATAAGGTAGGGTTCAAAACATAGAATTCAGCGATGTGTCACTTATCAGGCTATGTGCTATTGTTTAATTACAGTGTAGGTTTTATCATTAAGACAGTATCATTGCTGTGATGAGCACTTGTCTGACTCCTCCCCCTCCTGTGATAAGCTGCTCAGTGTCAATAGACTGTGTACACACAAAGCTTGGTGTGGGCGTGGTTAGCTTTCTCAGCCCTGCTTCTTCACCCTACATCTAAAAACTAATTGTGTGAGAACGGCTGCACCCAGCAAACTAAGTGATACATTGTTGGACTCAGGGTCTCTTTCTTTACATCATACTGCTGTCAGAAGAGGTAGCACAAACCTGGTGATAGATTCCCTTTAAGGCTATTGCCAATTACTGATCTCTAATCCTCCCTGCAGCAGAGAGGACTTTGCACACTGCCTGTTACATGCATGCTGCTGCACTGAAAACAGCCTGGAGCCTCTCCTGTGCCTTATACCTGAACCTTTGGCATTCTAGCATCCTGCTGATAGTTTTGGAATTATTTATATACACAGAAGATGTAAAACACTAAATCACGACTACCGGATCAAACAAATCACTTTGGCTCCTTGTGGTCTGTATGCATGGATGCACATAAGTTTGTATAGACACAAAACCTTAGAGTGTTTATCATCAAATGTATTTGAAAAAAATTTTTTTTTAATTTTACATGCCTTGTAGCCACTAAAAATTGGCTGCAAACGTGATATATACCCTTTTTAAGGCGAATCGGTCAGCAGGAGCAGCATGATGTAGGGGCTCAGAGCCTGATTCCAGTGATGCATCACTTACTTGGCTGGGTGTTGCGTCCATAAAATCAGTCTTTTATCAGCAGGAGATTATTACTAGAGGACTAGTTGTCTGGTGCCTCTTAGTCCAACCCCACCCCCACCATTGATTAGCAGCTGTCAATATACAGTGTATATAAAAGGCTGCCAATCACTTTCGTTGCGCCCTAGATTACTACGGTGGATGGGTGTGGAACTGTAAACTCTTCATTACAAGTAACGGTGATTAAAATTACGAGAAATAATACAAGTTTTAGAAGAAATTCACACTAGGTTTTAGAGGTCGTGGTTTAACGGCGTGCGTTCGGGGATTATATTCTTTTGTAAAGGAGAAAATAACTGGAGGAGGATTGGTCATGGAGCCTGGATGTAGAGTTAATATGTTATCAAGGCAAAATAAATTGGAGTTTCTACTTAAAATGTGACTTTCAGACTGAGTCATCAGCTGCCCATGGTGATCACCTGGAAAATAGCTGGCACAGGGGTTTAATAGAACATCACCTTATCACAAGCTGTGTTTGTTCACTGTGAAAAAGTCACATTAGCATTAAATGAAATTGTCTGCCCCTCCGTGCTCTCAAATCAAGATAGAGAAGGATCATGACGGTTTGACGCTGCGCCACGAGAGATACCGGCGCGGACGTCTCATGCATATTCATACATTGCATCCACAGCCACAAAATGGCCTGATATTTGGCGATTTTACATTTTTGTGCTTTCGATTTTTTTTTTTCCTTCCCCTTCGTTCAAGAGTTCTTTTTTCTTTTTTTTTTTTCCCCTCCATCCATATTACCGTATGAGTGCTTGTCGTTTACAGGACGAGTCGTAGATTTTTAATGAACACCGCTCATTTTACCAAATAACGCGCCGGAGAATAGGAAAGTAAAATCCTAGTGGAATGAAAAAAAGTCTGAAATTCTTAACTTTGGGTTTTTTTTGTTTTTTTTTTAGGAGTTTTTGTTTTATAGCTTTCATTATGCAGAAAAAAAAATGACCTGGAAATATGATTTTTCTGGTCAGGATTATTATGACGATCCCAACCTTGGTTTTTTTCATTTTTTTTTATTTAAGTGGTGAAAATAAATCAGAAATTGTAAAAAAAAATATATATATATATATATATATATATATACATATATATATAAAGGAAATAGAGCTCTGACCACTAGACAGATTTCTATAAAATTTTAATTGAAAAAGAAAATAAATTACCGTATGTTGACTTTATAAACCATGTATGTGCATCTTTGCCACAGAATGAATATATTTTTTTATATATTTGTATATATATATAATATAGTATATTTTTATACATATATGTATATATATATTTATTTTTTCTCTTCCCGTCTCATGCCCATTTACAATCCTGACTACTCTCCAGACCAATTTACAGAATAATAAATCTTCTAGAACCTACACTTACAATATGGTTGTGTCTTTCTTACGTCTCCTGATCGCTAGTGGAAGTACCTAACTTTGTAGAGAAACTTCTGTGCATTGCAGTAAACTCGATAGTAATCAGCGTTTTAATTTCTATTTCATAAATGAATAGCACATATGAAAATAAGCCACTTTGTAATATATCCTATCGAAGAAATCGGCTTCTTTCTCCTAGACTGACCTTGCACTCTGAATTCTGGAGTAAAAACGGTGACGTCTGTATTGAGTGAAGACAGATTTTCCCATTACTGAGATAGGAGAGATGACAGTTGGTGCTTTTAAAACTCTAAGGAGGGGAGGAGCCAGAGTTCTCCATAGAACTTACTGAGCACCAACTGTCATCTATCTCAGTAACGGGAAAGTGTGTATTCAGTGAACATTTTACCCATGAATTGGCAATTTTCAGAGTGAATGATCAGTCCAGTAGGAAAAAAGAATTGGGTATATTCTATAGTGCCTTATTTTCACACTATTGATTTATTAATATAATTAAAACAATGGTTACTCTTCCTGTATATTCCAGAGACTACTCGTCTTTTTCAAGTTTAGCCTTTTTTCTCCCATTTGATAAATGCCCCTCGCTATGGTTGTGTGGTTATGGAGGAAATGGAGGTTCCTGACCCTCAATCTAGTGAAGGTCCCAACAATGGTCTCACAGCAACTAAACTATTTATTAATTTACCCTTCAACATGAAAAACTGAAGTCATATTTGAACGGTGCAAGGGTTGGGTGAATACAATTTATCAGTGCAAGGGAATGTAGTGGAAACCAGTGGCACCCATCTTATTGTACTGATAAGATGTGCTGGAAAGTTTGCTTCAACCAGAAGTGTGGACACACAACCTGGAACCAAAGACGTGGCATCTCTTGTACCTATTATTGAGTCGGCATTGCATTGCTCAGCACCTTTTGGCAGTGCCCATTCTTATGTGTACCTAGGCTAGGTCCTTGCCTGTAAATCACCTATAGAAATCAATTGTTTTTCCTTAACATTTTCTTTTCATGACAGGAGCTTTTCTTTTTTTTTATTTCTAATTTTACGTGGCCTATTTTAACAAACACAAACTTGAAATAGAATTCCTTACAGGATGTGACCTTTTCAAAGAGCCAATCTTGTAAACTCTGTGGGTTACTTTTCACTATAGAAACCATCTTATGTGGCCTTTTTAAACAAATGTCCAGTTTAAAGTAATTACAATTTTATTTTGTCCTGCATGGAAAGTTATGAAACACTGCAAGTCACTTTATTAGACTTGTCGTCATTCCTGGAAAAATTTTTTATATGTAAGAGGCTTACAAACCCTCCGCTTTTCCTCAGTCTAAAATTATAGAGACAAAAGTGACAAATTGCATGATGATAAATAAAAAACTTACTTTATTAGTTCTTCACTAGTAGAGTACCCGCGGCTTCGCTTGCGGAAAATATGTTAACTTGTTGGTTATGGTAGCTAAAGTAAAATTTTCAGGTTCACCCTGAAATTGACATTTTCAGTGTGCTACAGTAAAAAAAAAAATTCCACTTTAAATTTTTATTATTTTGGCATTTTACTAACTTGTCGTAACATTGATGTGAACAACTTTTTTTTAATTTCAACATTTTTGTTGATTTTACATATTCAATACATATTATGTAGTATAAACTATTACAACTTTTTTTTTAACTTTTTTTTATCAAAAATGAAAATGTATGCACCTTACACAAACATATAAAACATTTACACCCAATTGACAACATAGTGCAACCCTTCTGGTTTTACCTTCAGGTGCAAATATGAAAAGATTTTTGGGGTTGCCCACACTAGAGCAAGCAACGTACAACTGTCCATGTGAAAAACACAGGCTCTCCAAATTAATGCAGGCTACTTTAAGTGATTGACCTTGTGCTTTGTTTATAGTCATAGCAAAGGCAAATCAGATTGGGAACTGCAGACGCTTAAAATTGAAGCGCATGTCGCTTGGTAGCAAAGGAATATGCGGAATGAAAACATTTGCTCCCTTAGAGTTTTCCATAAGAATAGTGGCTTCAATAACATTGGACCTGAGACTCGGCAGCCCTCACACAGTATTACTATGACCTGAAGGAGCTCACATCTCAGTAAAGAAAACCGCCTCACAGGCAGACTTATCTAGTTGCCCATAGCAACCAATCAGAGCTCAGCTTTTACTTTACCTCAACAGCTTCAGTGACGAAAGCTCCCAGCATAGTAAGCAATAATGACAATCTTACTATGAGGCATTTTTCATATGACCAATATTGCTGCTCAGTAATGTTCGTCTGTGTGCGTAGGGTGCATCCATCTGAGTGTTTGCATGTGTGTGTAGTCCGTGTGTGTGTGTGGTGTGCATGTGGTATTTATGGGGTGGTGTTTGTGTTGTGTGTGTATAGCGTGGTCTGGTGTTTGTGTGGTGTGTTGTGGCATTTGCGTGGTGTTGTGCTTGTGGGTTGGTGTATGTGTTCTGTCTGTGTGATGTTGTATGGTGTTTGTGTGTTGTGTGTGGTGGTGCGGCCCATTTAGCAGCGACTCTTTGGCGCCGTCACTATAATCCGTCCCTGTCAGTCACAGCTGTAGTTTTCCCTTCAGCACTTTTACTTTCACCTTCACATTTCTCCATTATATGTTGTGTTAAGGCTAGAACAAGCTTATCTTCCCAAGGTGGTGTCAAGATTCCATAGAGCTCAGGAGATAATCCTACCATCTTTTTGTCCTAGAAGGAGGAAAGACTTCATTGCCTAGACGTTAGGAGATGTCTGCTACAATACATAGAGGTAACAAAATCCTGGAGGAAGCAGAGGGCCTTGTTTGTCTCTTTTCAGGGGGCAAGAAGGGGCCTTAAGGTCTCTATAAACAGACTATAGCTAGATGGGTGAGAGAGGCCATTATTCTAACGTATAATAGTGCAGGTAGAGCTGTTCCAGGGCTGAAAGCCCATTCCATGAGAGCCATGGCAACATCCTGGGTGGAGAGAGCAGATGCTTCCATTGACCAGATCTGTAAGGCGGCTCCTTGGTCCACTCCGTCTACCTTCTTCAGACAATATAGGTTAGATTTGTCTGCTTCCTCTGACCTCACATTCGGGAGAAGGGTGTTACAGGCAGTGATCCCTACCTAAGAAACTACAAATCTCTGTAATACTCTCGTGGCGTGATGGGTGATGGAAAAACACGGGTATTACGTACCTGGTAATGTGTTTTTTCATGATCCATGACGGCACCCTTATATTCCCTCCCTATTGAACACGTTATTGATTCGGTGCATCATTATGGTTAGGCACTCCCTTGGGTATTGGTAGCTAGAATTGTAAGAAATAGATGGATGAATTATTTGAATGTACACTAATCTGCGGAGTTCCTCTCATGCTCTGTAAAACAACTGATGCGGTGAGAGGAACCACCCTTTTTTATCTTGAAGGTTTCCTGTCCTTGAAGGGCGGATCCCGTCTCTCGTGGTGCCATCATGGATCATGAAAAAACACACTACCAGGTGCGTAATACCCGTGTTTCAGTAGGTATATGTGAAAAAGCCAGCTGTATCCCACATTTAAGCTACTTAGGTGGTTGTCAGTCAGATACTGTAGATAGCTAGTGTCCAGTGTGGCTGTTAAATTTACCTTCCAACCATTTTTTATTTCTTTTTTCTGCCATACTGAGGTTGTGTTGTGCACTGCTTCTATTGTGATCCATGCACGAGTATAGCATTCTAATTCACATGTAGCTAATGAAAAAATATTAAACAACCTGCTGTATCCCACCTTGTAATTTAGTGCTGTGGTGATATAAAACTATCTGCAAACCTAAGGCTAGTTTCACACTAGCGTTTATTCGACGCAGCGCACGGCGCCGCTAAGCCCCGCCCCCTGCTGGCTCCCTGCCCGCCCCATCCGGTCATCGCCGCCTACTATCGCACATGGACGCTTGCGATCTGCACACCCTATCTATAGCATAGAGTGCGCAGATCGTGCGCTGGCTGTGCGCTAGTAGGATTTTGGCGTGCGCTGCGCACTTTTGAAGGTGCACCGTGCGCGCTGAAATGCAACATGCTGCGTTCGGCGCGCACGGGCGCATCTTCAAAAGTGCGCAGCGCATGCCAAAATCCTACTAGCGCACGATCTACACACCCTATGCTAAAGATAGGGTGCGCAGATCGCAAGCGTCCATGTGCGATAGTAGGCGGCGATGACCGGATGGGGCGGGCAGGGAGCCGGCAGGGGGTGGGGCTTAGCGGTGCCGTGCGCTACGTCGAATAAACGCTAGTGTGAAACTAGCCTAAGGCACAGTAAAAAAAAGTTATAATTTTTTCTGTTTCTAAATGTGAAATCCATGTAGTCATTTTGTGGCGGTGATAGTAACCTGTCTGCAGACCTAACGCGCATTAAAAAAAAAAAACTATAATTTTTTCTGTTGCTGAATGTGATACAGCCTGCTATATCCAATCTTTTCATTTACTGGCGTTGAAATTCTTCTGTGTGCAGAGCTGTTGCACACTAAAATTATTATTCATGTTTTTTTACAAACATCAGGCGAGATCTGAGTTTGAAATTGTTTTGAGCCTATTTTCTTGATTATGTGCTCCTTTACCATACAATTTCTCACGGGCATCTTTTATACATAGCTTGAGACAAGCATCAAACGCTCTCTGGTAATTGTTGTTGGGTAGATGAGTAATAGTTGTAGTCTAGATCCTGGATCTTGTACTTTCCATAGCTGCCCTGATACTGGTTCTGTTGTACGTTCCCATTCATGCCCCCAAAAATTCTTCTGTTACTAACGTCATACACTAGGGGACATGTGACTTTGAAATTGTTTGGAGCATCTAGTCAATCTTATACAGACCTTATCGACAGGCCCAATATTATTCTTCTGCTACTAACATCATACAGTAGAGGATTTCTCAGTTTTAAATTTTTGATCATACAGGCCTCATCCACACATAAAAATTTTGTTTTACTGTGAATAACTCGATTCAGCACATCATATTTCATCTTCTCATTTTAGTGCCAGTGAAATTCAGCTGTGCAGAGGTGGTCAGGGTGAAAAAATCTAATTTATAGTTGCTAATACTGTGCTGATAGCACACTATGTGAGCAACATGACTGTGAAAAAGCGAGGTCGTAGTGGAAGGGGGATTGGGCTCAGTGTTCGAGGTATAAATGGGGTAGGTGGTGAAATTGATGCCACTTTATTGGTGTCTGGAACTAATTTTTGGAAATATGTACACTCTTGGTTGGGTGTCCATTTGCTGGGTTGGCTGTAGTGGAAGATTTGTCGGTGGTCCCTATTATACTATTTCTACTGTGGATAAATTGATGTCACTTTGTTGGTGTCTGTCAATACATTTTTGGAAATGTGTAGCCTCCTGGTTGAGTGTCCTTCATGTGTGTTTCCTGTAGCAGTAGGCCATCAAGACCGGCAGTCCTCCACTATCATTGAGTCAACTACCCGTGTTACTATTCTTACAGTTTTCTGACAATATAAATCAACGAAACTGATATTTGTGCCACCTTAGTGTGGCTGAGCATCAATTTTAAATTTTTTTATTCACTTATATAGCGCGAATAATTCAACATTCGCTTTACAGACATTCACAGACATTACTACTACTGTCACCATTAGAACTCACAATCGAAATGTAATATCTGTATGTCTTTGGAGTGGTGGTAGAAAAATAAGTATTGGGAGGAAACCCTTGCATACATTGTTAGAACATACAAAATCTTTGCAGATGCTGTCCTGGTGGGATTGGAACATAGGACTCCAGCGCTGCAAGGCTGCTAATGTTTTTGCGTTGACGACTCAATGTCTCTGTGGTTGGAAGCATATCACTGTGATGAGAACTGTGTACGTCACTGCTGTCTTGGGGAAAACCACTGTCAAGATTGTCTTCAAACATATTTTGATACTGCAGAATGGGTGTGTCCCTTTTTCAGGAGGGGAGGCAACTGTCAAAATGTTCTTTTGTATCATGGATAGACCACAATGGCACCCAGAAGTCAGCACTATTTTGAATCAACTATACGGGTAACAATCATGTTGTAGGTAGTTCTGCAAGAAGGCGCACATGGGTCGGTCTCTTTCATGAGGTCCATCTCCACAGTGTGTTGGAGGTGGGATAACACTGAAGCTTTTTTTCTTAGTCCATCCCCTTGTGGCAACCATGGACAGCAGAGATGGAATCATTATCCTCCTCATCTCCTAACTGGTGCACGTCCATCACCTCTTCCTTCTCGTACTTTCCACGGTGCTTCTCCATTTGTTCCTCCTCCTTTTCTTTCTCCCCCTTTTGTTCCTCCCATGGCAACCGCCAGTGAGATGGCAGACCTAAACATAGATATTGTTAACCCTAAAGGCATCCTCCTCTGCTTCCTCGTCTTCCCCCGAGACCACCAGCACCTCCTCACCCAGCCAGCATTTAGATGACAGTAAGAGTGATGCAGCTTACGGCATCATCACCGTTAACCATCTTAGCCATTTCGAAAACCTGAAGAATGGTGCAGAGGTCCTTCATCTATGTCCGCTACACAAGTGTGAATTGCAACACATCCGTACTGTGATGTGCCAGGCTATGCAAAATGTCATACTGCACCAGGTCTCCGCGCTACTGCCACAGTCGCTGCAACATCTGCAGACTTGAATTCCATGGTGTGGTCACTTCGCATATCAATTTGTTAGCCTGTAGTCTGAAAGATATCTATACCCATTTATGTGGAATGATGAAAGTGAACACACGACAGTGTTTTCTACAGCAGCACGTCCATGCTGGGATAGTGGTGTAGGAATTGCTGTACCACTAGTTTGAGGATGTGAGCCATAAAAGGCACGTGTGAAAGGTTGGCCCTCCACCAGGTTTGCACCGTTATCGCACACAACCTTCCCAGGCTACAGGTTGAGTGTAGAATAATAATAGAAGGGTGGCGTGCACTCACGTCATTAATGAGATAAGGTGCTGGTGAATTGGACCGTGGAGGCCCTGGATACAAGTAAAAAATGTAATCCATCGCACACTAAGACTTGATACTTTTGCGGTGGATTACATTTTTTACAGGTTGAGTGTAGGCAGCCATTGGTCAACTTCGGCATGGATAGCTGTCCACAACTGTTGATCTGTATGACTGAGCTCTCAAAGGCATATTAATTTTAAAATGGCCTGATTGCGGTGAGCCATGGCTGTGCAGTACACAGCTGGGGGTGATTCCCTCCGCAGTGTTGTGACATTGGTTTCATTAAGGCAGATGGTTGAGGGCACAGGTGGAGGCACTAAAGGAGGTGGAGGATGCTGAAGCACTGGAGGAAGTATTGCAGAGGTTTGTTCCGCAAGCCCTTGAGATTCAAAGACTTGGTGTCTAGTGACACCTTGCTGTCTAGTGCTTAAAGTCTCCATCCCCTGGTGTGTAGTAGTTTTGTTTTACAAGTCACGCTGTTTAGTTCTCCAACCCCTCTAGTAAAGTAGTTTAGGTCTCCATGTTCTGGTGTGTATTTGTTTAGTTCTGCAATCATAGATGTTTAGTAGTTTAGTTCTCCAACCCCTGTTGTCTATCAGTTTAGTTATCCATCGTATGTTGTGTAGTGGTTTAGTTCTGCATCCCTGGCTGTTTAGTAGTTGAGTTGTCCAACCCCTGTTGTCTAGTTATTTAGTTATCCATCTTATGGTGTGTAGTGGTTTATTTTTCCATTACCAAACTTCCTGCAAGCCTTGGGTATTGTAAAACGTGTGGAGCAGACCCTTCCACATATGCCCCTACAGTCACAGGAGTCACCCAGTGGCCAGTCACCTAGCTGTAATTCCCCTGTCCATGCTTGCTCATCCAGGTGTCAGTTTAAATGCACCCTGGCATAGATTTTTTTCAGGGGACAGGTGATGTTGGCTGTGACATGTTGTAGCGCAGTCACATCTTTCTTAAGAGAAGTAATGGTGCCAGTGCAACTGGTATTGGGGACGATGTCCATCAGCTTTCGGAAACCGTCTGGCGGAAAAGCTGCGTTTCTGTGACCAAAAGATTGGAGTGGCCTTGTAATAATCACAGAGATCACAGGCCATGAGTCATACAGAAGCAAGCGCTGTGATCTTACAGTAGTAGCAAATAGCTTTCAGCTGGCCCCTGTCATTCAGACAATGACACGATTGGTCCACGAATCAGCCGAGGAGGCCGCAGGCTGTTCACAATAATTAGTTTTCTGAAAAGTAATAGTGAGGGTACACCTTATCCACGTCCAGATTACAACACATGGAATATGTGTATATCGCGCTGTACGTTCACTGCTAACACCACAATAACCCTACACTCCTCGCTGCCAACAATCCTGTTTTTAACCCAGTAAATAAATGCAGGCCGATTGTACGCCATTCTTCTTTTGAGGTTCACACCATCTTGGTGTTCCATCCCCTCTCCCTCAGAGTAGCAGTCATATACCGGCTCCCAGGCTCACCTACTTCCTTAACCACTTTTATGCATTGCGGCCACACTTCATGTCCTCAGAATTGACAAACCTTATTATTATTATTATTATTATTAATAATATTTATTTATATAGCGCCATTGATTCCATGGTGCTGTACAAGAGAAGGGGGGTTACATACAAATTACAGATATCACTTACAGTAAACAAACTTACAATGACAAACTTCTACAGAGGGAAGAGGACCCTGCCCTTTCAGGCTTACATGCTACAGGATGGTGGGGAAGGAGACAGTAGGTTGGGGGGTTGCAGCAGCTCCAGTGATGGAGATGCAGTAGCTCCAGTAGTGGTGAGGGGGCAGCAGGGATCAATGCAGGCTGTAGGCTTTCCTGAAGAGATCGGTTTTCAGGTTCCGTCTGAAGGATCCAAGTGTGGTTGATAGCCGGACGTGTTGGGGCAAAGAATTCCAAGAGGATGGGGGCTATTCGGGAGAAGTCTTGGAGGCGGTTGGGTGAGGAGCGAATAAGTGTGGAGCAGAGAAGGTGGTCTTGGGATTACCGGTGATTACATGAGGGAAGGTATCGGGAGATTAGTTCAGAGATATATGGAGGAGATAGGTTATAGATGGCCTTGTAGGTCAGTATTAGTCATTTGAACTGGATACGCTGAGGTAGTGGAAGCCAGTGAAGAGATTTGCAGAGGGGAGAAGCGGAGGAGTTGCGAGGAGAGAGATGAATTAGTCGGGCAGCAGAGTTAAGGATGGACTGGAGAGGTGCGAGGGTGTTAGCAGGGAGGCCACAGAAAAGGATGTTGCAGTAGTCGAGGCGGGAGATGATGAGGGCATGCACAAGCATTTTAGTAGAGTGAGGGTGGAGGAAGGGACGGATTCTGGAATTTTTTTTTGAGCTGGAGGCGGCAGGAGGTGGAGAGAGCTTGAATGTGCGGTTTGAAGGACAAGGCAGAGTCAAGGGTTACTCCGAGGCAGCGGATCTCCGGTAAGGGGGAAAGCATGATGTCGTCAATTGTTATAGATAGGTCAGGTAAGGAGGATCTGTGAAATGGGGGAAAGATGATCAGTTCAGATTTGTCCACATTCAGTTTGAGGAATCGGGAGGAGAAGGAGGATATGGCTGATAGACACTCCGGGATTCTGGACAGCAGAGAGGTGACGTCTGGGCCAGAGCGGTAGATCTGAGTGTCATCGGCATAAAGATGGTACTGGAATCCGTGGGACTTTATGAGTTGCCCCAGGCCAAGTGTATAGATTGAGAAGAGTAGGGGTCCTAGAACAGAGCCTTGGAGGACTCCAACAGAGAGAGGGTGGGATGAGGAGGTAGTGTGGGAGACACTTAATGTGCGGTTGGAGAGGTATGAGGAGATCCAGGATAGGGCAAGGTCTTTGATGCCAAAGGAAGAGAGGATCTGTAGTAGGAGGCAGTGGTCAACTGTGTTGAAGGCAGAGGACAGGTCTAGAAGGAGAAGTATAGAGTATTGTCCGTTTGCTTTATCCTGGGAGACTTCAACAGCTCTTCCTCCCCAACTACATCCCATCTTCTATCTGTAGCCAATTATCGTGGCCTCTCACAACTTTCAAACTCTGAGACACACAGACGGTAACACCCCTGATCTGGACATTGTCCGGATAAGTTCAATCTCCTACCTAGATGACTCACCTCTTACCCTTTGTCCCCCATGAAACTAGAAGTATAACTAACCACAACTTAGACATTTTTAGGTGCCCCCTAAAAAGACATTTAGGGTGGCCTATCACGTTCCCTAATCAAAATACTTTTAATATATATATATATATATATATATATATAAAAAAAACAGCTTATTCTCTAGAAAAGAAAAAACTGGTGGCTCTCCAGAAAAGTAAAAAAATTAGAAAAAGTTTATTGTGGCAAGTCAAGCCATCTTAAAAACAAGTCACTGACGCGTTTCGAGTGCTTCTTGCACTACAGCGACGCACCAGTGATCCCAACGATACGACCTGGTAAGGATCGCTGGTGTGTCACTAAATGGTCGCTAGTAAGCTGTCAGTCAAATTTACCCAAGGCAGCAACGATCTTGGCGGGATCGCTGGTGCATCGCTTAAGGGGCCTTTACACATAGCGATATCTCTAGAGATATCGCTAAAGCATCACCGATTTTGTGAAGCAGCAGCGATATCGCTAGCGATATCGCTGTGTGATACTTACCTCCGACCGGCTCCCCCGCTGTCTGTCGCTGATCGCGCGAGATCGTGCAGCTCCATTTCTCGTCGGGCGCTTCCTGCTGGGCTTCCTGCTGGCGCCGACGAGCGACGCGTGGACGCGGGCGGGAGGACGTCAGGATCGCTGCGTCTGAAAGGTAAGTAATGACCGCTGCTGCGTCGCTACATCGCTGTGAGATCTGCCTGTGTGGTAGCTCACTAGCGACCATTTAGCGATGCACCAGCGATCCTGACCGGGTCGTATCGTTGTCGGATCGCTGGTGCATCGCTAAATGTAAAGGGGCCTTTAGTGTCACACAGCAGTGATTCTGACAACTCCCGCCTGCATCCATGATTTCTGAGTTGCTAACGAGGTCCGCTTGTCAGTTTCAAACACAGTGATGCAAGTTGGCCAGCGGGACACCAGCGATCAAAAAATGACCCAGGACATTTGAGCACGATCAGCGACATCGCAGCGGGGGTCTGGTCGCTGCTAAGTGTCACACATAACGCGGTCGCTGTTTTGTGACAAAATCGGTGACGCATCAGCTATCTCGCTAGCGATCTCGCTTAGTGTGAAGTACCCCTAAGAGTGCAAAAGAAGCACTCAAAACGCGTCAGGTGACTTGTTTTTAAGATGGCTTGGTTGCCACAATAAACTTTTTCTAATTTTTTTTACTTTTCTGGAGTGCCGTCAGTTTTCTTTGTTTTGACTTGCTACGCTTACTAGCCTGGATGAGCACCCATTCTCTCCATGTGTTCTGGCTCAACTAATTTGGATTCATTGATCGATTTTGTTGCAGCTCCAAGACTCCCCTCCTATGAAGCTTATTCTCTACTTCTCTGAACATAATTCACCATCAAACTCTACCGTACCCAAAAGGCTCATGCAGTCTTTATCTACCCCCCATTTCAAGATGGTGTACCACCATTGTAAATAAGCACCTGTAATTGTTGTCACCCCCCACCTCATTGTAGAGTGTAAGCTCTGAAGAGGAGGGTCGTAATTATTTTTGCTTCAATTGTTTGATTATCTTAAACTTAGTAACTTTTGACTCTTTTACTGTATATATACTGCTGACTCGAAAAACTATGCGTAATGTGTTTATGATATATGAAGAAAGTTGAGTATTATTAGTAGATTGAAGATGGTGAAATTCAAACTGTGAACTGTGTCATGTGTAGGAGTGAAGAATCTTTTATTTCAGCACAACTGCAGAAACTAAGGTTTGCTGTTGGCGCGACACAGGGTGGAGTAGAGTGAACAAGACAAGTTGCTGGATTGTGACAAAGGTGCAGGCGGGGATGTTACAGTAGATGGAGAAATATAGGGGTGTGCTTGGTAGGTCAGATCAGTCAAAAACAGCAGGCATGTCCAATTCCATATCAGCTGACAGGCTATCAATCACCCAAACAGAAGAGGGTAAACAAGTGGAGGTTCTTCGGCCAC
This sequence comes from Dendrobates tinctorius, assembly GCF_039654945.1. NCBI lineage: Eukaryota > Metazoa > Chordata > Amphibia > Anura > Dendrobatidae > Dendrobates > Dendrobates tinctorius. Next base: position 10,001,881 of record NW_027361695.1, on the reverse strand, counting down.
AGATATGTATGACAACACTTTTCACTGTGATGGAGGAGGAAGAATCAGAAGATGCAGTTGATGGGGTGGACGGTGGTTGGCGAGACCCGTTAGTCTGCATTTTAGCACAGTGACATTGATCACGCATGTAGTACTGAAATGATTTCATTTTTGTTTACGCTACTAGGTTGTTTTTAATAAAGTTGACAGCATGATTTTTAAGATTTTTGTAAATATGCAAAAAAGGACCCAAGCTAGGCAACTGCAGAACCACAGAAGATGCTGTCCACTACAAGAGTTGGCCCTTAGGATGCATGTTTGTCATGATTACCAAACTCTGTGTGTATGTAACCTCATCTTCATCCTCCTCCTCCGCTGAACTACTCAGCTGCATGCCACAGGGTTTAAAACTATGATCTACTGCCTCATTGTCATCCTCTCTGTTCTCCCAGTCCTCAGCCTGAGAGTTACCCTCCTCCTCTTCCTGCCTTGACAGCATAGTAGTCCACGGGCGCCTCAAATATCTGAGTCTCGTCACAAATGGATCACCTTCCCCCAATGTGGTTAACGTCTGTTGAAGAGTGTTTGGTTTATGGTCAGACAAAACTTCGTCCGGCCATAGATCTAAGTCAGAAAAAATTTGGCCATCAGTGCAGATGATTTCCTAAACTTGACTCTGTGAATGTTTAGAGCAGACCCCTGATACCCTTGGAAAAGAATGTGTGAACATCTCTGCAGAATGGCCCATCTGTGGTTCCTCACAGTCAGCTCGGCGCTTGGAGAGTTGTGATGTGGGGGGAAAAAGGTTAATTGGGGTGCCACCACTGAGGACTGTACTGTGTGTGATGTTAAGGTGGAGAAAGAAGAGCAGAGGCCACTTGATACAGAGCTTGCCATCTACTGGAGCACATGTTCTTTCTGGCCCGCATCTACAAAGCATACCATTGTACGGCTGCCAAAGAAAGGGAGCGGAGTTGCCTGTCCAGTAACAGAAGTTGTAAAAATGCTGTGCAAATTCTGAGTGAAGCAAAACAAACCGACTTCTCATCCCTCATATTATACCTGTCTCACAACCTTAAACAGCTATTCCATACTTTCATTTCTTTCCTGCATCCACCAGTTCCCCCTCCCTCTCCTCTGAATACCTTGCCTCACCACCTGTGAATGTGACACAATAACATCCCACCTCATTCTAAACATTACCACAATCTTCATCACAAGCAGAACCCACCTCTTCAACCTGTCACTAACTGGTGTCTTCCATCCTTATTGAAACATACCTTGATCACACCCATCCTCAAAAACCCCACTCTTGACTCATCCTCTGTGTCTACTTATCCCCCAATTTAATTTCTCCCCTATGCCACAAAACTACTGGAATACGTCCATTTTGAACTGTCCTCCCGCCTCTCCTCTTGCTTCCTCTTTGACCGCAATCTGACTTCAGACCACAACATTCCACTGAAACTGCCCTGACTAAAGTCACCAATGACCTACTAATTGCCAAATGAAAGCGACGCAAGTTTGTCCCCTCCTTCTTCTGGACCTGGCATGTTTTTGACATAGTGGACCATTCCCTCTTACTACAGACGTTCTGATCTGTTGACATTACAGACTTGGCCCTTTGTTGGATCTCCTCATACTTGACAGGACATTTTCAGTGTCTCCCACTCACACACCTCATCTCGCCCCCTATGTGTCGGTGTCCACCAAGGTTCAGATGTAGGACTGGGAACTATGTTTAGAGGGCGCACTCACATGCTCCCTCCCTCTTAAAGGGACTACACGCATCAACCTAAGGTATTCCCAACCTATAGCTGGGTGATACCTTCTATTTAAGGCTTCTTCTCCAATATGGAGGTGCCTGAGCTACAGTTTGCTTTGCATGCTTGTTAGTTGTCAGGTTCCCCAGGTCCGTCTGCTTGTCTACCCTGTACCTGTCTGCTATTACCTGTCTGTGCCCGTCTGCTTGTACATGTCTTCACTCTTCTGTCCATCAGCCGATCCACATCGCACCGGCCAGCACCCATCTGTCCTAACACCTGGTCCAGACCGCACCTGCCAGTGCCCTTTCTGTTCCTCAGCAGGTCATATCTGCACTCGTGGTTCAAGAGTCCCTATAATGCCTGCCTGCATTTTACAGGCATTGTAGGGATTTTGGGCTTTGGCAGCTTAACCGCTGTAGGGGGTCAGCTGCCACATCTGTAGGTCAGCCATTGAGTAGCACCTGGTGCCACCTCTTTATACCTCCTTGGGTCGCAGTTTTTGCCTGCTGTCACTTGTCTGAGTAGGGATTTGGTAGGCCACCTATTTACACCCCTTCCATGCTTTCAGAGGGATATGGAACAGTGATTCTACCACCTTGTCAGTTAAAGTCTCCATCTCCTGGGTTGGCTGTAGTGGAAGAGGTGTCATCCCCGCTCTACTAATTCTACTTTATTGCAATTGATGCCACTCCTCTGCAAGGAGTTTGGAATGTGGGAGGAAATCCACGCAAAGACATACTGATAGGGAATTTAGATTGTGAGCCCCATTGGGGACAGTGATGATAATGTGTGCAAACTGTAAAGCGCTGTAGAATATGTTAGCGCTATATAAAAATAAAGATTATTATTATTGTTATTACTTTGTTGGTGTCTGCCATTAATTTTTGTAAATGTGTAGACTCCTGGTTGGGTGTCCTTCATGCGTGTTGCCTGTAACAGTAAGCCTCCAAGACCGTCAGGCCTCCACTTCTTGCACTCAACTACCTGTGTTACTATCATTAAATCTTTCTGACAATGGTAGTCTAGAAAACTGATATTTGTGCGACCTGAGTGTGGCTCAGCATGAAAGCAGGTAAAAGGTGTTACATGTGTTATCAGGGCTCCAAACAAAGGGGCCTACACAGTTCCCTCACCCACCTCGTCTTACTGTGACGTTCATTGGAAAGCTGTAAAATGCTGTCCCAGACCCCTATACCTCATGCCTGGCTGACTGCTGCAGTTCCATGCTGCAATTTGTACTGTGGGTGAATTAAGGCCACTTTCCTGGTGGCTGTCCCTCATTTGATGTGTTTTGGCAGCATTTGGGGACGTTCTAAGGTGTTGTGCATGCGTTTGTTTTTGCCTTCCATTGACTATAATGGTGTCCGGTTATGTTCGGCGAATATTCACTGAATTAATCGGCGGATATTTGCAAATTCAGCAAACGTAAACCAAACATTGAAATACTTGCTCATCACTATTGATGGATTGTCTCCAGAGAAAGACCAGCTTGCCCACCTTGCTCAACCAGAATCCACCTGCCTGGTCTTGAAGTATCCAACACATCAAATATTGTGGTTTAAAAAAAATATGACAAAAACATCCTGACTTTTAATTTCTGGGTCTAAAGACCTTTGAGACGTAAAACGTTTTCCAATACGTCTCAGGTTAGATGTAGAGGTTTCATACTGACTATGTCTTGTTTCCGAGAGGAAGCTGAAAAGGTAAAACGCAGTAATACTCCAAGACTTTTTATACAATTTCATACACATTCCTTAGTCCTGTACTTTATCTGTCATGAAACATGAGAAGCAAAAGTCACAGAAGGAGAAAAGGTTAGAAGAGCAAGATTGGAAAATAACCTCTTTTCCTTTGTTTCCCCATATTTTTTCCTTTCTGTTGTTTAACCCAATTTTGTAGAATTATAAAAATTTTCAATAAAAACGATTTTGAACAAAATTGGAGAATAAGCAAAAAAGTTGGAGTCTACACAGTGGATGGCTTGGAGAAGACATCAGATCCTACGTGGAAAGACATTTTTGGGAGCAAATTTTTATGTTACTCTTTGCTGTAAATCCAAGAAGTTAGAACAACGAACATGCGGAACGTCATCTCTCATTAACACCGTGATCATTTTGTATTGAAAAACTTTATTTATAATAAAAATAGCATTCACAGACTTGCTTGTCTAGCTACATACATTGTGTTCCGTTGCCTTTACCGGCAAAAGTCCACAATCAGCTTCAATCAAATCATATATCAACTCCCAAAATGTTAAATAAAGCAACGGCAATGGACAGTGTTGAATGGATCAATGCATAGTATTTAAACAAAGATTGGCCCACAAACCTCTTTTTTTGTCAAGACATAGAAGAACACCATCGATAAGGTAAATGATATGATGATTGAAGAGTGTATACAAGTGCTTAATAATGGAGGTCCACAATGCAGTAACCTAGTCTTAAGTCCCAAAAAAGGGAAAAAAAAAAAAAAGTAAAAAAACTCCAAATCACTCTTGTGGATTCTGCTTTCTTGAAAAGAAATTACACCTTTACATACCTGATTCAGTTTACATTAAAATATATCCCCGATTTTTTATTTGTCTCCATTCTCAGAAATATAAACACTTATCACATTCCTTGCATTTTTTTTTTTTCTGTTTTTATCGTCATAAAGTATCTTTTATACATGGAAAAAAAGGCATTTCGTTATTTTTAACAAGCTTGAATAATTACAATTTTAACTCTGTACACACAATGATTGGCCTTTTCTTTTTGTACAGTACCATAGCAACAACAGTGATAGACTCGCAATGCTCATTCGTGTCAGTATGAAAATATGTATTTTTTTTTTTTTTTACATCAATGCACTGTAAAAGCAGCAGATTCAGAGCGATGGCAGACATTTCGGCTCAGCTAGGCAGTAACGCAATTTTGTCTTGGACCAAGGATAAGCAGCAGTCGTGTTGACAGCTGCTGTAAAAGACTTACGATGGAAGAGAAGAAATCAAATACTTGGTTTTAGACCATGCATTGGGACCTGTATACCTCATCGTTTCCAATGGAAAACCATATTTCTCCAATTTTTTTTGAAAAATTAAAAAAGAAATGAAAATTGTGTATTGAAGGATAGGAGCCAACAGAATATTGTAGCACAATGGACGATTGGCCACCTTATGGTCATGTAGAAGCATGCTTTGATCTTTCTTAAACACTTTGGATTCTTATTACCTATGGCAAGTAGGCTTTGGCAAGTATCCTTAGGGAATTATAATCCCAGCACTAACTTACAAACCAAAAACACTTAAATGACCATCCTTGTGCGAAGTGTGCTTGTATATGTCCTTCATCGCAATAGTAGTCTCAGGTATCTTCTCATAGTTACCTCTTTAGTCTTCGATCAGGTCTTCTACATTTCAATAGATCCCATCACCAGCTTATGTAACCATAACTCATAGTTCAATTACTCATCATCCTTCAAATCAATTAAATCAATAACTGCAGGTAATTAACAGTCAATAAATGTGTTAATGAAGCCTAGCCCAAAAAAAAAAAAAAACAGAAAAAAAAATGTGTGGTTTGCTTTCCAGTGCTATGAACATGTTCCACAGAAGAAAATGTCTGAAAATAAAAGTCCATAAATGAACATCGTCAATAAAATAGCTTCTTGAAAAACATGTTATTATCCCTTAGGGGTTTACATTTGGCAAATAAATTAAAAAAAAATACATCAAAAATACTTTCTTTAATATACATCAGGCACAACACTCTGTAGTAAGGTTTCATCTGCATAAAACATTTTTGTGGAACTCCAAGATCGTTAGGTGCTTCGGTAAGACACTATTAAGAATTTGTTGTTCTCACAGCCTCCTTGGATAAGAAAATGTTACATCAGATGGTTCAGATACTGAGATCTGTGTTACATTCCTTATAGGGTCTCCTCCGTTGTGCTGAGGGATGTTTAGAACTTCTTATTGTGTCGTATTTCAGACTGGTATCATCCCGATCCCTGTTGCCAGGTTTTTGATCTCGGCTTCTTCTCTCTGGAGACCTCTCCCTTCTTCTCTCAGGTGAGCGATCTCTTCGTCTATCAGGAGATCTTTCCCTTCTTCTATCGGTTGACTTTGCCCTTCTCCTATCAGGAGAACTATCTCTTCTTCGATCAGGTGATCTTCTTGGATCCATAAACCGATCGAGTGACTTTCTTCTTCGATTTGGTGACCCTTCTCTCTTTCGTGCAGGTGACCTTTCCCGTGTTCTTCGAGGAGAATCATCTCTCCTTCGTTCATACCGCTCTCTCTCTTTTCTTTCTAAAGTATTTTCATTGCTCCTTGCCCCTTCTGTTCTCTTCTCGGGAGACATTTTTTTCTGTCCGTTAACCATTTTTTCCCCTTGCCTTGGGTGTCTTGCCTCAGGGGACCTGTCCCTTTGGCTACTTTGTACAGAATTATTTTTAGAGGACCCATTCCAAGTGTGATGGTCATTGTGTCGTCTGTTATAGTCCCTGTTGCCTTTAGGGTCTTTGACATAAGTCCTTTTTTCCTCATGCTGTAATGATTTGTGAGTATTTCGTGGGTAACTGAACTCCAATGGCATGGGATGTCTTTCAGGTGTTAGTGTGTTCATTTTCGAAAGATTTTGTGAGCTGGCTGTGGGGCTGATGCTGTCACTGTTGGGTTCTGGAGAGGAAAAATAAAATTAGTTTTTTTTTTACTTAATTAAGCATGAGAAAGATCTCCTCTCCTAGGTTAGTGTCTGCAACACACATTTGTTAAAGTGGTCAGTATGCCTATTGATTAACTGAAGCCTGTTAATCTACAATGACTTTAATTTAGCACACACATTAGTTAGGTCAAATTTGATGTCAATCTACCTTTTTGGCCTGAATGTTTTTCCTTTATTACAAGCTAATAATATTATTGAATATCCCAAACAAACAGGACATATGCTCTGAAATATACAAAATGTTGAAAGCTGACCTCTTTAAAGTAGATGGTCTTAAAGCCCCGTCACACACAGCGATTTCGCCAGCGAGATCGCTGATTTCGTGACGCCACAGCGATCTCGCCAGCGACATCGCTGTGTGTGACGGGGATCAGCAACCGGCCTCCCTGCCGGGTATCGCTGATCACGCACGATTGTCCTGGGCCATTTTTTGATCGTTGGTCTCCCGCTGGCCAGCGCGCATCGCTGCGTGTGGCAGCGAGAGACCAGCGATCAGCAACGCTGGACGCTGGTTTCCAATGTAAACAGTGGGTATCCAAGAGCCGCACGGCTCTTAAATACCTGCTGTTTACATTGGAAACCAGCTTGCTTGCTGGTCCTGATCGCTGGAGGGGCTGTCTATGCGACAGCTCACCAGCGATCAGCCTAACGATGTCCCAGCAATCCCTTCCTTGTCGGATCGTTGGTGGGATCGCTGGGACATCTTTATGTGTAACAGGGCCTTTAGTGATACCATAATGCCAACAGATGGAGACTTTTGGTCACTGCCTGAATATTTAAGTATCTTCTATTGTGTAGGCTAATTTGTGATAATTAGAAGATATCTCTTCATAGTTTTAAATTTTTCAGAAAGGTTTTTTAACACTTGAGCTTGAACTGCTCTCCAACAATCAACAGTATAATCTAGTGTTTGTCAACTCCAGTCCTCAAAAACACCCAACAGATTATGTTTTCAGGACTTCCTTAACACTTCACATGTGACCTAGGTCTTCTCAGTTCACGAAGAACCACCACAAGAGTTTGCTCCAAAGCTAGGAGGAATATACTTTAGTTCGGCAGAAATCTCTTCCAACTTCCCAATACATGTAAGCACTTGGCACGGGAGAACACTCCTCCATTTTCAATGGGCAGAGGGGAGAAAGTCACTGCTAGACACCTTCTTTCCATGAAAACAAAAGGATCAAGAGTTGAAACTCCAACTACCAATCCTTCTCTCCCCAAACATCATCTACTGGTGGCTGTTGGGAGGCCCTCAAATATATCAGATAGACAGCAAGTTTTGCCAAATTGGAAAGCCTGGGTAACAAATGTGTAAGGGGGATTTAATGGATATCCTTGAAGCATCACCTGTTGGTGGCACCTTAGGCCTGGAGTTGCAAGACAATGGTTTTCCCTGAAAACAAAAGGATTGGGAGTTGAAATTCCAACTACCGATCCTTCTCTTCCCTGATAGCATCTATTTGGAGCAGAGTTTGGAGGCCACTAAATACATTAGATAGTCAGCAAGTTTTGCGAAAATCATCAAGCTTATGAGGAACATAATGGATATACTCCTTGAATAATCACCCGTTGGCGGGACACCTTACGTCTGGAGTGGAGTAACATCTCCATACCTTAACATTTATCTCCTCCCGTGTAAGTAACTCTACACCCTTCCTGATAGTGTGGAGTCGTAGAAATGGTGGTCTTCTAAAAGTACCTTTGATACATAGCCAATGATGAACATTATGGCCGTTCTTTTTACATCATTGGCAGAGAAAACCTAAATCCTTCCACAATGATATGCTACTTTACTGTCTACTTGATAACCTAACTATAAATTCGTTAAGAGCACATACAAACCTGACACCACATAACCAGCATCGTTAGTGTTGCCGATTGACGAACATATGGGAGGACTTTTTTTTTTTTTTGCTTTTTTTTATCCTTTTGAAAAATGTGTCACTTAAGCTTGCAAGCAAAATTCTGCAAAGTGGTTGCAATGGATTAACAAGGCTTGCATGTTTAACATCCAAGTAGAGAACTTACACATACAGTTCAGGGAAATGCAAGGTGTTCATGAGTTGCTGTATACACTTAGGAAGTTTTAGCAAAGCACAAGCAATGGGGTAATAATTAGGCCACAGCACAGAAACACCTAATAGTGATTTTAGCTACAAACCGTAGTTTGATTTTGGCCCATAAGGTAGATGCAAGACTCGCCGAGCTTTTCATTTCTCATACATGCAGCGATATTAGGAGGTATCATCGCTGAGGAAGGTATAGCCCCCGCACCAAGAGAAGAAGTGAAAAACAGAGAGAAAGAAAGAGAAAAAGCAGAAGATTTAGAAACCCTACATACTGAAAGAAGAAAGGAGAGAAAAAAAAATTATTCAATCTTCATATTTCAGGATGGTTTATTTTGAATTCCAACCAGGTTTGCTAGATGACATCCAAATAAGGCTGTGAAATCTGCAGTTTCTATAGTGACATTAGGCATCTAGAATGTGATTTTTTTTTCTTTTCTTTTTTTTTTTTTTTTTAAACAGACAAGACTAGAATAACCATTTTCTTTTCCAAAAAACGAGAAACAGATAAGACAAGATGCCAGGGGAAGAAAAAAAAAACCATTTACATTCAACAAAAAAAAAAAAAAATAATTAAAAAAAAAATAGATATATATTATATATATATACAAGTCCACAGCAGAGACCACAACAGTCAAATTAAAATACAAAAAAGAAAAAAAAAAACTCATTACAAAATGATACAGCCTCACTGTGAAGCATGTTCCATAATAAGAGGTAATAAGCTGGAACTTCACATTTGTAATAGGGGCCAAGAAACAAGTTGACCCCGTAATGGTTTACACCTGTACTTTTTAGCAGCACAACTTTCAAAGTCTTTGACTTTTCTTTTAAAACAGGAAAATAATAATGATTAAAAAAAGTAAAAATAAAAACACTTTTTTTTTCATTAAATTGGCTTCCTATCTCTTTTGTCAGTGCAACAGCCGTGTCGTCTAGAGGCGGAAACACCTCGCAACAGGACAAGTCATACAATGGGTAATTTACAATACAGTGCATTTTAACGGGAAACCAGTAAGTAATGGACGGTAAAAATATATACAGAAAATCGATGCCGACAGCATTGCATTAATATACAATTCAATCGCGGCTAATTTTTTTTGCTTTTCCCCCTCGTATAGTCCTAAATTGGCTAACGATGATATGTTATGTCTGGTTGATGCTGTGGACCTTGTTCATTTGCCATCAATAATTCTGCTCTTGATTTTTTTCAATTTTTTTTAAATTTTCATGGTGTAATAAAAGAAAAAAAAATAATACATTACTGCACAGTTGCCAAGAAACATTTCAGCTTAACGGAATTTTTCAAAAATCTTCGTAATTGGAAACAATTTATTAAAGGGGAAGCATCACTTTTCCAAATCTAGAGTGGCCAATAACATTGGCGGGTTCCAACAATCTAATGTACATTGGGTCGAGGGGGGGTCTTTCCTGACTATCAGGGAGGTGAGCGGAAATGAGGATCGGGCGTGCTAGATATTAACAAGTTAATGGTTGTAGCTTGTCTCTCTCTTCATATGACCGGTTTATTGACGGGACTCATGTCAGCCGCCTACCGCATGCCGGCATCCGCAGCTCTGATTTTGATGAACGGCCAGGCGCAACTTTACGTGATCGTCACACCACAACGGTGACGTTATGCCACTCTGGCTATTGAAAAGAAGAGCTGCATATGTTGGCGAGTAGGAGGTGGTTTGCCGAGCTACTATCCAGTGGTCACAGAATACTGACTTGGCCACTGGACAGCGATTCTGCAAATTGATTTGCTCCTCTCTACATGTTAGGGCAAAAATTTTGGGGCAAGTTTTTCAAAACGTTAGAAAACCTGGCGATGATAATTATGGATGGGCCAGATGTTGCCCTTCTAAGAATACTGTGGGTAAATCCTCTGAATATTTTGTATACAAATTTTGCACTTACTCCTTTTCTTACATTTTCTTATAAAACAGACAACGGGAAGACAAGGGATAAACGGTGAGCCGGTTGAGAAAATGAGAATACAGCGCTTTGGTAAAATACTCAGCTTCACGTAAAACAGAGGTCCAATAAAGGTCCAACAGCTATTCATCCCGACCACCCCATAGACATGCACGCCTGGTTCAGCTGTGCATGCCTGTTTTTTCAATCAGTAAAAGGTACCTCTAGTGACAGCCTATCTCCCTTAAAGGGTTGTCTTCTACTTTGACATCCCCTCTATAAATGCCCAAGTAAAATAAGAGAAGCTTGTAATTCCCCACTGCATCAGCAATTTCGTCAGTGGACCACTCTTGGGACACTTTTATGTCACGCGGGCATTGCAGCCGATCAGCGGCTGTTGCTCATCATTATTCAGTCAGAATGGGTGTCTGCTCTGTCTAAATAGTAAAGGAAGTAGCCGGTCAGAGCCCTTCATCAAGTAAGCGCTTGGAGACCCGATGCGGGTGCAAGAGGCGAGCATTTGCTGTACTTATTTTATTCGGGCATTAAAAATGGACAAAAAAAAGTACTGGACAACCCCTTTAAAACAAAGGATAAGGCAAGTTGAAATTCAAAATGCCTCTTTTCCCCATGACATCTGTCTAAGGAATGTTGGCCAAACATCTGACACAAATTAAATGTTCAATTAGTGGCTCCAAAATTGGTGGGTTTGGCCAAAGTTAATCCAATGTGTTAGGCCACCACTAATGGGGTTATCCATCCCCCATTCTTCTCCAGAATAATATTGTCTCTAGTTTTCCTAGTCTTGTCCACAAAGTATTGCAGATAGACCCAACACATATGTGTAAAATCTGCACTTTGTGGTGGCTTTCTGCTTTGCTTATTGAAGGGGTTCAAATGGGCATACCCTCTCGAGCACCTTCTTGGGATAAAAGGAGAGATACAGGGCGCATCCACTGTGTGAAATCCATATAAAACAATTAAAATTGTGGAACAGTAGGGAAGGTGCTCACCTATTGGGGTTGTGAGGAAGTCACAACACCCATGAACGCTTGAGAAGCAGCAGCAAGTCTGCACAGGGTCCTAGGACAGAATTGCAGAAATGACGTGGAAGTGCAATAAGGACTGCGCTTGCTTCTGGTAGAGTAAAGGGTTCTTTATTCAGCCAACGCGTTTCCTGAGCCTGCTGGCTCACTTCATCAGGGCAGATGATGAAGAGCACCTTCTTGGACATATGGAAGGTTTTGTACAAAGATGATGACTTATTCTGATCTTTTTCTCCCGAGGCCTCGCCAGCAAGGAGATGGTCATGCCTGGACATCATCATTGGTCGGAAGCTAGGACAACATTTTGAATCCTCTCAGTTGACCTTCAGTCCATTGTATGGCTAAATCAGAGACTGGTGATCACTCGTCTCCAAGTCACTTCCCTGAAATCTAAAGGGATGCTTCAAGTGTTTGAGAAGCAATGCATTAGATTATCCGAAATATATTACCCCTCTAATACCACTATTAACTTGCTGAGCCAAACAGGGACACTATATCCATGGAAGGCAAAGAGGCTGCCAGATACCACCAGATACTCGAATACTTAGGATAGGTAACTTTGCAGAACACAATCAAATATCACTGATCCCCGTAGACATTAGATTGTTGGAAGATCCTGTATTAAAGAGATTTTTTTTTCCCATAAATCAGTAGTACACGCAAAAATAAGAAACGTTTTAATATATCTTATTAGAGAAATCTGCTTCTTTCTCCTCCTGGGCTGATGTTTCACTCTCAAAATTCACAATTACGGGGTTAAATTTGTCTGTGATGAAGGCAGACTTTCCCATTATTTAGATAGGAGATGAGAGTTGGTGCTCAAAATTTTATGGAAAACTGGAACTGTTGTTCAAGGCAAACTAGTTGCAGAATGTCAGTGTCCGCCTCGAGCTCCTCCCTAGAATGTCAGTGTCCACCTCTAACTTCTCCCTAGAATGTCAGTGTCCGCCTCTAGCAGCTCCCTAGAATGTCAGTGTCCGCCTCTAACTCCTCCCTAGAATGTCAGTGTCCGCCTCTAACTTCTCCCTAGAATGTCAGTGTCCACCTCTAGCTGCTCCCTAGAATACCAGTTTCTGCCTCTAGCTGCTCTCTAGAATGTCAGTGTCTGCCTCTAACTCCTCCCTAGAATGTCAGTGTCTGCCTCTAACTCCTCCCTAGAATGTCAGTGTCTGCCTCTAACTCCTCCCTAGGATGTCAGTGTCCACCTCTAACTCCTCCCTAGAATGTCAGTGTCCACCTCTAACTCCTCCCTAGAATGTCAGTGTCCACCTCGAACTCCTCCCTAGAATGTCAGTGTCCACCTCTAACTCCTCCCTAGAATGTCAGTGTCCACCTCTAACTCCTCCCTAGAATGTCAGTGTCCGCCTCTAACTCCTCCCTAGAATGTCAGTGTCCGCCTCTAGCTGCTCCCTAGAATGCCAGTGTCTGCCTCTAGCTGCTCTCTAGAATGTCAGTGTCTGCCTCTAACTCCTCCCTAGAATGTCAGTGTCTGCCTCCAACTCCTCCTTATCATGTCAGTGTCTGCCTCTAACTCCTCCCTAGAATGTCAGTGTCCGCCTCTAGCTGCTCCCTAAAATGTCAGTGTCTGCCTCTAGCTGCTCCCTAGAATGCCAGTGTCTGACTCTAGCTGCTCTCTAGAATGTCAGTGTCAGCCTCTAACTCCTCCCTAGAATGTCAGTGTCTGCCTCCAACTCCTCCTTATCATGTCAGTGTCTGCCTCTAACTCCTCCCTAGAATGTCAGTGTCTGCCTCTAACTTCTCTCTAGAATGTCAGTGTCCACCTCCCCTCTCTATAGAATTCTAAAAGCACCAACTGTAATTTCCTAGCTCAGTAATGGGAAAATCTGTCTTCACTGAACACAGATTTTACCCATGAAATGCGAATGAATAATCAGTCCAGAAAGAGAAAGAAGCAGATGTCTCTGATAAGAAAATTACAAAGTGACATATTTTTTAATAAAAAATGTAAAAGACTGTTATTCTTTAAAAATTATTGAGTGTAAGCAGCTTATTTAAGTGAGGGGGAGGCTAGAATATTCTTTAAAGGGAAGTCAGAAAAATCTCTGCCCATACGATTACAATTTTATCTCACATATGAGAACTTCTAGAAATATTTTTATATAAATTGTATGCCTTAAAAAGGGGTCCAGACACTAAAAAAAACCCCACAAGAATAAATAAATAAAAGGGGTCTATTTAATATGAATTGAAAAGGACAAAGCTGCAATACCAGACATAGTCTATGAACAAGAGAGGCGCTGTATTTTTTTGTTTGATTTTTTTTTGGAGGGGATAGGGACAAAAAAAAAAAATTAAATAAAAGATGACCCATTTTGTTGCATTACAGACAATCCCTTTATGCTTTGGTTCAACTTTAACTTTATATTAAAAATATATTAATAGACGGCGATCATTTTTGTTGCAATTGCTGCAAGACTATAAAATGGGATGCTTCCTCTTTAGATGTAAAAAAAATTAAAATAAAAAAAAAAATTATAAAATCTGAATTTAGTCACATGACTAACATGCTAAAATTTCCAGCTGCGATGCGGCCTGTATTGGCATATTGCATGGAGGAGATGGATCTATGCAGAGAAGAATCTACTGGATCCCACGCAGACAGCTATTACCAATTGTAACGTGCAGATTATGATGGTTCGTAACAAGCAAAATGCACTCACGGTGGCAAAAAAAAAAAAAATTGGGATGAAATGAGTTCAGATCAGCTTTCATAGAAACCTCAAAGACCTTTGGTTGGGAAAAGCCTTATATATAAATATATATATGGCCCTATCAGCAATTCTATTAAATAGGAATATTTTACAATATATTTAATACAGTCTTGACGTAAAATAGAATTACGTTCTGAATATCCAGTTCCCTGATAGCATTTTTTTTTCTTTAAATAAAATTTATTTTTTCTTTGTTTTATTTAATTTTTTTTTTCATTTAAGCTTTCGACAAATAAAATCTTTCTCTTATCTGGTTAAACACTGCTTGGAAAAAGCAGAAAATTGACAATTCACATACTTTTATGCAACAGCGCAGGCAAATTAGGAAGGAGTTCAACGTGTGAAATTCCCAGTAAGAATTACAATTTTTGTTGTTGTTGTTGTTGTCATTTGTGTAGTTTTTTTTTTTTGTCTGTTTTTGCTGCTTTTTTTTTTTTTAAATGGCGGATTCCTTGTTTGTTACAAAAGGATGAAAACAGTTTGGCACAGTTCAACACAGTTGAGTTTTAACAAATAGATAAGGTTTTGCATTAAGGTTCTCCTTCATCAAAGATGCTACACGTTGGGTTTTTTTTGTTTTGTTATTTTTTTTTTTTTCCTACTGAGCCCCAAGTCCACAGAAGCAAGAAGAGGTTGAGGAGAGCGGAAAAAAAATCAGTACAAGCGAAGCAATTAACCATATTTCGCAAAAGTTGGTAAGACACTGGTGATTAAAAGAAAAAAAGAAAAAAAGGTATTTCCTGCTCCAGATTCTTGACAGAGAGAGATCATTCATGGAGTGATGGTAGGGAGCAAAGGAATGTTTTCAGAGTTTGACCCACCATATTCCGGCACTGAACCGTCCCCGCGTTTCAGACTCAGACGTACTCGCCGGCCACCATTTTTTATCAGTTCAATTGCCCGAGCATGCTTCATGTTCTTTGTGCTCTCCCCATTTATTTCCAGAATTTCGTCACCAACCTACGAGTCAAGAAAATTTTTATATTATTTCCATTACTGGGAAAAAAAAGATTAAAAAACAATTTAAACACCATATTATCTCCTAACCACCAATGGATTACTTGTCCTTTACGAATTTCAGGTCCAAATTGGTAACAGTAGAAAAAAAATTTCAATTTTTCCCTGTTTTTAGTACTTGGCATTTTCCTTTCAACTTTGTTATAGTTCACTTGGAAGTGGTGGTCTCATCTGCTTAAATGGTTAAAAACAAGCAACTTACCAATTTACCGCTTATTGAAAACCCTCTCTCGCTCTCAAGAACGGAAACAATTGTAATTCTATGGCTTACTGCTTGATACCAGGTACCTCGGGCAATCTAGCAGTGGTGGTCTGTTTTACTAGGCAAGCAACACTGTGCTTACGAGCTCTTTACGATAGAGCTTCCAACCCCTGCTCTGAAGGTGCCCTAGTATTTCTTTGATGCTGCAGAAGTAATACTGCCTGTGTTTGCAGCAAGGGATAGTGCTCCATTCAGACCAGTGGCGCGACCATGCTGCCAACCTGAACAGTCAATCAGCAGCAGCGCCCACCGTTCCCAGGAAGCTGAGAGACTTGGGAACGTCTTAGTTTCAAGTTGTGTGTAGGGACCATAATTTTCGAACCAGCCACAAGTTTCCTAACCCAAACTCAACAGTCTCATTGGCAAATAAGAGCCTGTTGAGTTTGGATCTCAAGTCTTGAGGACAGTCCCAAAATTTCAGTCTGCTCAAGGACAAAAAAAAACTTGGATGTGAAACAGCCGACCTTAGCTTAGGACTCCTATGCATATTACACTAATGTTGGCCAAACCCGCTGATGTAGGTGGGCTCAGTCTCCAGACTGTCCCCCAAGAGATGATGTCTTGAAAAACAGAGAATTCAGCAGGTCCAATTTTGGACTGCTATCCTTTTTGTTCTCAATGAGTTAAGCCGCCAGAGGAGGAGTCTGGCACCAGATCGGTTTCACAGAACAGTAGAGCGAGTGCTGCCGGCTGAACAACCAATCGGCTGAACAACCGTTATCTATTGTGTATGGGGTGCTTTAGACTTACATCAGAGGCCCCAAGTGTTGAGGAAAAAACAGTCTTATTTGGTGCCAACTCTGGATACAATCACTTGCCTCTATTGACTTTTTATTGCTTTAATTGCAAATAACCAATTAGACCTTATTAATGAGATATCTAATGATACAAGGTTTAAGATACAATTAAACATCTAACTGAGAATTTTGCTCCGACCCAGTTGTCTCTTTTAAGCTACCAGGCCATTGTTGAATAATTCCAAAAATCTTTCAGAAGCATCTCCTTGGCAACAGACTACAAAGTATCACTTCATTCAGAAATCCGAGACAGTGATGGTTCTGTAGTCTGTTGCCATGGAAGCAGCTAAAAAGATGCCGACTTAATTTGTCTTATTGTTGAACTATATTAACAATGTATTTAACGTAGAAAATATTTTTTCAGAATCTCTTAAGACAAAAAAGAGGGCGTGTTGCCAAAAGTGGTCAGTTTTTACTTTTATTTTAATCCCGCCGTTCCGCTGAGTATTCCGCTTTTCACTCTATTTTTTTTTTAATCTGCCATACTGTCATGGAGAAATGAACTTTATTAATTGGTGTTAATTTCTATAGTCTTTACAAGGTGGCGTGGCTCACAGGATCCTCAGGGGTGTGTCTTTAGGATGATCTTAATTATTACCCCGTAAGCACCGCCCCTTTGGAAAAGAGCTTAGAAATTAGCACTCAATAAAAAAAAAGACCCTACTTCTGGAACCGTATGGTGGAGTAAAAGAAAATAAAAATGGAATAGTCAGAGGAGCAGAAGGAATAAAATAGGGGCACAAATTAGGCATTTATGACTGGCCGCAGGTCTAGTCCTGCAGACGAAGAGCTGCTAATACAGTAGCGAGTCCAACGTAAGAGGCTTTTTTCTGATGTGCCCCAGTACGGCACATGGATAGGAATGGTTCAATCTGTAAAACATCTTTATTTCCATATATTCTGATAAAATGGAAAAATCTGATAAATAACATAGTGAGATACGGAATAACATGCTGACACTATTTTTAACAACGATAGCCTTTTATATAGGAGAAAGTCTAGGAAAGTTAAATACTTTTGTATATTTAAAAAGGAGCCATATCGAAGCAATCGTTAACAAAAACAGAGTTGGAGAACGGCTTTGAATGCTAATTGTAGATGTAAATGTGGCGCCCCGTGACTTTGCCGCCACAAATTGGTTAAATATGTACTGTTTTGCATGTGTTTTGTGAGCAATGGGAGTTATGCTTTCTCTGCTAGAGACCACAACACCCACACACAGAAGTTACCTCACTCCCTTACTTGTCTGAGGAGTCGAGTTGTTGTTTCATTTAAGAGGAAGGTGAAGGAAAGATGAAGAACGCTCCTGGATGCCATGACAAGTACTCCCTCCAGGAGTAAAGCTAATAAGAATCAGGGAGTCAGCCCCTAGGCCATCCATGCTTTTAGAGCAGGGTGGTAAGCTGAGAGACTGTGTGGGATTATACAACCAACAGCAGAGTGTTTTCCCCCGGGAAGACTGCAGCAACCTAGAATCGGTGAAGGATTGTGCAAGAAGGAACTTGAGCTGCTTCACACAGGATCCAAGATGCAAGTTGCCAGAGGAGGAAAACACAGTGAGTAGTGCTATACTGGAAGTTCCAAACTCCGGGAAGTTTTTGTCCCTGAAGGGATTAGAATAGCAGGAAGCTTACACCGGGTCACAGCAGAGAGAAGGATAACTCCCATTTTGCAGAGCAGACTGTAACCTGGTGAGAGTTGTAATATCGCCTATGAACTGCACCTGAACTACAGTAAATGATAAAGTGACTTTCCTTGTCTCCTGCCTTATTACTCCGTGCCTTCTACTTTCATCACAATCTCTGGGGGTCAGCCCTAGTTGGAGGGGGTTAAACATCTGCACTGCCATCACCATCTACTCCCCCCAGGGATCATCTGCAGTGCCGGCTATACTACAGTCGAACACTCCAACTGGCGTCACGAATCACTACATAAACTTTATCCCTAATCAATACTCCTCTTTTACATGACCACCTGGGGCCATGGACCGGGTCACCGCCACTGTGACACATCCCTTTAAGACGACCGGCCCGGTATTGAGGATCCCACGGCCTCTGGTGTGCGTCATATACGTACCCTCATCTTCCCACATCTCTCCGCTGGTCCATCCTCTGCAAGACGCAGAACATAAAGGTCCATGTTATACTCCCGGCCTCCTCGTAGGCTGAACCCAAATCCTTTTGCTCCTCGGTCAAGTTCTACTGCGTAGAAGTCTTGTTCTGACTGCAAAAATATAAAAGAACAATAAATTATGAGAATGCAGTAAGTTTAAAATATCCATCACATTGGCTCAGTGGTTAGCACTGCAGCCTTAGCGCTGAGGTCTTGGCTTCAAATTCCGCCAAGAAACACTGGGAGGATAGAGAAAGGAAGTTCCAGCATCTATAGTGCTGACAGAATGCCGGAGACAGGAAACAAAGTGAATGGCAAATTACAAAGCATAAATGAGAATCTAGAAAGACCCGAACCATATTAGACTGATATGTGCACAAAAAAAAAAGTTTTAAATTGTTGGGGATCATACTTTTTTATAGGTTTAAAGTACGCTTTAAAAATAATTTTAGTGATAGTTTCCCTTTAACAACATGTACAGGGGTGCTAGTGAGCAGCTAAGAATAGGGTACACGCTTATCATTGGCAGAGGTGTAATCTTCCCCTATGTTTCGCACCCTAACGACAATTTATTAGGTAAACCTGGACCAATTTTAGGCTTAGGTGCCTTAAGAAAGATTTCAGATTGATTTCCATGCCGGTTCCAGTTACCCTTGTAAGTTACATTATCAGATGTATTATTATTTAATACCTGTCTCAATAGTTTCATGGTGTAATTAGAATGGCAGCTTGATGCGACAATATTACCCCTTTATATACCACTATCGGTTTATATCAGCAGTAAGAATATTTTCCAGCCTCGATACAAGTATAATATCTGTCATATCCGATTTTGTTTGATGCTCATTAAAGTGAGTTACAGCCGTTTATCTGCGAGGAGCTTGAAAGGCTGCTTGGATTAGGCGAGCATTGCATCAACACAATATCTGTCTCCCAAACCTGATTAATGAGCTATGAAAAATTCCATAACCAAACAGTTTTGAGGAAAATATACTCCATGCCCGATGTACTGCGAGCTACTGAAACACATTTTCCAATTACTTTCATTGTTGCTAAAAGGTAGGGATTATCAGGACGCTGCAACCGTACGGCGAAATCAGAAAGGAAATTTTCTAGAAATTCAAAATTCATTTTGAGCAGATTCATTCGATTCGGCTGGCGGATTCAATGAGGTACAACTAATATTTGCTCAGATTGAAAGCATCACCATTGCCGTATATTGCACGAATAGAGAAAATGTTATTGGCAACAGTCAGAATTCAAAATTACAGTGACTTTAAACATTTGGCGCCCAAACAGGGACTTGGGATTCTTTTGTGGATTGGGTTAAAATAATGAAAAAACAAAAAACAAACAAAAACCCACATAATACTCACCTATCCTAGGTCCTCTTCCTTGACTTCTTACAGTTCCGTATCTGCAGTTCCCCAGCTCTCTGTGCAGGTTTTCAGCTTTTCTGGCACTGTGACCCATGTGGGTAAGTGGGGATGGCGCATGTCATTGACGTCAAAGACATGTATTGAACCCCCAACGTGAGCCACATTGCCGAAACAACCAAAAGGCCCCATCTCACATAGCGAGATCTCTGATGCATCACCGATTTTGTGACGCAACAGCGATCTCGCTACATGTGACACATAGCGGCGACCGCCCCCTCGCTGGATATCGCTGATCGTGCTCGAATGTCCTGGGCCATGTTTTCATCGTCGGCGTCCCACTGGCCAACATGCATCGCTGTGTTTGACGCCAACGAGCGACCTCGTTCGCGACGCAGAACTCAGGGACGCAGGCATGAATCGTTCAGAATAGCTAGTGTGTGACAACGCACCAGCGATCCTTACCAGGTCGCATCGTTGTCGGGATCGCTGGTTCGCCGTTGAAGAGATCTGCCTGTTTGGCAGCTTATTAGCGACCATGTAGCGACTCACCAGCGATCCCTACCAGGTCGTATCATTGTCGGGATCGCTGGTGCGTCGCTTAGTGTAATGGTACCCAAAGTCCTGCACAGAGGGGAACTGCGGAAGCGGCAGTGTAAGAAATCAATGGACAGCTTAGGAAAGGCAAGTGTAATATAGAATCATAGAATCATAGAGTTGGAAGGGACCTCCTGGGCCATCTGGTCCAACCCCCTGCTCAAAGCAGGATTCGCTAAATCATCCCAGTCAGATGTCTGTCCAGCCTCTGTTTGAAGACTTCCATTGAAGGAGAACTCACCACTTCTCGTGGCAGCCTGTTCCACTCATTGATCACTCTAACTGTCAAAAAGTTTTTTCTAATATCTAATCTGTGTCTCCTCCCATTCAGCTTCATCCCATTGCTTCTAGTCTTTCCTTGTGCAAATGAGAATAAAGTTGATCCTTCTACAATGTGACAGCCCTTTAGATATTTGTAGACAGCTACAAATATGTTGTTTTTTTTCCCATTTTAACCTAGCCCAAAAAAGAATCCAACTGGCCATCATTTTGCTGGATCAGCATGAAGTAAACCCCCCCAAAATTTCAAATTCCACATTAATATTTTTTTAAAAAGATAAAAGTTTTTAAAAAGTTTACTTACCTGTGTAGCGGGTGGAGTTTTAAATTCAAACTGCGGCTCTTGCTTTGGTTTTGTATTGTTCCTATAGTTTAAGAAAAAATAAAAAAAACAACAATGTAACCCTGCAGCGAATAAACCCGCCAACCTCCGCTGAGGACGGACATTTATGACGACGTCTTACTTTGTTTCCTGGGCTATTGTCTGAGGCGTGTGCGTGGTTGTAATTGTGGCGATCTTTTCGGCGTTGGTCAATAATGAAGCGTTGGAGGATTCTGCAACAATGAAAGAGGTTTCGGAGTCAGGAAGAATGTTGCATAGATTTATTTAATAATGTTCTGTAAGTACAGTATAATTATGCCACTTATTTTGCGCCTATTAATGATCTGGAAAAGGGAAAATCTGGCCAAAATATTTTTTTTCACTTCTGTGATTGAACAAATGCAAAAAAAAAAAGAAAATGTTCCTTGTTAGGTCAGCTGTCTTCATTTAATCTAATATTGTAATGCAATTAATGACCAGTCAGCCATTTTATCTTGGGATTCAAATATTTAGTGCAATGACTTTAATATTAAAGGGGAGGTCACTTGGAATAACCCTGTCCATATGCCTTCTAATATTAGTCTGATCCAAGAGCCACTGTAAAGAGACTGTTTATTTTTGGAAAAGATGAGATGAATGAATCGATTCGATGCAAATTGAATTTGTGCTGAATTTTTTAAGGAATATTTTCTCAACCAGGCAAATTTGAACCACAGCAATTTGCTTCGTGTGAAGCTCCTAAAATGACCATCACGATTTTACACATTGCAATAGATTGGATAAGCTGGGCAAGTTTCCCATAATCCCTTGCAACAATCACATGGTATAGCAAAAATCAATCAAGAAGGACTATAAAAACCTGTATAAAAGCCGAGGAAGGGAATGCAGCAGCCAGTTGAATCTGTGTAGGAAGGCATGCCGGACTGGGGGGGTGGTCCCTCATTTACCACTCACAGACATCACAGACACAAGATGGAGGCAGATTTCAGGTACAACAGGTCCAAGTTTATTTAGTCGTCTGCCTGATGACCTCAGCAATACACCGCAATTCTTCCAAGGCCTTCCGTTTCCAGGCCCGGGTACATACACCGTACTTTTAGCTTAGTGACGTTCCTGCCAGCTCGGTCACTGTGGCCGCCTTAGGCCTGTTCACCAACAGCACTTTACTGATCAGAGGTCGTTGTCAATTAGGTATGTTTCCCCCGGGGCCTCGTCTGTTCTGCGGTTCTTCTGTCGGGGCCACCCCCCTGACTTCCTTTCTTCTCAGTCCCCTAGTTGAGCTCCCCTCACAGCATGTATTCCTTCACTGACTCCTCTCCTCAGAGCTCGTCTCAGGACTGGAACTTTCTGGAACCCTCCTGTCCTATTTCTAACCTTCCAGATTCCCTGTAACTCCGCCCCCCATGACCAACGGTTTCTAAAGCCCTAAGCTGCTGTCAAGTCCTGTACTCACGCTCTCCCCTGCCATCTTGTGGTCAACCCAAGGTGCTGCACTCAATCTACACTTTTCCCAGCTGTCATAACTAACATCTGTCTAAAGCGCACAAACCATCCCTTCTTCTTTCTGACAAGTCAGGTCACCTTCCCCACATCCGGATAGTGAGAGAATGTCACAGCTCATAACTTAACCATAGACAGTAATAAGCCAGAAAACACTGAATAAACAGTACAGATAGTGTGTGAGAGGACAGAAGTGATAAACAGCAACCACACATTTACCCATAGCTATATACGTTGAAGTAACCTCGACATTACTAAGACTGTTTGTGTTAAAGATCTCAAAAAGAGTTAAAGTCCTAAGAGATCTTAGAGTGTTAGGGCCCTGTCACATATAGCGACTCACCAGCGATCCCGGCAACGATATCAACTTGTCAGGATCGCTGGTGAGTCGCTACATGATCGCTGGTGAGCTGTCAAACAGGCAGCTTCACCAGCCATCAGCACCAGCGACGCCGAGCGCACGGCGTCGCTGTGTACCTTATTTACCAGTGTGCTGATGCAGGGAGCTGGTAACCAAGGTACACATCGGGTTTCTAAGCAGCACGCGTCAGTTAGAAACCCGATGTGTACCTTGGTTGCCAGCTCCCTGCATCAGCACACTGGTAACTAAGGTACACAGAGGGTTTCTAAGTGACGCGTGCTGCTTAGAAACCCGATGTTTACCTTAGCGACCAGCGCACTGATCGTTGGTCTCCCGCCTGTCACACGCAGTGATGCATGCTAGCCAGCGGGAGACCAGCGATCAAAAAAATGTCCTGGCCATTCCAGGACGATCAGCGATACCCGGCAGGGGGGCCGGTCGCTGGTCAGTGTCACACACAGCGATCTCGCTGGTTAGTTCGCTGTTGCGTCACAAAAATTGTGACTCAGCAGCAATCTCGCTAGCAAGATCGCTGTGTGTGACGGGGGCTTAACACACTTCATTTCAGAGATATCACAGATTGTGCTGTGAATCAATTAGTTGGGAATCAAAAATTGGGGAAAGATTCAGCAAAGATGGCAAATTCAAATCGCAAAAAAAAAAAAAATTCACTCATCTTTAATGGTGCAGTCAGATGACCGTATATGTCGGACCAAGATCGGAACCCAGTGTACGGACTGGCCGACGGCTCTCACGACACGAGTGTGACCGCTGCGATTTATACCGACGTCTAATTGCACCTTAATAGTCATCCAATAATATAAATAGGTGCCATGCAATACCAAATTTCTCCAGCAGTGGCCACTGCAGAATAAAAGTGTGGGCACGCGCAGCTTATTTGGCGATAACAGCTGATCATTATGATTGTAGCTGCTGGATCGCTAGTGAGTCCTTTAAAAAAAAAAAGGGGGCGTTTGTTGGCGCAACTTTGAGGACCATTAAGAAGCTCATCAAAGCCCAGCTGTACCGTCATGAGATAGTACGCTTTTTCTGTATCGCCCCTTAATGGCATAGCATCCCTTTTTCTCTCCAATAGGGGCAGCATTTTAACTTTATCCATGAGATTTTGCTTTCTTTTTTATTTTTTTAAGATCACGGACCAACATGAACAATAGCAATAATTGGTGGAGCAGCTACTCGACCATACGTTCCAACAAATGAAACCACTGAGGCCTATTACATTATGCAATTCCTATTTTCTGCAGACTTTTTTTTTTTTTCACTACACGCATCAACAATTTGGTAGCAGAAAGTACAAAAAGGCAAAGTGCATTAGACATATTTTGTAATTTGCGCGATATGCCGTGAAAAGGCCCGAAGATATTTTATCTATTAAACAAGATGAGGGTCATTACACAGAACCATCGACTGTATCCTATTTAAA
Source organism: Dendrobates tinctorius (assembly GCF_039654945.1). Classification (NCBI taxonomy): domain Eukaryota; kingdom Metazoa; phylum Chordata; class Amphibia; order Anura; family Dendrobatidae; genus Dendrobates; species Dendrobates tinctorius. The sequence continues at coordinate 9,977,605 of NW_027361695.1, read as the reverse complement.
GCATCACATGAGTAACCGGCTCCATAAAACATAGGGTCTGCTCCTCTCCAATACATCCTTTTCCTATAATTAAGTTGTATAATATCCTTTAACCAGAAATACTGATCCAAAGGGCAATGACGCTTTAATATGACTCTTGTCTCTATATCCACCACGGCCGCAAGATAAATATTCTTTGGTCTTTTTTTCTTGATATTCAGCTTTAAATGTAATTATTACACAGGTAGATTTATCACTATTTAACCTACCGGAATGTAAAGGAGTTTTCACAACAGAGACTAGCTATTTTAGAGGCAGCAACGAATTTAAAGAGCGCCATGGACCCCAATATACAAGGCTCATATACCCTATTAAGGCCATACAGACAGGGGGTGACTTCCCGAGACGAACACCGTTAAGAAAATTCTATCATAAAATAGTTCATTATACTTTGTTTTTGAATTGAAAGTTTGATCTTAAAAAAAAAAAAAAAAAAATACTCTTTAAGGGCATTTTGGGATAAGGTACAGGGTGGGCCATTTATATGGATAAACCTAAATAAAATGGGAATGGTTGGTGATATCAGCTTCCTATTTATGGCACATTAGTATATGGGAGGGGGAAAACTTTTCACGATGGGTGGTGACCATGGCGGCCATTTTGAAGTCAGCCATTTTGGATCCAACTTATAAATGGCCCACCCATGTGTATCCATATAAATGGCCCACCCTGTAGTGCAGTCCCCCAACTCAGAACCACCATGAATTAGTTGAAGTCGGACTCCTAATACAATGAGCATCTATTTTTCTCTCTCTGGAGACATTGATAGCCAACTGATTTCAACGATCACAATGTAATTCCTTTTTTCATCTGCGGAGGCAGTGCAGGGAAATGAAATACTAGCTGCCAGGCTGTGCACAGACAGGTCTTAGCAGAAGAACAACCAGTCCATTTTCACTTTTTTAATATATTTTAATTTTTTTAGGCAGCTTTAGCTGAACCCGTGTGGCAAATCTATCTATGTAAAGGAGTTGTCTCATCAAATACTTCCCATTTTAGAGGCAGCAATGAACTTATTGGTGTCCTTGTCACTCTGTTTAAGGTTTATATTCCCTATTGAGGCCATACGGATAGGGGGTGACTTTAAAAAACGACCCCCTTTATGGAAATTCTACTATAAAGTAGTTCATTGTTATGAATGAGTCACCGAGGAGGAAAAACAAAAAGAAGCTAAGCCACAAAAGACCAGAGAGGTTGGTAACTAAGCGGATTGCAGACCCCTGATCCTATCCACACAACTAGCAGTAGCCGTGGAGCGTGCCTACGATGATCCTAGATGCCTCGTCACAGCCGGAGAACTAAATTAGCCTAAAGCAAGAAAAGGGGAAATCTAAACTGCCCCAGAGCAGAGCCCAAAGCAAAAGACAGCCCCCAAACATGTATTGTCGGTGAGACAAGATGAAAACACAAACACAGATGGAAAAATAGGCTGAGCAAACGATGGGGCTCACACTAACTAGAAAGGACAGGAAAGGAAAGATGCTGTCTGCAATCACGCACAAAACCCTGCCAAAAAAGGTCCAACACTTTCTGATAACAAAAACCCTGAAGTCGCTAGACTTCAATTCCCTATATCAGCACTCTGGTATATTCTGAAGAGCAAAAAGAGACCAATCTGATCAGGGACAAAAAGCAAACTGGCATAAACAGAGACATAAGAATGGAAATTCAGCACAGCCCCAGCAGAGGCTGTCTGACCACAAAAACTGAGTAAACCAGACCAAATTTCATGTGAAAAAATAGCAGAGCACACTTAGCTTGAGAAGGCAGGAACAGAACTGGAAACCAGAACCTAAGGGCAGGAAAAAATCACCAGCACAAAATTAGGGAGTCGGCTGTCTTAAATCCAGTCAGAGACTCCTGATGTCCACTCACAGTCCTCCTCCTCAGGTGGCAGGTCTCTGCCGTTTAGATCAGCTTCATTACCTACTGTCACCACTAGAGGGAGCCCGGATGGAGAACTCACGACTCCTCTGTCAACACAGCCAGCTTCACCACCCTCACCAGAAGCCAGAGGTAAACCAGAAAATGAGTTCACAACAGTTCATTATATTTTATATTTTTTAACTAAAATAGTTTAAAAAAAAAAAAAAAAAAAAAAATTATATATATATATATATATATATATATATATATATACAGTATGTACATAAATATTTGTCCTATAAGGGCATTTGGGGTTATTTTAGTGGAATCCTCAGTTTAGAAGCACCATGAATTAGCTGAAGCTGTAATACGAGGAGCATTTTCTCTCTCTGGAGGACCCAGTATGATCATGGTACATGGACAGCCCATTGATTTCAACAGCCACAATGTAGTCCCTTTTTTCACCTGCGGAGGCACCGCAGGAAAATAAAAATACTAGTTGCCAGGCTGTGATCAGACAGGTCTTAGCAGAAACTAAGAATTAGCCACATTCTATGGGATAATTCATAAACTACTTTAACGATCACTTTGCCATGGTGATTTTTCAATTGTGGATCTATAAAAACACTACGGATAAAAAAATAAAAAACACACAAGTCAAAAACAATATTAACAAAGCGTCTACCGATTCATTTTTTTTTGCATATTCAATAATCTTTTCTCCAGCCACTTCTCCGTGTAAAACTTTCTCTATGAAACAAGAGAACTAATATTTTAACAGCCAGGCGCTTTTAACTAATACACGAAGCATTCCGGCTCCAGAATTCTGCCGACATGTAAAAAGCTTTTATAGAGACTTTAAGAGAATAAAGAATAGGGAAAAAAAACATTTTTTTTTCCCCTCAGATATAAAGAAAAACATAAAAAAATAAAAATGAAAAGCTCTTGAAATTGAATAGCAGAACCATTCAGAACACGTTGTTGCTAGGAACTGGTGAAGGTTACTTAATAATTGCGCTACACAAATAATATAATTTGGCCTAGATTTCATCCCGCCTGCAGTAAATGAATGGTAAATGTGGTCCATTCACCATGGTCTACATCAAAATGGACACTTGTGTCTAATATTAAAAGTAATATCACAGCTAATTAACTATTAACCCCGGATTATCGATGTTCTAATGAACGCCTCTATCGGAACTGCCTGAATGTCAAATGTGAGTGGTCTCTTATCCATCCCCCAGCTCCGAAAATATCTCTGGTGTTACCTAATGATATTTAATCAAATCATCTTGACTAAGATCAAGAAAGGTCTTGGATGTCCATGTCTCCCGTACTGTGGTTAAAAACACTCAGAAACATAAAAAAATATTGGGGGGAGGGGATATTGTTTATGTCCCCGATGACTTTAATAATGGGAGCATGTGGACCCAACGTAACACAACATCCAAGACAAGAATGGTTAGACGCGCATTACATTTTACCAACCCAACTTTTGGATAAAAAAATTCCCACTTCCATCCAGCAATTCAAGCAGGATTAACCCCTTAAGGACCGGGGTTATTTTCGTTTTTGCGTTTTTGTTTTTCTCTCCCTTTCTTCCCAGAGCCATAACTTTTTTTATTTTTCCGTCAATATGGCCATGTGAGGGCTTATTTTTTTGCGGGATGAGTTGAACTTTTGAAAGACATCATTAGATTTACCATGTCGTGTGCTACAAAATGGGAAAAAAATTCCAAGTGCGGTGAAATTGCAAAAAAAAGTGCAATCCCACAGTTGTTTTTTGCTTGGCTTTTTTGCTAGGTTCACTAAGTGCTAAAACTGACCCACTATTATGATTCGCCAGGTCATTATGAGTTCATAGACACCAAACATGTCTAGGTTCTTTTTTATCTAAGTGGTGAAAAAAAAATCCAAAGTTTGCTAAAAAAACAAAAAAAAAAACAACACCATTTTCCGAGACCCATAGCGTCTCCATTTTTCGTGATCTGGGGTCGGGTTGGGGCTCATTTTTTGCGTGCCGAGCTGACATTTTTAATGATACCACTTTATGCAGATACGTTCTTTTGATCGCCCGTTATTGCATTTTAATGCACTGTCACAGATATAAAAAACACGTAATTCTGGGGTTTTTATTTTTTTTCTCGCTCCGCCGTTTAGGGTTAATGCTTTTTTTTATTGATAGATCAGGCGATTCTGAACGCGGCAATACCAAATATCTGTATGTGTAATTTTTTTTATTGTTTTATTTTGAATAGGGCGAAAGGGGGGTGATTTGAACTTTTATATTTTTTTTATTTTTTTCATATTTTTTAAAATACTTTTTTTTTTCAATTTTGTAATGCTTCCATGGGAGGCTAGAAGCATGCCATACTTGATCGGCTCTGCTACATATAGGCAATGAGCAGATCACCTATATGTAGCAGAATTACATAGCAAAGCGGCATTAACAATCATAGAGGTCTCCAAGAGACCTCTGGTTGTCATGCCAACGCATCACTGACCCCCGATCATGTGACGGGGGGGTCAGCGATGACCTTATTTCCAGCCCGGCGGCCGGAAGCGCCAGTTAAACGCCGCTGTCAGTGTTTTCGACAACGGTGTTTAACGGGTTAATAGGTGCAGGTGGATCGCGATTCCACCTGCGCCTATTGCGGGCATATGTCAGCTGTTCAAAACAGCTGACATGTCCCGGCTTTGATACGGGCTCAGCGCCGGAGCCCTCAGCAAAGCAAGGGAGAAGTCCAATGACGGACTGTGTCTGTCATTGGACATTAAGGGATTAACAGTGGTGGTCTATTACTTCTGGGATAAACAACTATCTTTCCTGATTTAGACATGCAGGATCCACAAGAGTAAACCACTGTGATGGTGGTTTAGCTATAAGGGCAACAAAAGTATCTGGTTTTGGAAGTCAAAATTCCCGACCCTTTTCTCACCAGACACCACCATCTGGAGAGTTGGGCTGCCACCTTGCACATTAGACAGTTGGCCAGTCCAGATGTAGTCGTAGAAGGTTCGTTGACCTTACTCTCATGTGTATATGGGGTTATACACTACTTGGACAACCCCGTCATAAGTGTTAAAGCCTCCGATGTGAAATAAACATATCCTATACTCCCCTTCCACATTGCCAACATTCCCGTGATGTCAGTGCCTGGTCTCTTGGTGCTCACGTGACATTAAGTAATGAGAGCTTTGCAGACAATGTTTTGTGAGCCCCAGGAGACACAGATGAAACAGGAAGTGAGTATAGAGTTCGTTTTTTTGTTTTTTCTCCATTGCTTTAGCACCTAAGAAATAGTCTGAATAGAAAACAACCCTTTTATAAATTAATTTTCACCGTATAGTAACACACCTTTTTGGGTAAGCCATTGAGATTGATGATTTGATTATGGCATGTTCTGTTCTCAATGCTGGTCACTTCAACTATGCCAAAAAATACATTTTTTAGATCAGGGGTCCCCAACCACCGGTCCGCGGCCCAACACCGGGCCGTTGCAGTGCCCTTGCCGGTCCGCGGACAGAAGGGGAGCCGGCGGCGGTGCAGCAGTGCCTGATACTCACCCTGCATCCCGCGGCGGCTTCATCCAGCGCTGAGCGGTCACGTGTACCGCTCATTTAAGGTCATGAATATGGACGCCACTCATCTCCCATAGGCGTGGCGTCCATATTCATAGACCTTAATGAGCGGTAGCACGTGACCGCTCCGCACAGGAAGAAGCTGAAGAACCGCGAGATGCAGGGAGGGAAGTTCAGCGATGTGAGGGTAAGTATGATGGGGGAGGATGGGGGAGCCGAGTGGAGCCATATATACAAGGGAGGGAGAGTGGGAACGGAGCCTTATATACAAGGGAGGGAGTGTGGGAGCGGAGCCTTATATACAAGGGAGGGAGAGTGGGAGCAGAGCCATATATACAAGGGAGGGAGAGTGGGAGCAGAGCCATATATATAAGGGAGGGAGAGTGGGAGCGGAGCCATAAATACATGGGAAGGAGAGTGGGAGCGGAGCCATATACACAAGGGAGGGGGAGTGAGAGCAGAGCCATATATACAAGGGAGGGAGAGTGGGAGCAGAGCCATATATACAAGGGAGGGAGAGTGGGAGCGGAGCCATATATACAAGGGAGGGAGAGTGAGAGCAGAGCCATATATACAAGGGAGGGAGAGTGGGAGCGGAGCCATATATACAAGGGAGGGAGAGTGGGAGCAGAGCCATATATACAGGGGAGGCCGGGAGGGTGGGAGCGGAGCCATATATACAAGGGAGGCCGGGAGGGTGGGAGCGGAGCCATATATACAAGGGAGGCCAGGAGAGTGGGAGCGGAGCCATATATACAAGGGAGGGAGAGTGGGAGCGGAGCCATATATACAAGGGAGGAAGAGTGGGAGCGGAGCCATAAATACAAGGGAGGGAGAGTGAGAGCAGAGCCATATATACAAGGGAGGGAGAGTGGGAGCGGAGCCATATATACAAGGGAGGGAGAGTGAGAGCAGAGCCATATATACAAGGGAGGGAGAGTGGGAGCGGAGCCATATATGAAAGGGAGGGAGAGTGGGAGCGGAGCCATATATACAGGGGAGGGAGAGTGGGAGCGGAGCCATATATACAGGGGAGGGAGAGTGGGAGCGGAGCTATGTATACAGGGGAGGGAGAGTGGGAGCAGAGCCATATATACAAGGGAGGGAGAGTGAGAGCAGAGCCATATATACAAGGGAGGGAGAGTGGGAGCAGAGCCATATATACAAGGGAGGGAGAGTGGGAGCAGAGCCATATATACAGGGGAGGCCGGGAGGGTGGGAGCGGAGCCATATATACAAGGGAGGCCGGGAGGGTGGGAGCGGAGCCATATATACAAGGGAGGCCAGGAGAGTGGGAGCGGAGCCATATATACAAGGGAGGGAGAGTGGGAGCGGAGCCATATATACAAGGGAGGAAGAGTGGGAGCGGAGCCATAAATACAAGGGAGGGAGAGTGAGAGCAGAGCCATATATACAAGGGAGGGAGAGTGGGAGCGGAGCCATATATACAAGGGAGGGAGAGTGAGAGCAGAGCCATATATACAAGGGAGGGAGAGTGGGAGCGGAGCCATATATGAAAGGGAGGGAGAGTGGGAGCGGAGCCATATATACAGGGGAGGGAGAGTGGGAGCGGAGCCATATATACAGGGGAGGGAGAGTGGGAGCGGAGCTATGTATACAGGGGAGGGAGAGTGGGAGCAGAGCCATATATACAAGGGAGGGAGAGTGGGAGCAGAGCCATATATACAAGGGAGGGAGAGTGGGAGCGGAGCCATATATACAAGGGAGGGAGAGTGGGAGCGGAGCCATGCATACAGGGGAGAAAGAGTGGGAGCGGAGCCATATATACAGGATGGGAGGGTGGGAGCGGAGCCATGTATACAGGATGGGAGGGTGGGAGCAGAGCCATGTATACAAGGATGGGACAGGGGAGCCATGCATACAACAGGGGGAGCCACACAGAGCTGGACAGGACGGGGGGGATCACACATACATTTTCTGATGATTAGAAAATAATCAGCATGTACAGAACTCCAGTACAATTTTTCATAAGTGCTCAATGCTCCATTTCCTTGTAGGTTCCAATCATCATTAGCAGTGTCGGTCATCAGTAGAAGTAGCCCAGTGCTCCCACTGAAACAGAGAAGCAAGCCAGGTGCTCCCACTCATTCAAAACCTATGGTGAGTTGAGTCACATTAAAAATGTTATAATTAAATTATAAGTATGCACTGCTAAACTACAACCACGTCCATAGCCCTGCCCCCTTATGACCAAAGCCCCGCCCCTGTCACACCTCCATCCCCGCCCTGCCAGGCCATGGAAGAATGGTCTTGCTTCAAGCCGGTCCCTGGTGCAAAAAAGATTGGGGACCACTGTTTTAGATCACAAAGCACATCTAAGACTGGGGAATACTAATATTAAATTTCCAAAGTACAAGACCGACATCTCAGGGACCTGAAGATACTCTGTCTAATTAAAAGTTTCATCAGAGCGAGTACCAGAGACAAGACCAGCACCCGATGAATATGTGGGTACATGAACTTTACACCGGAGATTGTTGAGTATAATACAACTAAGAATTCTTCTACCTAGTATGTGGAATGACATCCCATGATATCAGAATTGAATGAAGACTACTACACCTAACTATATAGACTATAAGGCTAAGTTCCCATAGGGGGTAATTTGCTTTGGACTTTTTCTGATGTCTGTTCTTCAAGTTCCATCATAGACGTGACCGCTACAATCTACGGTTGGCTGCAGAGATCGCATGTCAACAACTCAAACTTATCAGCTCCATTTCAGTAAGACATTTTTTTCAGAATGAGATTTGTAAAAATTTCATCCACTTTCCTGCAATGAAATGCACAATTTCCATTCCCTTAAAACTTTACCAGCCCTGAATAGTGAGGAACTATTCCAAGCATGGACCACCACAGGACTTAGACCTCTTCTCTCTCTTTGCGCCATATTTGTAGTCAAAACTGAAAACCTATTTTGAAAGACCCTTTTTACAATACTTTAATGGCATATAGGTACAAAGAAAATTCAATAGTTACCATCCCCAGGAATGATGCGGAGAGTTACAGTGTTTCCAGCTTCTTTGATTAAGTTGACGATGTCCGAATGTGACTTGTTGGTGATTGAACATCCATTAACGGCCAGTATCCGGTCTCCCACTTTGAGCTTGCCACATCGGTCTGCTGGGCTTCCTTCTATTATCCGACCTATTTTATGGGGCATGGCCACACATGCATTTCCGGCTTTTTTTTATTTATTTTTTTTTTGTGTGTCACAATTTTTGTTAAAAGTGACAAGAGACATCGAAGGGTATAGAAGAGAAAGATTGAGAAAGGGAAACAGAAGGTTGAGGGTTAATAATGCATGAAGCAAACGCTATTAGATGAGCTGTGCTGCTCACGTGAACAAAAACATTGGCAAAGACAACCGGTCCGGTGGCATATTGAGAAAAAAATGGTGAAGCTGCTGAGTTCCGCATATTTGTTGATATAAGTCGTGGATGTGGATCCATCGTCAGTATTCTTCAGAATCACTTTATAGAACGTCGAAAAGCCAACTGGTCCTTGCATTAGGATCCTATCGTAAATACCGCTCCTTGTACCTTGGATATAAATCCATTTCTGGAAGTCTAGAAATTGTGATTTATGGCGATGTCGGACTTGTACGAGTCCGTGATGCCTACTGGCTATAGTGAAACGTTATGGAGGGTATTTAGGAGAACCAGTTTCCAATGATGGCCGTCAAAAATCCAATTTCTCCATAAGGCGGACAAAATGATGGAAGTCAGGCAAAACGGGTAATTTTGACCATTTCGACACATCATCATTTTAAAAAATCACCCTCGATCATTAGCAATATCGTCGACAGACTGCGGTCCGCCAAAAAGTGATTGGCGGTGCTGAATTTTTTTCAGCTGTCAATTCAGACGAAATTTGGTGTGATCAGCAAATTACAGCCGATCATTTGCCAATATTCACAAGAGTCTTACAATTTTTTTTCTGATCCATCAATAAGGCTGTAATGTTTATGTACAAATTATCCAATGTGCAACGGATCTGCCGCATTCATCTCATCCCAATAACTGATCCTACTCTTTAGCGTATGCTAGGCTTACAGGGAATCTGTCACCTGGTTTTTGCTATTCCTATATAAGAGCAGCATAATGTAGAAGCAGAGACCCTTAACTCACTTTCTGGGCTGCTTGCTGCAGTTTTGATAAAACTACTGTTTTATATGCTGTTCTCTGAACGCTGAGCTCTGTATAACCCTGCCCACACCACTGTATAGACTGTGCATAGGCAGAAAGTAGCCAATCAGTGGTGGGTCAGCGTTATACAGAGTTCATGAAGATGGAGGACGACTGCTGACAAAACTGTGATTTTATCAAAACTACAGCAAGCAGCCAAGTAAATGACACAGCACTGAAATCAAGGTCTCTGACTCTATGTCATGCTGTTTCTCAGGTTAAATAGGGAAAGTCTGGAGCAGATTCCGTTTAAGGTTAGATGAATGAAGCAGAACATTAGCTTGATAGTGGAATATACTTGGTCTAACAGTTGGGGCAAAGATAGAAATATGACCGCTGAATCATCGAAACTATGGTGAGATCATGTTATCTCGCTACTGAGTCTAACACAGGGGTGAAATTACCATATTTGCTTAGGGGCACTGCATGAAGGACCCTGGCCTTGATCAGCTACAGGTCTCCTTAACGTGGGCCTGCCACTGCATTTCATAATACATACTGCAAAAATTGTTGAAGAGATTGTAGACCTGATGGGTTCAGTGTCCTTACTCTGAAATTCCATTTTGCAATGAAAGTACAATCCTTTGTGAAAGTTTAAACTCAGTTGCTGCTCAACTAGTCTGACTGACAGCTCCTCAGTGTCCCTCCTCCCTGCTGATGCTCAATCTCCACCAAAGTAGCCTGATTAACCTTCATCCCTGCTGATGCAGAACTTCCACCAGCCTAGCTTCATGGACAATTTCTCAATGACCCTCCTCCTCAATGAAGCTGAATCAACACCAGCCTAGCCTTACTGTCAGTTGCTCAGTCTTTTTTCCCTCCCTGCTGAGATCTCACACTGCTTTGTACAAGCTGCAGCTATTAGTCAGGCTGGGTGGGAAAAGACTGAAAATGCTTGGAGTCGTGAGCTCTCTTATCCTTTAGCTGGCTCATAAAATGTTCATCTTACTATCAGGATTATGCAGCCATTCTGGCATGGACTTTCTGAGTAAGTATATCAGCCTCATTAGGTCTAGGGGATCTAGGCAGTTTATATTGTGAAATTTAGTGACAGATCCATTTTAAATTGGGTATTTCAAAAGGGAACATTAACGGTACATCCCTACGATATTATGACTCAAGCTTGCACTTTTAAGTCCGTTGGCCCTCGAGGTAGAGGTGAAACGCCGGCATTTGTGCTGTAGTTTCCTTAATCCATAAATGTAATTTGTTAGCCTAAACCAAGTGTCTATTGGCTTTAATGGTTGGTAAGAGGCCAAACACTTTAGTACTTTGGGGCTCAAGCTACTCTCAGTCCTCGTCTGGTCTAAGAACAATTTTTCTTTATTAGCGATTACATAGAAGCACTTGGCTGCCTGTTTAATACCGCGCTCGTAAGGAACCAGCCGGTGCATTTACTAGGAGCGGAGGAGTGTGACTTGGCACTTCCTTCTTCACCAATTCTCATCAACTTTTTGGCTGGATTCTAGTTAGTCGAGCCTCCGGTATCTGCTGCCAGTGAAAGAACCAAGAAAGCAGAAGAAAGTCCCTTTGTAATGTTCACCATTGAATTCTGAAGAATAATGAGATGATCCATCCACCTCACATAAAAAATGAGCAAACAAAAAAAATGGGAAAAAAAAGTTTTTCATATGCCAAAAAAGTTAGTAATGTAAGCAGAATATTCAAGAAAATAAATGAGGCTAGTACAATAGTAGGATGGCAAAATTCATAAAGAGTATTACTATGGTTGGCTAATTTGCCTCCATAACACTTCCCTTTCTCCATTTTGGACCCGGTACCCCCATAACACTACAGGATGATGATCCGCTTGTAGTTGCCAATGTTCGTTTCACCATTAGATGTGAATGGTAATCATTAAATGAATGTAAAAAAAAATCATTCCCCACCTTCCCCTCCACCGCAGACGTTCAGCCAGTTAAACCACAGGAATTGGACTCATCATAGAGAGACGCAAGTCAAGCAAAAGCCAATAAACACCTGACACAGGGTCACCGTGCAAGACAAAGGGGAAGAGGCAAGAGAGCAAAATGTGCACAACTACAAATGCAAACACTGAAGCCCAGAAGAAATCCGCGTCTACTTTTTAGTGTTAGTTCTCGCCTAAGAGGTGGGAAATGAGCAAACAATAAAGCCAAAAGTATTTATCGGCCAGGCAGCCGTTGTGTGGCATTACATAAGAAAACAGCCTCTAGTGTTCAATATTATTAATTAGGTACTGGGATCGTCCAAAAACTGGCCACCACAATGGCAGGTGGCAAATGTGACTATGCCATCATTCTCCTAAATTCTGAAAGGTTGTTCCCAAGATATTAAAGAAGTTTTCCACTTTTAGTAAAACGAAACCCCCAAAACTAAAATAAGAAACGGAACAGTTACTCACCATTCCCAGATCCAGTGCGAGATCCCTGACGCTGCTCAGGTCTTGGTGTTTAGGCTGCAGCAGTGAGGTCACGTCAACAGGAAGCATCACTGCTGCAGACAATCACTGAGCTCAGCGGCTTGTGCCATCTACTTGAGCTCGGTGATTGGCTGCAGCAGTGATGCGCGCTGTCAAAGTGAAATCGTCGCTGCAACCAAGACTCACAGCAGAAAAGAGGTTGCTTTGGACCCAAGACTGACGAGTATCTTCTCAGTTTCTTATTTTAGAGCAGTGTTTCCCAAACTCCAGTCCCCCAATGTTTCCTCTCACCTGTGCAATTCTAAAGAAATCCTAAAAACATGATGTGTTGGGGGAGGGGGGCGTGAGAAGGAGTTTTAGAGAATTTGGGGACCACTTTACTAAAATTAGAAAACCCCTTTAAGGCATCCCCATCCGTGGCGTAGGGGATAACTTACCAATCACTGGTGATCTGACTGCTATCACCCCCAGAGACCACGACATTGGTTCTCTGGAATCCCGGAGTCCAGTCCTGAATGCAGTGGAGGTTCATATCCTTAAACACCGCTTCATTCATTGTCTACGAGGCTGCAGACACAGCCGATTGAGGGGGATAACTATTTTGGGAATAACCCTTTCAAAGATTGACTCAAACTCTAAAAAAGGGTCTGCTTTTATTCTCCAAACAGCGCCATTCTCGACTATGGTCTGTGTGTGGTACTGCAGTTCTGCCTTTTCAGGGGAAGAGAGACAATACCACCCATAGACATGAATGCTGCTGTCTCAGGAAGAAGAAAAAGCAAACCATACCCCCCCAAAAAAAATATTAGAAATGACCATTTGGGAAGACAGACATTTTTTGTATTATTTTATTACATTCTAGTATTATTATTAATTTTATATTGATGTTGCCCAGTTAGTCAGTAAAAAAAATAAAATAAAAAAATGAAAATGAAATCACTACTCATGATAATAAAGTGTCTGGGGTTCGGAGGTACACAAGGTACTACATTATTCTTAATTATCTAGTACACTTTCATTAACCGAATCGCTCATGCTACAAGCAGTAATTTACAAGCGGCAAAGAGCAGCCGAAGCGGGAAAAATATTCCCTGTGACTTCACAGCCAGCGGCACATAAACCGGCAACACACTGCTAATATGTGTCAGCGTATAGACCACTATCAGTGATATATTGACCGGCTCCAGGATACCGCTGGGAGTTTGTTTTCCCCCCGCACTTGCTATTTACTAGCCCTTTGAAGGAGTTATTGAGTTTATTGGGTTGTTGCAGGTTGGTTAAAGCCAGGATGTAATGTAGTTTTATAAAAAAAATAAATAAAAATATGGAGGACTATTAAAAATATATTGACCGGCTCCAGGGTACGGCCGGGAATTTGTCTTCCCTACAGCTGCAATTCACGATCTATAGAAGGGGACAATTCAAGTTTATTGGGTAACTGTAGGTTGGTTAATGCCAGAATATAAATCGGTGATCAATGGAAAAAAAACTATAGGGGGTTGATTGACCAGTCGGCCATAGGGTTAGTGATATATTTGATAAATGCAGCGTAAAGAGATTGTGCTAAACTTATGGAAGTGTATTATAGACTATACTGGTTGATAAGGGGCCAAGACTATTTCTCAGGGGCTCAGGCCCTTCTCAGTCCTTCCCTTGACTGGTTTGCTATCCAGATCCACTCGACTGCAGGGACTTTTCTCTCCCTGCGGCTGTCATTCGCTAGATGCTTGTAGCAGGTGCAATTCGCATTATTGCCAAATGGTCGAAGCCATTTCTAAATATACTAAAGGAGTGTTCTCAAGTTTAAAAGCCATCCTTTATCTACAGGATAACTTTCCGATCACTGGGGGGGTCTGACTACCGAGGTCTACACCGATTCCAAGAAGCGGGCTCTATGTGACACTGCGCGAACCGGCAGTGGTGAGAGCATGACTGCAAGTGTGCGATTTACATACATGTGGTCACATGCCGACTAGACATGCACAGCCTCCCTCAATGCAAGTGTATCGAGCGAGACCAAATAAGTCTAGTCGGAATGTGATCAGAAGTGTGCAAATCACATATTTGTGGTCACATGGTCCCGGTGCCAGAGAATTCTCACAGCATTCGTAGGATGTGAGGATTCAGAAGTAAAGAGTGACTGCACACTTGTACCCTAAGACCAAACAACGACTTTAGTGAGAATGCTGGAGATTACCAAGCACAGCACTCAGCTGATCTTGAGTGCTAGTTTTAGAATAGATGGAGAGGCAGTGAACATGATCGACCTCCGTTCCACTCAACTTCTTGGGATCATTAAGGACCACGGCAAACAGTCCTACAGTGATTGGAAGGTATCCTTAACCCTTGGGGGGGCCCCCTTTTAAGGTGCCAGGGTATCTACAAATCAGACGTAGACTCCCAATGCCCAACCATCTTGTAGAAGCATCTATGAGTTTCACTATGATATAACAAGATTATCGTGACAGCTTTACTGAATATTGTGTTAAGTAATTGTGTTTTATACCCTGAATCCCTCCTTTATTAAAAAAAGTCATTTTGATTTTTTGTTTCAAGTCAAAGCCAACAAAATGTTTCAACGGGAACTTATATATATTTCATTTACAACTGACGCCAGTGCGTTGATTAAAGCTCCTATCCACATATTATGCAGAATAGAAGTGATTTTACTGCTCCCCAAACATTAGGACTGAGCCGTAAACCTAGAGAATCGCACTGAAGATTTGCTAATAATTACGGATTTTACAGTCATCTGGGGCTTATGATGACGGCTGCTTTTCTTTAATGGAGTAAAACTAACAGCAGAGAAAAATCTGAAAGCATAATTTGTCGAATTGTCAAAATTATCAGAGAGGTAGAATATGTAGGCCCTCGGAAAAAATGGTCTCTAGACTCACTCAGTCCAATCTTAATGAGTGGAAAGAATCTGGGCAGGACTCCCCTCCAACGAGGAACTGCATGGTTAGTAAATAAAGGGTGGGAAATTGGCCGAGAATGAAACAAAGACTAAGCCCTTCTAGAGACCCAGAAGTGCACTTACCAAACGTAGTTCCAGCTTCTGGCCGGCTGACAGAAGACACGATGACAAATCCAAAGCCTTCGTTTTCACCACGACGAATTTCTACATCATATGGCTGAATCACGGTGCTGACTAATCCGCTGCCACCACCGCCTCCGCCGCTGCCAATACCACTGGTAGAACCACTGCCGGAGCTGACCGTATTTAGCGAGTTTTGGCTGCCTTGCGGTGTGCGTTTCTCCTCTGTTAAAGAGGCAGGTTGGGTACTGCTATGGTGGGAAGATGCTGGTGAAGCAGGGACATCGTTTTCTGTTTTGGGGACTGGAAGGTAATAAGAAAAAAGGGTTGGTTTGTTATAAATAAAGTAAATTGTCCAACAATACAGAGAGGGTATCAGAGGTAGAGCATTGCCCGAAAAATGCAGGGAATATTGAGACCAGATGTAAACCAATGGTCTCCAAGTAGTGATGAGCGAGTATACTCGTTGCTTGGGTTTTCCCGAGCATGCTCGGGTGTCCTCCGAGTATTTTGGCATGCTCGGAGATTTAGTTTTCGTCGACGCAGCTGCATGATTTGCGACTGCTAGACAGCCTGAATACATGTGGGGGTTGCCTGTTTGTTAGGGAATTCCCACATGTATTCAGCCTGTCTAGCAGCCGTAAATCTTGCAGCTGGAGCGACGAAAACTAAATCTCCGAGCACGCCAAAATACTTGGAGACCACCCGAGCAATAAGTGTACTCGCTCATCACTATCTCCAAGCTATGGCTTGTAGGAGGACACAAGAGCTACAGATTTACACTAAGAAAACTGTTGTGCTGTTTTAATTGTTGACGTTTGTTAATATTATATTGTGTGACCTCTTTGGTTAATATGTGTCAATATTTTCCTGTATGTTCCATGTTGTGATGATGCAGTTAATGGTTGCTGTATGTCCCAAGTAAAACAGCTCATTCTCCCACAATGGCTGAGCACTGAATGATTCGGCTGAAAGTGGAAATTTGCAACATGCACGTCCAGTTGTTCTCTCATTGTACAGTTAGGTACACAAATATTTGGACAGTGACCAAATCTTTGGAATTTAGGCTCTGCGTGCCATTATTTTTTTATTGCAAATGAAACAAATGAGATACAATTGAAGTGTAGGACTTTTGAGGTTTAATTAAAGGGGTTGAACAAAAATATCCTGTGAAATGTTCAGGAATTGCATTCATTTTTCTACAAAGCCTCCTCATTTCAGGAGCTCAAAAGTAATTGGACAAAATAACCTTACCATTAATAAAATGTTCATTTTTAACACTTTGTACAGAATCCTTTGCAGGCAATGACAGCCTGAAGTCTGGAAGACATGGACATCACCAAATGATGGGTTTCCTCCTTTCTGATACTTTGACAGGGCTTTATTGCAGCTGACTTCAGTTGTTACTTGTTTGTGGGTCTTTCTGTTTTAAGTTGTGTCTTAAATACATGCTCGATGGGGTAGGATCTGTTGATTTACTTAACCATTGCAGAATATTCCACTTATTTGCCTTAAACTCCTGATTTGCTTTCGCAGAATGTTTTGGGTCATTGTCCATCTGTACTGTTTAGCCCCGTCCAATCAACCTCACTGCATTTGGTTCAATCTGAATAGAAAGTATCGCCCTGGGCACTTCAAAATCATCCAGCTGCTTCTGTCTTCAATCTCGTCATCAATAAACACTAGTGACCCGATACCATTGAATGTCATGCAATCACACTGCCTCAACCTTGCTTTACAGACGATGTGGTGTGCTTTGGATCATGACCACTCCTAACATTTCTGATATCTCAATAGTGAATTTCTTCTTTTTTTCAGCCTAATGATTGTTTGTTTCTCTTCCATTGAGAGCTTTTTTGATCACATGTCGTGGATTCACAACAATGGCTTCCAAATACAAATGCCATACCTGGAATCCCCTCCAGACCTTTCATCTCCCTAATTGTTAATGGATTGATGAGGAAAAAGCCCGTGCAGCCTATGGAAGAGCTATTGAAATAATTGTCCAATTACCTTTGGTCCCTTGAAAAAAAAAGAGAAACTACATATTCAAGAGTTGTAATTCCTAAACCCTTAGTCCAATTAAGATGTGAATACCCTCAAATTGAAGCCGAGAGTGTGCCTTTTGAGTCCATATTGATTATATAACTGTATCTTAAATAAATTTTGGTAAAATCGCTGAAATGCCAAAATTTTGTGTCACTTTCCAAATATTTCTGGACCTAACTGAATAAATATACTTAATATACTGGTCAGCCTGTACAATATAGCTATGGAAGATGCAACAATCCTAGTATCATCTAACTAATGTGGAGAGCGTTTTATCCCATTTCACCAATTGCAATTTACTTAATATTTAAATGAGGACTTAACATGCTGGTGAGGCTACATATGGGATCGCTGATTGGATGGGAAAGATTATCTGCCTTTACAGCAAAACGGATCATTTCAACGTACCTGGATAAACTACTTTGCGCCTAATGGTTAAATTGACGTGACCTTGTTTGGCTGCCTGTTGCATTAGCTGAACTACAAGTTGATGTGACTTTCCAACCACAGCCGTCCCATCCACACATATAAGTTCATCTCCCGACCTCAGTCGGCCATCCGCATCAGCTGATCCCAGAGGCACAATATGACCTATGAATATCTGCGAAAAGAGCAAACGGTGTTAGGCAATACATAGTGAGGATTACACTGCAGTGTGAAGAATCTTGGGTTTCGGAATAGATCAACTGCAGTTATGTTAGAGCTATAAACAAATATGCCATTTTTTTTTAGTAATGCTAGGTGAAGAAACTGATCTTATTATCTATTTCCTGTAGTGGAGATTAAGAACAAGAAAACCTTTTTCTAGATAAGGTCAAACGTTGACATTTGAAAACTTCACCGAGAGTTCTGCTTTATTTCCTTTCCATCTGTACTATGCTTTCTTGCAGAATATACTTACCAACCGGTAGAGCAATGCTCTAAGGGATCAAAAAAAATATACAAAATAGGTAAGAAGAAAATTGCTTAGTGCCCCCTGTAGGTGGATACCCTGTAAATCAATGTCCAATCTTTCGAAGTCAATGGCATCCATTAGGAATTGCTGGGATTAATTCCAAGAAAAATCCATCATGGATAATGTAAAAATCTTTGTTGTGGTGTTTTTGATTATGGTTTTCTTAGTTGTCATGTTTATAAAGATCCATGAAAAAAGCAAAAGTATTGGAAGCTCAGTAATGATGCCAGATGATTTCTCCAGAGTCATTGTCTTCTATACCTCAGTTGAAATCCTAAGTGACTTTACGAACCACAGCTGAAAGTCTAAATTATTAACCTTACTTGCTAAACCATTATTACAAAGCTTTACGATTATAATCATGAACATTTCACATTATCATCCCTTCGTACGGCACTTACTGGTTCCCCTGGCTCGTTTCCTCCAAGAATTCTGAAGCCAAAGCCAGTCTCTTTCCTCCATAAAAAGATATCATGCTCTTGAAAATCTGGAACTATACAAGAAAAATCAACAAATGATTGTTTTGTATTTGCTAACATGAGCAGAATGTATTCAATTAATTAAATTAATTAAGTCCTCCTTTCCACTAGTGTTTTTGTCTTTGTTAAAAACCAAGCTGGCCATAGATAATGCCCTCTAGTGCTCCATCTCCAGTGGCTACAAAGGCTTGTTGAAATCCAACATGACTAATCCTTCTTTACCCTCAAGATCTGTCGTTGAAAATTGTTGAAGGCCTTCCCATTGATGGCACTAGATTTGCCAAAGATTTGCCTCTTGTGTAGAGGTAACCCTTAACTTTTATCTCAACATGTATCATATACACCAGCGGAGAAGCCGCTTGCGATCTCGATGGTGGATTACACTTTGATCATATCCAAGAATCCGTTGTGCAAGAAGGGTCCAAAATGAAGTACCTACTGCCATGCCTTAGACTCTTCTTGTACATCTTAACATTTTTTTAAAGAAACTTGAGTCTTTTTTCAACCTATGTAATTATATATTAAGACTAACGCAATCCTACAGTCCATTTACGGGAGCCTCTAGCTGTAAGTGAAGATTTGCGTAAACCACTCGTAACTTTTAGAAAATAAAATTTCATGGGTCCAAAACTGAAATGTCATCGGCCTACAATTAATAACTTCAGTTCTTTTCAGAGCATTCCCGGTAAAGTCGTTTGCCAGATGACTCGGATGCTGCCAAGTATGAAACTTGATCTTATGTATCATCATGAATTAATCACAGTGTTTCCCCTTTTGACTAGAGAACAGCTTTGTGTCTCGCAAGTTACATGTTGGCGTCCTCTCATCCCTTCTATTGTATGATGACAATCCCCAAACAATTATGCCAGCTGATATCATAAATCATCTGGTGGAACAGAAAGAAAAAAAAAATATACGCAACCTTCCTCCTCATAATAATGTCGCTGAATTCAATAGTTCCAACAGGGCCTGAAAATATTGAAGGTGGAAATTTTGCATGCAAAAAAGTTTTTTTTTTAGTCCTCAACCTAACCAAGCAGAACTGAATCCAACGTTACCTCCAATACAAACTGATCTAAATTCTTCAACTATAAATTCTAAAGTTCTTCCATGAAACAATTTGGTTCAGGTACAAAACCAAGCAACTTCACAATAATGAAAGAAAAAAAAAAGAAAAAAGATGCAAAGATATGCAACCTTAGTCCTCAAATTAAGTAGAGAACACTTAAGTGATGATTTGGTCAGTTTACGAATACTTGCATCAAACGGTTATAACACATCTCAGGAAGTTATTTACTTTTCTCAAAAATTACAGAAGCAGAATGATGGCACCAAACTTTTAAAGTATAAAATGGCATCTAAAATATGGCCCCTTAGGATCACTCCCAAAGTAGTAGAAGTCACGAGACCAGCTAATAGAAATCCTTCATGTCACCGAGTTCTTCCTGTTCTTCACCACTGGTTATCATGGACCTCATGCCATTGCAGCATGTAGTTCATGCTCACATCATCTACCAAGATGGCGAGTGTCATTCAAAAGTCTGATGTCAACAGTCTACCTACATTCTGTTTCCTGTAAATGTAATAAAGAAGACCTGACTCCCTGAAATGTGATTTTTCTTTGAAGCTATTAATAAATTGAACAATCCACTTGGTTGTTTACGCTTCCTGCATGTGGGACTCGGTTTCCATTGTTGACCACAACTTGCTATCTTTTCCACCACCAAACCCCAGCATGGAAGACTGTTATGAACAGGTCACCGAGGAGGATGGCAGGAATAGGCTAGGCCACCAGGAAACCAGAAAGGTTGGTCACTTAGTGAATTGCAGACCCCTAATCCTAACAACACAACTAACAGTAGCCGTGGAGTGTACCTACAATGCCCTAGACGCCTCGGCACAGCCGGAGAACTAACTAGGCCTAAAGCAAGAAAGGTGAAATCTAAACTGCCCCGGAGTAGAACCCCAAAGAAATAGATAGCCCCCAAACATATATGGTCGGTGAGACCAGATGAGGGACAAACAAAGGCAGAAAATAGACTGAGCAAATGATGGGGCCCAAACTGTCTAGATAGGATAGTAAAGGAAAGACACTGTCTGCAATCACGCAAAAACCCTAAAAAAGCCAACACGTCTGATGTACAAAAAAACACTAAGGTCTGACGACTTCTCCCCCGCTATATCAGGATTCTGGTGTAAAATGGCAGCAAAGCAAAAGAGACTAATATAACAGAGGACTGAACAAACTGACACAAGCTGTAACATATAGAGCGGGGTCCAGCACAGCCCCAGCAGGGAGCACGCTGAACCCGCACAGCAAAGCAGAAAGAGGCAAATCCAGATCAGAAGCAAAAGATTAGCAAATTAACAACTTAGTTGAAACATGCAGGATCAGGCAGGAGACAGCAGACCTCAAGTTGCACAGGAAAAACTAATCACCAGCAACAATTGAGGGAAGCCTGCTCACTTAAATACTCCCAATCAGTAACCCCAGATCTCCAATCATCATCATCAGGTGGCAAACCTCTGTCAATCCGGCCAGCTCCAATACCCACAGTAACCACCAGAGGGAGCCCCGACTCAGAAGTAAGAGAATTCACAACAGAAGACACCCCAAACCCAAAGAGATCTAAATACCGGTAGCATTCTTCCATTTATTGCTGCGTGCTACTGAATGAGTGCAATCTACTAAGGTGAGAGCCTATCTGAGCCTGCTCTCCATTTCTTTTATCTCAGGTCTAAATGTACTAACCCGATGTGGTGCCGATACCTCTCTCTTAATTTTTTTTTCATGCCACAAATCACATCCTATTAAAGTAGCTGCTTACAATAGATGCAAATTTACTGATAGAGCCTTGTCATATTTAAAATTAAAATTCTACTTGAAAATAATTTTTTTTATTCCTTATCCTAAAGTTGAATCCAATCCAAACAAATATAAATTTTCCAACTATAAATTATAATTAAGAAGTTCTTCCATGATACAATTTTACAGGCATATAAACTAAGCAACTTCACCATAATTAAAGAGAAAATGAAAAAATAAGCCCGATGTTCAATTCCCTACTTGTAATCTGACCCATGGGGATTCTGATTAGACATATACTCTATTCGACACAGTATATTATTAACATTAAAATAGGTTTGATCCAGTAGGTGATGAGACCACCCAAGGTTGCACCATGAAACGCACACAATTAATGACACAATTAGGGGTGTGACGTCATGTTGTGTCTATTCTTTACAGAATAGAATAAAGAGCAATGTATATACGTAGAGAATAGTTGGGTAGAGAGATGCCTGAGAAACAGAACACCTGAAGCCAGTAATGGTTATAGATGAAAAAATATATATATTTTATTACTGGCCCGATCTCGAGCCATGGCAATTTGATGGATGAACGATCTGTAGGAAGATCGTAATTGTGCAAGCATAGATAAGTCCACCAGGGTCTTCTCCACCATTATCTTGACAGCATCAAGCCATCGGGTTGCTGGTCTTCCTTTTCACCTTATTCCTTTTATGCTTCTGACCATGAAGGTCCTTCTCCAGTTCTCTCTTCATATGATGTGTCCAAAGAAGGCAAGTCAAGCTTGGGGATCCTTTCATCCAGTTACTTGTCTGTCTTGATTTTTTCAAAATTGATTTGGTTGTTCTTTTTGCCATCCATCCATGATATTGATAACGATTTATAGTGACTACATATGTGCAGAAAGATAGCAAGATAAGGTCTACAGCGTGAGTAAAGACACAACCGGTCGTATATTGGGGCATAGGACCTAAAGCAACACTAGACCTAAAAGCTACACGCCTTGTTGAATAAATTTGGTCTACTGACTCAGTAGTCTTGCCCATTTTGATATGCAATTTCTTGAGTCTGGTATCTAAATATCAAAAAGAATACCAAAAATGTTATTTGGGGGGAATGCACCAGACAAAAACATGTTTACATCAAGGTTACTATGCCTTATGTAGTAGATTTTGTTTCAACATCATCAGGGTAGGATAGCTGAATAAGGTAATCTGAATGACGAGGCTACATCAATTAAATGTCATTTTGGTGGCCAGTGGAGCATTACCGTAAAACTGTTTCTGATCCTTAGCGGATCTTCGCTTTCATTGATTTATAGTGGTGGTCTCCACAAGTCAACACCATTAAGTGAGTCAAGTAGGTAAGGTAATATAAGGACTTTTCTTTAAAACAAAAAAAATCAATATAATTAGGGGAAGACGTTGCTTGTGGTTAAGTCAGAGGCTTGTATGGGGAGATTGGTCTAATCGGGATGGAAGCCAGATTTTTGTTCTTCTCATGCTGCAGATTAAAATGGATTTTGGTGGACAGTGGAGCATTACCGGAAAACTGTTTCTGATCCTTAGCGGATCTTCGCTTTCATTGATTTATAGTGGTGGTCTCCACGAGTCAACACCGTTAAGTGAGTCAAGTAGGTAAGGTAATATAAGGACTTTTCTTTAAAAGAAAAAAATCAATATAATTAGGGGAAGACGTTGCTTGTGGTTAAGTCAGAGGCTTGTATGGGGAGATTGGTCTAATCGGGATGGAAGCCAGATTTTTGTTCTTCTCATACTGCAGATTAAAATGGATTGATGGTTGCAATGGAATAAATGATTAAAGTATTATGTGACAAATTTGTCAGGTACACCACCAAGGAACTATTTTACTTGGGACTTTTGTGAGTTAATCGTGCTGTTTTCTTTTTTGCAATAAAAATAATTGAGCTAGGTGGCCAATGTACTTCTATAGATCAATATAAAGTACAATGAGAAGAACTAAAATTCTTCATTTGGTTGAGGATAAAGTACAGTACCCTCTGCCAACTTATCTGCATCAGAAACGACAATGCCATCACCTGGAAAAACAAACCAAAGTTGCCTGGAAGCCGTTAAAAAAGAAGTCCAATCAAAAAAGACACATGGTCCACTGTTAATAAGTTGGATGACACAAGAACCACCAATAGTCTCCCAACAAGAGGCACATAATCAATTCCAATAATTTCCCTACTTTTTTATCTTGGGTACAAACGTTGAAGTTGGTGAAAACTCAACATCAAAACCATTAAAATTACAAGTTGTAGGACATCCATGAATAGGCAACATCCCATACAATTCTGTACTAGATCGGTCATTACAACGCACAAGGTCACAGAGGTAGGTTTATATCGGATGGTCCCCTGTGCAGTGAATTCTATTAAATCCCACCCTTTATGGTCTACCATATACAGCTTAAATACTATGATCATATCGTAATGTTATGGGGTTCTGTCACTGGTCACCTAGCAGCTTGAAAATGGCTACCATAAACAGGCTTTGCGCAAGCTACTCCGTTTCCCAGAGCCCTAGGGTTGTCCTCGCCTTCACCCTTTAACCCCTATACAGGGATCTGGACTTACACAAGGGGGCCCTGGGAAAGGGCCACAGAGTCAGCTGCCTTTAAGTGGCGCAAGATGGATAGTCAGGTAGCCATGTCAAAACCAAGAGGGCAACAAAGGTACAAAATAATCAAGAGGGAGAAAGGTCAATAAACAAGTCAAAGTAAAAAATAGGAAAACACAATACTAAACAGGAACAGAAACCACAGACCTTAACCAGAGACAAGGGAAGTAGAAAGCTATATCTGGCAGATTCCAGCAGTAAGCTGGAAGCTTAAGAAGGGTGTGGTGCTTTCCAATTGACTGGAGCAGTGAGCTGATAACTCCAGCTGGACAGCACATACTGACAGACTGGACAGCACTGCAAGTCCCCGCCACCCAAATCTAAGTGGCTGGACAGAGCCTGTTCCGTCCAGAACTTCTAGTTACAATGTCTCTTCTATCATGAGCGCAGCCCGCCAAATGAATACAGCGGCACCTGGCAATAGAAGCAAAAGCGGCAGAAGCAGGTCCTGGTGAAGATGTGACACGTATATGCCTGCAAATAATAAGGCCGTAAAGTGCCCACATAAGAATGTTAAATTAATAAATTACGGAATGTGGCTTGATCGTGGTGCTCAGAACATTAAGGTCAGTGTAGACCCTTTCAATAGTGCTAAGTAAAGTGCTTTGCGAAAATGTACAGGTTGCACACCTCTAAAGCCACCCCTCTTTTGAAGCTACGCTCCCTTTCATAATAATCTGATAGAGTACATCATATTCTGCAGCCATTTTAAGCCCATCATCATCATGTCCTCTCAAGTCCCCAAAACAATGGAAACGTGAGCTACAGCTTCATCTTTTGAGCAGCAAGAAGGTTGACGAGTAAAACACGGTGAATACAGACAACAGCAAAGACTGCTAAATAATTATTATAATTATTTTGGGCTTAATGAAAAAAAAAATAGTTTGGTAATTTGTATTCATGAGCTTTCTGATTAATTTTTGAAAGATCAGTAGCTTCTAAAATACCAATCTTAATAAAAAAAAAAATGTGGACATGCAAGAAAAAAAAAAAGAAATTATAGGTTTTGAAGAAGAACAAATTAATGATCCTCTCAAGAATAAGCAAACATTTTCACTTAAGGTTTTTATGTCAATAATGCAATTAGCGGAGGTTATCTTGTATTTCCAGCTCTTTAACTTAATCGGTAATTTACCTTAATCAAGATTAAATACCCATAAAAAAAAACTAAACAAAATATCAATAGCCATCGAAAGAATGTTATCCCTGCATTGACCTTTGTCACGCTGCACTAAAATAAAACTTTATTTCTCTTTTTCAGCCTGGGACTGTCAAATCTGTAACTGGCGCTCAACCCAAAGTCAACCGGTTATAAAGATTACACGATGGGTAGAGGTCTTCTTGGCCTGTACGGAGGCTGGTCCGAATTTTTATTTTTACAGCGGCAAGGATTACCTTTTTTTTTTTTTTTTTTTTTTATAAGGCACAATGCGGAGTTTCTGTTGATTTTACGTCTCGCAGAAAGTAATTGGTTTTAACGGCTTAAGAAGAATTATGGATTCAAGTCTTCGAGTTAAGACTTCATTATGGAACTCTACTAAGAGATGTGTGATATCGATTAGTGTGTTAAATGGGAAGTATAAGATTAAAAATTAAAAAAAAAAATTTGATGTTTATTGTTTTTTTTTTCCAGAAAGACACCAATTGACCAGTGTCTGGTATTATTTACTAGTGCTCTGCTGCAATAGCAGACACAACCCATGCACATGGGTGGCGATGTTTATCTCGTGCAGTACCTTTACAAATTAATTTGAAAGTGGGTTATATTCCCTCTTGGAAATTTGTCCATTAGACTTCTTAATTTCAAGTAATTTTTCTAATCTTACCCTTTCCAATAATCATATTTCTTGCTCAGGTTTCCCTTTTTTCGATCAATTAATTATAAAAACATGTTTAAAGTCGACCAATTTGAATTCTGTTTGCAACTTTGCTGTTACATTGGCTACGCATGCGTGAAGTTTCACTCTGTATTGGCTTGTCTGTACCATCATACTTACTGCGCGTGCGCTATACTTTATCCAACAACATGACATCCACGCATGCGCACCATGTTTGTTTACGCGCGGCTCATAGCCACGCAGCGTCTTGAGTTGCCGTCGCGCAGTGATGATGTGCTTCTTGTCTGGCGGCTTCCACGCTTCTCTGGTAAGCAGCACAGCTGCAGCTTATTTTTATTTAATTGACACATATAAAATGGGTACAGGACTTCGGTAATGACTGCCCTTGACGAAGCCACAGTGAGTGGCGATACGCGTTGGGCATTTCCTTTGGCCTTCACCAGTCTTCATGTGTGCTTTACTGGCCGCCATTGCTTTTGCCTTATAACACCCACATATGGGTATCCGTTTTTGGCTAGCCTTTTATTTCTTCTGATAACCTGTTGTTTTGGTCTTGGACAGGCTCTTCTTGTCCTTTCATGGACCTTTGCCCTATTTTTGGTCTTTTATGATGGGGCAAGCCTCATCAGATTCCTTGGCTCTTATTTGGATAAACCAATGTGTATACCGTACATTGCTCTGGCATGCTTCATTGATGTTGGGTAGGTTAATCTTTGGGGAGTTTGCAGGTTATTTGATCGGGACCGGGGTTACATACAAATCCCTGAGTTCTTACCTTTCCCCTCTATTTTGCCATATTGGATGGTATGCTGTTTATATATTTATCCACATGTGTGACGGGTTTTAGGCTTTGAGAAAATGGAAACGGTCTTAGGAGCGAAGGAAAGAGACTCAGACAAGAGATGGGGTTAAACCACAACGCGTTTCGACGGAGGATCCGTCTTCATCAGGTGGAAGTTTTAGGCTTTAGCTTTATTAAAAGCTTATATGTTGATCAGGTCATGTCACCTGAGTGACATGACATGATCCGTGACATGATCCGTCTTCATCAGGTGGAAGTTTTAGGCTTTAGCTTTATTAAAAACTTATATGTTGATCAGGTCATGTCACCTGAGTGACTTTTTTAATGTTGTGTGTTTTTTGTACTCAATAAAAAAATTGATGTGTCATTTCTATATTTTGTGGCGATCCCCTTTTATATGGCCTATAACTTTTTCTTTTATGTGTTATCTACCTATACACTGGAGCTTGCCACGAACATATTCTAATCCCTGACAATATAATGTATACTCTCCCACACCTGCCAAGTCTAAGAAGCCAATCATTCTGCAGGAGTACACATATTACACACTGAATAAATCCCACAACGTGCGTGGTCCATTTACTTCCGATCTATAAAAACATACTAGGACGTTAACCGTTGTGCCAAGGTTACATACATGCTGATCCATGCAGTCATATTGCCAAGAAATCTGCATCAATCAGTCTGATGTCCCGGGATTCCTCTGCTTATTGCTCATCGAGGCGGAAAAAGAACTGCTTCAAGGGAAATTTACATGCACAGTGCACGCTACCTAGACCGGCCATGACGTGAGATATTATACAATAATGTAACAATGATCTTATCTAAAGCTCTAATACCATTAAATGTGCTTTAGGACCAGATAAAGGAAATTGGATTTATTTGTAGCGCCATGGCCCCGAGTGCACCTTTTCCATCATCTCTACTCTGCATACTGCATGTAACTTGACATACATGGGCCTCAAAGAGGCAAAATCTACCCGAACTATAATGCATCCTTTTAGTATGGACCAGGTTGGCAAAAAGGACCTTTAGGTCCCCATTAGACTCCAGAGCCCACTGGCTGAGCGGTTTGCGCTAAATACTGTATATGTATAAAAATACCAATGCCGAAATTCAGTTTATACTCTAGTTTTGGATGAGTTTCCTTCTATATTTGAAAATGTACGATTAAAGGGCTAATTGGCTTATTATGAAAGTGTCTTACGCTGGATGACAAATTATTTTTTACATTATTTAAAAAAAAAAAATAAAAAAAAAAATTGTGTAATACTTCATTTCCCCTGTGGAGGTGCTGCAGTGGAATTCAACACATTCTTTTGCTTCCTCTTGAGATCACAGCTGATCAATCAGGGTCACAGAAACTACATTAAACTTTAATCAGATCCTAGATGGGCTGACCTCTCTGATAAAATGGGATTGTTCAAAGTGGACATGCCCTTTAAGGAGATACTTGTCATAAATATGTATCTTTGTTACCTGGTGTAAATGCTGCTGTTCTCCTGAATCCAAAGTTGTTTTTCTTGTGTTCCTGCGCCTCTCTGTTCTCGAGATATGGCCTCCTATTTCTGGTGTGTAAATCTAGTGTTTTTAGGCAAGTGGGCGTGATCTTGAACTCCACTCTAGGCATATTCTTGAGGACCATGCCCAGTTGGCTAATAAGATTAGATTTATATACAAGGAAAAGAAGGCCGTATCTCAGGAACAGAGAGGCGCAGGAACAAAAGAAAAACAACCATGGATTCAGGAGAACAGCAGCATTTCCAACAGGTGAAAAAAATTACAAATTACATGTTTAGAGCAAGTGACAGGAACTCGTAAGTTTTTACATTTGCATTTTTTTATATATTTTTGTGAAATGCACATATCTTTTATAAAAGACTAGTGCCGGAACAGAATAGATACTTACGTCTGCTTTCATACATGCTCCTGGACTGGGCCCAGATTTTAAATGGATCAGGCTTTTTCTGTCCTGAGCCGTCACCTTGGTCCACAGATGGTGCCTCGCTGGTTGGATAGTCAGGAACAATAGGGGCGCTACGGAGGGGTGAGGCAGTGTGCCCACTGTGATGACTGGATACACTGTGCTGGGAACTGTTTTGGCTGTCTTTCCTTTCAAGTTGTGGTTGCTGTTTTAAAAAAAAGAAGTAGTCAATTTTTAATGTGACATTTTTATTTTATCATATCCAATAGAACTTTCTAGAATATCATCATTTTCCCTTAAAAGAATCTATTGTGATTGTCTGCACAGATTTTGCATGTGAACAAAAGATTTGGAAGGTTTATTTTCTAAGACTAGGAGGCAGCTTCACCGTTTCTCTAACGGCAATGGAGACTAGGCAAAGTCATATCTCACCCATGCACTTTGCACAATTTAGAACTTTATGGAGACAACCAAAAGGAGAATCACCCAATTCTAAAGATGTTGTCCAGATAAATGAAGACACAGTGGGGGTACCCAATGCATCCATCAAATTCTGTGGACCGCCCATTGTTTCAGCAGCAGAATGGAGGACCCAACACATACATAAATTATATGGACAGCCCTTTCATTTCAATCGGCACCATGGAGGACCCAACACATCCATAAATTGTATGGACAGCCCTTTCATTTCAATCGGCACCATGGAGGACCCAACACATCCATAAATTGTATGGACAGCCCTTTCATTTCAATCGGCACCATGGAGGACCCAACACATCCATAAATTGTATGGACAGCTCTTTCATTTCAATCGGCACCATGGAGGACCCAACACATCCATAAATTGTATGGACAGCTCTTTCATTTCAATCTGCACCACCATGGAGGACCCAACACATCCATAAATTATATGGACAGCCCTTTCATTTCAATCGGCACCACCATGGAGGACCCAACACATCCATAAATTATATGGACAGCGAGTTGATATCCACAGACACCACTGAGAAGTCGACACATCCATAAATCACATGGATAGCTCATTGATTTCAATCAGCACCATGGAGGACCCAAAGCATCCATAAAATATTTGGACTGACCTTTGATTTCTATAGGCAACTTGTAGGACTCATTATATCCATAAAATTTGGTGGCTAGCTCATTAATTTCAATCGGCACCATGGAGGACACAACACATCTATAAATTATATGGACAGCCAAAGGATTTCGTTGACACCACTGAGGATCCAATGCGTCCATAAATTACATGGAGAGTTAATTAATTTCAGTATGTACTATGGAGAACCCAACACATCCATAAATTAAATATTTAGCCCATAATCTAAACTGGCACTGAGTAGGACCCAATACATCCATAAATTACACTGATTTCAATAGGCATCATGTAGTACTTTATTTCACCTGTGGGGGTGTTGCAGTGGAATTGAGCACTTGCTCCTGGATTATCCCACAGATTACAGCTACTTGCTGATGGTTCTAGCAGCGAGATACTCTGTAATCAGCTTATAACTGGAGAAACCTTCTGTTACAAAGATATTTTCCAAAGCAATTAACCCTTTTAACTATTTATTCCATCTTAGGCTTACAATTCTCTTTATGATCAGTTTACCGCTCAGTCAACTTTACAGAAACAAAAAAAATCATGCAGATATAAAACGGGGAAAAAAAAAAATGTTCCCGTAACTTTTTATATGCGGCTGACGATAACTTAGTACACGCTTCACCCATTATGTGTCAATTATGAAAATGGGAGTTAGATTGAGAACATAATAAGATTTGTGACTAATGGCTTTAAGCAAACTAATGGCTTTGCGAATAAAGGCCATCAGCAAGGTTTTTATTCAAAGCAGAGAATGAAACGATATACACAGATCTCTACGACTGAAAAAAAAAAACGAGCATTCGCTTTCACTCGTGCCAGAGGGGACTGTCGGCACATCGCATTGGAAAGTGATGAGTTAAATGATCAGAAGAAATTAAAGAACAGGCAGTAAGGTTCGCCCCAGAGATGAAGAGGTACCAATTTCCTGCTCGAGTGCTCTTCGCTTCCCTGAAGGAGAATTGGAGACTTGTGTTTCAGTAATAATCTGTAAAGAACCATCTTGTTAACAATGTAGATTGGGAGACAGTTATTTCCCCCTCTTCTTCTACTGTTAAGTCCTTTCTTCGAAAAAACAGTATTTACCAAGCACATCACTGAGCAAAAATTGGAAAATAGGTAAAAAAATAAAAGATAGTGAAGCAACACTATTGAGCTTTGTTCTTGTGGTAGAACAAATACAAAACATCTAAAACAGTAGAGTTGAGCAAAAAGATGTGTGCTGCCCTAAGTCTGGTGTCCAATCCGGTTGCGGAAGCTGGACCCTTCTTCACGTCTGTGGCCGTCATCCTTAGCCCGGCGTAATGGCCACCTCTTAACGCGACTTCATGTAATGTCATGGGGACAACTGAGTGCATGACGGTGCCCAATATCTGAGGCCAACGAAGCCGGCCACGTGAGTGAAGACGGCCCTGGTTCAACTGCCATGGAGGACTGGACTGGACCAAGTCGGCGTAATTGTTTTTGTTCCACTTGAATACCAATTATTCTTTAAAACCTAACTAATCCCTATGAGCAGTCTCCAAACTGATTCATAAACATCAGCAGTGATCAGTCTCTTAGCATACATAATCATGATAATTCAAGGGGTTGCACTATTATGATCATCTCAAGGGGATGTCCAGCGAAAATACCACCACGTAACAGGTGATAACTTACAGACTAGTGTCAATCCCGCACCGATCGGCAAAACAGAACACTTTTATCCCTGTTTGAATAGACTGAGGGTGTGCATGCCCCAAAGTTGCTCCATTCATACCCTATGCTGCCGCCAACCATGGCGCTCAGATTTTTTCGGCAGCTACGTAAGGAATTAATTCAGCACCGGTCAAGCATGCTCATGATCGGTGAAAGTTCCTATAGTAGACCGCCACTGATTTATAAGTTATCACTTATTCTGTAGATAGATCATTTATATTCATTGAACAACCCCTTTATCTATCACCTAGCCAAAGATGAGGTGGTAGAAGTCTGATTGTTGTATGCCTAAAGAATGGAATCTGCATTGATCACTAGAATGGAACTCTTGAGCACGCTGTTTCTCCTCTTGATCGCAAGGAGGTGGGAGTTTAAATAAAGCACGTCATACCATTCCATCCTGTGGATAGGTGGTAAAGGATCACTGTGGGACAATCCCGTTAAGGCTTTATTGAGATGTCCACATTTGTTCTATCAACTGTTTTCACAAAAGAGAACACTTTCCCATTATAGATACAATGCAAGGGAGATTGGGGCACTCGCCACTTACGAGATAAACTATTACTTTACTGGGGTTTCCATAAAGCAAAGAATGTGGAGACAGTATGGGTAACAGCCGTTTCACATCAGAATCATGCTTCCCCTGAGCCTCACGTGAAATGGCTGTTAGCCATATTGTCTCCACATTCTCTGTTCTATGGAAACTGCAATAAAGTGATATTTTAAGTGGTGAGTGTCCCGATCTTCCTTAAACTGTATTTACAAGTGGACTCTTTTCATGGTGAGCACCATCAGACAGTTACTTTGCTACAATTCAGTCTTTGATATTGAACAGGATTACCGCTTGATTGTGCAGAATGTGAATGGTCAGCAGTGCCAGATTCTTGTTTTTCTACAATTGAATACATTCCCATTATAGTCTATGGGGCTGTTCACATGTCTGTGTTTTTCACGGACCACGTGTCTGTATAAAATAAAAACTTGGAGACATGTCCGATTTTGATCAGATGTAGCAGGGACTGGGCAACAAAAAAGGGCAATAGGGACTTATCCGATGAAGAAAATCTAAAGGAAGACTCAAGGAGACAGGATTGCTAGCATTGCGGTTTATTATCTATGTGTCTCGAAGTTATCTGACTTCATCAGAAAGTAGTTTGTGTTTTTGTCCTGATGAAGAAGTTGGATGACTTCGAAACGCATTGATAACAACCATTGCTACCAAGCTGAAAAAAAGAAGGTTCTTCTGTTGGGATAAACTGTTGTTTTTGACTGCCAGATAAAAACAGTGTGAACCAGTGCCGATCAAGAGATAAGAGGAGAACGTAAAATGACTAGACGCTCAATTCTCTTACACCTGAGATATAACTGAAGTTGTGATTGTACTTGTCCACCCATCCACAGAACATTATGCCATCCCACTCAATAACGATGATACATTGATCACTATTGGCTTAGGAAATTAAAGAAGGTTCCTATTGCAATTGTTCACAGCCCGTTGACTTTTTGCCTCTTTCTTCGTGAGAAACAGCCCAGATTGTGATTGCACTTGTAGTCCACTCAACCAGAAAATATCGGTAGTCCTTCTAAAATCCATAAATGGTTGACCATAGGTGTTGACCATAATAGATGGTTCCCACAATTCACAATCCACTGCTTTGCTCAAAAATTCTACATAGACATAAATCTTATGATATCCTAAAAATAAAACAATTTGGGGGAATTTTTGAACCCCGATCATGTCGCATACAACCTTGCTCGGGTTTTCGTGCAAACAATTATAAGGATTTGAACCACAGCAGCAAGGAAAGAGACAGAATAGTGAGTGATGAAGAATTAGCGATGCAGCGAGAACGACTCGGGGAGGAGGACGCGGAGCTCAAGGCTTCGCTATTGGGAATAGATTTCCATAAATTATTGAGCGTTGTCATGACAAGGTGTACTTATGTTGCATAACAACTTTTCTAACTTCTTGACCCTACGCATGCTGTCACTCCATTAGAAAGTAATGTATTAATGTACCACTGCCGTGCTGCTGTAATTCTGAATAGTTGCGAAAATGGGGGCATTTATGAACGATGATGAATCGAGCGCGTTTGGCATCGTTCTTTCACCCTTCTGCATTCCATTTTTCTGTTTCTGTTGTGCTTTTATATTTAGTGGTGCATATTTATTGCCTTTGGATAAAATGGAACCCTTTTTTTTTTGTCCTCCAAATATTGCTGTAGTGAATGCAAAATATATCTTCAACTTCGGGGGGCAAAGAGTCTGATAACCAAACTCGCTTTATGATCTGAATCCATTGGCTGAAAAGCACAAAAGAAAATTAAAACCAGTTCAAGGGGGGAGGGCGAGCCAATAAATTAACCAGGGATAGATACGTAGAAGCCCTTTAAGGAAGTTTTAAGTGTTTTTATGTTCTAAAATCAATTAACTGATCCTTTGGACCTTTTATGATTACCCATAGAATTTCCTTTTGCAATTCAATGCTCGGAATTTACCCTATTATGTTTTCAAGTGGTCCCGCCTTTTGTATTCTTTAATGGAATCGTAGCTGGACTTTTACCAAATTTCCTGCTCAGAACTGATAATGATGAAAATTCTGATTCCCTGTAGCCACCACTAGGGGGAGCATGTTAGCATATGGTTCCCATTGAGCGCAATGGTAAGTTAATCTTCAATGATCAGCTGATCTCCCTCTAGCTTATCACCTTTTTTCATAAATATCGGGCCAGAATGCAATATTTTATAATAGTCCAAAAAAATGTGACAATCCGGCATCCAGCGGGTTCCATAATAACCAGATAAAAGGAAAAATTAAACACAGGAGTTAATTTCCTACTCGGCTGTTCCAGCCTAGGCTGGTAGGTGGCAAAAGCTTGGTGCAATATTAGTCAATTAGAAGGGATTAATGGTCTAGGTGAAGAGGAGGAGGCTCCTGCTGCAGATAGTTCTGTTAGGGCCCCGTTACACGCTTCAATGTCCCAGCGATCCCACCAACGATCCGACGTGGATGGGATCGCTGGGACATAGTTAGCTGATCGCTGGTGACCTGTCACATAGACAGACTCACCAGCGGTCAGGACCAGCGAGCAAGCTGGTATCCAAGGTAAACAGCGGGTAACTAAGAGCCGCGCGGCTCTTAGTTACCCGCTGTTTACTCTGGATACCAGCTCCCAGCGTCGCTGATCGTTGGTCTCTCGCTGTCACACGCTGCGATGTGTACTGCCCAGCAGGAGACCAAAGACACAATTATGGCCCAGACCATTAGGCAACGATTAATGATCAGCCAACTGATCGTTGATCGTTGCTACATGTCACACGCAATGATGTTGTTTCAACATTGCTGCAACGTCACCAAACTGGTGACGTTGCAACAATATCGCTCACAATATCGTTGTGTGTAACGGGACCTTTAGAGCCAGGCACAATTACAATGAGGACTTGTCTGATTTCTGAAGACACAAAGAGAAAATTTCTATAAATATCAGTTTCAGACAAAAAGATCAAAGTAAAGGATGTTGTCTAAACTTTTTTTTTCAGGGTGTGGTGTAGTGACCACTGTGTCCGCTAGGGGGCGCTGTGTGGGTGTCCCAGGCCGAACGGATAATGTTGTCCAGAGTGGTACAGGAGCAGGGTGCTAAAGGATCGTTATGTATCTCAAGGTGGGTGGCCTTGGGATGGAGGCTTGCTTATGTGCTGATCAGCAGAGCTGATCTTTCGTTCCAATGTGTCAGGGAGAAGTCTCCAGGTAGCTGGTGAGACGAACGGAACCACTTACCTACAAACCCACCCAGGGGTGTGGTTAAGAACGCTATTGTAAAGTGTGTATGAGTGGTTGAAGGACCTGTGATGAGGTCATAGCCATGTGACCCGGTGTTCGTGGCTACGGACCATATAAGGTGGCCAGGGTAGGTCACATGGAGTGAATGCTGGGACCTGGTTGGTCCGTTGTGGAAGGTCCCGTCTGAGAGAGATGGGGCTGTCTTCCTGACAGCAAGTGAACGCTGTGTTAATGGCTGCACGTGCCTGATAGTTCCCTGGAGGGAATGGACATCTGCAGCGTGGTGAAGCAGCAATGAGGTAAACCCAGAGAGGGGATATAACTGTGAGGCTAAGAGAGCCTGTGTGCTGGACATGGCACAACCTGTGTGACCACAGGGATAACAGAGTGAAGCTCTGTCATGGACGCTATGCTGTTAATATGAACTTTATGTTCCTGGTCATGGTTTATGATGCCTAAATAAACCGCTTGAACTGTGATTGTTTTATGGAAAACCTGTGCCGGATGTGATTTATTGGCTGCCAAGCGAGTATTCCCTACCCGAATGACAGTGCTACCTTAAAATGGGTACCCCACTACTCTACCTTCTGGCATTCTGCTTGCTGAGGGAATGTACTCCTAAAAATTATGCTTTGAAGACTTCAAATAAAGATATCTCAACACTTGCTGTATTATCACCTTCCTTTATCTCTTGCAACATAGACTGCATTTAACCCGCTCTGTTCCTGAATGGGTAAGAATTTGGTACTGCCTCTGGGCCAATAGGCGAGTGTGTGCATCCCTCACACCACCAGTCACTTACCCCAGAGTTCTATCATAACCTCTTCTTCTGCATTCCAAAAGAATGACAGTCTAGACCAACAGCATTGTCTCCACTGAGTTCTCTGATATGCTGCTTGCAGAGGTAACTTTGCCTCTGCAGCATCGGAAGAGCACAAGGGCTTTAAAGTTTGCTAGCATGCGTTCATAGAATGGTAGGGACCCCCCCTGCTCAAAGCAAGATTCACTAAATCATCCCAGACAGATGTCTGTCCAGCTTCTGTTTGAAGACTTCCATGGAAGGAGAACTGACCACCTCTCGTGGCCGCCTGTTCCACTCATGGATCACCCTCACTGTCAAATAGTTTTTTTCTGCCCATTCAGTTTCATCCCATTGCTTCTAGTCTTTCCTTGTGCAAATGAGAATAAGGATGATCCTTCTACAATGTGACAGCCTTTGAGATATTTGTAGACAGCTATTAAGTCTCCTCTCAGTCTTCTTTTTTGCAAGCTAAACATTCCCAAATCCTGTAACCGTTCCTCATAGGACATGGTTTGCAGACTGGTCACCATTCTGGTCGCTCTTCTCTGAACTTGCTCCAGTTTATTGATATATTTTCTAAAATGTGGTGCCCAAAACTGGACACAGTATTCCAGATGTGGTCTGACCAAAGAGTAGAGGGCAATAATGACTTCACGTGATCTAGACTGTATGCTTCTGTTAATACATCCCAGAATTGCATTTGCCTTTTTTGCTGCTGCATCACACTGTTGACTCATGTGCAGTCTGTGATCTATTAGTATACCCAAGTCTTTTTCACATGTGCTGTTGCTTAGCCCTATTCCTCCCATTCTGTATATGGTTTTTCATTTTTATTGCCCAGATGTAGTTCCTTGCTTAGGAAACCACAGTAGCTATCTATGATAGACTGCAAAGGTAGCTAGTAATAAAGGCAATGAGTAGTAAACTAGAAAATTTAAATATTAAAAATCCCTCCATTAATGAGAACCAAGAGGATTTTTAATAAGAAGTTGCAAAGGTTCTTGTTTTTACAGGCACTTAGCAATATTACTTATTTAAGTAGTTGAGATAACCACGTTTAAAAGAGGATATTTTTTCGAGCATTTTCATTTAACAAAAAAATCCCAGAAGTATATAATTAAATGGAAAAATCCTAAAGATATTAGTATTACTTTGAAAAGCTATATGGATATTTTCCACTCCATATGTGTTATGGCAGAATATAAAGCATCACCGGCTGGAACAAGGCACTCCCTACATTATCGCACCATGTGACCTCATGTGTCGGCAATGTTGTATTGGATTTCGACTCATAATCAGCAGCTAGTTTAATTATAATGATACAATATTCTCGGAACTGTCGTACGTAGTGAGTGTGCACGAAAAAATTCAGTGGAGTGCGAGCTCCTCTAGGATTCTGGAGGCTTTGTTACACAATGAGACAGAGAAGATTGCCAAACACTCTCTGGTTATTTCCACAAATAATGACCTTACCCGTTGCCAAGCAACACCGCAAATGCTTATCACATACGCTTTAGCATGAAGTCCAATGGGAAAAGAGAATGAAGGCATGACTTTCAGTGAAAATCTGTGCTCTAGTAAAGAAAAAAAAAAAAACTAAAAAGGAATTGACAGAAACATGCTTTGAAATGTAGACTTTACGATATAGGCCTGAAAAATCACAATTATCGGTCTCCATACGCATTAGACTAACGTCGACTAAACCTGCCAAAAATGACGGCGTAATGTGTACGGGAATAGAGATGAGCGAATTTGTTTGGATTTTGGCCTCAAATCTGATTCTGACATATTCTGGTCATATTTGCACACTATTCGGGCCGCATGTAAGTTGTGATAAAACACTCCGGGATCGCCTTTGCTGGGGTCAAAGGTCACGTGCATTCAGCATGAAACTCAGGCGCAGAGCTGGGATTTGGGTGTAACTGACCCTGGGTCAGGTTTATTAACAGTGAAAGCAATGCAAAAGGAAATAAAACATAAAACAAATCCTTGCCTGTCCGGCACTAACTAAACAATGGACAACCTAACTACCAACTGGCGGGCTTCTCCCGTCCAGCCAAACCACTGTTGCAGTGGGCACTGCTTCCACTCACGTGTGTCTCTCACACAGACAGGCTCTCTGTGTTCCCAGGCTGAGACACTCACACAACCACCTTGCATCCTTTTATATCCACCTCCCATTATCCATTAGTAAGCAGGTGCGATACTGACCAGACTAGGCCACATAGGAAAGGAATCTGGGCGAGATATACCTGCCCTCATCCAATATTCCCACATGATTCTCACATATCCCCCCCCTCTGCTCAGACCACTCCGGTCGAGCAATGACACCCGCCAAACAGTGCACTCGGGACAGGGCATCTGCGTTTCCCATCTGTACTCCTGGGCGGTGCTCCACCGTAAAAGTGTAGGCCTGCAGGGCAAGGAACCACCGGGTCACCCGGCTATTCCGTTCCTTGTTCAAGTGCATCCACTTGAGAGGGGCATGGTCAGTGATCAGCCTGAACTTTCGGCCCACCAGGTAATATTTGAGGGCCTCTAGAGCCCACTTAATGGCGAGGCACTCTTTTTCTATGACTGCA
Source organism: Dendrobates tinctorius (assembly GCF_039654945.1). Lineage (NCBI taxonomy): Eukaryota > Metazoa > Chordata > Amphibia > Anura > Dendrobatidae > Dendrobates > Dendrobates tinctorius. The sequence continues at coordinate 9,938,991 of NW_027361695.1, read as the reverse complement.
TACCTTTGCTCGTGTTTATTCAGCTTCCTGCTGAGATAGAGGACTGGGTGTTCCACTCCGTCCCTCACTTGTGAGAGTACGGCCCCGATACCGGTATCCGAGGCATCCGTTTGTACCACAAACTCGCTGTGGAAGTCCGGAGTCATCAGTACGGGCTGAGAGCAAAGTGCCCGTTTTAGGCTATGGAAGGCTTCTTCAGCCGCTAAACTCCATTTAATCATGACGGAGTCTTTCCCTTTTTTAAGATCCGTCAGGGGGGTAGCGAGGGCTGCAAAATTGGGTATGAACCGGCGATAACCACCAGCGATCCCAAGGAAGGCTTGCACCTGCTTCTTGTTGACAGGTTGTGGCCAGTCCTGAACCGCCTGAATCTTATCAACCTGGGGTTTAACAACACCCCTCCCAATTACATACCCCAAATACAGGGCTTCTTCTAGCCCGATGTGACATTTCTTGGGGTTCGCGGTTAGACCTGCCTCCCACAGGTCGTCAATCACAGCTTGTACTTTTTGAAGATGAGTCTCCCAGTCCAAGCTGTAAATGACAATGTCGTCCAAATAGGCCGAAGCGTACCGCCTATGTGGCCTCAGGACTCGATCCATCAGTCTCTGGAAGGTCGCCGGTGCCCCGTGCAGTCCAAACGGCATATACACATACTGAAATAGACCTTCCGGCGTAGCAAATGCCGTCTTTTCTCTGGCAGCCTCCACCAGAGGGATCTGCCAATACCCCTTTGTTAGGTCTAGGGTCGTAATATACCGGGCTTTTCCTAACCGATCTATTAACTCGTCGACCCGGGGCATGGGGTAGGCATCAAATTTTGAGACCGCATTCAGTTTCCTGAAGTCATTGCAGAACCGGATGGTGCCGTCCGGTTTAGGAATTAGCACAATCGGGCTGGACCAAGCACTGTGCGATTCCTCAATGACACCTAACTCTAACATTGCCTTCACTTCTCGGGAAACGGCTTCACGGCGCGCTTCCGCGATTCGGTAGGGCTTTACGTGAACTGTGACACCAGGTTCCGTTACGATGTCATGTTTCATTAGCATAGTCTGCCCGGGTTTTTCTGAGAAAAACTTTTGGTTGTGAAGTAGAGTAAAAGTCCTCTTTCTTTCTGAAGAGGCAATTTGCATATTATTTTCCCAGAGGAGCATTGCACGGCGAATAAGTCTCCTTACCTTGACAAGCCACAGCTGGCATGTCACTCTCCGCAAGGAGAAACCTTACTTCTTAGACCCTAGTCCAGAGCCTCTCACCTTGCCAAATCAGATCTCATACTTTGCACTGACGAGAGCCAACAGCTCGAAACACCGTGTCTGCAAATTGAGATTCTGATTTGGCTTGTATCCTAAGTCATACTACAAGACTCGTTAAAGGGTTGATTGTGACTTGTAGGATCGCTACTACCAATAGGTGGCGCTGTAGAGTAAAAGTCCTCTTTCTTTCTGAAGAGGCAATTTGCATATTATTTTCCCAGAGGAGCATTGCACGGCGAATAAGTCTCCTTACCTTGACAAGCCACAGCTGGCATGTCACTCTCCGCAAGGAGAAACCTTACTTCTTAGACCCTAGTCCAGAGCCTCTCACCTTGCCAAATCAGATCTCATACTTTGCACTGACGAGAGCCAACAGCTCGAAACACCGTGTCTGCAAATTGAGATTCTGATTTGGCTTGTATCCTAAGTCATACTACAAGACTCGTTAAAGGGTTGATTGTGACTTGTAGGATCGCTACTACCAATAGGTGGCGCTGTAGAGTAAAAGTCCTCTTTCTTTCTGAAGAGGCAATTTGCATATTATTTTCCCAGAGGAGCATTGCACGGCGAATAAGTCTCCTTACCTTGACAAGCCACAGCTGGCATGTCACTCTCCGCAAGGAGAAACCTTACTTCTTAGACCCTAGTCCAGAGCCTCTCACCTTGCCAAATCAGATCTCATACTTTGCACTGACGAGAGCCAACAGCTCGAAACACCGTGTCTGCAAATTGAGATTCTGATTTGGCTTGTATCCTAAGTCATACTACAAGACTCGTTAAAGGGTTGATTGTGACTTGTAGGATCGCTACTACCAATAGGTGGCGCTGTAGAGTAAAAGTCCTCTTTCTTTCTGAAGAGGCAATTTGCATATGGTTGTGAAGTAGAAACTGCCTGACCTCAGTCTTTTGCCGCTCCGAGAGAGTCTCTGCAACCCGTACCTCCGGTACGGTATGCGAGCAGACAGGACGGGCCAGCTCCGCTGACAAGGCAGACCGATCCTTCCAGGGCTTTATCAGATTTACATGATAAATCTGTTCAGGTTTCCGTTTACCTGCCTGGTATACTTTGTAGTTTACTTCACCAACTCTTTCCTTGATCTCAAAGGGGCCCTGCCACTTTGCCAGGAACTTACTGTCCACCGTGGGGACCAGGATCAACACCCTATCTCCGGGTGCAAACGTACGGATCTTGGCGCCCCTATCATAGATTCTTTTTTGGGCTCCTTGAGCCTGCATCATGTGTTCTTTGACGATAGGCATAACAGCCGCAATACGGCCCTGCATCTGTGTGACGTGATCTATCACCGTTTTAAACGGAGTGACCTGACCCTCCCAGGTTTCTTTTGCAACGTCTAACAGTCCGCGAGGACGTCGGGCGTACAATAACTCGAAAGGCGAGAATCCCGTGGAAGACTGGGGTACTTCCCTGATGGCAAAAAGCAAATATGGAAGTAAATAGTCCCAGTTCTTCCCATCCTTGTCTATCACCTTTCTCAGCATCTGCTTCAGAGTTTTATTGAACCGTTCAACCAACCCGTCTGTTTGAGGGTGATACACGGATGTGCGTAACGGTTCGATTTGTAACAATCGGCAGAGCTCCTTCATTATCCTGGACATAAAGGGGGTCCCCTGGTAGGTGAGTATCTGTTTTGGTATACCGACCCGACTAAACACATGCACCAGTTCCTTGGCAATCGTCTTGGTGGCCGTGTTACGCAAAGGGATGGCCTCCGGGTAACGAGTGGCATAATCCAAGATGACCAGGATATGTTGGTGTCCACGTGCAGACCGTGGAAGGGGCCCAACTAAATCCATCCCAATCCTCTCAAACGGGACTTCAATAATAGGTAGGGGTACCAAAGGGCTACAGAAACGGGGCTTAGGTGCAGAGGCTTGGCAGTCAGGACAAGACTCACAATATACTCGAATATCGTGATGCATGCCTGGCCAAACAAAACAGTGTAATATCCTTTCGGTGGTTTTCTGGACTCCCAGGTGACCTCCCATCACATGTCCGTGGGCCAGGTCCAGCACCTGCCGCCGGTAGGGTTTTGGCACGACTAATAGTTGCACCGTATCTTCCCCCTTTTTCTCTATCTGATAGAGTAAATCATTCTCCAGAACCATGTAAGGATATGCCAGCGTAGAGCCAGGTTCTACGGGTACCCCATTTATCACTTTTACATTTGTCCTAGCCTGAGAAAGGGTAGGATCCTTTATTTGCTCGCTTTGGAAGTCATCTTTCTGAACTTCTAAATCCGGCAAACGGGGAGGTGGATGGCTGTCGGCCTCCTCCTCTTCCCCGGTCTCCTCCGTATCACCCGCCATGACTGAAAACGGGAACTGCAGGTCATTTCCCGCAGACTCTTCCCCCGAGTCTTCCGGGGAGACCTCTTCCAGGGGTTCGGGACCCACACGCGCCCTGGGAGAAGAATCATGTACACGATTACCCGAGGGCATCAACTGACTCTCCCACAATTGCCAGAAGTGGGGAAAATCCCGGCCCAGGATAACATCATGCAATATCGCCGGGACGAGTCCCACTTTATGTTGCACAGACCCATAGGAAGTAGTAATGCATATGACCGTGGTGAGGTACGAACAGGTGTCTCCATGCACACACGTTACAGAAAATTTGTCTGATGGTCCAGTCGGGGCTGACACCAGACTGGCCTTCACCAGAGTCACCACACTTCCCAAGTCTAACAATGCCACCACATTTATTCCATCAACAGTTAAATCACACAAGTGTTTTTCCACATCCTTTTGACCGGCATTCACACTCACTACCCGTGCAACCATAGACATGCGGTTTTTAGAGTCTGTGACATCGCACTGCATGGGTTCAGTAGTGAGCGGACAGTTCGCAGCAATATGTCCCATCTCTTGGCAGCGGAAACACCTAACGGGCCCCTTGCTTAGACCATAGTTCGTTACTCTCGGCCTCGCAGTGCGGGCAGTCCCGTTTTCCTCCCCCACTGTCTTAGGGATTTTTCCATCTCCCCTATTCCCTGGAACAGTCTTACTGGTTCCACGTGGAGATGATGAAGAACGAGGTGGGGTAGCGTCGTCTCGGAGTCCTTCCGCCACGGAGTAACGTTCAACCAGATCCACCAGTTGATCTGCCGTCGTAGGATTTCCATGGCTTACCCACTTCCTCAGGGCTGGCGGTAGAGCTCTCAGGTACTTGTCCATGACGACTCTCTGGATTATCTCTGGCGCTGTCAACACCTCAGGTTGTAGCCACTTCTTCGTCACGTGGATCAGGTCGAACATCTGTGACCGCGGTGGTTTATCCGGCTGATAAGTCCATTGATGCACTCTCTGTGCATGGACAGCGGTCGTCACTCCCAGCCGGGCCAAGATCTCGGCTTTCAATTTGTCAAAGTCCTGCGCGGCTTCAGGCTCTAAGTATAATAAGCCTTTTGGGCCTCACCGGAAAGAAACGGGGCAATCGGGCCGGCCCATCGTGCCTTCGGCCATTTTTCTCGCACGGCCGTCCGTTCAAACGTGGTCAGGTATGCCTCGACGTCATCTTCGGTCGTCATTTTCTGCCAGTACCGACTCACGTGAATCACTCTCGACTCGGCTTCCAGGTTAAGCTCAGGTAAGCTTGCCAAGCGCTGCGCCACCTGCTGGAGAAGCGAACGATCGGCAACTGTCATGTCCACCAACTCCTTCAGCTGGGCCATCATCACCCGATTAGCTTCTTGCTGGACGGCGGTGGACTGTACCAGCGCTTTCACCATGTCCTCCATGCTCATGCTTGCAACGTGATGCCCGCGTTCTCCACCACAATGTGATAAAACACTCCGGGATCGCCTTTGCTGGGGTCAAAGGTCACGTGCATTCAGCATGAAACTCAGGCGCAGAGCTGGGATTCGGGTATAACTGACCCTGGGTCAGGTTTATTAACAGTGAAAGCAATGCAAAAGGAAATAAAACATAAAACAAATCCTTGCCTGTCCGGCACTAACTAAACAATGGACAACCTAACTACCAACTGGCGGGCTTCTCCCGTCCAGCCAAACCACAGTTGCAGTGGGCACTGCTTCCACTCACGTGTGTCTCTCACACAGACAGGCTCTCTGTGTTCCCAGGCTGAGACACTCACACAACCACCTGGCATCCTTTTATATCCACCTCCCATTATCCATTAGTAAGCAGGTGCGATACTGACCAGACTAGGCCACATAGGAAAGGAATCTGGGCGAGATTTACCTGCCCTCATCCACTATTCCCACATGATTCTCACAAAGTCCTATGTTCGATTCCGAACATATTCGGTAATTTCTACTCCCATTGACTCTAACGAAGTTCGGTTGTGTTGGACAAATATTGCAAAAACAATATTCAGATCCGATTGTATTTGGAACCAAATCCGTACAAATTTGCTCATCTCTGTACAGGAACCCCCTACATATAGTGTCGGGGGAGTTAAGTATCTTCAACTGACCCATTGAAGCACTATTAGGCATGAAACAGCCATCGTCAGATCTTGCTCACTCCTCCCTCCAGCCTCCCGGTCATGAAGTTTTATATGGATTGCTAAATAAAGCGGACTTTTTCACCTGGATCGGTGAGTACTTCGGTCTTTTTCCTCCCTCCATGTGGAGTTAAGTATCTGGCATGTCCAATTTAACATACCGATCTTTTTTGTTCTCACTTGGACAAGACGTTAGCAGAGATATCTGGCGACGGCTCCTTCTTAGAGTACACAGGCGATTTCGACAGATCCAATGATCTTGTGTATGGAAGGACCAGCCGCGATAGCTGCCGACTGAACCGCTGTTCGCCCGACATCGATATAAAGTTTATACCGTTCTTTGTGATGTTAACCTATAAAGGGGTTCGTTGTGTAAGATTAAAAACAAGAATCTTCTTTTAGAAAGAAAACAAACAACAACGCTACCCTTGCCAACTTTTTGAAATTTTCTCGAAGGAGAATAGCTTACCCTTATACTTATAAATATTTTTGAAAAACACCCGTTTGCGGGCCACATCTAGTTTCCCGCCCCCTACATGTGCATCTGCACACAGGGGGTCAGTTTGATTACGAATTTTGGAGATTTGCCAACTCTTTTGGGAGGTCTCGCCTTTTTCTCAAGGAACTCCATGTATCTAGTCTTGCTGTCTGGTCCGATCCAATTAAATAGGGCTGAGCTGTAACAAGAGTTGAAGGGTTTCTGGAAAAAGACCCTTTCTAGACCTTAATTCCTAAAAACATATCTATACTACTAGAATAATAGAGTACAGAAAATGTAATCTATGTATACTTGTCAAGAATTTGCTCGGCTATCATTAGGATTTATACTTCCCTACTGGAACAAAACAGCCATTTTGAAAATAGGGCCTACAACAAAGTACCAGTTTGGTACCTTGTATATTTTTATGCTTCGCAAACCCGCTACATATCTCCCTCTAAAAAAAACTTTCTAGGTCTGAATCTAACGGAGCCTAAAAGGGGTAATGCAAAAATTTATAATACTCAGATAATGAATACTATTAATAATACGACTCTGATTGATGGACTAAAGTTGAGATTTTTTATGGAAAATGATGGCCATCTAGAGACATTTTAACTCAATTGGGTCAACTGGTTGCCTCTTTGGTTGCCTTGCGTGATTAAAGAAAGTCAATGGGGCTGTCCGAGACTTTAACATGGCCTATCTTTAGAATAGGTCATCAATGTCTGATTGGTGGGGATGCCGGTGGCGCACCCCTACCAATCAGACATTGATGACATCCTAAGGAAAGGCTATCAATGCTAAAGTCTCAGACAACTTCCTTAAAATGCAGATATAAATGAACCACGTCAATACTAGTATTAAAGGGAACATGTCACGCTGCACATGCAGTCCAATCTGTGGACAGCACGGTAAAGAGGAGAAGCTGAGCAGAATAAGATAAAGGTTTGTTGGAAAAGATTTAGTATACTTTGTATTTTATTCATTGAAATCCCTGGTGTTTGTCAGTATATGAGTCCAGTAGGCGGTCTTACTCAGTGATTGATACAGGGAAACCTGCCAATCATTAATTAGGACCGCCCACTGGACTCACACATATACAAACATCAGAGATTTCAGTAAATAAAATGTATGTTTTAATCTTTTGCCAGAAAAGCATAAATCAGTCTGATCAGTTCCACCTGTTCTATAGCATCCTATCAGCAGATCAGAAACCATTTTCAACATAACAGGTTCCCTTTGAAGAGAACCTGCCATCAGGATTTTATAGTCCCAATTAATGCTAAGTATGAGAAGGTGCTTTAATGCTGATTAAATCCTTACTTTCCTTGTAGAAATGCAATTAACTGTAGAAATCCAGTGTTGAAATTGCATACTAATGAGCTGCAAGTGCACTGGGCGAGCGCTGCACTTACAGCTCTCCTGCTCCTGTGCCTTTTCCTCGACAGGTTTCTGCCTCCTGTGTCTATGACTGACAGGTCACTGAATCATGAGTGACCTGACCTGTCGGTCAGAGACAGGAGGCAGTCAGTGGGCGAGGAATAGGGAGAGGGGTAGGAGATCTGTAAGTGCAGCGCTCGCCCACTGCACTTGCAGCCTCTTTAGTATAAGATTTTAAAAAATTGATTTCTCTTAATCAGCTAAATGGATTTCTACAAGAAAGGTAAGGATTTAATCAGCATTAAAGCACCCTTACATATATGCCATTAGTTTGTAGTATAAAATCCTGATGACAGGTTCTCATTAAATAATACTTTATAAATAATAATAATACAAGAATAATTCTGAAATAACTTAAAAAAAATAAAATAATAAAGAAATTGTACAAAGATATAATACTAAAATATAATGCCTGATAGTAGAACAAATTCTAGAATATTTCATATAAAATAATGATTCAGTGATGGTAATTATAATAAAATGATCTCTCCTTAGACGTGTATAGCATCCTGTAGGTGTCACCTTTAAGCTGCTGACACTGAATAGATTTTTTTTTTTTATTTCTCTGCAGTCAGTAAAGTTTCAATGAGAGTATGTAGGAGGGGATGAGCGACCAGAGATCATAGCCATTCAGAGACTGCAGAACGACAATTCTCAGCTCCCTCTTTTATAGATTCTTTATGTATAGACAACTTGCAAAGGTAATAAAGAAGAACACAACTCAGAAATCAATAATAAACAGGCAGGGAACATCCATAGGTGCTGCTACCCTTTTCCAAAGAAAATTACAAAGTTTACAAAGAAACTTATTGGGGCTGGTGAAAACAGTCTACGCAGAAAAAAATAACCACGAGTTGAAATACTTGATTGCAGTTTATAACTTGATTTCAAATTTTTTTTTTATTTATTTTCCATTTCAACATTTTTTTTTTATTTTTTTTTTTGCTTTACTGGGCTTTTAATAAGTGCCTGTCATTTTGGAAATGATATCTGACCTAGAGCAGGAGTCGATCAGGTTAATATACATTTCTGGAGGAAAAGAATTAGAATAGCTTGCAATTTATTCATTGAAATCCCTGATGCATAGGAGTCCAGTGGGCGGTCCTACCCAGTGTTTGACAGTCTTCTCTGTATGACTGGGCCTGCAGAGAAAGCCGTCCCTCACTAGTAGGACTTGTATTTTACCCATTGAAGTCCCTGGTGTCTGTATGCAAACGAGTCCAGAGGGCGACCCAACTCAGTGGTTGACCGCTATCTCTGCAAGCCCAGTCATACAGGGAAGACGGTCAGTCAATGACTAGGACCGCCCACTGGACTGATATAAGTACAGACACCAGGGAGATTTCAATGGATAAAATATCAGTCCAGTAGGCGGTCCTACTTAATTATTGACAGCTATCTCTACAGGCCCCATCATACAGAGAGGACGGTCAATCACTGAGTAGGACCTCTCACTGGATTGATATGCGTACAAACACCAGGAATTTGAACAGATAAGATATGAGTCTAGTTTGCTGTCTGACTAGCGATTGTCAGTCTTCCCTGTATGACTGTGCATAGAGTGATAGCTGTCACTAGTAGGACCGCCCACCGGACTGATATTTTATCTATTGAAATCCCTGGTGTCTGTACGTACATCAGTCCAGTGGCCAGTCCTACTCAGTGAATGACCGCTATCTCTGCAGGCCCAGTCATACATGGAAGACTGTCAGCCACGGAAAGGGACCGCCCACCGGACTGCTATTTTATCTATTGAAATCCCTGGTGTACGTGCATACATCAGTCCAGTGGGCGGTCCTACTCAGTGAATGACTGTTATCTCTGCAGGCCCAATCATACACGGAAGACTGTCAACCACGGAAGGGGACCGCCCACCGAACTGATATTTTGTCTTTTGAAATCCCTGGTGTACGTGCATACATCAGTCCAGTGGGTGGTCCACCTCAGTGAATGACTTATCTCTGCTGGCCCAGTCATATATGGAAGACTGTCAATCATGGAATGGGACCGCCCACCAGACTGATATTTTATCTATTTAAATCCTTGGTGTCTGTGCGTACATCAGTCCAGTGGGCGGTCCTACTCAGTGAATGACTGTTATCTCTGCAGGCCCAGTCATACATGGAAGACTATCAATCACGGAAGGGGACTGCCCACCGCGGACCCATATGTAAATAAACAATGGGATTTCTCCATAACATGATGTCCACATATCAGACTGCAGGTACAATATGACAGGTTGCCTTTAAATCATTGACTACTAGAAAGGGGCATAAATAAATATATATTAAAATGAGGGAAAGGAGAGGAGAAAAAAAAAAACTAAATGCAAATTTAGTGTGTATCGATACTACACAATCCAACTCAATTGCATGCAGCAGTGAGTACCACAGAGCATACTGTATTCGGTGAGCAAAATATTCTCGATTATAAGAAAAACTATATAAAAACTGGAACAAATGAGAGCATTATCAAAAATTGGACTACAGCTTAAATAAACTGTTTGGATGATATTTTTTTTTTATTTTACTTATTTCAAAAAATTGAAAAAAAAATATAAATTTTGTGACCTTGTGTTGATCCTGTTGATTGGACGTTTGTAGATATTACAATAAAAAAATCCTTTTTTTAATTAAGAATAAAATTCTTTATTTCCTGGTTATTCAACAACTATTTGTCAGTCGGGGGGGGGGGAGATAACTCCGGCCTAAAAATCATTAATTACACATGGCATTAAGCACCCCGGAACAGTTCTTGTAAAGGAGCTTAACAATAAGACCAAAGGATTTATCTTGCCTTGCAAATCACAAATTAAAAGTCCAGTATTTATATATTTATTTATTCATTGATTCAAATGACAGATGTGTAAGTAATATTAAAAAAGAAGTTAAAAGGAAAATAGTTAAATTATAAATTGAAATAATTTAAAATAAAAAAAAAGCGGTTAAATTGTTAAATTTCAAATCGAAACGATAAAAAAGGTGAAATTTCAAATAAAAAATAATTTAAAATTAACCAAAAAAATTAAACGGTTAAAGTTCAAATCGAAACGATAAAAAAATGTGAAATTTCAAAGAAAAATAATTTAAAATGAACCCAAAAAATTAAAAACGGATAAACTTCTCAGCGAAACGATTAAAAAAAAGGTGAAATTTCAGATTGAAACGATTTTAAAAAAGGTGAAATTTCAAGTCAAAAGAATAAAAAGGTGAAATTTCAGATTGAAACGATTTTAAAAAAGGTGAAATTTCAAGTCAAAAGAATAAAAAGGTGAAATTTCAAATTGAAAACATTTGAAATTTTAAAAAAAGAAACACTTACATTTCAAATCAAAATAATTTAAAATTTAAAAAAACAAAACGGTTGCAAAAAAAACAAACCAAACGGTTGCAAAAAAAAAACAACAACAACAAAAACAACAAAAAACCTGGCACCCAAAATGTGATTAAAACTACAAGGGACCAAGTTTACAGTCATTTCAAAAGCGACTCTTGTCACCAAGGGCTAAATTATTTCTGACGCTGGTGCAGAACTATAAGCATATACTTTGACATTTTTGTGATTGGGCTGTGAGCGCGAACGAAGCCTCTCTCTCTCTGCATTAATATAAACTGACAATGGTTGGGGCCTAAGGTCACGTGACTACCCAGAAATGCCTCCAGCCATCAGAATCATATCATTTATTTTAGTGATTAAACTAAATTCATGTTCCTTTTTTTCCCCCTTTCTCCTCCTAGAGGGCCTGGGTTATTTTAGCAGGGATGTCGGGGGGGGGCTCCTGCAATCTAATGTCAATACAAAAGGAATATTTGTCACTTGGCACAATTTAGGATAACGAAAAGTTAATCTTGAAATCACAAACATTTTTCTCTAAATGCCTTCATATGTAGCTGCATTCATAAATTTATCTTTTTTTTATGATAGTGCAAAAAAACATCACAAACAAGCCATGTCTAAAAAACACTAAAAAAAAAAAAAAAAAAATATGCCCAGAAACAGAAGGGAACGGGCTGGGGAAAAAAAAAAATCAGAGGATACAGACCATCAATTAGCTCGAGCTAGTGAATTATTTATACGTCCTCTGAAATAATGTGCAAGCTATTTTTACAGAAACCACTTTGCGGGCTCTTGAAGAAAGACACTGACTAGTGCTGCATCTGGAAGGAAAAAAAAAAAAATCATAATAATGACGGGTGGGTGGAGAAGGGGGTCCCAAACCGGCAGGGTGCTGCGGTCTATAATTTGAGTGACAGATCGAGTAAAGAAAAAAAAAAAGAATACCATCTGCTCCCCTGAATAAATTGACTATAGAAAAAAAAAAAGGGGGGGTCCCCAAACTGCACTATAAAGTAAAGACGATCCCTTAAGGACTATATAATAGAGAAAAGAAGGTGGAGTCTCATTCCCACTCCCCCCCAACTATCAAATAGATAGAGCCCCCATCTTTACCTCCTCTCGAATTTAAGTGCCACCAAATAAAAAAAAGTCACCTACCAAGATTAATAGGTGCGATAAGGAGCAGCCTGGTCGTTCGGATGAACGAGGGGGCTGCAAGGTTGTCTGCATACGGCTCTTTAATCATGCGGTGCTAGAACGAGCACGGTATCAATACACAGTACACCCTTCACGATGCATAAAACGGCGCTAACAACCTCTCCGATAGCATATCCAACGGCCGACAGGAAAAAAAAAAAACAACATATCCACAAAAAAAAGACAACATAAAATAAATAAAAATATGTATATATAAAAGAACAAAAAAAAGGTAAAAATGAAATAGAGACTCACCGACTTCGGGCTCTTCTTTGGGACTGGCAGTCCTGCAAAACGGCAACAAGGGAGAGATCAACATTAGCATACAAATGTTACGTTCATCTAAGATAAATCCCAAGGTATATCATTCTAATGTAGCCATCTGCACGGTGAAAAAAAAAAAAAAAAACACAGGATTCTCTCCTGCATCGGAGTGATCAGTCTGTTTATAACGAATCAAAGCGGAGTGCGAGAGAAAGCGAAAAAAAAAAAAAAAAAAACACAAGAGAAGGAGAGGAGGAGAAAGAGAGCGAGAAAAAAAAGGGGGAATGAGAAAGAGAGAGGGACAGAAATCTATCTGCATTAGCGATGCTGCAGCAGCCTGGAGGCTGGGGAGAACAGACCTCGGCGGCCTGGGAAAACTAAGCACTTGGGCAGAATCTCAAATGCTTCCTCTGGATTAAGAGGGACTTGGCTAACAATTAAACCGAGATATTTCCTTTCGACGCGAGCTGCTTGTCAATTGTATCGGACCAATGGAAACGGAATAACAGATACAAGCTCCCGTTAAAAGGGTTTCTGTACAGCAAGTGAGAAGACGAGGATTTCTGTGCGGAGGGTGGGGGGGTGTTATTCCATCAAGGTTAATAAACATGTGGCAGGCAGCTCCATTAGAGCAAGGATGGTGAACCTCCGGGGTTCACCGATGCAGATGGGCAGCGAGCGGAACGGATACTGACTACATAACAGCACAATACATCGGGGGGGGGGGGGGGGTATCAGGATTTATTTGTGATGGATGGATGAATAGATAATAGATAGATAGATAATAGATGGATAATAGATGATAGATAGATGATAGATAATTGATGACAGATAGATAATAGATAGGTAGATAACCGATAGATAACATGTTATAAAGATAATAGCTAGATAATAGATGATAGATAATAGATAGATAACAGATAGATAATATATAGATGATAGATAATAGATGGAAAATAGATAATAGATAGATGATAGATAATAGATATATAATAGACGATAGATACACAACAGATAGGTAGATAATAGATAATTACGGTAGATAGATAATTCGATAGATAATTAGATAAACGATAGATAATAAATAGATAGATGACAAATAGATGATAGATAGGTAATAGATAAATAGATAGATGATAGACAGATAATAGATAATTAGATAAATAGATAGATAATAGATAGATGATAGATAATAGATAATGGATGATAGATAATTAGATAGATCACATACTGTGTATATGGTACAGGGAGTTTTTTCATATCTGATACAAGACAACCTGATAAGATAACGAGATGACGTGAAGATAATAGAGTAAAAAGTGAAGCGGACCTTCCCACCCGATTGGGAGGAGCTGTACATTTATGAAAACCATTTGCATCCTATAAACATTAGCGATTACTCCTCTCATCTCATGGTGGCCATAGGCAGATAACCCTCTCTCCCAGTCTACAATTTGCTGGGTAATGCCTTTATTAGTTTGGGCAGCTGCCCCGCATCCAGCCAAGGTGACCAGACTGATGCTGCATGGGGTTGTATAGCTTCCACTGTCTTTTTAAAGAAAAACATGGAGTAGATGTCCATTGTTCTAGAAGCTCAAACTACACAGATGCGACCATTGTTCTTCTCACAACCTGGAATGATCGGATTACATCAAATTTACATAATTTGCATGCCACCATTTTTATACACAAATGCGTTATGGTGCCGGTACAGCAGACTGTTGAGATATCGCCAGTAGCAGGTTGGTCCTCCCTAAACCAACGCTAACCCAAAACTGTAATTCAAACCAAAGCGGTAATGAATCACAACCTTTGCTAAGTTTGGTCAACACATCCATAGCTTAGGAGAACAGCCGATCAATGTAACTATGAGCGGTGTAATGCCTCATCTCTCCTGTGGGGGTGCTGCAGGGAAACTGAACAATTGTTGTTGAGCCCAGTCAACAAATTATCAGCTTATCATCAGAGAACACTTCTAACAGAAAAGGAATTGTCAAAAGTTGACCATCCCTTCAATGGAACTGTATCAGAAAATGATCCACTGTGTAAATCAGGATTTTATGTCCATTTTATTAAGGAATATTGATAATATTTGCTTTTATTTTTTATATTCTGATCTGTATGAAAAATAAAAATCTTGACGCCTCTAATGAACGTGTGCAAAGGATATTGTAACGGAATGATGACCCGGAGATGTGACATCACCTTCTGTGATTCTCAGTTGTGTATAAAGGTGTTACCTGTCATTGTAATCCTGCCTGCGATGATAATGACATTTCTGAAAAGTCTTCTGTACAGAGGACCCGTCACCAGATTCGCGCAGCTCCCCTGAATACTCCAGCCTTTGTTGTTTTTTTTTAATCTGCCATAGGTTTCCAAAGATATGAGCCTCTCTCTTACTAGAGGTGATATTTAGTATGGTCTCTGCTAAGTGGGCGTTCCTTAGAGTGTAAATATGTGGGGCAGCCTAAAGACACGCCCCAGAGGATCCTGTAAGATCTGCCCCCAAAGATCATATCTCAGGAACCATATGGCGGATTTAAAAAAAAATAAAAATGAAATACTCAGGGGAACAGTGGGAATAAAATAAAGAGTAAAAACTGGCCACTTTTGACTGGTGACAAGTCCTCTTTAAATCTCCCTGGTGGCAAGTTGGAAATTTTCATGATTTTCAATTTTTTTATTTTTAATAAAACATTACTAAATGATAATACATTCCCTTTCAATTATAGAATACACCCGTATGGTACAGTTTTACATTATTTTCAGTTTTTCAAGTTTAAATTGAAAAATTATTAAGAACTTTTAATCATATTTCTTTTTTTGCTCTCAGACAATTTATGAGAAAAATTCCTTTTTAAAGTATTTGCCTATAAACACTGGTGTAAAGATCATTCCAATTAGGCACACAAAATGTATAGCATTTTTGTTTAAGCTAAATAAGTTTTATAAGAAAGAACAGAATAGAAGGAAGACAAAGCTCAGCATTCTCAATATCATATCTCCACTGCAAATTAAAGAGAGATTTTTACTTAAATTCTTTATCAATACACCAAATCCCAGTTTGAATCCCTAATCTCGGCAAAAATTACTAAGTGGAAAGACAAAAAAAAAACAAAACATCCATCTTCAGCTAATAATTAGCAACTCCTTAAGAGAGATTTCCTTTCATCAACTAAAAAAATAAAAAGACTTCCGTCTATAAACACCAGAATTTACCATCTACATCATTAGAATGCAACGTTTCATTGACTAAATCATCAGTTCTAATTGCTCTTGTAAATGCAATACGCCAAGATTAAAAAAAAAATTACGGGTCACTGAGAATCCAAAACATTAACGTAACAAGACAAAATCACAATATAAAAATTATAAAAAATAAAAACAAAATCTTATAACATGCAGGAATTCTGTATCAAAAGGTTAAAAAAAAAATTATGATCAAAACAGATTCAAAATATTAAAAAATATATGAAAATACACTGATGAACAAAAGGGTAACAATGGTTTGAACTTTTGACTTTCCGGCTCTGTATCTCACCATCTACTATAGCTTGGAACTTGAGACAATCATCTTGGATATCTCATACGTAAATTTGACTTGCAGCTATTTAGCATATGATTTGATATGCAGATCTTGCGAGGTCGCTGCATTGTTACTATTTTTTTCCTAAAAATCTAAAATTTTAATTTTTATTATTTTGTTAGTATTTCGTAAATCCACCTTTTTGGCTTTCAGCACTGCCTGAACCCTTCTGGGCTGCTCTCGATCAGATTCAAGCTTGTTTCGAGTGGAATCTGATCCCAGGCTTCTTCTATACGTCCGAAAGTTGGTGCATACTGGTGGGCTCACTTGGTTCTGTATACCGCTTTTTCTCCAATTCTAACCACAAGTGTTGGATTGGGTTGAGGTCTGGGGACTGTGGGGACAATCCAGCACCTCTTCTTCATGGTCATTGAACCATTTCTTCACCAATCTCGATGTATGCTTTGGGTCGTTGTCGTGCTGAAATACTATGTCATCCTTTTCATACCCATAGTACTCCAGTGTATGAAGTAACTCCTCTTGTAGGATACTCACATATAGCTCAGCATTGAGACCACCATCGATCCTGGTCAAGTATCCAACAACTTTGGCGGTGAAACAACCTCATATCATCTGGCCTTCTCCACCAAACTTGACAATTCCTCAAATTTGTGATCAGTTATCCCTTTTTTCCCTGGTTTCTTCCAGACCCATTTGCAACCATCAGAACCTAGTCTATTGACATTCATCTCATCCCTCCAAATCACTTGTTTCCAATCTTCTACTGTCCACGTTTCATACTTTTTTCCAAACTGGAGCCGACACTTCTTATGACGTTAAGGCTTCTTCAACTTTTTTCGAGCCACAATTTCAGATTTGTGTAATGCGTATCACACGGTGCTCGCATGGACGCCTGTGATCTCATTATTATGAAGCATACGAGACTCTTCCATTGCCGTGTTTGTCGCGTCAGAACTGATAGACCTCGTGATGAGCCAGCTTGGTGACTCCGATATTTTTCCTGGACGTCCACCTCTTGGGTTTTGAAAGGATGGACAGACTTCATGTCTTATTCTTCCAGCGGTCATGGAGCTCACATGATGCAGTTTAGCAATTTTCTTGGCCGAGAGACCTCTATCGATGAGCTGGATGATGCTGAATCTCTTCTTCTTCATGGTTGCTCCTCAATTAGAACCACTGACCTTTTGCTTGGGAATCAACCAAATAACACACACATTTGTAGGATACAGGAAGAAAAAGATTTTTCCACCACCAGGAGCAAAACCGTAACAATGCAGTGACATGACGAGAATCTGCATAACTAATCATATTCTGAATAGCTGCAAGTCAAATTTATGTATGAGATATCCAAGATGATGGTCTATAAAAGATGCTGTAGTGAATGGTGAGATGTGGAGCCTGAAAGTCAAAAGTTCAAACCATTGCTCCCCTTTTTGCTCATCAGTGTCTATCAAAATAGCTACAAAAAATGACAAAAAGTATATACAAAAGACTACTAAAATACACAAATGAACAAAAAATAAAATATAAGAGTGAGTTGCAATGTATGAAAAAATATGTAATACAAACACTTAACAAAAACATTAAAAATAAATATAAACCATATTGATTGTGTCCATCAAATCTCGTTACCGGAAACCTCATTACATGTATTACACGCTGTACGATCATTATTTTCTGTTCCCCAACACCCCAAGCACCACGAATCATAAAATGTCATTTCATTCATTCCAATGTTTGCTGCGAAAACCTTCGGTAATTGACTTAAGAAACAAGGTTGTATGAGCTTGTATAAAATGTCAAGAAGAGCTCTTGAGGGAGAAGTGAAGAACGCACGTCGAAAAATTTTCAAAAGGTAAAGTTTCACGAGATTAAATTAGGTAAGAATTAAGGAATCTGCCCAGATCGGAGACATGTAGGCTTTATGTGATGAGTACCTTGAAGTGGCGGTGTACCGGCCATAGAAGCAGGACCTACACCTTCTGTGGGGCCAACGCTGAACTAGAATAGGTTCTTACTAGGTATGTTCTAAAATTAATCATGGTAAAAGGGTGAAGGGTCCATTAGGGCTCATATTTGTTTTTGGTTTTTTTTTGTAGTTGTAGTGATGCATAAGCCGAAAGTTACTTCTAGGGTACAGTACAGTGTCCCCTGTAGGCACCACATGGCGACAGATGTGTGACTCTATGTGTGACGAAACCCTAATCTAAAGATCCAAAGAGAACAATGTGTAAAGGGATCTCAAAGGGTAAAATTTAAAGTATACATTCATTTGAGATACACCAACCATTTTATGATCATAGAAGCTATTTTAATACTTGATAGCTTAGATTCAGGGGATCTTCCATTTCTATTCATTTTATTTATTGATGAAATAATTAAAATATTATTAGTAAAAATTAGTTATTTAGTTAAACTGAGAAAATTCAACAATTTCAACGCCATCGGATACTGTAGAAAAATCATAGACAACACTGCCCCTAGTGGCCACATGATATACTACATTCAGTAAAATTAAACTTTTTGTTTGGTTTATTCTCCATTTATAAAGGAAATAAGAAATATTGCGTTTCCTAAATGCCAGGAACTTTACTTCCTATGGTGGCCCTGCCGCAGCGAGGTCAATATTTTATGCTAAGACTTTTTAATAAATCATTTTAGTTTTCATTACATACAAAATGATATGCAAAGCTGATCATGCTGCATTCTCCATAGCTACATTAATTACGCAGCCGGCGTCTGGTCCATACCATCTAAATCAGATACTAATCACCACAAGCCCACCATATCCACTCCCACATCTGCCTTGTTATTAGGAATTTCTTCCCTTATACAGGGGAAGCTAAAAAGGTCAAGTATTATTCAAGTTAATATGCAGCCATCTACGCAAATGAAGATCAATGAGATGCCACCAATAATTTATGAATGCATTGATTAAACGGCCACGTCTCGAAAGAGTTGAAGATCATCTGAATGAAAGCATCGGATGCCACGAAGATTGGAGGAACGGTAATAGAAGTTAATGCTGTATAAATATTTCATATAATATCCATAGGAAATCCAAAGGACGAGACATGGTGACCCGAACCTCGGACAGTCGTTGTCTAATTTTATGCTCCTCTCATGAGCAGAATGCAGTGAACCGTAGACATAGACAAACCGGCCCATTAACGTACGGACGACTGTAAGTCATCCTATTTACGCATGTGCCTACGAGGGCTTGTACCGCCGACTTGCCAACTCTAAGAGGCTCCTGGACGAGTTGGGAGCTCTCCTAGGTGTTGGAGAAACATCTTGGAAAGCATTGGTTTAAGAAGGTATGACAGCTGGGATGAGCCATGGTTGGGCACAGTCACAGGTTTGGAAGGCATGGAAGAAGTTTATTGAGGGTATGGTCTAAAAAGGGGGGTCTATCGGGAGAAAAATCTCATCTGACGCCGACAGTAACCAGGGATAGGCAGAGGAAATATGGCTGCAGGACTGACAGTAACCAGGGATAGGTAGAGGAAACATGGCTGCAGCACTGACAGTAACCAGGGATAGGAGGAGGAAATATGGCTGTAGGACAGACGGTAGCCAGGGATAGGAGGAGGAAATATGGCTGAAGGACAGACGGTAACCAGGGATAGGAAGCGGAAACATGGCTGAAGGACAGACAGTAGCCAGGGATAGGAGAAGGAAATATGGCTGAAGGACAGACGGTAGCCAGGGATAGGAGGAGGAAATATGGCTGCAGGACTGACAGTAACCAGGGACAGGTAGAGGAAACATGGCTGAAGGACAGACGGTAACCAGGGATAGGAGGAGGAAATATGGCTGAAGGACAGACGGTAACCAGGGATAGGAGGAGGAAATATGGCTGAAGGACAGACGGTAACCAGGGATAGGCAGAGGAAATATGGCTGCAGGACCGGGACTGACCGTAACCACGGATAGGAGGAGCAAATATGGCTGCAGGACTGACCGTAACCAGGGATAGGCAGAGGAAATATGGCTGCAGGACTGACCGTAACCAGGGATAGGCAGAGGAAATATGGCTGAAGGACAGACGGTAACCAGGGATAGGAGGAGGAAATATGGCTGAAGGACAGACAGTAACCAGGATAGGAGGAGGGAATATGGCTGAAGGACAGACTGTAACCAGGGATAGGCAGAGGAAATATGGCTGCAGGACAGACAGTAACCAGGGATAGGAGGAGGAAATATGGCTGCAGGACTGACAGTAACCAGGGATAGGAGGAGGAAATATGGCTGAAGGACAGACGGTAACCAGGGATAGGAGGAGGAAATATGGCTGCAGGACAGACAATAACCAGGGATAGGTAGAGGAAATATAGCTGCAGGACAGACGGTAACCAGGGATAGGAGGAGGAAATATGGCTGCAGGACAGACAATAACCAGGGATAGGTAGAGGAAATATAGCTGCAGGACAGACGGTAACCAGGGATAGGAGGAGGAAATATGGCTGCCGGACAGACAGTAACCAGGGATAGGAGGAGGAAATATAGCTGCAGGACAGACGGTAACCAGGGATAGGAGGAGGAAATATGGCTGAAGGACAGACAGTAACCAGGGATAGGAGGAGGAAATATAGCTGCAGGACAGACGGTAACCAGGGATAGGAGGAGGAAATATGGCTGCCGGACAGACAGTAACCAGGGATAGGAGGAGGAAATATGGCTGCAGCACTGACAGTAACCAGGGATAGGAGGAAATATGGCTGAAGGACAGACAGTAACCAGGGATAGGAGGAGGAAACATGGCTGCAGCACTGACAGTAATCAGGGATAGGAGGAGGAAATATGGCTGAAGGACAGATGGTAACCAGGGATAGGAGGAGGAAATATTTCTGTGGGTCGTCCCCGCGGCTCGCCCAGGGCAGTGGGGTACTCGGTACCGGGCCGGTGCACGGGGGGAATGGTGTGTCACAGCAGCGGTGACCCGGTCCGTGGCCCTGGGCCCCAATATCAATGGCGGTGGTGTTAATGGTGTTTAGAGTTTATTAGAATAGTTTGTGACGCCACCCGTGGTATTTGGCAAGTATGGTCTTAGGCCAACGCTGCATACAGATCCACTGGGACTGATGGTGTGGTGCAGCAGAGATGGTATAGCTCCCCACAGGTGGAGCTGTAGTCCCAGGGCAGTGTAGGTGCAATGGATGAGGAGAGGCGCAGGATGGTGTAGATGTTGTTACCCAGGTATAGTGGTGTGGGAATAACTGGAGGACACCAGTGTATGCGGTTCCAAAGCTTTACTCACTGTTTGCAGTTCACACAACTGCCTGCCTCTGTACTGTGTTCTCCAGGTCAGGGCTCCAGCCAACCTCCAGGCAGGACAGGACTCTCCCTTCCACACTCCGCCAATATGTACCTTCACTGAACGACTCCTCAAATGTGCCTTTAGGGGCGAAGCACTCCAGTACTTAGTTACCCTGGAATGCCTCTCTCTAGGTGTTCCTAGTCTCTACTTGTATGACAGACAGCTGTAGCCTACTTCGGGGACTCCTCTCCTGAGTCCCGGCTCTCTATCCGTTTCGCTGTTGTGTCCCAAGTCTATGGTGGGAGCAAGGCGTTAGCGGCTCACTACTCCTCCGGTGTCTGTTGCCGGATATAAAGATCCAATCAACCTCGGGGACCGGGCCCCGGCCTTTGCGCTCTCTGGACTGGAAGGGTTCTCTCTCTTTCTCAACCAGCTTCCCACCGTCCTTCCCTTCTCCTTCGTTCCGATCTGTTCTCTCTCTTATGGAATCTGTAGTCTCAAGTCTACGTCTCTTTCTCCTTCTCTTCCTTTCCTGAGAAGCTCGTTCCACTAAGACCAGTCCTAAGCCTCTCCTGACTGACTGCCTTCCTCCGCCTGGAGCTCCTCTCAGGCTGACCTGCTGTCAGCCTGCTCTCTCTCTGGGTCTCTCTCCAGACTGCTCTCTGTCAGACCGACCCCTTCTGGGTCTCTCTCCAGACTGCTCTCTGTCAGACCGACCCCTTCTGGGTCTCTCCCCAGACTGACCTGAAATCCTACACTTTCCCTCTCTTTTGTCTCATCACACTCAACCCGCCTCCCAGCACATCTTGTGTTACGAAGCAGGGTTCCACGAGGGGTGCTCTGCTAACCCCCAGCCTGAAGCTGTTAGGTGGCCCCACTGAACTATCCTGTGTGTGGAATGCAGGTGTGGAGCGTGGTCAGGAGTTCCCACCTTACCTGGATGGTGGGGCACTACAGCTTAGGAGAAGGTGCAGTACCTCTGTGGCAACTGAAGCCTCAGGGGCGCCACAGCTGCAGCACTGACAGTAACCAGGGATAGGAGGAGGAAATATGGCTGGAGAACAGACGGTAACCAGGGATAGGAGGAGGAAATATGGCTGCAGGACGGACAGTAACCAGGGATAGGAGGAGGACAGGAAATAGGGCAATATATACAGATAAAGTACATAAAATCCATCTCTGTTGACAAATATTTCTACATCTTTGTTCTCACGTCTGATGAAAGATACCTCCCCCCCCAAGAAAAATAAACAATGAAAAAGAAAAATCAGTTGACTTTTTATTTTTATAGTACGCCGCACTGCAATACCATTGTGAATGATTTCTTCGTGAATAACTTTGCATCTAAATCATTTATCTGTCAAAGAGAATAGGGCAAGGCCTGTTTGGAGAACCGTCTTTATGATGACTGGAAAAAAAAAAACAGACTTTTGAAAAGACAAGTGAAGAAATTTCAGGATGGCAAATCACAGAACACGTCAAAAAATGATTCCGAACCATCTTTGATACACGTTCTTTTGTATGGGAATGAATTGTTAATTCACGGTGTCTCTAGAACAAGTTCTTCTCGTTAATTCATTTAATGACAGTAGTGAGGAGTTTTAGACTTTGTTTATACTTTAAAGAAAGGGAACTTTTTGAAACATGCACCTTGGCGTTGCATCTGCGTGCCAACATGCGTTCTAAGCATGTGGGGGGCGCTATTAGAGAACATCTGGGACTTATGCCCTGGATTTTTAGCCTGGGGCAAGCTCCATTTTCAAATGTATTTCCCTCGACCCAAATCGTGCCATTTATTCTCCTTCAGACGTCAAAGCTTAATTTGTGGTGTCAGTGGCCGGGCGCAGGCGGCCTCACCCATGCAATATTTCGCCTTCACCTTCTCCCTGAAAGCACAAGCTGTCACTGACTCGTTGTGCAGAGAGTAACAGTATTTTTTGGGAGGATAAAAGAGGTGCAATATCATTGTGTGTGGCGGGGGGGCGGGGGCGGGGGGGAGTCACAGAATGGTTTATTACAACAGTACTATGGGAACAAAGGGGGGCATTATTAATGTGTGGGGGCACATAGGGAGAAATTGTTACAGTGTAGAGGTCAAAGATGGGAGTAGTGCCTGTATAAGGGGCAAAATGGGGCATTATTACTGTGTGGGGGCAAAGATGAGTGAATTATTAGGGTCCAAGAGACACAAAGGAATATAATTAGTGTCTAAGGGGAAAAGGGGGCATTGATATCATACTGTAGCATAAAAGGGGGCATTATTGCTGTGTAGAAGAACAAAGGGGATTATTACTATGTGGGGGCACAAAAAGGGGCATAATACCTGTGCTAGGAAATAAAGGAGACATAATTACTATGCTGAGGAGCAAAAATGTGCATAGGGGAACAAAGGGAGCATTATTACAGCGTAGGGGAACAAGGGGGGCATTACTACTGTGTACGGAAACAAGGGGGGCATTATTACTGCGTAGGGGAACAAAGGGGGCATTATTACTGCGTACGGGAACAAGGGGGGCATTATTACTGTGTAGGGGAACAAAGGGGGCATTATTACTGTGTAGGGGAACAAAGGGGGCATTATTACTGCGTAGGGGAACAAAGGGGGCATTATCACTGCGTAGGGGAACAAAGGGGGCATTATTACTGCGTACGGGAACAAGGGGGGCATTATTACTGCGTACGGGAACAAAGGGGGCATTATTACTGTGTAGGGGAACAAAGGGGGCATTATTACTGTGTAGGGGAACAAAGGGGGCATTATTACTGTGTAGAGAAACAAAGGGGGCATTACTACTGTGTACGGGAACAAAGGGGGCATTATTACTGTGTACGGGAACAAGGGGGGCATTATTACTGTGTAGGGGGAAGAAAGGGGGCATTATTACTGTGTAGGGGAACAAAGGGGGCATTATTACTGTGTAGGGGAACAAAGGGGGCATTATTACTGTGTAGGGGAACAAAGGGGCATTAGCACTGTGTAGGGGAAAAAAGGGGGCATTATTAATGGGTACGGGAACAAGGGGGGCATTATTACTGCATAGGGGAACAAAGGGGGCATTAATACTGTGTAGAGAAACAAAGGGGGCATTATCACTGCGTAGGGGAACAAAGGGGGCATTATTACTGCGTACGGGAACAAGGGGGGCATTATTACTGCGTACGGGAAACAAAGAGGGCATTACTTCTTAGCGGACAAAGGGGGCATTATTACTGCGTAGGGGAACAAAGGGGGCATTACTACTGCATATGGGAACAAGGGGGGCATTATTACTGCGTACGGGAACAAGGGGGCATTATTACTGCGTAGGGGAACAAAGGGGGCATTATTACTGTGTAGAGAAACAAAGGGGGCATTATCACTGCGTAGGGGAACAAAGGGGGCATTATTACTGCGTACGGGAACAAGGGGGGCATTATTACTGCGTACGGGAAACAAAGAGGGCATTACTTCTTAGCGGACAAAGGGGGCATTATTACTGCGTAGGGGAACAAAGGGGGCATTACTACTGCGTATGGGAACAAGGGGGCATTATTACTGTGTAGGGAAACAAAGGGGGCATTATTACTGTGTAGGGAAACAAAGGGGGCATTATTACTGCATAGGAGAACAAAGGGGGCATTATTACTGCATAAGGGAACAAAGGGGGCATTATTACTGCATAGGGGAACAAAGGGGGCGTTATTACTGCGTATGGGAAAAAGGGGGTATTATTACTGCATAAGGGAACAAAGTAGGCATTATTACTGCGTAGGGGAACAATGGGGACATTATTACTGTGTACGGGAAAAAAGAGGGCATTATTACTGCACAGGAGAACAAAGGGGGCATTATTATTGCATAGGGGGAAAAAGGGGGCATTATTACTGCGTTGGGAAAAAGGGGGCATTATTACTGCACAGGAGAACAAAGGGGCATTATTACTGCATAGGGGAACAATGGGGACATTATTACTGTGTACGGGGAAAAAAGAGGGCATTATTACTGCATAGGAGAACAAAGGGGGCATTATTACTGCAGTGAAAAGAAAATCCAATAAAACTCAATAAAGGGGCCTGTGGGAATATTCCTTGATATATACTCTGTCAAGCCCATAGGCCATCATGCACCCAAAGCTTCCCAAAACCTACGTGTGGCGGGTAAGGATGCATCAGCATGCTTTCTTTTTCACTTTATGGAAAAGTATGGCCTACCATGATGTTACAGTAATTTATATGTAGGAGGCACATTGCTGACAAACACCAAGCATCACCGCCCGGTACTGCTGCCAGCCCCGTCCTAGATGACAGCTCGGATCAATGTATATGTAAATAATTCCTGGCACAGGCAGCGTAACTTATAGATGAATCCCACGATCCGTTCTTGCGGTCGGAGGTTCCTATCGGTGTCTCTTTCCTGGAATCCCTTCCCCGAGCACTTACTCTCTTCCTGGAATAAATTCTAATCGTGTTTTAGTAATATGATAAGTGAACGATCTGCCAATTTGAAAACTGCTGGAAACAAGAGCACTTACCAGACTGAGTGTTTATTTGGTGCTTACAGCTTTTTCTGAACTCGACACATGGGGCTACCGAAATCGAGGAGATGGATATCACAAAGAAAAAAAAATAACGACTGTTGAAAAATTGCTATCGTGGCTTTGGACAGCGGGCACCAGACAAACTTTATCTTCTTTGTGCAGGCGCCAGATAAGAATTTGCAAAGTCGAAGACAGGTAGATAGACTTATCAGTGGAGAAATTCTCTGGCGGATACAGACGAATACTCCATGCTGTGAAAGGCTTTACAACCTTTCCTAAAATCTGATTTGAAGCTATTTACAGGTGAACGCTCTCCGATTAGATGACAGACCGGATCCTCTAAGGATTGGGCTGCATAGGGAGCGCACGCAGAATACTGGCTGCATGGACAGATGCGAGATGCGCCGACATTGAATTTCTCAGCTTGAAGTCTCTGTACGCTTCGATTTTGTGCGCTACGACGTACCGAAGGCAAAGGGAATGGTAAATAGCTCATGTGGGTGGTTCTGGAAGGGTTAAACAAGGTTTCCCCTTGAGCGACTTGTCATTGCGATCAGATTGATGGGGATCTGAGACCGTTACCAATATGATAATGGTTTCAGGGGCAGAGATGAGTGAGCATGTGCAACCTCACCTTTAGAAATAGGAAAAGGACTAAATTAAAATTGCTCCCCCCAAAAACAAGCAGGATAGGGGGAAAACGTACTGATTGTCTATGGATCCGACCGCTTGATCCCAAGATTAAGGTCTGGAATAGCCAGAGAATCCATATTTAATGGAGCAGAGGTGCACGTGCTTGTCCTCCGCCCCAGTCGATGGTAATGGGACTACTGGAAATTGCAGAATGCGGCGCTACTTCCGTCAGTCCCACAGACAATAAATGGAGTGGAGGTCAAGCATGCGCACCTCTGAGTCATTCAAGAAAGGGGTGCACAGCTCTTTTCTATCGGCTCCAAAGCCTTGATGTCTGGATGGTTGGGGGTCCCAACAGTTAAAACCCCCAAAAAATCAGCAAGTCATCCCCTATTCTATGGACAGGATAAAATCTGTTATTTGGGAATAACTGAGATTCATATAGATTTGGTAAAGGGGAATCTATATGAACCTGTGATCGGGTTTTGTCAAAACGACCTCAAAACACAAAGGGATTGACTAAAAAGGCTAATCCCTTAAAATGGATTGTCTAGTTCATGGTATCCACCTTGAATTAATAGAGAAGGGTCCTGCATTCTCCCCATTCAGAATTATTACACAGGTCAACGAAAAAATTTTTTTTTTCTGGTGTCCAAAATATTTTAATGAATTTGGGGTATTTTTGGGGTGCTGATTCTGAATATGTCATCAGTTTTGCCAGATTGGCTCAAGTTTTTGAGATTTTTGGTATCTTATTTATAGCACTTGTTGGTAAATGCGACGCATCATCTCATTAATTTCTTTGGATTAGTACTTGAACTGAGCAGTTCTCAATATAGTTTTGTGTTAATTAGTGTTCTAAAAGTTTGTTCATAGCTTGATTTTTGCACTAACTTTATGTTGTTGTCTGTTTTCCAGTGAAAAGCATGAACTCATCATGAAGAAGTTGTCTTAACGATCCAGACTCATTCTGTTACATTTGTGGTGAATATACACTGCCAAAACATAGAAGAAACATAACACACTTCGTAAAAAAAGTGTATTTTGCCTATTTTGGGGTTATGCTTGGGGACCAAGACAAGTTTTGGGCACCACACATAGTGTGCAAAGCATGTATCGAATTATTACGAAAATGGAGCAAAGGACAAAGAAAAAGCTTCAAATTTGGTGTTCCAATGGTGTGGAGAGAGCCAAAAAATCATCATGATGACTGTTATTTCTGTGCAGTGCAAGTGCAAGGATTCAATAAGCATAAGAAACGAAAATGGGAGTAACATGGAATCTGCAAGAAGGCCTGTCCCTCATTGTGAAGATGTGCCTGTACCTGTGTTTACCATAAATAACAGTCATCATGATGATTTTTTGGCTCTCTCCACACCATTGGAACACCAAATTTGAAGCTTTTTCTTTGTCCTTTGCTCCATTTTCGTAATAATTCGATACATGCTTTGCACACTATGTGTGGTGCCCAAAACTTGTCTTGGTCCCCAAGCATAACCCCAAAATAGGCAAAATACACTTTTTTTACGAAGTGTGTTATGTTTCTTCTATGTTTTGGCAGTGTATATTCACCACAAATGTAACAGAATGAGTCTGGATCGTTAAGACAACTTCTTCATGATGAGTTCATGCTTTTCACTGGAAAACAGACAACAACATAAAGTTAGTGCAAAAATCAAGCTATGAACAAACTTTTAGAACACTAATTAACACAAAACTATATTGAGAACTGCTCAGTTCAAGTACTAATCCAAAGAAATTAATGAGATGATGCGTCGCATTTACCAACAAGTGCTATAAATAAGATACCAAAAATCTCAAAAACTTGAGCCAATCTGGCAAAACTGATGACATATTCAGAATCAGCACCCCAAAAATACCCTAAATTCGATGAAATATCTTTGGCACCAAAAATGCTGTTGACCAGTGTTATCTATAGAGCTATAGCCCACCAAAAACTACAAAGAACATTTCTTGCACTGGAGGACCCCTAATGTTTACACATTACTCGGCCAGAACACGAATTTGATAGTGTAATGCTTCACTTCTCCTGCGGGAACGCTGCAGGGAAAATGGAAACGTTTCCTTACACAGATCAGTTGATAGCTGGTGAGCAACCTGTGATTGGGTTATTGTAAAAGGAACCCTTTTTATACACAGGAATTTTCTAAATTAGTTCGTGAGTTCTATAGTTAAGTGATCCCATTTTCAAATCGATTTTTAGGAAATTCTGAGTTGATAGAGGAGGATCTTTATTCAGGATTATTATCCATTACCCAAGAGAGGAGAACAACTACAGAGAGTTTCACTCACTCTGGAGGACCCCACTTGTCTATGGACCTCCTCAAAGTGCAATGCTTCGATTTCCATGTGGTGGCGCTGCAGGGAACTTGATCGCTGACGGTCAGGTTGGATCCCAGCTGATCATAAAACTTAGATTACCGAAAGGCTGAACGTGATGAAACCAATGGATTCGGGTTGTTCGTCTAATGCCCCGGACAGAACATATCGAGGGAGATGGAGATCTGGCTTGGATGATTTTGGACTGGAGATCCTTTTGTAGATATAAACGGTCACTAGAGATGACAGGTAGCTGTCTCGCGTAGAGAACACAAGAACACAAGAGCGTGTCTGGGAGACATGGCCAAGATCACTGCTAGCCAAATGGTCGCCTGAACCATCACTTGGACCACAACTATCTACAGTTTATGGGGGGTCTTAAGACCCTTAAAACAAAACGGTATTGTCTAAAGAGATTATGTAGAGAAAAATCAAATGAATGATGTTTGACCAAGAACGAGAATTTGGTAATCCATACAAGCCGCCCAGTCAGAGGCACGAATAAACATTTCATATACCAGCAAGGCATTTTGTTCCATGAAATAAATATAAAGCCGACTTAAAGCTAATTTAATGAATCTGAGCTTGTGGCGCTCGTGTAAAATCTGCTATTTAACAATCAAAAGTCTACAGATGACTTTTGATTAAAGCGGGTATGGGGTGTCTATTTCACTACTGCTTGGTGCGACACGCTGCTCGAATAAAAGGAGGCTGCGCAGCTGGACGGATCCAGCAAACAGTGCTGCTCTTTCATGTCCGGGATGTGCTGCGGCACGGTGATAAATCACTGAAGTGTTTAAGAAGGGAAGAAAGCAGCATGTGCCACAATAATATGTACACTTAGTTCCATTGCAAACTACATCAAACAGGAAAAAAAATACTTTCTTAAATTAAGAAATTGCTCTTAAGGACTATATTAAAAAAGGGCTGTCCATCTTTGGGGACTTTTCATTGTATGTGATTGGGGCTAAAAATAATTTTGGTCATTGGGCGTCATTACAAATTTTGCCCGGTTTGACTTTTACACACTTTGTTTTGCTGCACGTTGGACTTTGGTGTGGTCTGTGATCATAAAACAGCTGAGAGGGGCTCAGAAAGAGCCAAATAAAGGAGTGACAAATAGTGATGAGCAAACGTGCTTGGATAAGATGTTATCCTCCGATGCTCGGGTGCTAACCGAGTGTCTTCGTCGTGCTTGAAAAATATGTTTGAGTCCCCGCGGCTGCATGTCTCGCGGCTGTTAAGACAGTTGTAACACATGCAGGGATTGGCTGTTTGTTAAGAATCAGGAATTTGTTAAATTTCAGTGTCTGATCTTCTTTTGTTGCCAGTGTAGAAAGTCGCCAACAAAGGTATCTGTCATTAGCTTTCTTCCCTCTCCCCATTAAGACTAAATGCATTTTCGGCCAATGGTTATCTGATGGGTATAGCCGGCTTAAAGGGGTGTCTACTATTATGATATCGATGATCTATCCCATACAATAGGTTATTAACATCAGAGAGGTGGGGATCTGGCACCCCCACTGATCAGCTGTTACCACCTCCAGCGTTAGCTGCATTGCAGAGAACTGCTTCTTCTCATGCTGATCTGCAGTAGCCGAGAACTGCTTCCTCTCATAGTGATCTGCAGTACCCGAGAACTGCTTCCTCTCATAGTGATCTGGAGTACCCGAGAACTGCTTCTTCTCATGGTGATCTGCAGTACCCGAGAACTGCTTCCTCTCATAGTGATCTGGAGTACCCGAGAACTGCTTCTTCTCATGGTGATCTGCAGTACCCGAGAACTGCTTCTTCTCATAGTGATCTGCAGTACCCGAGAACTGCTTCTTCTCATGCTGATCTGCAGTACCCGAGAACTGCTTCTTCTCATAGTGATCTAGAGTACCCGAGAACTGCGCCTTCTCATGCTGATCTGCAGTATCTGAGAACTGCTTCTTCTCATGCTAATCTGCAGTACCCGAGAACTGCTTCCTCTCATAGTGATCTGCAGTACCCGAGAACTGCTTCCTCTCATAGTGATCTGGAGTACCCGAGAACTGCTTCTTCTCATGGTGATCTGCAGTACCCGAGAACTGCTTCTTCTCATAGTGATCTGCAGTACCCGAGAACTGCTTCCTCTCATAGTGATCTGCAGTACCCGAGAACTGCTTCCTCTCATAGTGATCTGGAGTACCCGAGAACTGCTTCTTCTCATGGTGATCTGCAGTACCCGAGAACTGCTTCCTCTCATAGTGATCTGGAGTACCCGAGAACTGCTTCTTCTCATGGTGATCTGCAGTACCCGAGAACTGCTTCTTCTCATAGTGATCTGCAGTACCCGAGAACTGCTTCTTCTCATGCTGATCTGCAGTACCCGAGAACTGCTTCTTCTCATAGTGATCTAGAGTACCCGAGAACTGCGCCTTCTCATGCTGATCTGCAGTATCTGAGAACTGCTTCTTCTCATGCTAATCTGCAGTACCCGAGAACTGCTTCCTCTCATAGTGATCTGCAGTACCCGAGAACTGCTTCCTCTCATAGTGATCTGGAGTACCCGAGAACTGCTTCTTCTCATGGTGATCTGCAGTACCCGAGAACTGCTTCTTCTCATAGTGATCTGCAGTACCCGAGAACTGCTTCCTCTCATAGTGATCTGCAGTACCCGAGAACTGCTTCCTCTCATAGTGATCTGGAGTACCCGAGAACTGCTTCTTCTCATGGTGATCTGCAGTACCCGAGAACTGCTTCCTCTCATAGTGATCTGGAGTACCCGAGAACTGCTTCTTCTCATGGTGATCTGCAGTACCCGAGAACTGCTTCTTCTCATAGTGATCTGCAGTACCCGAGAACTGCTTCTTCTCATGCTGATCTGCAGTACCCGAGAACTGCTTCTTCTCATAGTGATCTAGAGTACCCGAGAACTGCGCCTTCTCATGCTGATCTGCAGTATCTGAGAACTGCTTCTTCTCATGCTAATCTGCAGTACCCGAGAACTGCTTCCTCTCATAGTGATCTGCAGTACCCGAGAACTGCTTCCTCTCATAGTGATCTGGAGTACCCGAGAACTGCTTCTTCTCATGGTGATCTGCAGTACCCGAGAACTGCTTCTTCTCATAGTGATCTGCAGTACCCGAGAACTGCTTCCTCTCATAGTGATCTGCAGTACCCGAGAACTGCTTCCTCTCATAGTGATCTGGAGTACCCGAGAACTGCTTCTTCTCATGGTGATCTGCAGTACCCGAGAACTGCTTCCTCTCATAGTGATCTGGAGTACCCGAGAACTGCTTCTTCTCATGGTGATCTGCAGTACCCGAGAACTGCTTCTTCTCATAGTGATCTGCAGTACCCGAGAACTGCTTCTTCTCATGCTGATCTGCAGTACCCGAGAACTGCTTCTTCTCATAGTGATCTAGAGTACCCGAGAACTGCGCCTTCTCATGCTGATCTGCAGTATCTGAGAACTGCTTCTTCTCATGCTGATCTGCAGTACCCGAGAACTGCTTCTTCTCATAGTGATCTGGAGTACCCGAGAACTGCGCCTTCTCAAGCTGATCTGCAGTATCTGAGAACTGCTTCTTCTCATGCTAATCTGCAGTACCCGGAGAACTGCTTCTTCTCATGCTGATCTGCAGTACCCGGAGAACTGCTTCTTCTCATGCTGATCTGCAGTACCCGGAGAACTGCTTCTTCTCATGCTAATCTGCAGTACCCGGAGAACTGCTTCTTCTCATGCTGATCCGCAGTACCCGAGAACTGCTTCTTCTTAAGCTGATCTGCAGTACCCAAGACCTGCTTCTTCTCATGCTGATCTGTAGTACCTTAGAACTAGTTCTTCTCATGGTGATCTGCAGTACCCGAGAACTGCTCCTTCTCATGGTGATCTGCAGTACCCGAGAACTGCTTCTTCTCATGTTGATCTGCAGTACCCGAGAACTGCTTCTTCTCATGCTGATCTGCACTACCCAAAAACTGCTCCTTCTCATGCTGATCTGCAGTACCCGAGAACTGCTTCTTCTCATAGTGATCTGCAGTACCCGAGAACTGCTTCTTCTCATGCTGATGACAGGACCCGAGAACTGCTTCTTCTCATGCTGATCTGTAGTACCTTAGAACTGCTTCTTCCCATGCTGATCTGCAGTACCCGAGAACTGCTTCTTCCCATGTTGATCGGCAGTACCCGAGAACTGCTTCTTCTCATGGTGATCTGCAGTACCCGAGAACTGCTTCTTCTCATGTTGATCTGCAGTACCCGAGAACTGCTTCTTCTCATGCTGATCTGCACTACCCAAAAACTGCTCCTTCTCATGGTGATCTGCAGTACCCGAGAACTGCTTCTTCTCATGCTGATGACAGGACCCGAGAACTGCTTCTTCTCATGCTGATCTGTAGTACCTTAGAACGGCTTCTTCTCATGCTGATCTGCAGTACCCGAGAACTGCTTCTTCCCATGTTGATCGGCAGTACCCGAGAACTGCTCCATCTAATGGTGATCTGCAGTACCCGAGAATTGCTTCTTCCCATGGTGGTCTGCAGTACCTGAGAACTGCTTCTTCTCATGCTGATCTGCAGTACCCGAGAACTGCTTCTTCTCATGCTGATCTGCAGTACCCGAGAACTGCTTCTTCCCATGTTGATCGGCAGTACCCGAGAACTGCTCCATCTAATGGTGATCTGCAGTACCCGAGAACTGCTCCATCTAATGGTGATCTGCAGTACCCGAGAATTGCTTCTTCCCATGGTGATCTGCAGTACCCGAGAACTGCTTCCTCTCATGCTGATCTGCAGTACCAGAGAACTGCTTCTTCTCATGCTGATCTGCAGTACCCGAGAACTGCTTCTTCCCATGTTGATCGGCAGTACCCGAGAACTGCTCCATCTAATGGTGATCTGCAGTACCCGAGAACTGCTCCATCTAATGGTGATCTGCAGTACCCGAGAATTGCTTCTTCCCATGGTGATCTGCAGTACCCGAGAACTGCTTCCTCTCATGCTGATCTGCAGTACCAGAGAACTGCTTCTTCTCATGCTGATCTGCACTACCCAAGAACTGCTTCTTCTCATGCTGATGGCAGGACCCGAGAACTGCTTCTCATGCTGATGGCAGGAAACAAGAACTGCTTCTTCTCATGCTGATCTGTAGTACCTTAGAACTGCTTCTTCTCATGCTGATCTGCAGTTCCCGAGAACTGCTTCTTCTCATGCTGATAGACAGTACCTGAGAACTGCTTCTTCTCATGCTGATCTGCAGTACCCGAGAACTGCTTCTCATGCTGACAGACAGTACCTGAGAACTTCTCCTTCTCATGGTGATCTGCTGTACCGAGACCAGCTTCTTTTCATGCTGATCTGCAGTACCCGAAAATTGCCATAACACTGTCAACAGATCTGTGTTTAGGTCCAGCCGACACCAGAGTGTAAAACAAATGATCAATGGAAGTGGTGGGTTTCAGATCAATCTGAAATTGATAATCTAAACATAAGGTCCCCATACACTTTAGACTAATGGCGTCTGCACCTGCAGGTATCGAAGAGTTTGACGGTGACTCTAATGTGTATGGGAGCCCCAAACAATTTATTGTCTGGGGAGATATCAACCCGGCATGTCTGATTTTGGACTGCCAATTGATTTGTTTTTCCGGAAAATAAGCAGACGCCAGACACACGTCTCTCATAGAGAACATAGGGGCGCCCAGACGATCAAGTGCTCCTGTGTGTGAGCCGGCCAAGTTGCTTACTGGCCGACAGCGTACTCATGTGTGTGCCGGACTTAAGGAAAGTTTATCATTACCATACCACCGGATACTCCCTTTAAAATGAAGACTATATTCACATATTGCGTTTTTGCTGCATTTTTTAATGCAAATTTTAAGCTGCGTTTTACAGTAGCAGCAAAGGCTATGAGATTTCAGAAATCTCCTGCACACACATTGTTTTATTTTTCATGACTGATTTGGAAAACTGCAACAGGTCACTTTCAGCGTTTTTGCACCTTTTTTTTCACCCACAGAAAGCAATGAGCAAGTGCAAAAACGTAGGTTTTGCTGCTTTTTGGTGCAAAATCCTTAAGGAAGTTGCATCGTGACTTTTTTGTGGGGGAGGTAGTGCACTAAACTTTATCAGCATGCGCAAGAGACAATAAAAAATGCAGCAAAATCATCTTTTTGTAAGCTTCTTTATTGCCATGAGCAGAAAAAAAAAAACGCAACATGTGAACATAACCTAGGTCAGGATTTGTATGAGACAAAGCTCAACTGGCACTTGCGACACAATCAATGATATAAGAAGAAACACCATCTTCTGAAAACTTGAACTTGTTTTTGGGGTATAGACGGCAATGTGGAACTTTTTCTAGGTGAGATACACTCATAAAACAGGTAACTTTCCCAAATACCTTATCATCTCACCGCCCTTGTCCATGTCCCTCTAAAGCTCCCCTGGTTACATTGGTGGGAGGCAGCGACATGAGGCGATGCTACAGGATGTTTCACGGCTTTCTGGCAGGAGACGGCTTTAGGTTATCGTAGTTAACAATATGGAAAAGTCCAATGATGGACAAATAATGGGGTGGAAGCAAGGAACTGATAAATTTAAGTCTCAATGTGTATATTTAGACAGTACGATGTCTTGATTTGGCTTCTTGGTGAACATTAACGTCTATATTTACCCGAGACATATTGCTCATTTTCTGGCCCATTGCTCCCAGTGCTGAAAACCCATTCTCAGCTTTACCACCATTTACACTAATCCAATTAACTACTAATGTTTCATTTCCATTCAGTCAATATTCAAAAGACTGGCAATAAAGTAAAAAGCATTTTCAATAAACCTGCCAAATAACAGAATGGCCTTCGAAAACTGAAAGCTTGCATTTATTCATATACTTTAATTAAACACTTGTGTTTAAGGTCATAAGCAAACTATCAATGGCCGCAGAGGCCATAAATGTATGGGTTTGTCGAGATTTACAAAAAAGGATCTGTTTTTCTTTTTTTCCCTCCCCAGACACAGCACCACTTTTGTCTTTAGGCTGTTCCTAGTATTCCTGAGGGACCATCACTGTGCCGATGAGAGATCTCAGATCTCCACCGATAACACATTGAGGTCCTATCCTGATGTATGTTTCCAAGAACTAATTTTTCAGCTGGTGAATCACGGCCAATCTGCTGATAAGGCCATGAATCATGCATGTTTGGGGAGATGTCAAGAACTTCCGTTGACTACTAGAGTTTGATATAGAGAAGATATTCCAACAATTTTACCATTGTAATTATGATTCAGAAAGCCAACTCTACCCTATTCTCTGCCGGATGCTTGGAAGCCTTCTTCTGGAATATAAGTTAAGGACCCATCGACCCTGGCCAATAATCAGGAACAAGCTTACCTAGGAAAGCTTGTTTACCTGTCATCAGACTGTCCAACTAGATCGGCAATCACCTGATGAACGAGCAAAATGCTTGTCTGAAGGGTGAAATTATTTTTAAGCTTGCATTTCCTTGGACAAAGAAGTTGAGATTTATAAATTACCAAACTATCCCAATATCTTGGATGGAAATTATCCAGATCCTAAAAACAGTTTCCTCGATTGGGCAACCAAAATGGAAGCTCCATAGTCTATAAGTGCGTCATCTTTAGGCAGTACTGGCCAATTCTTGATAAACAACCAGTCTAAACATGCCAGCAATCCCGATAAAAGGGCAAAACTGCTTGTTCGTCAAGTGAAATTATTTTTAAGCTTGCTTAAAATTGCCCTCGGGAGCAATTTACCCTGTGCTGCCGAGAACAATGTTAAAAGGAAGTGCAATACCACTGCTTATTAAAAAATCGCGATCAACTTTGGAGGGACTCATTAGAGGGACTCATTAGGTGGGTTGGCCAGCTTTGCTAACATTGACCAAACGTGCATTAGTTGGAGCCTTTAGTTTTCTTGCGTATGGCCACCATAAGACCTTTCAAAAAGAAATAATAAAATCTGCATTAATGTCCTTCACAAATGTTTAAGTATAATTTATATCTAATACATGCAAAGTCTCCAACTCTTACCTCCTCTTTGCACCAACAGAGTAACTTCACTCCCCTTTGGACATTCGATCAGTAAATCCACAACTTGATTATGTGTAAGAGTCTGCACATTCTTCTTATTTACTTCCACAATGAGATCTCCTTCTTTGAGTCCACGGCAGCGGGGACTGTCTACAATCTGTTTCACTCTCTGGCCACCACCGCCAGGACTATCCGCTATAGTGAAGCCAAATCCCATTGGCCCTTTAACTATATGCACCGTAATGAGTTCGGGTTGCGTTGCTATAGAGGAAGCCAAAGAGACGGTGTCATTTGGGTAACCATGGGACCCATTTGAAGACACCTCCACGGGGCTGCTTGGCCTTGGCTCCTTTAAGTTATTGGCTTTTCTAGTTTTACTACTGTTGCTGGATGGAGAGTCATACGTTTCTTGTCCATTGACAATGATAGGGTCTTTATCCAGTATGGCCACCGATGTCACCAGACTTGTGTTGGGATCATCAGGGTCGAATGGAAGTGGATACCCTCTGCAAAGTTCAAGGTCAACGTTTTCACCGATGGGTATAGACTGGAAGATCTTTACAACTTGAGCATGGGTGTATCCCAGTACGCAGGTCTCATTTACACTGACAATAACATCACCTGTGATGAAGGAAATGGCAAAAATTAGAATTATCTCTGATATTACCCACAAATAACCAAAATTGGCAGACCCAATTAATTTAATAATATTCATACCCGTTTCCATCTTGCCGTCTAGTGCTGCAGGGCCGTCAAGAACCAAGCTTTTTATCTGAAGAAACTCATCCGGTTCATCTCCGCCAACCACAGTGAATCCAAAACCTCGGGTGCTTTTCCTCAGTTTTGTGTTAATGAACTTTCCTTTTAGTTCGGATGGATTTCTCGTGAAGAATGGTTTAGCTGAAATGATAATTAAGAAAAGATCGCAAAGTTATAAGATTCAAAAATCCAAAATCAGAGCCACCGTTACCATCTGCCATTTATAAAAATGGGGCAGAGGGTCATTTTGGGGCTAACCAGAGTCCAATGTCTGGCCCCTGCAACGATACTCTATAAATTCCTTGTATTTTTCATGTTTTAGAATTACCGTGGTTGGAAGGGTCTCTTGCTGGTTCCTTCTTTTTTGGTGTGAGGTTGTTGGGAAGAGTAAGGGGTGGAGGCGCGAGTGGCGGGTGTTCTCCTGTCCACTCTGTGGATATAAAAGGAAGACGAAATATAAGCATCCGTGTTCAACCGATAAAACAGAAATCCAGTAGCCAATCACCTTCCCTAAGCAAATCCATGAGTATGGACGACAGTCTGCGCCAACTATAACGTGTCACGCCTATCACTTGGCACAGATCGGTAAACCGTGATTTCTCCTCCTGCCGGGTCAGACTTGTGACCACTGCAAACCAATCAATGATTAGCTGTACAGACATGTGACTTCTACAGCCAATCACTGGCCACAAGGGTGATGCGTTGGTCACCTCTGTGGCCCGTGATTGGCTGCTGCAGTCACATGCTTGTGCCAAATGGAAGGGAAAGCATTAGGACCGGCGGGGAACCCAGGCAGTGTTAGAAAAGGTGGGGAACCCAGGCAGTATTAGAAAAGGCGAGGTGAGGATGGTAATTTGGCTATGATTTTTTTTTTTGTGCTAGCTGCATGGATTTTTTTTTTTTGAAAAAGGGAAAAAATGTAAAATAACACCAATTAAATTAATACAAAATTAGGATTTTATTTCTCTTTTTTTCTTCCCCCTGTGGGGTTTTTGATCTTTTTTATTTTTTAATAAGAGACGTGGCCTCTTATCATATTGCTTAAGCTTCCCAAGTGCTTCTAGAACAACAGGAAAGAATAAAGGGTCACTTGTTTCCGATGTACTATTGTTTATTAGCCCATGCTGGGAGTGGTAGTTACACGGGGAGAAATCAGATCAGGTCGGATACAGCGCATTTGCAAATGTATGAATAGAACAAGATTAGCGATACATGTGCCACAGCAAATTGGGTCCATCAGTGGCGGCGTCTGGCGAATGAATTCAGAATTTTCAGCCCTCGATGAAGACGTGCATTTTCCTTCCTTCTCCGCTGTAGATATTAGTCTCAGGGTGCCCCCCTGTGGATCTAGTACTCAGGGTGACCTTAGCAAGGAACGCTTGGTAGTCTCTGCTCAAACACCCCACAGTTACCATCTACATTCACTGTGGTCACTGATCTGCGAGCCCAAGCCCCGCTGCGTCTGCTAAAAGAGCTTTAACTACAGGCAAAACCCTAATAAAACTTCCAGACTGCGATGTCTCATTGATCTAGGAAAGCAGCAGAACGGCATAAATGAGACTGTGACCGATGGGAGCTTCTCCCCGCTACAAACAGGAAAGCAAAAAAACATTAAAAAAATTGCTCAAAAGCAACAAATAAAACTTCTATATTTTATATCCGAAACGTCGCCACGCCATTGGGCATTAAAGTTCACTTTTTTTATATTTTTATGCTGTTTCCCTTTTTTAGCAATGTATATATATATATTTTTTTTTTTGCTTATGTATTATATAAAATATATATGTATATATATTATATAAAATATGTTTATATATACATAAAATATATATTATATATAGAGAGAGAGAGAGAGATTTGTTTTTTAATTTATTTATTTATTTAATGCAAATTGGGAAAAGTGTATTAATAAGATTTTACGGAGTTCACAACAAATGAAATGGTTCATGGGAAATATATAAATATAACCATGTAATTACTCGACTCTCAAAAGTTGAAATGTTTTTTACTCCCTTTTTATTAGAATTTTAAGCAGATAAGATTTTTTTTTTTTTTATCGGGTCGCCGACAATAACCTGATTCAAAAGTAGGTGCTGGGTGACAGTGATCGGATGTAAAATAATAGAGTAACTACAAGCTAGTGTTTTGTTTTCCCTGCAGCTCCCCCGCAGGAGAAACTAAGCATTACACCCATATTACCGGTAAATCAATGGGTTGTTGATGCAAAATACACAAGTGCAGAGTCCTGCAGAGCGAGAGACCTTGTCTCTATTAAAGGGGTTTATCCCCAACATCAATCCCCTATCCGGACAGTCCCAATCCCCATCCCTGACTGTGAAAACAAGCGTCAGCCTCGTCTGATCATCACTCCCGTTCACTACCTCTCACACACCTATAGAAGTGGCTGGGCTGGTGGCCATGGCGTGCACACTACTATGGCACTCATGGTTTTTTTTTGGCACCGGTGCCGATTTTTAACCCCTTTAACCTTGAATTCCTTTTTTTTTTTCTTCTAAAGCACACAGCCCCTTCAGAACAGGTCCCATCCAGGTGGAGATATCCAATGATAAGCCCTCTATAAGTGATGAGAACGCACCCAGAGACGGACTCACCTTCTGCCGGCTGCTGTCCGAGCTGCTTCT
The DNA here is from genome assembly GCF_039654945.1 of Dendrobates tinctorius. Classification (NCBI taxonomy): domain Eukaryota; kingdom Metazoa; phylum Chordata; class Amphibia; order Anura; family Dendrobatidae; genus Dendrobates; species Dendrobates tinctorius. The sequence continues at coordinate 9,898,811 of NW_027361695.1, read as the reverse complement.
TGCGTTTGGCTTCAAGGACAGGATTCTCGTACTGTGTTTTCCTGTTTATGTGACTGTGGAGGAAGACGGTGACGTCATTAATGGCTTTTATTGAAGGACAGGAATAAGGTGCATTGGGGCCGTGAATTGTCAGGATGTTTATCCGGCCATAAGAGGGGAAAAAAAAAAAAGAAAACCTGACAAACAACCTTATAAATAACCATCTGCTAAAGTCCTAAAGCGAGCGTGCTGCCATAGGATGGCTCTATACGGTAGCGCGGAGCCATAACCCAGCCGGAATGTTATTCTAGGATTTCCATACTTCTGCACGACATCATATTATTTTACATGGAAGCAGTTTTCTGGGTTTTTACCCTATGTGTCGCTGTAATAGATGACAAAGAAGTCATTTGAGACTAAAAAAAAAAAAAAAAAGTTTTTTTTCCCCTGAAACAGCGCCTCCTTTATCAATAGGTTTTGTTGGGTATTGCAGCTCCAAGTTCCAATGTATCAGGGAATGCCCTAAAAGCCTTCCAGAAAAAAAAAACAATTTAAGACCTCGTTCAGATGTCCGTTTTTCTAACACACAGGAATCACGCAAACAATGATTTTGATCAGAGTGTGGTCCTGGCGTCGTCCGTTTCTCCCCGTACGTGGAGAAAGGAAAAAAAGTTTATCCACCTTCTTCTATGTGACACTTCATGAAAATCAGACTGCACTCTGATGTCATCCGAGCGAGGTCCGATTTTTTTTTTCCCGCGGACCCATAGACCTGCTTTGTCGATAAATCAGACATGTCTTCGTGATTTTACGCGGACCAATTAAATTAGGGACAAGTGAATGGCCCCATAGACTCATACTCAGGCAACTTAGCATTAGCCACAATCATTCTGAGAGCGATTTAATGGGATATTGCCAGGAAAAATCAGGAAGGTAAATAATGGCACATGAGGAAAAAATAAGGTGAGCCTTCTTCCTAAACTCAGACAACCATTGCTATTTTTTTATTATGTTTTATATAAATATATATTTTTTTTTTGTTAGGGGTGGCATTATTACTTTTTAAAGGGAAGGCATTAATCATTATTACTGGCAGCATTACTTGTTTTAAAGCAGTATAATTACTAGTATATAATTTTGGGGAACGACTGAATCTCCTCTTTCATATATACGGTATATATTCATTTTGATGTACCAATATATACAAGCTGTAGTGAAAAGCAATAAGGATTACTCACTCTACATAGTAGACTCCGTAAACAGGATCTTCAATCTTCTCCCACCCGGCGGGCAATTCTAGGAATTAAAAAAAAAAATAAAAAAAAAAAAATGAAGGAATAAAAAAGTAGAAAAATAAAAAAATAAATAATAAAAAAAAATTAAATGCTCGATATTGCAGACCAAGAAAATGTGATATCAGAAACCAGGTCAAAAATTGGGTGTAGTACCTATTATTGCCCTGTAGGTGGCACCAGTCTTTAGAAACAAAAAATGTCAGCTTCCTTAAGCTGGTCCCATGCACCTGAGTTCGGGGGGAAGGTGGGGTTCCGTGGCATTAATTTCAGTGCAAATGCAAAACTGTTTATGTTTTATATGAAAACTATCCTCACATGGGCTCCAACCACTAATATTTAGTAGTTATTTGCTTTTCGTCAACTTTCTAACATGGAAATTTTGCACGAACTTCAGTCTTAAAAAATTCCCATAATAGATTTCTAGAATGGAGCTGGTCAAATGATAAAATTTAAAAAAAAAAAAAAAACAGAAAAAATGATAACTTGATGCAAACATGCATCGTGGCCCCTTTAAATCGCACCAAAAGTGTTAATTCGTGCTGCCATATGGTGCTATATTGGGGAAAAAAGTGATTAAATATTCCATTAAAAAAAAAATGAAAAAACAACTTTATGTACTATATAAAAGAGCTGATGCATACACATACAGAGGTACATATGGGCGTACAGCAGTCTATGGTCCCTACTGAGACACCCACCCATCCAAGAGAAGCCATACAGATGAAATGCTTAGCTTAGAAATGGTGGCTGTGCCCCATTTGTCCAAAGTACAAGAGATTGTACTACTATAAGCTGGTATACATGCAAAGTAAGAGTACATTCATAGATAAAACCCAAGAAAAAAACACACAAAATGAGCATAAACCCTACAGCAAGTAAATAGTAATAATACATTTAAACATAGGGTACTTAGTTAACGTCATTTAGATTTTAAAAAAAGCAAAAAAGCCGTAACACTACAACAAGGTGACCCCATCGGGGATGGTCCTAACCGGGCTTTAATATTAAAACCTTACCATGTGTTTGTGGCCATTTCCCAGACAAAACTCAATAAAAAAAAAAATGAGCATATATACCCAACAGCAACATTAATTTTGTTTGACACAAGATAAGGTTTTAATTTAAGAGACAGGTTAGGACTGACCCTATGGGTTCACCTTGTCGTGGTTTGATGGATTTTATGTCTTTTTTTTATGTACATGATGTTAACTAAGTATCTTATGTTAATTACATGTACTATTTATTATTATTTATTATTATAGCGCCATTTATTCCATGGCACTTTACATGTGAAAAGGGGCATACATAATAAAAACAAGGACAATAATCTTGGACAATACAAGTCACGGCTAGTACAGGAGGAGAGAGGATCCTGCCCGCGAGGGCTCACAATCTGAGGTGAGCGTAGAGCTGGTCGTATGGTGGAACAATGGTTACTGTAGGTTGTAGGCTTGTCGGAAGAGGTGGGTCTTCAGGTTCTTTTTGAAGGTTTCCAAGGTAGGCGAGAGTCTGATATGTTGTGGTAGAGAGTTCCAGAGTATGGGGGATGCGCGGGAGAAATCTTGTGATTGTGGGAAGAGGAGATAAGAGGGGAGTAGAGAAGGAGATCTTGTGAGGATCGGAGGTTGCGTACAGGTAAGTACTGGCAGACGAGGTCACAGATGTATGGAGGACACAGGTTGTGGATGGCATTGTATGTCATGGTTAGGGTTTTGAATTGTAGTCTCTGGGTAATGGGGAGCCAGTGCAGGGATTGACAGAGGGGGGAGGCTGGGGAATAGCAGGGGTACAGGTGGATTAGTCGGGCAGCAGGATATGTGGTTTGATGGAGAGATCAAAGTAAGGGTTAAACCGAGGCAGCAAGATTCCTAGACTGGGGAGCGTGAGCAGCCATTGACGTTGATGGATAGGTCTGGGGGGGGGGGTGGAATGAATTCGGTTTTGTCCATGTTAAGTTTTAGAAATTGAGCAGAGAAAAAGGATAAAATAGGGGATGGACATTGTGAGATTCTGGTTAATAATGAGGTGATATCGGGTCCTGAGAGGTAGATCTGTATGTCATCAGCATAGAATCATAGAATCATAGAATCGTAGAGTTGGAAGGGACCTCCTGGGCCATCTGGTCCAACCCCCTGCTCAAAGCAGGATTCGCTAAATCATCCCAGTCAGATGTCTGTCCAGCCTCTGTTTGAAGACTTCCATTGAAGGAGAACTCACCACTTCTCGTGGCAGCCTGTTCCACTCATTGATCACTCTAACTGTCAAAAAGTTTTTTCTAATATCTAATCTGTGTCTCCTCCCATTCAGTTTCATCCCATTGCTTCTAGTCTTTCCTTGTGCAAATGAGAATAAAGTTGATCCTTCTACAATGTGACAGCCCTTTAGATATTTGTAGACAGCTATTAAGTCTCCTCTCAGTCTTCTCTTTTGCAAACTAAACATTCCCAAATCCTGCAACCTTTCCTCATAAGACAGGGTTTGCAGACCGGTCACCATTCTGGTCGCTCTTTTCTGAACTTGCTCCAGTTTGTTGATGTCTTTTTTAAAATGTGGTGCCCAAAACTGGACACAATATTCCAGATGAGGTCTGACCAAAGAGGAGTAGAGGGAAATAATGACTTCACGTGATCTAGACTGTATGCTTCTGTTAATACATCCTAGAATTGCATTTGCCTTTTTTGCTGCTGCATCACACTGTTGACTCATATTCAGTCTGTGATCTATTAGTATACCCAAGTCTTTTTCACATGTGCTGTCACTTAGCCCTATTCCTCCCATTCTATATATGCTTTTTCCATTTTTATTGCCCAGATGTAGTACTTTGCATTTCTCCCTGTTAAAAACCATTCTGTTAGTTGCTGCCCACTTCTCCAGTTTATTTAAATCTTTTTGAATCCTCTCTCTCTCTTCTCTAGTATTAGCTATCCCTCCTAGCTTTGTGTCATCAGCAAATTTAATCAGTTTACCCTCAATTCCTTCATCTAAATCATTGATAAAGATGTTGAACAATACAGGGCCCAGGACAGAGCCCTGTGGTACCCCACTTGAGACATTCTTCCAACTGGATGTGCAGCCATTTACGACCACTCTTTGGGTCCGATCACTAAGCCAGTTATGAATCCACCTAACAGTTGCCTTGTCCATTCCATACTTAATCATTTTTTCAATAAGGATTGTATGAGAGACTTTGTCAAATGCTTTGCTGAAGTCAAGATATACTATATCTACAGCATTTCCTTGATCCACCCAATCAGTGATACCGTCATAGAAGGAAATTAAGTTAGTCTGACATGACTTATTAGTTACAAACCCATGCTGACTCTGTTTAATCACTTCATTCTTATCCAGGTATTGACATACATGTTGTTTAATAATTTGTTCAAAGATCTTTCCTGGTATAGAAGTCAGACTCACCGGCCTATAGTTACCTGGGTCCACCTTCTTCCCCTTTTTGAAGATAGGAACAACATTTGCTCTTCTCCAGTCTTCTGGCACTTCTCCTGTTCTCCAAGAATTTTCAAAGATTATAGAGAGGGGTTCAAAAATTTCTTCTGCTATCTCCTTCAGTACTCTGGGGTGTAATTCATCTGGACCTGGAGACTTGAATTCATTTAGGCTAGCTAAGTGTTTCCTCACTATCTTTCTGTTTATAGATATCCTGGATTCTTCTATTCCCTTAATAGGACAGTGAATAACAGTTGATGTTACATTTCCTTTCTGAGAGAAAACAGATGCAAAATAGGAATTTAAAAGTTCAGCCTTCTCAACATCCTGTCTTACCATTTCATCATTTTCATCCTGTAAAAATCCTATAGCATCTTTGACTTTTCTTTTACTTTTGACATATCCCCAAAATCCTTTATTATTGCTTTTGACATCTCTTGCAAGCCTCAATTCATTTTCAGCTTTAGCTAATCTGATTTGTGCCCTGCAGGTTCTGCAGACAGCATTATATTCTTCTTTAGATATGCCTCCCTCTTTCCATTTTATAAACATTTTTTTCTTCCTTTTTAGCATGTGCTTAAGTTCTGTGTTCATCCATCCTGGTTTCCTTAACTGCTTCCTATTCTTCCCTCTTTTCGGAATTGTTAACAACTGTGCTTTGAGAATTTCATTTTTCAAGATTTCCCATCCTTCCTGGACATTTTTGTCTTTAAGGATATCCAACCATTGGATTCCTCCAATTCTCTTTCTGAATCCCTTAAAATCTGCCTTTCTGAAATCTAACCTTGACGTCTGAGTCTTCACAGGTCTTCCGCCTCTAGTTATCCAAAATTCTAAAATAGCATGGTCGCTACCTCCTAGGGTCCCAGCCACTTTTACCTCCTCAACCATTTCCTCCCTGTTTATAAGGATTAGATCCAAGGTAGCAGTTCCCCTTGTTTTCTCCCTTAGAGATGATACTGAAAGCCGTGAAACTCTAGGAGCTGTCCCAAGCCGCAGGTGTAGACGGAGAAGAACATGGGTCATAGAATTGAACCTTGGGAGACACCGACAGGTAGGGGGCGAGGTGAGGAGGTGGTGTGCAAGTGGGAGAAGCTGAAAGTCCGGTCCATTAGACATGGAGAGATCCAATACAGGGACAAGTCTGTGATGTCAAGAGATGAGAGGGTCTGCAGTAATAGAGAATGTTCCACTGTGTCGAGGACAGGTCCAGGAGAAGGAGGACAGAGTAGTGTTGTTTGGATTTGACAGTTAGTAGGTCATTGGTGACTTTAGTTAGGGCAGTTTCGGTGGAGTGATTTGGTCGGAAGCCAGATTGAAAGTGGTCAAAGAGAGAGCAGGAGGAAAGGTGGGAGGACAGTCCAAGATGGACGTTTTGCTCCGCTAGTTTTGAGGTATAGGGGAGAAGTGATATTGGGTGATAGCTAGACAGAGGGTGTGTCAGTGAAGCGCTTTCTGAGAATGGGTGTGATCGAGGCATGTTTAAAGCATGAGGTGGATTAGGATTCGGATGAAGACTATGGTGAGGTTTGGGATGAGATGGGACAGGATATTGTTAGGTGAACAGGTGGTGAGATGTGATCTGGAGAGTAGAGAGGAAAATTGGTCTTCTGTAATGATTGAGAAGCTGGTTTTGGAGGAGGGCTGAGAAGTTATAAGGAGGGAGTCTGGGGAGTATAGGTCAAAGCCTTCTCTGATGTTATCGATCTTCTGCTTGAAGAATGAGGCAAAGTATTCAGCTGAGATTAGAGGAAAGGGAGGAGATGCTGGAGGATGGAGGAAAGAATTGAAAGTGTTGAATAGCTGTTTAGGGTTGTGTGACAGGGAGGATATAAGAGATGAGAGATAGGGTTGTTTCATTGAAGTGACTGTGAACTTGAAAGTGGTGAGGAACTGTTTGAATGTGATGGAGTGCTCCTTGGAATGGGATCTTATCCATCTGTGCTCAGCAACCCTGGAAGCCCGCCTCAGTTTTGTAGTCAGGTTGGTGTGCCAGGGTTGCCTGTTGATTGTGCGAGCTTTGGTAGGTGTGAGGGGGCACAACCCATTCGATAACTGCAGCTGTTGTGATGTTATATAAAGTGACGGCAACATCTGCATTGTGTAAGGAACCCATGTTTGCAAGAGGGAGAAAAAACTCAAAGTGAGTGCAAATCAAGGTGTTTGAGATTTCTGTGAGTGTGTGTAAGTTTGTGAAGTAGGGATCGTGCACACTGAGAGGAAGGAAAGAGAATGTAAGTAGGTTGTCGTCAGACACGGGGAGAGGTGAGTTAGAGAGGTTGGACAGGGAATAGAGACGGGTGAAATGTGTGGCCAACTTTGTAGGTAGCTGCGGAAGACCATTGAGTTGAGCGAGGCTGAAGGAAGAAGTGAGAGATAGACGCTTAGAGACAGCTGAGTGGGAAGTATCAATGGGGATGTTGAAGTCACCCATGATGACAATGTTGATGTCATCGGAAAGGAAATGAGGCAACCATGTGGTGAAGTCGTCAAAAAAGGTAGTGGCAAGTAAATAGAAGTATTACTATTTACTTTCTGTAGGGATATGCTCATTTTGTTTGTTTTTTCTTGGGTTTAGACTATAGTCACTGCATTACTGATCAATAACCCAGAGACTCCTAATACAGGCACATGCATCAGCTCTATCAGGCGGTATTAGTATAGCAGTAATTAACGTTATTCCATCAATTTCCCTCAAATCCTAGCAAACAGACCTCTACAATATTGCTGCGTGTGACAAAAACCCAAAAAGCATATTGCACATTAGAGGAAAGTGCAGAATACACATTTACACAGTAATATTTGCAGATTTTTTTCCGCTCCGCCATAAGGGTAGGAAATGGCGCAGTCTAAACTCCGGCACAACACAAAACACACATGGACTAATTAGAAGATATTTTCATTCCCGTTTGGCTACAGACCAGAGGCAAAACCCACTGACATATTTCCATAATCTGATATTTAATGAGACGGGTGGGTGACTGAATACGCAATTAGAGGCAAGTGGATGGGTTGTAGGTGGAAATTACAAGGCATCTAAATCCCTATAGTGTAAGCAACATTTTGGGAGGAAATTAAAGAAGATCTGAGTCTTTTCTGTAACTCCTAATATTCCGCCGTAAAATAATCTTTTATTTTCTATCGAATAAAGTATTATATTCTTGATACGTTCTGGGACAAAATTACACTTTTTCTAATGTTTCAAAGGCTCAAGTTAAGCCAAAAAGTCTTAATATTCAAGTAATTCCTTCCATTACTATTTGCACCTTTTACACCATCCCTAGTTGTGAGCATTACTTAAAAAAAAATCAAGTGGCGACTGTATTTTTTTGCTTAAAGGGGAACTGTCATTGGCATTAAATATTTTTTTCTTTTACCTAGTATAAATTCCACTGTTCTCCTGAATCCGGTGTTGTTTTTCTTTTGTTCCTGCGCCTTTCTGTTCCTGAGATAGGACCTTCTATTCCCAGTACAATAAATCTAATCTTTTAGCCCCATGGGCGTCGACCTCAAATCTTCTCAGTGGGCATTTTCTCGAAGACTACGCCTTATTGGCTAACAAGACTAGATTTATATACAGGGAAGAGGAGGCCATATCTCAGGAACGCAGAGGCGCAGGAACAAAAGAAAAACATCAACGGATTCAAGAGAACAGCAGCATTTACACCAGGTTAATGAAAAAATAAAAAACACATATTTATGGCAAATAATAAGTCCACCGGTAAAAAAAAAAACACAGGAATGGAACAATGTAGGAATCTATGGGGAATACAAACCATTAACTAAATCTTTACCTGAAAAAGATTTATTATAACCTGTATGTTAGCGACTTAACTGTGCGTGTATTTGCTGTGCTTCCTTAGGAGTTCAATAGCTCTGCCTACTGGACTCCCAAGCCCAGAGGAAACAGGATTTAGAGGAATAACTATGTTATACTGAATATTTTCCCACAAAACTTACTGTACGTATCAATCTTCTCAGCTCTTTACGTTCTAATGCTACCTGCAGGATAGACAACTTTTCGACAGATTAGAAATGTACCAATCCGTGATTACTGGAGAACAGAGACCTGAGCTTAGGCTACTTAGCGTTTTTATGCGTTTGTATGCGTTTTTAGTGCGTTTTTACCGCGTTTGCGTTTTTTTCCAACATTAGTTGGCCCCTCACACTAACCCAAACCATGACTTTACTAACCCTAACCCTTAACCAAACCATACCCTAACCCTTAACCAAACCATACTAACCCTAACCCTTAACCAAACCCTACTAACCCTAACCCAAACCCTAACCCTAAACCCTAACTAACACTAAACCCTAACCCTTAACCAAACCATACTAACCCTAACCCAAACCCTAACCCCCCCTTAACTAACCCAAACCCCTAATTTCCATTGTCTAACCAACGGTCAACAAAAAAATGCATGCGCAAAAAAACGCATACATGAGCATGCCAATGCGCACCCATAGACTTAGAATGGGTGTCTTGCTGTAAAAAAACGCATTGCGCGCACATGCATTTTTTTGAGGCAAGTCGGACGCCCAAAAAATGCAACAGGATGCATTTTGTGCGCCCGAGCGCACACCACAAAAAAAACGCATGCGCGTAAAAACGCATACAAACGCATGTGTATGCGCACATAAGCGCATCCCATGCAAAATATAGGAAAAAAAGCGCATGCGTTTTTTGGCGCTAAAATACAGCGCAAAAAAACGCAAGTGTGAAACCAGCCTTAGTGGGAAAGTAAAGTAATAATTTTTTTTAAATTTTTTTTTTAGATTTTTTTTGTTTTTGTTTTTCACACCTTGAGACAGAAATTTAAAGGTGCCCAACAGGTTCCTTGCCCCATAGATAGAGACAACGGGATGTGGACTCGTTACAAATTTTGCATTAGGGTTTGTTACACCTCTGTAAAAGAAGGACAGTAACTAATGCAGAATGAAATTGCTGGGCTGGAGCGAAGACTAATAAAATTTGCATTTACATCAATTCTAAAATCGGCATTACTGTGTTCTAGTTATGCGTTGTAATCAATTATAAAATCTGGGTTACAGTCAAGTTACAAAATAAAGCCAAGACACAGAAGATAAATTTGCTCGAGATTCAGTGGTTACTATATCTTTTTTTCCATCCGTGACAGTTTTTGCATATTTTTGTATATTAGCCCAAAATATATCACATCAGCCTAAACGCGCTGTGCGTGCGGCGCTTCTGAAGGGGACATCATAAAGAGCAATTAGTCCTGTTTAATTCTCTATTAGTTCCCCGAGTGTATGACTGCGGCTCGGTCTAAATTAAGAAGAAAATATTAAAACGCACTGATGCGACTCAAAATATGCAGAGCTGCTAAACAGTTTAATAAATATTCCTATTAAACTGACTTATCAGAAAAAAAAAAAACAACTCGAGAAGAACTTTGGGCAACTGCCTTGAGGGAACCTTATTCTTTTTTTCCCCTTACACAAGTCCTCCGAAATCACCAAATTCTGCAGGACCGGCCGATCGTCCGATGTGTATGGGTGTCTGGCAGCGTCTTTCTCCTCTCTCCTTCACGTTTGCGCTGTCGTGGAAGAGCACTCAGGTCTGTCGAACCAACAATTGGCAGTTTTTTCGAGCCTTACCAAGTTTTAATGTTTTTTTCCTGTTTTGGAAAACCCTTCTTCTCCGACGGCAGGTTTGGTTTGAAAAAAACGAATTATCCTTTACTCGGCCTCTGCGGGTCCAGTTCCAAGTCTCTTCTGTTGCTCTTGGTGTCTTGTTATTGTAGGCAGCGCTATTGTTGAGACGTCAGTAACAAACGCCGGGAGTAGTGGTGGAGACTCTGTGTTGGACCCAAAAGGGCGAGTAAAGGTTCTTAAAAGCTTTCTTAAAAAAAAAAAAAAAAAATTTGCATGGGCTATCCAAAACCAGGAAACCCCGTTAAGGTGAAAAATTTGTAGAATTTTTCTGTATACAGTTAAGATCCTGGTACTTCGTGGCTCTCTGGTGCGCCACAGCCCTACCGGCTATTTACTGGCACAACGCCACCCCTTCCAAATAATATGCCCGATGCTGCAGAGGAGCCCCACACAATGATTAGTTTTCAATGGAAGATAAGTCACTGCCATAGTGTCTGACAGTAGTTTCCTTCTTGCTGAAAACACAACTGAGCCACTCTTGTATGGGGAAGAGTAGGGGAAGTAGATCTGCTGCCACGTGAACACTCGCCAGACAATCTTATCATGTGTATGGCCAGAAAATTGTAAAATTTTTCTGTACACAGTTGGGATCTTGGATTTGTAAGGCTCCTTGGAGCACCACAAAGCCTACTGAATTTCTTCTGGCACAGCACCACTCCCATCCAGGTATCATGTGGCTCAACTAACCATGATAACATGACTAAGGCCAGGGGTCACACTTTCGAGAAACACGCACGAGTCTCGGGTCTCAATACCCGGGCACTCAGGACCGGAGTGTGCGGCTGCATGTATTTCTATGCAGCTGAGTGCTCCGGTCCGAGTGCCGGCGGCAGTGCCGGGTATTGAGAGGCGAGACTTGTGCGAGTTTCTTGAAAGTGTGACTCTGGCCTAAAGGTACTTTACGCACCAGAAACGCGTCGGTATTTTTTATTGCTCTAGCCGATATGATGTTTTTTGGAATTTTAACATCTACCAATAAAGAAGATTTTTATGTCCATGGAGCTGGACCTCCTCTTTGCTTCCAGCTCAACCAACCCCACGATTCCTTTTGAAATGGGTCAAAAATAATCAAAAATCTACAAAAAAAAATCCTGGAACGTTCATCAAGGGCCATGTTGTGGGGGTTTTCTTGCACTCTAACTCACAGTCTGTAAACTTAAAAAAGTCTTCTGGTCTACACAAATTATCACCTATCCAGTGGATAGGGGGTAACCGTTAGATCGTGTGGATCTGACCACTGAAACGCCTCCGATTGCCAGGAGTTCTCCATTTTCCTCCAGCTAGGAGGAGCTCACAGAGAGAAATTGGCGAATGTTCCATTCAAGTTTATGGCACAGATATCATTTTAATAACACCCCATCCTATTTTTTTCCCCCATAACATAGTAATTAATGTGTTCACATAATGGCGTTGGTGTTAGTAAGTGTTAGAGTACGGTCTAGATTTTCTTTATGGATGACAGAAAGACGTCCACGTGCAAGAACACGGAAAAGAATGAAGGACCTCTGATCTCTACAGACAGTTCTGTTTTAGGAAATATTTGCATTCTTTCCTAGAATTTTGCAGCGTGCCATCCTTCTGTTATTCCTCATGGGAAAAAAAAGCAACAAAATTGGGATTTACCACTCTCCGTATCAATAAAATATGTCCTTCACAATTTGACACTGTCCAATTAGTGCTGGGAGTGTCAGACTGTGTAGATCAGGGGTGGGGAACCTCAGGTCCACGGGCAGGCAGTTTACAACCCTTGATGACATTATATCCGGCCCCCCGGGAACATTCCCGAGGACCCCAGTGCATGGGACGGCAGCTGTATTTTGATGGCCCCGGCCCATTAATTTCTTTAATTAATTTTCTCTGTAAGCGTGTACACACAGTGTTCATTACTGAACTAAGAGGAGCGCGCAATGAAAGATTACTTCCTGAAACCAGTGCCAAAGTCAGGATGTACTTCGTGGGCGGAGTTAGCACCATTTGTACGGCCCCTGAGGGATGGTATAATCATCCAAATGGCCATTGGTAGAAAAAAAAAAAAAGATTCCCCACCCCTGGGTAATACCCAGATGTCAGTTAACTTCTTCTCATGCTCTAATAAAAATGTTCCATAATTTCGATTTTATAAAGAACGTATTTAGAAAACTAGAAATGCTGGGAAAGCCAATTTTGCATGTTTCAAAACAAAAAAAAAAGCAAAATCCTCATAGTGAAAAAAAAAAAAAATCACAAAACTGAAAAAGAAAAAGCAATAATGTTAATTTTTGAAAGTAAGAAAAATAAAAGGGAGATGCATGGTCACATGATGCTTTCTGACCAATCAGATTAAATGCTTCCATTAAACTGTAAATGGGAAATTAATATCCATGTATATAAAAACAGTAAAATATCACGTTTGCAGCAGTGAATGGTAATAAAAATGAAGAGGGACAAATTACCTAGTTCACTGTCCAGTTCCTCGGTGTGGACCCCTTCTTCTCCAAGGCAAGAGCGGTAAATGAGACAGAAAGATTAAAAGAAAATAAATTCAGATACCGACACCAAGTTAGAAATTCCCATTAGTAAAAAAATAAAAACAAAAAAATAATAACATAAAAAAATCCTTAAAACCAATGTTAACAGGTTGATATCATCTAATCTGGAAAATTAACAACAACAACAAAAAACATGAAACTTTGTGATGTGTGATGGGTTTTCAAGCGTTCAAATGAGTCTGTTTAAAATTATTCAATTTACCAAATTTTAAATTCGGGACTGAAAATTGTAGAAAATTAGTACAATTTTTTATATTTTTTTTATTAGAAAGTGTAAATTTACTATAAAGTTGGTAATGTATAAATAAGTAGAAAAAAAATGGAAGGAGGTGTATAAAGTCAATAAGCCACAACTTAGAACGAAAAAAAATATTTTTGCAAAATTTGGTAAAAAAAAATTCAACCAATTTCTAGTAAGGGGGGATACTTTATAAATGGCTGGTTTTTGTAATCCTCTTTTAGAGATCAAAAATATTTCAAGATTAGAGAGAATCAACCTGTATGTAGAATAGAACAGTCTCAGAACTTTCCGCACAGTCTCAGGCCGGAGCTCCCCACCTAGAAAGTCTCAGGAAGGAGACCACCAGTCTACAGCATTATGTGACCTTGCATTTTCATGGAACCACCGCAAAATAAACAGATTATAAACCACTTGACAGTAAATCTCAGCATCGGACCTGGATTTTTGGCAAGGAGTAGAAATAAGCCCCAAACTCTCAATACTTTTACAATCTCCCGGTCAACTTTACTTTGCCAAATGAATGGTTAGTAAGAATGAGAAGCGAACAATGAATAGGAAAAAAAATACCATCCCTAAACCTTATGGACTTTGGTACGATCCAGCGCCACTTTTGTCTGTTGGTGAAGTTTGGTATTGCAGCTCAGCCTCATTCACATCAAGTGATGTGACCTGCAATACCAGATGCAGCCTGTGATCACGAGTGGCGCTGTTTAAAAGAAAAAAAAATTGTAAATGTCTTTCATTTTATTCCTATGCTTCAATTCCTGTTGATTTGCTAACATTTTCAGCATTTTTTTTCTTTTTTGCAAGATCTCATTTTTCAGGGACTAACAGGTTTTCTCTACCAGGACATATTTTAAGGTTGTTTTTTTTTTTTTTTTTTCATCTTACTCATCTTCGCAAGAAAAACTTAGTAAAACCCAGAAATGAACTGTTAGACCGGTATTACACATCCGACATCCCCAATCCAAGCAGGGACAGTGATGTACGGACCAACCGCGAGTCACATGACCCAGCCTCGTATACGAAACTGCTGGGTTCGGGGGCAAAAGACCCTGCAGTCAGTCCGGTCATCGCAGTCCGTACTATGCTATCTCAGAGCAGTATAATCTAGGGGCAGAGACCCTGATTCCAGCGATGTGTCACTTATTAGTCTGTGTTTTACAGTTTAAATGAAAATCAGTGAGTTTTCTCAGCAGGAGATTATGGCTACAGGAGTAGATGTCTCTTGCCTCCTTGTCCAACCATGCCACCCCCTTCGCTACTGATTAGCAGCTTTCTGTGAGTATTGCAGTCAGTAACTGTCGAAAGTGTGAAATTGCTAGGGAAATTCTCATATATACATCCATGTAATAATATGACGGTGGGCTCGTTCCTCCGGAGACAACCCCTTTAAATTGTATATTAAAGTGTGTCTATTGTGAGCGAAAAACCTACAATATTTGCATTTTTTTTCTTCAGGGACACTAATCAGTCTGCTATCGTAACGTCGGGAGCTGTACGAGACGACTTAATGAATACCGAACGGCTTTTTACGTGGCACACGGGGTATATACGAGTAATTCGATAGGCGGGAGTAATTGAGCGTTACAGAATAAAACTCGATTTTATATTTCTACTTCCAGAGAAAGGAATTATAGGGCAGAAGTACGGAATCTCCATAACTAGTTTTCACGTAGACTTTAAACGTTGCGAGTGCAGGATACATAAAGAACCTAATTTGACAAATACATCTTTTTATTTTTATTTTTTTCATATTCATCCAATGGGAATCTATCAGCTGTTTTTTTTATGCAATCCGAGAGCAATATAATCTAGGGGCACAGACCCTGATTCCAGCAATGTGTCACTTATTGGTCTGTGTTTTACAGTTTAAATGAAAATCAGTGTTTTATCAGCAGGAGATTATTATAGCTACAGGAGTAGATGTCTCTTGCCTCTTTGTCCAACCATGCCCCCCCCCCGCTACTGATTAGCAGTTTTCTGTGAGTATATAGAGGCCAATTAGCAGCATGGGAGGGGTTATGCAAGCTCAACATTCTGAGCTCTGCAGCAGAGAAAACGGTGATTGTATCACACCTGCTGCAGTGATGCATCGCTTGAATCGGTGTCTCTGCCCCTACATCATGCCACCGTCAGATGGAGTAGCAAAAACCTGGTGATAAATCCGATGCTCCAAGGGAATCTATTCCTTTGCATTCTTTAAAGAGTAACTACACTTTTTTATTTAATTATTGAACAGTTTTTAGAGCCTTTGTAATGTGCTCCTTTACCTTATCTTGCTTCTATTTTTCTCAATCTCCATACTGTTTTACCTGCCTTGTTCATGCACATAGAATAGCTGTTTTGACCTGCAGGTCTAGCGAATATCCTTCCACCTTTGCAATCTTTTCTTCTTCCTGTTCTCATGCTCAGACATAATTTACAAACTTTCTCACTGTCTAAACATGGGGAAGTAGATCAGAGGGCTTCAGACTAGGGTACGGATTTTTACTAGTCTTGCCGTTTAAAACAGCTATTCTAAGTGCATGCACAAGGCAGGTAAAACAGCCCTTATAGCACTGAGTTTAGAAGCAAAGGAAGCAAGATAAAGTGATGGATTTCATAACTTTGCAAAGACTAAATCAATAATTAATATTACATAAAAAAAAAAAGTTTAATTACTCTTTAAAATAGAAACGTCCATCCACCAAGGCTCTTCGGTTTGGAGGAACATAAGATTAATGGATGATAGCGATGCCGGATGATTTTACTGGGTAAGCCAGTCGTTCTTGCATTTTCTCCAAGGGTCATGTGAAATTTATAAATGGGGTCGTATACGGCAAAGAATCCTTTTTCAAACTAAAGAGCGATGGATAGTAGACACACAAAAAAATCCCAGGTTGCAGATATTTTGGATTTCTAATATACGAGACCCTGTGAAAAACTTTTCAGGCTCAGCATATAATAAGCACATAACATACAGTTGTGGCCAAAAGTATTGACACCCCTGCAATTCTGTCAGATAATACTCAGTTTCTTCCTGAAAATGATTGCAAACACAAATTCTTTGGTATTATTATCTTCATTTAATTTGTCTTAAATGAAAAAAAACACAAAAAGAATTGTCCTAAAGCCAAATTGGATATAATTCCACACCAAACATAAAAAAGAGGGTGGACAAAAGTATTGGCACTGTTCGAAAAATCATGTGATGCTTCTCTAATTTGTGTAATTAACAGCACCTGTAACTTACCTGTTTCACCTAACAGGTGTTGGCAATAACTAACTCACACTTGCAGAAAGTTGACATGGATTAAAGTTGACTCAACCTCTGTCCTGTGTCCTGTGTGTACCACATTGAGCATGGAGAAAAGAAAGAAGACCAAAGAACTGTCTGAGGACTTGAGAAACCAAATTGTGAGGAAGCATGAGCAATCTCAAGGCTACAAGTCCATCTCCAAAGACCTGAATGTTCCTGTGTTTACCGTGCGCAGTGTCATCAAGAAGTGTAAAGCCCATGGCACTGTGGCTAACCTCCCTAGATGTGGACGGAAAAGAAAAATTGACAAGAGATTTCAACGCAAGATTGTGCGGATGTTGGATAAAGAACCTCGGCTAACATCCAAACAAGTTCAAGCTGCCCTGCAGTCCGAGGGTACAACAGTGTCAACCCGTACTATCCATCGGCGTCTGAATGAAAAGGGACTGTATGGTAGGAGACCCAGTAAGACCCCACTTCTTACCCCGAGACATAAAAAAGCCAGGCTGGAGTTTGCCAAAACTTACCTGAAAAAGCCTAAAACGTTTTGGAAGAATGTTCTCTGGTCAGATGAGACAAAAGTAGAGCTTTTTGGGCAAAGGCATCAACATAAAGAGTTTACAGGAGAAAAAAGAGGCATTCAAAGAAAAAAACACGGCACCTACAGTCAAACATGGCGGAGGTTCCCTGATGTTTTGGGGTTGCTTTGCTGCCTCTGGCACTGGACTGCTTGACCGTGTGCATGGCATTATGAAGTCTGAAGACTACCAACAAATTTTGCAGCATAATGTAGGGCCCAGTGTGAGAAAGCTGGGTCTCCCTCAGAGGTCTTCCAGGGGGACAATGACCCAAAACACACTTCAAAAAGCACTAGAAAATGGTTTGAGAGAAAGCACTAGAGACTTCTAAGGTGGCCAGCAATGAGTCCAGACCTGAATCCCATAGAACACCTGTGGAGAGATCTAAAAATGGCAGTTTGGAGAAGGCACCCTTCAAATATCAGGGACCTGGAGCAGTTTGCCAAAGAAGAATGGTCTAAAATTCCAGCAGAGCATTGTAAGAAACTCATTGATGGTTACTGGAAGCAGTTGGTCGCAGTTATTTTGGCTAAAGGTTGTGCAACCAAGTATTAGGCTGAGGGTGCCAATACTTTTGTCTGGCTCACATTTGGAGTTTTGTGTGAAATGATCAATGTTTTGCTTTTTGCTTCAGTCTCATTTGTGCTTTTTCATTTAAGACAAATTAAATGAAGATGATAATAACAAAGAATTTGTGATTGCAATCATTTTCAGGAAGAAACTGAGTATTATCTGACAGAATTGCAGGGGTGTCAATACTTTTGGCCACAACTGTAGTTTTAGTGCATTTCGTGGTTGCCAAGTGTTTGACTTCTTCATCACCTATAAAAGACGTAACCCAAAAAATACACCACTGACATGTGCCCCCGGACATCAGACATTTAACACGAGTTTAGCCACCAAAAGGCAAGACAAAGGTGATAGATATATATATATATATATATATATATATATATATACACATACAGTGGGGAAAAAAAGTATTTAGTCAGTCAGCAATAGTGCAAGTTTCACCACTTAAAAAGATGTAAGGCTAGTTTCACACTTGCTTTTTTTTGCAGCGCGTTTTTCCCGCAAAAAAACGCATTGAAAAAACGCATACATAAGCATACAACTGCTGCGTTTTTTTCAAGCATTTTTATGAGCATGCATGAAAAAAACGCAGCGTTTTTATTCGTTTGTATGCGTTTTTAGCGCGTTTTTACCGCGTTTGCGTTTTTTTCCAACATTTTTAGGTGGCCCCTCACACTACCCAAACCATGACTTTACTAACCCTAACCCTGACCCTAACCCTAACCCTAACCCTGACCCTAATCCTAACCCTAACCCTGACCCTAACCCTTAACAAAACCATACTTAACCCTAATCCTGACCCTAACCCTGACCCTAATCCTTAACAAAACCATACTTAACCCTAACCCTGACCCTAACCCTAACCCTGACCCTAACCCTAACCCTGACCCTAACCCTTAACAAAACCATACTTAACCCTAATCCTGACCCTAACCCTGACCCTAATCCTTAACAAAACCATACTTAACCCTAACCCTGACCCTAACCCTAACCCTAACCCTAACCCTAACCCTGACCCTAATCCTAACCCTAACCCTGACCCTAACCCTTAACAAAACCATACTTAACCCTAATCCTGACCCTAACCCTGACCCTAATCCTTAACAAAACCATACTTAACCCTAATCCTGACCCTAACCCTGACCCTAACCCTAACCCTGACCCTAACCCTGACCCTAACCCTTAACAAAACCATACTTAACCCTAATCCTGACCCTAACCCTGACCCTAATCCTTAACAAAACCATACTTAACCCTAACCCTGACCCTAACCCTAACCCTAACCCTAACCCTAACCCTGACCCTAACCCTAACCCTAACCCTTAACAAAACCATACTTAACCCTAATCCTGACCCTAACCCTGACCCAAATCCTTAACAAAACCATACTTAACCCTAACCCTGACCCAAACCCCAACCCTAACCCTGACCCTGACCATAACCCTAACCCTAAACCCCCTTAACTAACCCTAACTCTAACCCAAACCCCTAAATTCCATGGTTTAAAAAAAAAAACGCATATGCAAAAAAACGCATACATGAGCATGCCAGTGCGCACATATGCGCATCCATAGGCTATAATGGCCATTTTTAGCGCAAAACGTGCGCATATGTGCGCATGCGCTTTTTTGCAGGGCCAAAAAATGCAACATGCTGCGTCTGGAAAATCCCAACGCACACCCCAAAAAAACGCAGCGCATGAAAATCGCATACATGCGCTTACCAGCGCGCAGGTATGCGCACCCATGTTAAATATAGGGGAAAAAACGCATGCGCAGGTGTGCGTTTTTTTACAGCGCTAAAAAACGCAAATGTGAAACCAGCCTAAGTGTATGTAATTTACATCATAGGTAGACCTCAACTATGGGAGACAAACTGAGAAAAAAAAATCCAGAAAATCACATTGTCTGTTTTTTTTTCATTTTATTTGCATATTATGGTGGAAAATAAGTATTTGGTCAGAAACAAGCAATCAAGATTTCTGGCTCTCACAGACCTATAACTACTTCTTTAAGAGTCTCCTCTTTCCTCCACTCATTACCTGTAGTAATGGCACCTGTTTAAACTTGTTATCAGTATAAAAAGACACCTGTGCACACCCTCAAACAGTCTGACTCCAAACTCCACTATGGTGAAGACCAAAGAGCTGTCAAAGGACACCAGAAACAAAATTGTAGCCCTGCACCAGGCTGGGAAGACAGAATCTGCAATAGCCAACCAGCTTGGAGTGAAGAAATCAACTGTGGGAGCAATAATTAGAAAATGGAAGACATACAAGACCACTGATAATCTCCCTCGATCTGGTGCTCCACGCAAAATCCCACCCCGTGGGGTCAGAATGATCACAAGAACGGTGAGCAAAAATCCCAGAACCATGAGGGGGGACCTAGTGAATGAACTGCAGAGAGCTGGGACCAATGTAACAAGGCCTACCATAAGTAACACACTACGCCACCATGGACTCAGATCCTGCAGTGCCAGACGTGTCCCACTGCTTAAGCCTGTACATGTCTGGGCCCGTCTGAAGTTTGCTAGAGAGCATTTAGATGATCCAGAGGAGTTTTGGGAGAATGTCCTATGGTCTGATGAAACCAAACTGGAACTGTTTGGTAGAAACACAACTTGTCGTGTTTGGAGGAAAAAGAATACCGAGTTGCATCCATCAAACACCATACCTACTGTAAAGCATGGTGGTGGAAACATCATGCTTTGGGGCTGTTTCTTTGCAAAGGGGCCAGGACGACTGATCCGGGTACATGAAAGAATGAATGGGGCCATGTATCGTGAGATTTTGAGTGCAAACCTCCTTCCATCAGCAAGGGCATTGAAGATGAAACGTGGCTGGGTTTTTCAACATGACAATGATCCAAAGCACACTGCCAGGGCAACGAAGGAGTGGCTTCGTAAGAAGCATTTCAAGGTCCTGGAGTGGCCTAGCAAGTCTCCAGATCTCAACCCTATAGAAAACCTTTGGAGGGAGTTGAAAGTCCGTGTTGCCAAGCGAAAAGCCAAAAACATCACTGCTCTAGAGGAGATCTGCATGGAGGAATGGGCCAACATACCAACAACAGTGTGTGGCAACCTTGTGAAGACTTACAGAAAACGTTTGACCTCTATCATTGCCAACAAAGGATATATCACAAAGTATTGAGATGAAATTTTGTTTCTGACCAAATACTTATTTTCCACCATAATATGCAAATAAAATGAAAAAAAAACAGACAATGTGATTTTCTGGATTTTTTTTTCTCAGTTTGTCTCCCATAGTTGAGGTCTACCTATGATGTAAATTACAGACGCCTCTCATCTTTTTAAGTGGTGGAACTTGCACTATTGCTGACTGACTAAATACTTTTTTGCCCCACTGTATATATATTGTATATACACATACATACATCATACACTGTATATATATATATATATATATATATATATATATATATCTTATTTAAATAACCTGTATACACAATATTTAGACCTGATGAGGCAGGTGTATTTACTTAGAGATCCCATGTCGCAATAGCTGGACAGTTCTGATAATAAGTTACCAAGCGCTGGAGCAAGAGACTTTTTATAAAAAAAAAAATTAATGCAAAATAGCTATAAATTGGGGTTTATTTTCAGTGTAGAAAAGGTTTCATTTTATCCCACTAATGTCATGTGTGGACCCAATAAAGACACCGATTATAAATTAATTATTTAAAGTGAATGCATCATCAGGTTTGTCTTTTTCTACATGTAGTCTGAGGGTAGCACAAGGTAGGGACTGAGACCCTCATTTCAGTGGTGTGCGCTGCTGCTTCAATACAATGAGTGTTTTATCAGCAGGAGATTATTATCACTGCTGAACTAGACGCCCACGTGCATCCTGGTCCAACCATGTCCCCAGCACTGTTCAGCAGTTTCTCAACTCTGCTGCATTGCTAAATCTAAAAACTCTGATTGTATCACAACTGCTGGACCCAGTACAGTAAGTGACACATTGCTGGAATCAGGGTCTCTGGCACTACATTATGATGCTCTCAGATGAGGTAGCAAAAACTTGGTGACAGATTTCCTCTAAAAAGAAGTTAAGCTACTGTAGGATCCGACAACAGCAGCTAACCTGCTTGCTGATGAGTTCCGAATGACCGCATTTTTTCAATATTAAATTAAAAAAAAACAATCTGAAATATAAATGGATCTATAAAAAATAACATATATTACACAGAAGTAAGATTTTATATATGCTGTTTATGTAACCAGTTATGATCAAAGGATTTGCATTTTACAAACGAAATAAATCTTAAAAAGCTTTCTACATCAAACAGAATCTTAAAAGGAATTTGTCATCAGGATTTCAGGCACCTAACTTTATATATGCTCATGCGGGGCTTTCAAAGACAAGTCCAGCAATACCTGGCTGGTCCATTCCTCAGCTACTTAGAAATCAGCATATGAACTGATATGAAATTGAGGCTGAAGGACTATGGTTGATCTGAAGCCTGCGTCACTCCAGGTCTATTCCCCATCCAGTGCCGCCTCCTCCTGCTTGACTGATGGCTCATTTGCCTGAAGTGATACAGCACAGAGGCCGACAGTCAAGCAGGAAGCGGTAGCGCTAAATGGGGAATAGAGCTGGAGTGTCAGAGGCTTCAGATCTACAATAGTCCTTCAGCCTCTTCATCCAGCGCCACCTCCTCCTGCTTGACTGTCAGTCTCTATGCTGTATCACTTCAGGCAAGCAAAAGGATGAGGCGCTGGGCAGGGAATAGAGCTGGAGTGACAGGGGCTTCAGATCTACCATAGTCTTTCAGCCTCATTTTCATGTCAATTCATACGTCAATTTCCCTGAAAAGGACGAACGGATTGGCCATGTTAAGGGATTGCTGGACTTGTCGTTGAAAGAGCTACATGAACCGGTGCATAATTAGTTTGGAAGGAGGGAATGCTGCTGACAGATTCCCTTTATAGAAGATCTGTCACCAGATTTCCCAATACAAACCGCATACCGGTACATTGTAAAAAAAATAAAATAAATAAAGAAGGGCGCTCTTAGACCAGATGAGACGGGTGTATTTACTTTGAAAATCCAAATGAGAATGGCTTTATAATCTTGATATAAAAATGAGCATTTTAATATCAGTTTGTATTGTGATGCCGAGTGACAGATCTAAGTGCACATCGGCCATATTCACTACCAGAAGCGCCAATTACTCAATTATCACGACTTTATGATAATTTCACAGTTCTTTTTATCTTCTTACCATCATCTTCACATTCTTCTAGAGGCTTCTGCTGTTTGTTCAGGCACCGTGGGTCTAACCAAGACGTCGTTTTTGTGTTATGGCTGAAAGAGACAAAGAAAGAAAAATATATTTTCAATTTAAAAAAGTGAATAAATATTTCATCTTTATAAAAACATAAAAAATACTTGCTGACATCACAGTGCTCTTGTAAGAATCATGAAGAGCTATTCGGTTTTACAACATAATTTATGTACCAATTCCGTTCTATCATTTGATGGTTTACTCCTAGCAGATACAAATCTGTACTATTCATAAGATGAAAACACAGGTGCACAGCTAAAAGGTGTTGCCAACTACACGGACAAACCCCTTCAGAATACCTTGGTTTTCCCCCAATAAAATTATAGACATTTATATTCACCTATGATACTGATGCCAGCAGTGTTGGCATTGGCTTTCCCAGAGATCACGTGACATGATGTCATGCAATCCCTGCAGCCAATCTGCACTGGATTCACTCTCATGTTCTTCAGTCGGATGTCAATTACATCTGTAGGAGAGGAGGGTGAAGCCAGCGTCGATTAGCCGTCGGTACCGCGAAACATAATGATACGCACTCTCCTGGAGAGGCAGCACTGACACTGCTGGAATGGCGCTGGTACCGGAGATGAATATCAGTGTTATTTTACTAGGGGGAAACATTGGGAATCAGAAATGGTTGCCCAAGTAGTGGACAACCACTTTAAAAGACATCTCTGAAAACTGCACTGTACATCTTCAATTATAACAAGTTTATAACCATGGAGCATATATAATCTTTATTTTTATATAGCGCTAACATATTCCGTAGCGCTTTACAGTTTGCACACATTTTCATCACTGTCCCCGATGGGGCTCACAATCTATATTCCCTATCAGTATGTCTTTGGAGTGTGGGAGGAAACCGGAGTGCCCGGAGGAAACCCACGCAAACACGGGGAGAACATACAAACCCGGAGGAAACCCACGCAAACACGGGGAGAACATACAAACTCCTTGCAGATGTTGTCCTTGGTGGGATACGAACCCAGGACTCCAGCGCTGCAAGGCTGCAGCGCTAACCACTGAGCCACCGTGCTGCCCTATATATATGTCACGCAACGTGTAGGAAAGGCTAAGTGCAACACGAAGGGATAAGGGAAAGGGAACCAAACACTAGGGAAGGGGGGAGTGGAGACCCCTAGGCAGATCTAACGTCACACTGTCTGCCCTATCGTCCCTATATAGGTTCCGCACCTATCGCTGAGCGGGATACCTAATCCCTGCCTGACTCTGGCGACAAGCCCTGCACCGGGACGGACAGGATGAGCGCTAATCAATCCCCAATACCGCTAAAGACAGCTAGGAAACACAAAACAAGGGAACACTTAGCTTGAGTAGACTCAAGAGAGAAACACCAACGTCCTCCAAACTTCAAAGAAAACGCTAGCTGACTGATGCAGCTCCAAGCCTCAACAGGGAAGTGCAAATAGAAAATGTCACCCACAACTCCCAACATCAAGTTGGGAGTTATAAACACCCAGATCCAGGTGTGAGTATTAGAGCCAGGGGTGGTGGCCACTGGGTCCTAGCATCAGAAGTACCAGGCAGAAGTCTGCAAAGCCAACTGCTGAGACCTTCTGCAATGGTCTGCAGCCTCTGACACATCCGTGACAATATATGAAAGATTCCAATTAAATATCAGCAAGCAGAAAGATTGAAAATCATGAGGAATTGATGCAAAAACTATATTTTCAAAATAACCATTCAATCGTTAAATTACAATACCCCTTTAAGGATCCTTAATATTTATTTGGACCTTCAAGGTCTTGTGCACCCCAGTCTGGAGGAGTAACCCCAGGGAATCTGTAAATTATAATGTATCCAATGGACAGGTGACAACTTTTAAACTTGGTAAAAGCCTCGTATCACACATATTTGGTTTGGATGCAAGGGCAAAATAGTTCTCTACAAAATGGCAACATCTTTGGCGCCGCAAGTTTCCCGGTAGAATGATAGCATAGGCGTAAAAACAATTCTTTCACCTGACCATCCAAAATTTGGATTTTTTTTAACCTGCGGATTTTATGCATCTAATGGAATTCTAATGGAGAAAATCTGCATAGAATGTTGCGGATTTCAAAAACGCTCCGCGGGTCTGTCTACACTGCACAAAAAAAGCACAGTAGGAAAAAGCTTGGTATAAATCCCATCCAGTCTGCTGGAACTGGAAGACGTGAAAATTCGCAGTGTCAAAAACTCATCGTCCGAACCTATCTTAAAGGTCTACCAGCATCTGATAGACATTAGCCTTGCAGTATCCACTTGCTTAATTCTGTGACCTATGTGGATGCAAAAGGGAATATCAAATACATGACTTAGTGCATTACTAAGCTAAGAGGATGGATACAATAGTGATTGGATGCAGTACACCAAAAATGCAGACAGAGGGCGCCAGTCATCGCAAATCTACAGATTAACACTGTATTCCCAGTTCCTCCCTCCCCCCTCTACATGCAGTTGTTAAGGGATTTGTTCAGCTTCCTGCTTCACCAAGCAGTATCTGCACTGCACAGATGACTGGTTTGTTCTTTGTGAGGAATTAATATCTCCTTCTGAGACACCATGTATAGCGAGACGGCCAGTTAGAATAAATACCACTTTATGCACTAGCCGGATCTTGCGGAACTTCAGATTTTTCACTGATTGAAGAGAAAACCAATGCAGAGTGAAGACGGCAATCTGAGGACAGATCAGATCCTTAAAATATTAACGCTGGAAGCTTTCGAGTGGATTTAGGATGATTGTCCATTAGAGAGCGCGGAGGAGGGGAGTAGGCGTGATCATGCAGAAAAAGACAAAGGGATCTGGACCCCTTGGGAATTAAGGAGCATGGGTCAATTACCAACTACAAGAGCCATCATTCAATTGGTTTGGGTCCAAAAATGGCTTTTGCAGAGCATTTATCACATATATAATCGTGTAAGATCCTCGGAGGCAGGGCTTATATATAAGCCCTGCCTCCGAGGAGCTTACAAGATACAACATATATGTGTAAAACAGTGATGGCACGGGCAAGCAGGTATCGCCTACATTTTACAGCTACAGATTACTCCAATCTCAGTCTCTTAACCCCCCGTGGATGCCACGGTAAATGGTTACTGCAACATGTAAGCGGTTAGACAGAGAAAGGGGGCCAAAGCACGGTGCAGATAAGTTGTTATACAGCAAGCGTCTTAACAGTGACCCTGGGGTCTGCCATATTCATTCTATCAGCATGGTAAAGTCCTGCAGCGAGACAATGAAAAAAAAAGTATAAAACGCGAAAAAAAGAATATAAATTACACTTAATTGGTATTGCTGCACAAGTAATTACTATCTGGCTATTTATCATGTAAGGTGACCATTAAAAAAAATTGCCGTAATCACGGTTTTCATTTAAACACAGCGCCACAACTGTCCTCAGGTCGTGTGGGGTACTGCAGCGGGGCTTTTTTCACATCACTAGAGATGAGATGTAACACCAGACACAAGTACTTGACAGGTATTTGTTGCTTTGGGAAAATGAAATGGTTTTTTTTTTCCCAATTCTTTAACTGTCCATGGGTCTTCTGGTAATGCCTCGATGGTTTATTACTAATTTTTTTAATTTTTTTATTTTGACCATTAAATTATAAAAGGAAATATAAATCATCCAGTCATCATGTGTCAACTTTTAATTTTAATTCTAGAAAACGTAGGTGACAACCAATATAGTTGCTATTCTCACCCTTACAGAGTTGTCACGCAGCAAATAAGAGCCCACTAATGTAACAGAGGATGCTTGGGTAGACTAAGGTTATGACTAGTGACGACCAACTCTCCTGAAATTCATTTCGGGAAGATTGGCTCAAAACTCCCGTCAGACTTAATTAGGTCTAAATAAAATCGGTCCAACTCAAAAGTGTCCCACTTGTCGTGAAAATGAGTGATTAAAAATGTCCTAGGTCCTCACCTCCACAGCTCCCTCTGCAAGTGTCTTTTCGGGTGCTTCCTTTCTGGCACTGGTCTCAAGCGGTCACATTGTGGATAGGTTTGGCGAACGTCATGAAATTTGTAACAAATTAGATTTTTTACCAATCGATTTGCTAATCCCTAGCTCTGACACAATAACTACCATCAAATGTCCAGAAGAAGAAGACATCTATATTTGGTAGAGACTTTGGAGTTAGTCAGTTCCACTAGAGTCGATTTTTTTATATTTTATTGACGATATGTCCTGTAGGTATGACGGAATTATTCAGTAGACATGTACATATTTCGTATGGAAGTGTGGTGGGTATAGGCTCATTTCCTTTGGTGGCCTGTAAAGGCCCCCATACATATTAGATGAAATTTCGTCAGAACAGGATGACCATCTAATGTGTAAGGGGTCTCCCGACTCTATCCTCCAACAGATGATGTCGGGAGAGAGAAGGATCGGGCAGTCCGAATTTCAACATCTGATTCTTTTGATTTCAAGGGAGAAAAGCAACCGCCAAAAGGTGTCTGGCAGCGGCTTTCTCCCCATTGAAAACACATGAACGCTCGGCCACGTTCAATGCTTGCGTGTACAGGAGGGTCAAGAGAGAAGGCCGTTTGCCGAACGAACATTTCGTTGGCAGCCAACTCGTGACCCACTAGGCAGGATCTAGCTAAAATACTCAAAAACATCACAATAAAGAAAAAAAAAAAACACTCAAAAATAGTACAAGAAATATTTCACTTACTCTATAAAATAGACTTCACCATTCTCTGTGTAGGCCATCTCCCAGTTGTCAGGTAGTGGTCCAAGGCGTCCCTCGTCAATAGGAGGTAGGTATTGAGGCAACTTCTGAGATGCTTCCGTGATGGTGGGAAAACTAGGAAGGATCCGAGCAAGTGGTGCGGCTGGCTCTTGTGAATTGTTGGCTGTGTTTTCGTCTTGTTCACTAGAGTCTGCTGCCATCGTAAGGGAAAGAAAAGGGGAAGATCAGAATAATCCATGGAGGACATTCATACCATAGTATGAGGTCATCCTAGCAATAAGGTTTTCTTGGAGATAAGCTTGTTTGTCAGACAGGAGTGACACATACGTGTGAACTTCTACTACACTGAGACATAGGGGGAAGAACAGCATCACATCTAGACGGTACATCATCACTCTCCGACACCCACCACCTCCAAACCCTATTATGTTTGTGGGAAAAGAAGCCCCCGAAACCAAAACTACAAGTGGATGCCATTGGATTAGCGATCTCAATATGAAACCTATTCAGATGGAGTGAGCACACTGTGCTATACAGGTGCACAAAAGCTTCCATTTAACCGTCGACATGGGGAAATGTGCAAGGAAAATAAATAAATCAAAGGAGTCACGTGACTACATTTTGACTTGGTTCCTGAATCGTCTACTCTTGTGCCAGCTCAGTCTTGCTGAACATTAGCTTCTTATAGTACATCCACTACAATGGACATTGCCATCGTTGTTCCCCCACCTGGAGAAAATCCGAGGCACTTCACAACGTGTAGCAAAGCACTGAGTTGTAGAACCAGTCACATTGGGGGGGAAGGAGGAACTAATGTTCACAGGTCAGAAGATCAGTGAGCTGTAAAATATTTTCCCCACTATCATATTTAATCCCAAGATAAAAGGGGCACTCTCTTTTGTATAGGAGAGTCCCATGATGTTATTAACTGATTTGAGGACATCCTGCTGATTGGACCTCTAGTGATCAACTGGGGTCTACATGGGAACTAAACGATTCCAAAGGCCAAATTAGGTATTAGACAGAAC
This sequence comes from Dendrobates tinctorius, assembly GCF_039654945.1. Taxonomy (NCBI): domain Eukaryota; kingdom Metazoa; phylum Chordata; class Amphibia; order Anura; family Dendrobatidae; genus Dendrobates; species Dendrobates tinctorius. The sequence goes on along the minus strand of NW_027361695.1, from coordinate 9,870,216 downwards.
CTAATAAGATCATCAGACTGGCCATGAAATCCGGGGATGTGTCAGATCCTCCAGGGCAAGAGATGCTTTGTAGCAAATTTCCACTCTGACTGATTGATGATCATCCCGAACAGCAGGATTACTAGGAGAGATGACCAAATCAATTTGTCCTGCCCAGGTCCGGCATTCAGTCAGGTCATCCGAGATAGCCGGCATCATCAGCCCAGAATCCTGGGTGCCTCTGGCACATACTGGCCCCTGTGACGTCTTGAGCAGTGCATTGAACATCGTGGAGGATAGTAAGCAACCGATGTGCCCAGGATGCCAGGCAGAGGATGCCAGGAGCAGAAGTGAAGACCAACTGCAAATGGAGGACCACACTGGATACCGGCCTAGGGCAGGGCAAACTAAATGCTAATTTTTAATATATTCTGTTGTATTTGGCTTTGGAACTGGCCTAAATTTATGACATGAATGAACTCGAGAAATACATTAGGCATGATCTCGTCATTGTTTACTCAGGAACTGTCTGTTTGACAGCTCACCAGCGATCATGTAGCGATTCACCAGCAATCCTGACACGTTGATATCGTTGTCGGGATCGCTGGTGAGTTGCTATGTGTGACGGGGCCCTTCGTCTCCAGTTAGAGTAGTCATTATATTTGTCCTCTGCCTTTAACACAGTGGACCATTCCCATTACTACAGACCCTCTCACCTCTTGGTATCACAGACTTGATGGCCTGTCACACTAAGCGATATCGCTAGCAATATCGCTATAACATCACTGTTTTTTGTGACGTTATAGCGATATTGCTAGCGATATCGCTATGTCTGATACTTACCTCCGACCGCTCCCCCGCTGGTTATCTCTGATCGCGCGAGAACGTCCTGGACTGTTTCTCGTCGTCTGCTTCCTGCTGGGCTTCCTGTGGCGCCGACGAGCAACGCGTGGATGTGGCCGGGAGGACTTCAGGATCGCCTCGTCTGACAGGTAAGTAGCGACCCCGACCCCTGCTATGTCGATGGTGAGATCTGCCTGTGTGGCAGCTCACTAGCGACCACTTAGCGATGTACCAGCGATCCTGACCTCGTCATATCGCTGGTCGGGATCACTGGTGCATCGCTAAGTGTGACAGTACCTTTGGCCCTATCTTGGATTATTGCGTCATACCTAACAGACCGGACATTCAGCATCTCCTACTCGCACACCACCTCCTCCCTGCGCCCCCTATCCGTCGGAGTCCCGCAAGGTTCAGTCCTAGGGCCCCTGCTCGTCTCCGTTTACACCTTCGGCCTCGGACAGCTCATATAGTCTCATGGCTTTCAGTATCATCTCTATGCTGATGACACACAGATCTACATCTCTGGACCAGATATCACCTCCCTACTAAACAGAATCCCTCAATGTCTGTCTGCTATTTCATCCTTCTTCTCTGCTAGATTTCTAAAACTTAATATGGACAAAACAGAATTAATCATCTTTCCCCAATCTCACGTGACCCCCCAACGGATGTATCCATTAAAGCAGGGGTCTCAAACTCGCGGCCCGTGGGCCAACTGTGGCCCTCGGGACAATAGTTTGCGGCCCTCACCTCATGGGCCCTCGGGACAATAGTTTGCGGCCCTCACCTCGGCCGGGATCACACATGCGAGAAACACGGCAGAGTCTCGCATGTGAAATCCCAGTCACACGTAGTCATGAATATGGACGCCACTCCACTCTCATAGGCGTGGAGCCCATATTCTTGAGCTTAATGAGCAGTACCACGTGACGTGTGACCGCGCGCTCATACAGGAAGAAGATGTCGGCGCTGGACCATCGGAGCTGCAGCAGGAGGAGGGGAGTATGATGATGGCTTGACAGTCACAGCAGCCTGCTGTCAGCAGGCAAGGCGTATGAGTCACACTCACAACACATGCAGCAGGAGCAGCCAAGCAGGGACCGGACCGCGCCACAGACTCAGGTGCGCCGGGTTCAGAATGAGCAGTGGGGTGGTGCTGTATATTGCTCTAGGAGGCGGGACATCAGCCGGCCTTATTGCGAACTTGCGCCATTACCCGGGCTCAGAAGCGGAGGCGGCCGTGGAAATTGCTGCTCAGCGGGACAGAAAAAAAAGCGGAAAAGATGCATCGGCTAACACTGAAACAGTGACACCAAGTGGAATTATCTATTGCACTGCTCCAAACATGTCTTTTTCAAAGCCAGCAGTGAAGAGAAAGGTTGGTGATGAACACAGACAATTTCAGGAAAAGTGGGAAGTGCAATATTTCTTTGTTGAGCACAGGGGCTTCTATATCTGCTGTATTATAATCATTTTCATTTTATTTATTTATTACTGATTGATTGATTTTTTTCTTATGATTTTGTTAATTTATTTTTATTTTTTAACACAAAATAAGATGAAAAAATAAAGACATTTGATAACATTGGAATGTTTTTGTAAGAGCATTTCTTGTGGAAAACCTGATGCGGCCCAGCCTCACCCAGATTCTACCTCCAGCGGCCCCAGGGTAAATTGAGTTTGAGACACCTGCATTAAAGTAAACGGCTGCCCACTCTCCAGTCCCACAAGCTCGCTGCCTCGGGGTTATCCTTGACACTGATCTCTCTTTCAAACCACATATCCAAGCCCTTTCCACTTCCTGCCGACTTCAACTCAAAAATATTTCACAGATCCGTAAATTCCTCAACCAAGAATCTGCAAAAACCCTAGTCCATGCCCTCATCATCTCCCGCCTTGACTACTGCAACCTCCTGCTCTGTGGCTTCCCCTCTAACACTCTCGCACCCCTCCAATCTATTCTAAACTCTGCTGCCCAACTAATCCACCTGTCCCCCCGCTATTCTCCGGCCTCTCCCCTCTGTCAATCCCTGCACTGGCTTCCCATTACCCAAAGACTCCAGTTCAAAACCCTAACCATGACATACAAAGCCATCCACAACCTGAGTCCTCCATACATCTGTGACCTAGTCTCCTGGTACTTACCTGCACGAAACCTCCGATCCTCACAAGGTCTCCTTCTGTACTCCCCTCTTATCTCCTCTTCCCACAATCGCATACAAGATTTCTCCCGTGCATCCCCTCTACTCTGGAACTCTCTACCACAACATATCAGACTCTAGCCTACCATGGAAACCATCAAAAAGAACCTAAATACCTACCTCTTCCGACAAGCCTACAACCTGCAGTAACCACCAAACCGCTGCACGACCAGCCCTACCCTCGCCTACTGTATCCTCACCCATCCCGTTGTAGATTGTGAGCCCTCACGGGCAGGGTCCTCTCTCATCCTGTACCAGTCGGTGACTTGTATTGTTTAAGATTACTGTACTTGTATGTATTATGTATACCCCTCCTCACATGTAAAGCGCCATGGAATAAATGGCGCTATAATAATAAATAATAATATCACCGAAACGATTGTTTTTTTTTCAGATCCTTTGGACAACCTCTCCAAACCAGAGGACGTTTAGGCATGCACTTGTTATGTGAAGTTTTTTTTTAGCACATTATATGACAAATGGACAACCTTATTAATACTGTGAGTAGCTAAAAAGTATCACGTCAAGTATAGATCTTTCCCTTTAAAGTGGTTTCCCAGGACTTCTTTTTTATTTCACCGGTTTAATCTGTAAAGTTAAATTTACTTTGTTTTTAACAATTTCGTGAACAGATCTCATGTCCGATCGCCTGCTGTACACCTATCCTGTGATCTAGGCCTACTGATTTCTATCTCCATTGCTTCGGCACTGGCACCAGACACATGGGAAGGCTCAAGCGTGGCTTTGCTTATTAACACATGCACATCGTATGTATTACACATGTGCTGCCCATGTATACTCTTGTCAGTGTCGGAGACTCGTGCATTAATTGATCGTAAGAATCAAATATATACCCCAAAGCTGGAGCATCTAAATGAAAAAAATTGTGCACAACCGGGGAGGATTGGGTCTATCAACTCCCAGAACAATTCCTTTAGAGTTTAACTATTGTTTTATAAAACTTTTGACAAGTCATACTGAAGTATGAAAAGTTTTGATTAGTGCGAAGATCCCACCGATAGCTAAAAAGAAGTGGCAGAAGATCTCGCTTCAGCACGGTGATCGGCTTAGCTTCTGTATGGACTCATTGATTTCATAGATCCATACTCTCCACTCTCGGAGGAAAGGCGAGCAAAGCTGATCAAACCCAAAAGAGGCCCAGCACTCGGCTCCTCACCAAAGCTTTGGACAAGTCTCTATGACGTTACAAAAGTTTTAGAAAACCATAGCCTATAATGATATTGTACATATGTTGCATGCGGTAGAATCGAAGCTGCTCTGTTCTCCACCCATATTTTTACCGTATTGTTCTTCGAGGCAGAATCTCACTTCATGGTTTCCGTGGAACAATAAGAAGACAACCGCTCTTTTGTTTGCTACAGATAATAGCCGTGTTGTCGGACAGTCTATTGCTACTCAGGTCTCACAATGGCCTAAATGCTTCCTTTATTGGGGCTCATGAAAGGTTGTTGGGCAAGTCACGACAAAAACGTCATAGGTTCGGGATCCCCTCCACTTATGTTACTAATGTGTAAATGTGTTGGGCAGGTAAGACAGAAATGGTGATTTGCATACAACCAGCAAAAGTGCTCAGCGTCACAATCAAAACAAGCGCAACTCATGCTGGCATGTCAATGTTAGAATATCAAACTAGTTATGTATGTGATCCCCAAGTAAGCTGGACTGAGCATTCAGGCTTTGAAACGATGTCCAAAGACCCAAGACAGCTCTGTAGTCAGTTGCAGGACTTCTTAAAAGTATTCCTGAGGTGTGTTTGCACTGGCAGGTTTCTGGCCCTTACAAGAGCCAGTCAATGATCTAACAAATCAATCGGGACACGTTTAAAGTCCCTTTACACAGGTCAATGCAAGACTTATAGGAACGAACAACTGTTAATACGATCACTCGGTCCCTTATACACCTTGTATGTAGTTCGAAGAGCAACCCCTGTTTGCACGAGGAGATGTGCTGCTGACCAAAAATATTTTAAGGCCCACAAAAACTATCTGATCAGCTGAGGGATAAGCTATGTTTATGCGGGTCAATGACCTGGAATCAATGTTCTTACCAAATACCCACTTGGCAACAGAAATTATGCCATATCTTCCACCAGTGGGTACCTGTTGGGAGAACGGAGGTCACCTACTGTGCCTTTTGAGCTGGAAAAGGGGTTGTTTAGGCTAGATTAAAACTTTAGCAAAGTGTGTATGTGATAACAATAACAAAATCTGGCATACTCCCCTGTTGTCACCCCCATGGATCCAGCATAGCCACTCCTGTTGTCACCCTATGTTGGTCTTTGGCAAGGAAGGGAGGCCTCAAACTGTCCCTTGAACTGGAACTCTAACTATCCCTGTCCCGGTGGTACTCTTGAAGGTAGAGAGGCCCCAGTCTACAACCTTACTGTGCTCCTGTTAAACCCAGTTTTGTCCCCTCCCCCACCCCATGAAGCATGGGACAGAAATGTTAACAAGACACAAAGAAAAAACAGGGATAACAGAAAGAAATAATCTCAAATTCAGCAAAGCGACTCCAAGGAGCTAGGAAGCAAAGATTTCACTGGCAAGGCAGAGAGGGTCTGGCCAGGTTTTATAGGGAAAGGTAATGACCAGATCAGAAGCGGCTGAAATAGAGCTGCAAGCTTTTGACAAGCATAGAAAGGGTTGTTAACCTCTTCAGCACCAAAGGAAACCAAATCCATTTAACATCCGACACAAACACACAGGCCAAATGGAAGATCTGCGATTCACAATCTTCTAACCCCAGATATCCAAGGAGGACCTGACACACTCGTTGACACCTGTGGTCTGTACCAGCACCAGAAGTGATGACATCACAGGACCGTTAACCAGAGGTTGCAGTTGTATCCTGAAGCTCTGGGGAGCCCAAATGTTCCATTTGTCAGAAGACTGACATTATTAAAGGCCTGTGATAGTTGGGGTCATGTTGGAGATTTTGTATTCAGTCCCCAAGTTATGCCATTGCCACTGAGGCTTGTGATTGACTACAACAGTCAGGAGACTAGAAGGGTGCACCAACAGATGTGTCTCTGACAATGGGCCTTTCTAGTCACCTAACTGCTGCAGCCAATCACAGTCCTCAGCACTCCCTTAACAGATGAATGGTGACATTATCACTTTCGGTCATGGCCCAGACCACCAGAGCGGCCTGCGCTGGATCAACATGGGTGACAAGAGTTGGATATTTTTACCCCATCTGCACCCCCCCGGTAAAGTTTATATTCAGCACAGACATCTTCTTTAACAGAACCCAATTACAAAAATGAGGAAAGTGTTGGTCTGCATACATTATCCATAATAATGCAATTTGTTAATTCATCCTAATTGCATAATTTTAAGGGGTCCATGACTATTAATGACCAAAGGGGCTCATACTCAATCTTAGCGTACCCTCAAACATCAAAGCTCACTAGAAGCGCAAAGACTTCCCCAAGGAGATCATCTCAGATGTATAACGTATCAAAAGATCATTTACCCTTCGGAATATCCAATGCGGTCCACCAAAATGGAGATGTTGTTTCGGTAAGGGAATAATCTTTCCCCTTTGCAATTAAATTTTCCACTTTTTTCATACAAGTTTTTCCAAACTTATGACCGTACCTGTAAAACTACTGTTCATTTCAGGAGCCTCATCGTCGTATTCGTAATTTTCGGTATGCACTATGCCAGCATTTTGCATATCATTGTAAGACTTTGTCCGTTTAGGGGTCGACTGCTTAGCGCCGGAAAAAAGGTTTTGCAATGCATCACCGGAAGTCACTTTCCCATCAACGGGCTGGATCGGAGGTTTCGGTGTCCCATAATAGTTACCTAATCAAGAAGAAACAAAAATGTTAAAATAAAACGCAACCTATATTTAATTCTATTTAGCGTTCTTTTTCCACCAGGAGACCCAGTAATTCCGCAATACAGGGGAAGGGTGAGGGGCGAACTGCTACTACACATCCAGGCGTAGGCAAGAGAGATTTCTTTGTTCCTTCTGGCTTACTTGAGTTCCATTGACTTGGAGAATTGAGGAGGCCATTGTCGAAGATCATTCATTGGAGAGATTTAAAACAAAAGGCAGCTGGGCTGAATAGCAAAACTTCATCTCGCTGCGAATTTCAATTAGCAATCCGGGCCCAAGTGAGCTTTTGTACAATGTGATGTCAGATTTAGTGTGTACCCGACAGAAAATATAAAATTCATTACCCCTTTCACCCCGAGAACTGAAGAAAGGAAGGAATGACCCATATTCTCAAGCTGCTCTCATTTCTTTTACCATGGAAGAAGTTTTTTTTTCTTCTTTCTTCCTGCTCGCGAACATAGAAAAAGGACCCTGTAGGCCCCGGACTAATCACCCAGCAGAAGCAGGCAGCTGCCAAACTTATGTCACTTCACCAAACTTTTCTTTTTCCTCCTTTTTGTGATTTTTGTTTATAACTTTAAAAGATTTTGTGAAAAAAAAATACCTAGATATTATTATATGATTTGGATGTTGTGTTAATGCTGCATTAATAGAAATTACACTTTTTTGTTTTTCTTCATAAATAGTGATATTTACAAAATATTTACGATTTTTTAAGAAATGTACTTTAAACACTGTAATCACTTTTTGGATATTTTATGCAATTCTGATTTAATAGTGTTTTATGGTTTAAAAAAAAAAACTAATTTTCGCTCCCTATTCTGGCAGTTTAACTTAAAAAATAGGGATACTCCATTCATAAATTCCATTAAAGGATTCACATGGGTCTGAACCCTGAGGCCCCCAATGATCCAGAGAGGGGTTTTAATGACCCGGCAAAATGGAGCGGTGTTCACACATGCACCACGGCTCTATCCATTCTTGCCAAACGCTCCATTCCGATGGGGGCATCTCCGAATACAGTTATCGGGATCAGAGGGGGTCCAAGCAGTTGGATCTTCACCAATCCACAAAGTATCCCATTTTCTTTGAATAATGCATAATTTTTAATGGTGAGAACAAACCTCTAATTGGTCGGAGTAGAAAGTAGCTACAAAAGCTGGATTTAGATAGCTTAAACAACAGCCGATCGACTACACGTAAGCCAATCGGTGGTAGATAAAAAGCCTGTATGGACAGGCAGACTGCAGTTCAATGAGATCGATTACTTGATTATTCTGTGAGCATAGAATGTCACTGTTCTCGGCAGCACATCCTTTGTTCACACAAAATAATGTGCTGCCGAGAATCATAAGAAGCAAACAAAACGCTCGTTCATCGAGTGATTGGCAGCCTGTTTAGACACACTAATGATCAGGAAACAAGCGTTGCGAGGAATACTCACTTCTGATTATCAGCCCGAGTCAATGGTTCAAAAGAGAGTCTAAAGTTACAATTACACTGAAAGACTATCGTGAGCGAGAAATCATAAGAATGCTCATTTCACAATAGTTCAGGTTGCCGATCACCCGATCAACAAGCAAAACACTTGTACATCAGGTGATATGATATTTTGTACAGTACAAAAGATCATCACTCTCGGCAGCATACTGTTCCATGTAAACAGGACATGTGCTGCTGAAAACAACGGCAGCCTCTACGTTCACTAAACTCTCTATTACAGATAGCTCTGTGTGTATCATTTAACATGATATGCCTGTGCAAACAGACGATTAAACATCCACTTATCAATGGGCGGACATATAATGTCACTGGTTGACCCGTCTAATCGTACCTTAATTCTTTGGAGGACCCAGTACGTCCATGCATTAATTTCAATGGGCACATTGCAATGCTTTAAGTTCCCATATGGGGGAACTGCTGCAGAATTGTCCAGGTTTCGCTCCAGAAAATGGGTTGCAACAGCCCTTACCTCTGCTAAGCAGACCTATTTCACAAACCTTGTATTGTCATTGTCGTACAACCCAAAACAACTGTTCAACACATTCAACTCTCTCCTCTGCCCACCAATGGCACCTCCAACCCCCCCCTCATCTCTGCCGAGGACTTTGCCACCTACTTCAAAAATATGATTGACCAAACAAGGCAAACCTTTACTGTTCCACCACCCCAACTACTTCATATACCAGACCTCTGCCCTTCCCTAATAACCTCCCTCTCCAAAATCACTGAAGGAGAGCTTACTCATCTCTTTTCCAAATCACACCTCACCACCTGTGCACTCGACCCCATCCCTTCACACCTGCTCCACAACCTCACTAACATGCTCATCCCAGCCCTAACCCATCTCTTCAACCTATCGCTATCTTCTGGTACCTTCCCCTCTGCCTTCAAACATGCCACCATCACACCCATCCTCAAAAAAACAAACCTTTGACCCAACTGCTATGCCCAGATATCACCCCATATCACTGCTCCCGTTTGCTTCCAAACTCCTTGAGCTGCATGTCCATGCTCAACTTTCCTCCCACCTCTCATCTAACTCTCTCCTTGACAACCTCCAATCTGGCTTCTGCCCCCAACACTCCACTGAAACTGCCCTGACCAAAATTACTAATGACTTACTCACAGCCAAAGCTAACAGACAGTTCTCTATCCTCCTCCTTCTCGACCTGTCCTCTGCCTTCGACACAGTCGACCACTGCCTACTGCTACAGATTCTTTCTTCTCTTGGCATCAAAGACCTTGCCCTGTCCTGGATCTCACCTTACCTTTCTGACCTCACATTTAGCGTTTACCACTCCCACACTACCTCCTCATCCCGCCCTCTCTCTGTTGGAGTCCCCCAAGGTTCTGTCCTGGGGCACCTACTTATTTCCATCTATACTCTTGGCCTAGGACAACTCAAAGTCCCATGGCTTCCAGTACCACCTGTATGCGGACGACACTCCGATCTACCTCTTTGGCCCAGATGTCACCTCTCTGCTGTCCAGAATCCCGGAGTGTCTATCGGCCATATCCTCTTTCTTCACCTCTCGCTTCCTAAACCTAAATGTAGACAAAACTGAACTCATCATCTTTCCTCCATCTTGCGTATCTTCCCTACCCGATCTATCTATTATGGTAAACAGCATCACGCTGTCTCCGGCACCTGAAATCCGCTGCCTCGTCGTAACTCTCGACTCTGCCCTGTCCTTCAAACCACACGTCCAAACTCTTGCCACCTCCTGTCGCCTCCAACTCAAAAATATTTCCAGAATCCATCCCTTCCTCAGCCCTCAATCTACTAAAACTCTTGTGCATGCCCTCATCATCTCCCGCCTTGATTACTGCAAGACCCTCCTCTGTGGCCTCCCCACCAACTCTCTTGCACCACTCCAGTTTGTCCTCAACTCTGCTGCCCGACTAATCCACCTCTCTCCTCGCTACTCCCATGTTTCTCCCCTGTAAATCCCTCCATTGGCTCCCAGTTCCCCAATGAATTCAGTTCAAACTACAAACACTGACCTACAAAGCCATCCACAACCTGTCCACTCCCTATATCTCTGAACTAATCTCCCACTATCTTCCCTCACGTAATCTTCGATCCTCCCAAGACCTACTACTCTCCTCCACACATATTCGTTCCTCACATAACCTCCTCCAAGACTTCTCCCGAATATCCCCCATCCTCTGGAATTCCACGCCTTAACATGTCCGATTATCCACCACTCTCGGATCCTTCAGACAGAACCTGAAAACCCATCTCTTCAGGAAAGCTTACAGCCTGCAATAACCATTCTGCTGCCTCACCACTGCCCGAGCAGCCACCTCACCACTGCCTGAGCTGCCGCCTCACCACCACCAGAACTGCTGCACCCCCGGCCTTCTCTCTCTTCCCCATTATCCCGTAGAATGTACGTCTGCAAGGACAGGGTCCTTTCCCCTCTGTATCAGTCTGTCATTGTAAATTTGTTTACTTTAAATGATATCTACTACTTTGTATGCAACCCCATTCTCATGTACAGCACCATGGAATTAATGGCGCTATATAAATTATTAATAATAATATAATAACTAATAAAGGGAACCCTCTTGATTTTCTTTATTATTTAGTAAAACTAAAAAATGAATCACAAAAAATAAAAACAAAAAGTAAGTCTTGGTTCTTTTTGGGACCTAAATCTGCAAGTACTGTTTTCTTAATAAGAACTACAAAAAAATGTAATTTCCAATAATAGTCCAACCACATAAGAGCAGATCATCGATATTCTGAATATATTAGTACAAGTAAACTAACTCAACTACCGAAAACGGTTCACGCCAAATCCAAAGGCATGTGTCTGGGGGGCAATCAATGACAAACATGGACCAATCTCCTCGGGTTGGCAGCCCTTTCAACTCCATTTCTTGATGGTAATGAAATAAACCAATTTTAACTTGAATTCTCATCTCCCATCCAACTTTCTCCAATACCAAGATGATGGAAACATTGAGCCAAAAATCTATGGCCTTATTGACTACAGCACCGGTGGTGTTATCAGCATCAGCAATACCTGCGCAGATATGAGGGTCTACTACTGGCCTTAGAGGTCCACAACTATCTGAGTAAACCTGGTGTATACTTACTGGTCTTAGTGTAAGAAAGACAAGTGGCCCACAGTAAATTTTCTTTAATCTGGGCTCATAAATGACCGTGGCAAGAACATAGAATTGAAAGAACCCTCATCTCCGATTCGTCCCTCATTAACATGGCAGCAATCAGGAGATGAATTAGCAAAATTCTCCTTCACTGGCTGATTGCAGCGATAATGTGGCCTAGAAATCATCATTAATGACAGCACATCTTTCTATGCCAATACTTTTACACCTTTGGACCACCAAGAATAGGGAAGAATATCACTTTTGAAACTCCAGCCATCATTGGCCTGTGTAAACATGGTAGCGATCAGATGGCTGAGAGCAAGAGCAACTGCATCTTTTATGTAGCCTAAAAAATAATCATCTGCAGCACAATATGAAGTATGCAAACTGCTCATGGACTGGTCAGTGTATTACTGATCAGTCAACCTATGGGCGGAACTTATATCATAGAGCAGCGATTACAGGGGATACTAGGCAGGCAAAAGAACTCACGTGGGCTGCAGGGTCCTCTGGCCAAACCCTACCTCACACCACTGCTGTTCAAAACCAGGCATCGGACAGTGATGGCCAGAGTAGGTGCTGTCAGAGTAGGCAGCACTGGTGGAGGGTCCGGTGGTATTGTGCTGGAGAGGGAGGCGCAGCTTGACATGCAGCACTGGTATAGGGTGAGGTGGTATTGTGCTGGGGAAGTGGCGGTGTGATAGGCAGCACTGTCGGAGGGTCAGGTGGTATTGTGCTGGGGAAAGGGTGGTGTGATAGGCGGCATGATAAGAGGGTCAGGTGGTATCATGCTGGAGAGGGAGGGGTGGTGTGATAGGCAGCACTGGTGGAGGGTCAGGTGGTATTGTACTGGGGAATGGGTGGTGTGATAGGCAGCACTGGTGGAGGGTCAGGTGGTATTGTGCTGGGGAATGGGTGGTGTGATAGGCACCACAGTTGGAGGGTCAGGTGGTATTGTGCTGGGGAATGGGTGGTGTGATAGGCAGCACAGTTGGAGGGTCAGGTGGTATTGTGCTGGGGAAGGGGTGGTGTGATAGGCAGCACAGTTGGAGGGTCAGGTGGTATTGTGCTGGGGAAGGGGTGGTTTGATAGGCAGCATGATAAGAGGGTCAGGTGGTATCATGCTGGAGAGGGAGGGGTGGTGTGATAGGCAGCACTGGTGGAGGGTCAGGTGGTATTGTACTGGGGAATGGGTGGTGTGATAGGCAGCACTGGTGGAGGGTCAGGTGGTATTGTGCTGGGGAATGGGTGGTGTGATAGGCAGCACAGTTGGAGGGTCAGGTGGTATTGTGCTGGGGAAGGGGTGGTGTGATAGGCAGCACAGTTGGAGGGTCCAGTGGTATTGTGTTGGGGGAAGGGGCGGCGTGATAGGCAGCATTGTCAAAGGGTCCGGTGGTATTGTACTTGGGGAGGGAGGTGTGGCGTGACAGTATGACCAGCACAGCAGGATGGCTCGGCGATGAGTTGGGCCCTATCGAAAACTTATTAATAGGGCCCTTCCATAGTTTGTACATTGATACTCTTCTAGTTTATCCCCAAACGCTTTGATTAAGGCCCCATACGCATTAGATTAACGTCAGCCGAACCTGCCAGTAATGACGGGTTTAGGCAACATTCTAAAGTGTATGGGGCCCCCTCGACAGATAATTGTTGGGAGGAGACAAGGATCTGGTATGTCATATTTTGGATTCCAGATCCCTTTGTCATCCTGAAGATAGGCCACCACCAGAGGAGAAAGCATTGGCTTTCTTGTAGAGAACACAAGAGCGGTTGTAAGAGTGAGGGCTCCTGTCAGGGTCGGACATATTACTAGTGCAGCTGTTCAGGGGTCCAAGAGTTAATGGGGGCTCACTTCCACCTCCAAAGCAGTAAGCAGCTTCTGTCACAGACACATCATTAGACTACAAAGGGCCCATATGCCCTTCTTGCTCAGGGGCCTTTTTCTGTCTGTGTCTACCATGGGAGAGTAGGGCAAGATGGCTGCTGGTGGAATGATAGGCCGAACCATCTGTCTAACGTATATTGGGGGCTCTAGACCTTTAAACACCCACCTATTGACTTTTATCATGAAGAAGTGGACATAATGGGCAGAAATCAGCCGGTGTAAATGCACCGCCGAGGATAAGGGTTCCATCTACCTCACGGTGCCAGTCATGCCATCCCGCCTACTGTGTCTGCAGAAGATGGCACTGATAATGGATGATACCGCATGTACATGGCAGATGTTTATCGTCAGGTGATTGTTCTGCAAGCAGCCAGTACACGGGAGCAGAGAAATCTGTCTGCAGACATCACAAACTTGCAAGCATTCGCTATTCAGAAGCCGCCTTAAGGAGACTCTTGTAACCAAGGCAACCAGACCCGAGACCCCAGAGATGGCAGCTGGAGCAGACAAAAGTGCGCGCGCCGAGAGGAGGGGGCCGCCGTTACTTTCTCCTGCAATCGATGCAAACTTCCTTAGTTGGAAAAAGGAAAATCTAAAATCTTTCTATTTTTAAAAGAAATTAAAAAAAATCTTTCAAAAATATTTGTTGAATAACGACATTTATTTTGGAATGTGTGGGTCAAGAATCTGCACTTAATAGTAATATCAAATTAACCTGGTGAAACATAAAAAGGGGGTCTTATCCACAGCAGATTACTTTTTTTTTTAAGACATTTTGCCACCCCATTCCCCCCAGCTTTGGAGTAAGGGGAGATGTCCAAATAGGTGTATAAGTACTAACCATAACTGATAAAATGTGTCTTCAGTGAACAAAGACTTTCTCATTGCTGAGATGGGAGATGGCAGTTGGTGCTCATAAAGTTCTATGGAGAACTGTAACCGTGGCAGTGTCTGCCTCTAGCTCCTCCCTACTCCATAGAATTTTAAAAGCACCAACTGTCGTCATCTATCTCAGTTATGGGAAAATCTGTCTTCACGGAATACAGATTATACCGGAAATGAGAGTGAAAGATCAGTCTAGAAGGAGAAAGACCCCGATTTATCTGATCAGATATATTACAAAGTTTCTTATGTGCACGTGTACTATTGATTTACAGGAAACAAAATAAATAAATTAAAAATAATAAAAATAAAACAAATAATAAATATATATATATATACACATGTGTAAAGATAGATAGACAGATAGATAGATAGACAGATAGATAGATAGATAGATAGAGATATATATTGTATATAAATAGTTATGCAAGTTGACAGAACAATGACTACAAAAAGTATCTGCCCCATCAGGCAATAGTCCAGCGCTATGAAACTAACCATCAGAGACTCTTTCGATTACCAAACCTGAGGATTATTCCCCGAAAATCATGAAAACGACCAGTTTTCATGCACAGATAACATTGCTAGAGTGCCATAAAAAGTACTTGCCCATTTCCTCTGTTTACTCATCCTCCCGATCCCCTGCAGCTCCTGTTATGACCCTCACCCAGTCCTGATGGCTTTTCTACTGCCCAATGGTGTAACTTGAAGTTCATGGGCCCCAATGCAAAATTTCCACATTCTGGTCTTCTCTCATGGGCCACGTGGTCCTTTTGGGCCCCTTTAGGCTCAAGGGCACATTTGGAACTGCAACCCCTGCACCTTCTGTAGTCACACCCCTGTTACTGCCTAGTCTCCTCAGCCAAACTCGTTACATTAGTAATTAACATTTTTGGCAATTTCTGGTCTGTTGAGAAAAGAGTGCAGACCTGTAGAGCTCTGGAGAGCATCAAAAAGGGAGCTGTAAGGTATCAGTCGGGACGACTATTAGGCCATGTCCCTGTTTTTTTTCTGCAGGTGCCAGAAGAAAAATTCTGTTTTGATGAAGGCGTTTTTTAGATGCCCTTTTGGTGCAGATTTCAAGCAGCGTTTTGGTTAATGTGGCTTTTTTTAGTACATAAATACCAAAATTCGTGTTTTACATGAGATTTTTCATGCTCCCCATAAAAGCTTATAAAGAAAAAAAATTATGCACTGTGAACACAAGTTCCCATAAAATAACATCCATTTTGCTTGAACTGTTGAACGCAGCAAACTTTCTGCTCACAAAAAAATGCAGCATTTACGCTACATGTGAAAATGGCTTGAGGTTTTTTCAATTTTTTTTTTTAACCAGCTTGAGCCCTAAAATATTTTTATACTCAAATGGGCATCACTTGGAAAGGGGACCAGATTAATATCTCAAATCAGCACTATAGAGTCAGTAAGCCAAACCTCCGTCTCCTCAACTTCCCTGACTGCCGACTCCGACTCCACCGCACTGGTCACTACTGAGCATGTGCATAAAGTGCAGCACAGATTCATCTCATCTATGACTCCACAGCACTGGTCACTACTGAGCATGTGCATAAAGTGCAGCACAGATTCATCTCATATATGACCCCACCGCACTGGTCACTACTGAGCATGTGCATAAAGTGCAGCACAGATTCATCTCATCTATGACTCCACAGCACTGGTCACTACTGAGCATGTGCATAAAGTGCAGCACAGATTCAGCTCATCTATGACTCTACAGCACTGGTCACTACTGAACATGTACATAAAGTGCAGCACAGATTCATCTCATCTATGACCCCACCGCACTGGTCACTACTGAGCATGTGCATAAAGTGCAGCACAGATTCATCTCATCTATGACTCTACAGCACTGGTCACTACTGAGCATGTGCATAAAGTACAGCACAGATTCATCTCATCTATGACCCCACCGCACTGGTCACTACTGAGCATGTGCATAAAGTGCAGGAAAGATTCATCTCATCTATGACTCCACAGCACTGATCACTACTGAGCATGTACATAAAGTGCAGCACAGATTCAGCTCATCTATGACTCTACAGCACTGGTCACTACTGAGCATGTACATAAAGTGCAGCACAGATTCAGCTCATCTATGACTCTACAGCACTGGTCACTACTGAACATGTCCTTAAAGTGCAGCACAGATTCATCTCATCTATGACCCCACCGCACTGGTCACTACTGAGCATGTGCATAAAGTGCAGCACAGATTCATCTCATCTATGACTCTACAGCACTGGTCATTACTGAGCATGTGCATAAAGTGCAGCACAGATTCATCTCATCTATGACCCCACCGCACTGGTCACTACTGAGCATGTGCATAAAGTGCAGCAAAGATTCATCTCATCTATGACTCCACAGCACTGGTCACTACTGAGCATGTGCATAAAGAGCAGCACAGATTCATCTCATCTATGACCCCACCGCACTGGTCACTACTGAGCATGTGCATAAAGAGCAGCACAGATTCATCTCATCTATGACCCCACCGCACTGGTCACTACTGAGCATGTGCATAAAGTGCAGCAAAGATTCATCTCATCTATGACTCCACAGCACTGGTCACTACTGAGCATGTGCATAAAGTGCAGCAAAGATTCATCTCATCTATGACTCCACAGCACTGGTCATTACTGAGCATGTGCATAAAGAGCAGCACAGATTCATCTCATCTATGACCCCACCGCACTGGTCACTACTGAGCATGTGCATAAAGAGCAGCACAGATTCATCTCATCTATGACCCCACAGCACTGGTCACTACTGAGCATGTGCATAAAGTGCAGCACAGATTCAGCTCATCTATGACTCTACATCACTGGTCACTACTGAGCATGTACATAAAGTGCAGCACAGATTCAGCTCATCTATGACTCTACAGCACTGGTCACTACTGAGCATGTACATAAAGTGCAGCACAGATTCAGCTCATCTATGACTCTACAGCACTGGTCACTACTGAGCATGTACATAAAGTGCAGCACAGATTCAGCTCATCTATGACTCTACAGCACTGGTCACTACTGAACATGTACATAAAGTGCAGCACAGATTCATCTCATCTATGACCCCACCGCACTGGTCACTACTGAGCATGTACATAAAGTGCAGCACAGATTCATCTCATCTACGACTCTACAGCACTGGTCACTACTGAGCATGTGCATAAAGTGCAGCACAGATTCATCTCCACTACGTCTCTACAGCACTGGTCACTACTGAGCATGTGCATAAAGTGCAGCACAGATTCATCTCCACTACGACTCTACAGCACTGGTCACTACTGAGCATGTACATAAAGTGCAGCACAGATTCATCTCAACTAAAAGCCCAAATCATTAGATCTGGAATAGAACAGACATTTATAGGTCATTTCATAACTTTCCCAAATTCTTTTGAAAACATTTAGGCTATGTACCCACGTATGCAGAAAATTCCTGACTAAAAACCAGACACCTTCCCAGGAAACGCGCGATTTTTGAGCGTTTTTTATGCGTTTTTTTCCAGAGGGTCCCCAGTCTCATAGAATATAGTTAGAATTGTGGATTTTTCCACGAAATTAAAGAGCATGCTGCGTTTTTTACCGCGATGCGTTTTTTTCGTGGAAAAAAACGCATCAATATGCACAAAAACTGCGGAATTCATTAAAATGAATGGGATGCTTCTTTTAAGCGTTTTTCCCAGTAAAAACGTGGAAAAAAAACGCTTACGTTGGTACACAGCCTTACAGCACTTCCAGAACTGAACTAGTGAACCCAATTTATTATATATTTTAGTAGTAGGATTTGGTCCATTTTATACCGACTCCACCAAAATGGGCACTGACTCCACAGCCCTGCTTCCTAATCCATCCAGCCTCGTTCAGACGTCCTAATTTCACGTATACTTTCTATCTGTACCTACTATAGCTTATGGCGTTCTTCAAATTTCCACTTTTTTGTGGACCGAATGTCAGCATTAAATGAAAACTAAGATGTCCTTTTTTAATCGGTTTTGCGGATCTAACTCGCCCATTTAAATAAATTGGTTGTCCAGTTCTTTTACTGTTTAATAGGCATGAGGGAGTTGGATTTTGGGTTTTTTTTTTTTTGTTTTTTTGCAAACAAGAACAACAGATGCAACACAAAAATGCACAAAAACTAACCGGCAAACTGATGAAAAACGGTATGTACGCAAAAAAAAAAAAAACCATGTCTGGATGAGGTCTAAACCAGAGAAGCGAGCCTGCTCTGGACTGCTCTGGTAAACCAGGCCCAGCACTAAAAAAAAAACACTTATCAAAAAAAAAAAAATAAAATAAAGTCAGGTTATAGATTTTCTGTGAAACTGTCCCAAGATCTGAGCAAGTGAGAGCAAGTGAGAATCTGGAACAATCAGTTGGGAAGATGTTCGCTGTTAGCAAGTTATTACGTAGCGCACAATTATATTCAGCAGGAAAAACAGGCAAGCAAACAAGCAGAGTTATTGTTATTCTGCTAGGACCGTCACCCCGAGCTTAAACACGCTGCTGTGAAAATATAATTATCGGCACATTAGGAAAACGTTGTAAGCTCGCGATTCAGTGCAAACATTAGCGGCGTTGCTCAGCACAGCTGTACTGCAGCAACGCAGATTGCACTCGTCGCATGTTTTAGACCTTGTGCATGGCCAGATTATGGATTTGTGTTCTATAGATCCATAATACAAGACCCACAATTTACTATGGACCCTTTCTGTATCTTCTTGTGACCATAGCATTGTGCCAAGTGCCTCAGGAAGGCCCATAAAATGCTCTAAGGGCCAATAGCCACGGTTGAAGGGCCTTCATGTGCCACCATCGTAGTTTTGGCACTATGTCATATCCTTACTACCCAAATCAGTACTGATGGGGGTCAAAATAGCCATAGCAAATAGGTTTCCATACGATCGGATTGCCCAACACAACAAATCCATCGACTAGCCACAAAAGGCATCAAACAGCCCCTCAAAATAAAAAAATATCAATTTTACCAGCCATGAATGGCTGTCATCAGACAAACCCAGCCAACTACTTTTCAAAGAATTATTGAGACGAGTAGGTCACATCGGTATAGGGCTGCTCGCATTGGTGGAAGGAGCACCAGAAATATCCTTGGACTGGAAACCATGGAAGATTCTAAAACTGCTATACCAGCTCCGACAAAAAAAAAAATTCATGAGCCTATTCCAGCGGTAGAAACATAACTCCGAGGCTTCTACGACGCATCCCAAAGGGTCAATGTTCCACATTTCTTGTATGACTTGCCTACACATGTAATAGCAAAGTTGATTTTGTTCTTTACTTATGACCTAACTGTAATTATCGAGGACCTATCACTTACTCCTCGACATTTCTGTTTTAGTAAATACTTAACAATTCCAGTGCTGGTTTTAGTAGAATTCTACATTGTAGCGTTTCTCTGCTATTCTTCATAGAAAGTTCTGAATAAATTGACAACTGGGAGTGACAAGCCGGGGGACGTGCCCCCTGCACACTTTGGTACTGTAGCACCGATTGGACAGTATAAAGCTGTGTTTGGACACGCCCCCCCCAAAACTGATACCACTCAGTTGGCAATTTTTTTCATAAATTACTAGAAGGAATAAATGGGGAACGGTGCAACATAAAGAGCTTTTCAAGAGCGTTTTTCTAAAACAAAACTGGTGGGAGCGCTTTAAAAACCATCAAAAACAAAATAAACTCCACTGTGTAAACAACATAAACTCCCCAGTGCACCACACAATGATATATTCACAGGTAATGATGACAGCAGCGCTGACTGATCATCGTAAGCTGCAGGGGTCGGAATACAGAATCCCCAATAAGAAGGTCATACGGCGCTGCAATGGCTCCCATCAACAGTCCATAAGTAAACTGGAAAAAAAGCATTAAAAAAAACCTTCAACAGTATGTAAAAATAAAGGCTAGTGGCACAAATCGATTGAAAGTACTAACAGTACAATGGTAGCATCACATACAGGCAGATGTGGTCCCCAGAATAGGAAACAAAAATGTATTCATGAGACTGCAACCCGTTAAATCACCAGGAGCTAGAAATAGGACAACGCCACCAGGAACCCAATTTCTCAGATCTTATTATTATACCAGGCCACAGGCCATAAATCGAGTTCTTAAATCTGGAATTAGTTCTAGACATGGCACAAACGCAACCAGCATGACATCCACATTATCTCAGAGATCCTGCATCTGTTCTAACAACACCGCCGCTAGCGTTCCTTTCCTCAACAGAGAAATGTGAAATCAGCAAAGAATTGCTCCTTTGGGTCTACAGTTGTAAAAAGCTCTACCACCATCCTAACATAGAACCATGGGGTTCCATGGCAAAAAGGGCAATTCAGTCACCCGTATTCATTACTAATGTTTACGGGGTAGTCTGGAAAGAATCCATGTTGGGTATGGCTTACAACAGTGGAGAAGTCACACAGGAACCCGAGAGGTAAAGGGGCCCACTTCTACCATCAGGTTCTGACAGGTAGGAGTCCGTTCACAAGGCTCTCATCCAGCACCTATGGAATACTGACTTGGCTGCTGGACCAAAGTCCTGTAAATGTATTCGCTCATCTCTACCAGATGATGGAGACCCAACAGTTTTTAATTTCAGGCCAAGAGCTTGATGTCTTGGTTCTTAACAGATGTTTTAATCTCTCTAAGATGGACAGCATCTAAGGACACCAATGATTGGTATACATCAACCCTTGGGCCAGGGCGTAACGATCGCAGATTGCTGTTGCGACCTGGCCGATTCAGGAGGTGGGCCCGCCAACACCAGCAGCCATTTCGGCAGGATGGGGGTCTGAAGATGCACCTTCAGCTCAAATGTATTGCACTACAGAGACTTGTCGAGTCCCTGCACTGCAACACTCACTATCGACAAATCAGAGGTCAACAACAGCCATCGGTGCAGGACAGTGACGCTATGCGCTGCCTGTCGCTTACATACTGAAGCTAGCTGACGGTTTCTGCAGCGGTTATGGAAGGGGTGACCGCACACTGTGGGAGTGGGGGAAGTTGAGTACAATCTTTATTTTATGTTTGTTGGAGAAGAGACAAAGAACAGGGACAGTTATTACTGAAAGGGGCCCAGGATAGGGGACATTATACCTGGATGGGGGACATATATTACTGGAAGGTGCCTAGGATGGGGGACGTTATACCAGGATGTGGGACATATATTACTGGAAAAGGACTAGGATGGGGAACATTATACCTGGATGTGGGACATATATTACAGGAAGGAGCCTAGGATGAGAGACGTTATACCAAGATGGGGCACATATATTACTGGAAAGGGCCCACGATGGGGGACATATGTTACTGGAAGGAGCCTAGGATGGGGGACGTTATACCAGGATGGGGAACATTATACCAGGATGGGGAACATATATTACTGGAAATGGACCAGGATGGGGAACATTATACCTGGATGTGGGACATATATTACTGGAAGGAGCCTAGGATGAGGGACGATATACCAAGATGGGGCACATATATTACTGGAAAGGGCCAAGGATGGGGGACATTATACCTGGATAGAGGACATATGTTACTGGAAGGAGCCTAGGATGAGGGACGTTATACCAGGATGGGGAACATAATACCAGGATGGGGAACATATATTACTGGAAAGGGCCCACGATGGGGGACATTATACCTGGATGGAGGACATATGTTATACTGGAAGGAGCCTAGGATGGGGGACGTTATACAAGGATGGGGAACATTATACCAGGATGGGGAACATATATTACTGGAAAGGGCCCAGGATGGGGGACATTATACCTGGATAGAGGACATATGTTACTGGAAGGAGCCTAGGATAGGGAACGTTATACCAGGATGGGGAACATTATACCAGGATGGGGAACATATATTACTGGAAAAGGACCAGGATGAGGAAAATTATACCTGGATGGAGTACATATGTTACTGGAAGGGGCCCTGGATAGGGGACATAATACCAGGATGCGGGGCATATACTTTATTATAGGAAGGGACTCAGGATGGGAGGCATTATACCAAGAAAAGGCCCAGGATAAAGAACGTTGTACCTGGAAGGGGCCCAGAATTGAGGACATTGTTATATGAGAGGGTGAACATGTATGTTTTCATAGGATCTGGAACACTACAAGAGACCATATATCTGACCATATATCATATATCCGTACAGACCCCCGACAGCTGGCACAGGCCCCCGGCAGGCCCGTACAGACCCCCGACAGCCGGCACAGGCCCCCGGCAGGCCCGTACAGACCCCCGACAGCCGGCGCAGGCCCGTACAGACCCCCGACAGCCGGCACAGGCCCCCGGCAGGCCCGTACAGACCCTTGACAGCTGGCACAGGCCCCCGGCAGGCCTGTACAGACCCCCGACAGCCGGCACAGGCCCCCCGGCAGGCCCGTACAGACCCCCGACAGGCCCGTACAGACCCCACGGAGTCGGCACAGACCGCGCATCATGATGACGTCATTTCAGCAGCCAATCACAGCCACAACAGTGGCTCTTTGCATTATGGGGACTTCCGATTCCAGTATCCGATATTGAAAAAATATCGGTACTCGGTATCGGAATTCCGAAACAGCGAATATTGGCCGATACCCGATATTTGCAGTATCGGAATGCTCAACACTAGTCGTTGTACCAGGACGTGAAGCTCCAACTACATAAAACCGGCAATGTTGGTCTGTTTTTCAGCACTGCTTTCTGGCT
The DNA here is from genome assembly GCF_039654945.1 of Dendrobates tinctorius. Lineage (NCBI taxonomy): Eukaryota > Metazoa > Chordata > Amphibia > Anura > Dendrobatidae > Dendrobates > Dendrobates tinctorius. The sequence goes on along the minus strand of NW_027361695.1, from coordinate 9,847,184 downwards.
TCCATAGCAGATACCCTTGTTTAGCCTTGGACAATTAGGCAAGGTTTTATGAGGACACTGTTCATTTTGTGAAATTTCAGCCTGTAATTTTGAAATCACATTAGAACAAATTACAAGAGTTTGCAAATGGTTTAATTATCTTGTGAGCAGGTCTGCCGACACATTTTCCAATGAATCATTCTATAAGAAAATTGTAAAATGGATGGTTTATATTGCAACGGATGCGACCCAGCAGATGTGAACTGCAAACAGTGAAAAGCAGATGGAAGCGCAGGGACATGAAGAAGAACGAGCTTTACCATTGGTTATGGAAGTCACATTGATTTGTCCTTTATTTTTATTTTTGTTTATTATTTCAAGGGTTAATTAAATTTATAGGGTGATATCTGTGCATTGAGCAGCAAGGTGGTGTGCTGGTGAAAGGGGAAAAAAAAAAACAAACTCTTTTAAATCTTCTGTCTGAGCGAGTGTGAACGAGTTGAGTGTGACCTGAGCGTAAGTGCGAACTGTGGTAAGTGTGTGACTTGAGATTCAGTGACTTTGGATTCAGGGAGTTTCCAAGGGAGGTCTTACTGAATTGCTGTTATATTAAATTAATACTTTTTTTTTTTTTAATTTATTTCTGCTTATCTTATTGTCTGGTGCAATCCCCATTAGGATGTGCTCCACTATTGCCAATGCCATCCAGTGCACGTCTTGCCGCATGTATGAAATCCTTGAACAGCCGGTCGAGGGTGCATACTGCTGTGCAAGATGTGAGCACATTGTGCATTTGGAAGCCCAGATACTGGATCTAAATGTGCAGCTGGCAACACTGAGATCCATAGACAATATGGAAAGGAGTCTTCTGCTCACTGAGCAGACGCTCACTGGGATAGATGAGGGGAGGGATGCTAGGTTGGAGCTGCAGGACAATGAAGCAGCTAGCTGAGTGACAGAAGGCGGGGTAGAGGGAAGAGCACCAGGGAGGCTAGTCCTGATCTGGCACACCCAATAAGTTTGCTAAGTTGGCAGATGAGGGGAGTGTTAGTGCAGGAGTAGCACCGCTGCAGCAAGGCATGTCCTCTGAAAGCCGGAGGAGTGTCTGCTCCAGTAAGGGGGGAAATAGGAGAGCAGGGCAGGCTAGACAGGTTCTGGTAGTGGGAGACTCAATTATTAGAGGAACAGATAGGGCAATCTGTCACAAAGACAGGGATCGTCGAACGGTGTGCTGCCTACCTGGCGCTCGAGTCCGACACATCGCTGATCGGGTTGACAGATTACTGGGAGGGGCTGGTGAGGATCCAGCGGTCATGGTGCACATTGGCACAAATGACAAAGTTAGAGGTAGGTGGAAGGTCCTTAAAGATGATTTCAGGGAATTAGGCTGTAAGCTTAAAGCAAGGACCTCCAAGGTGGTATTTTCGGAAATACTTCCTGTACCACGTGCCACGCCAGAGAGGCAATGGGAGACTAGGGAGGTTAATAAGTGGCTCAGGAATTGGTGTAGGAAGGAGGGGTTTGGGTTCCTGCAGAACTGGGCCGACTTCTCAGTTGGCTACAGGTTCTACGCTAGGGACGGGTTGCACCTCAATGGGGAGGGTGCAGCTGTGCTGGGGGAGAAAATGGCTAGAAGGTTGGAGGAGTGTTTAAACTAGGGACGGGGAGGGGAGGGTATTCCTTTTATAGGAGGGGAAGACAGTGCAGATAGAGACCTGGGCACAAATAATGACATTGGGGGTGGGGGTGGCATGGGGGGTGGGGTTAGAACAGTTAATAATTTAAGAAAGAATAGAGGTACAGAGAGATACATAAAGTGCATGTATACTAATGCCAGAAGCCTCGCCAACAAAATGGAGGAATTGGAGTTAATGTTGTTGGAACATAATTATGACATGGTGGGGATATCTGAGACATGGCTGGATGAGAGCCACGACTGGGCTGTTAATTTACAGGGCTATAGTCTGTTCAGAAATGACCGTACAAATATGCGAGGGGGAGGTGTGTGTTTATATGTAAAATCATCCTTAAAACCCATCCTTCGTGATAATATATATGAATCTAATGAAAATGTAGCGTCCCTGTGGGTAGAGATAAGGGGAGGGGGGAAAAATAATAAATTACTGATAGGGGTTTGTTATAAGTCTCCAAAAATAATGGAAGCAACAGAGAATATCCTCATAAAGCAAATAGATGAAGCTGCGACTCAAGGAGAAGTCATTATTATGGGGGACTTCAACTACCCTGAAATACATTGGGGAACCGAAATCTGCAGTTCCAGCAAGGGTAATAGGTTTCTGACAACGATGAGAGACAATTACCTTTCACAACTGGCTCAGGACCCAACAAGAGGGGGGCACTGCTAGACCTAATATTAACCAACAGGCCAGACCGCATATCAAATGTAAGGGTTGGGGGTCACTTGGGTAATAGTGATCACAAATTAATAAGTTTTCATGTATCCTTTAATAAGAAGTGTAGTAGAGGGGTTACAAGGACACTAAACTTCAGGAAGGCAAATTTCCAACGGATGAGAGATGATCTTGGTGCAATTAACTGGGACGATATCCTGAGACATAAAAATACACAAAGAAAATGGGAGACGTTTATTAGCATCCTGAATAGGACCTGTGCACAATATATACCGTATGGGAATAAACATGCGAGAAATAGGAAGAAACCACTATGGCTAAATAGAGCTGTAAGGGGCGCAATAAGGGACAAACAAAGCATTTAGAGAATTAAAGCAAGTAGGTAGTGATGAGGCATTAACTAAATACAGAAGATTAAATAAATTCTGTAAAAAGCAAATCAAGACAGCAAAGATTGAGACAGAGAGACTCATTGCCAGAGAAAGTAAAAATAATCCCAAAATATTCTTTAACTACATAAATAGTAAGAAACTAAAAAATGATAGTGTTGGCCCCCTTAAAAATAGTCTGGGTGAAATGGTGGAGGAGGATGAGGAAAAAGCCAATATGCTAAATGACTTTTTTTCAACAGTATTTACACAAGAAAATCCCATGACGGATAACATGATCAGGGATAAAAATTCTCCATTAAATGTCACCTGCTTAACCCAGCAGGAAGTACGGCGGCGTCTAAAAATCACTAAAATTGACAAATCCCCGGGCCCGGATGGGATACACCCCCGAGTACTGCAGGAATTAAGTACAGTCATAGATAGACCATTATTTTTAATCTTTAAAGATTCCATAATAACAGGGTCTGTACCACAGGACTGGCGTATAGCAAATGTGGTGCCAATATTCAAAAAGGGGACAAAAACTGAACTTGGAAATTATAGGCCAGTAAGTTTAACCTCAACTGTGGGTAAGATCCTGGAGGGTTTCCTAAGAGATACTATACTGGAGTATCTGGAGAAGAATAACCTCATGACCCAATATCAACATGGGTTTACAAGGGACCGTTCCTGTCAGACTAATCTGATAAGCTTTTATGAAGAGGTAAGTTCTGGACTGGACCAAGGGAATGCAGTGGACGTGGTGTACATGGACTTTTCAAAAGCTTTTGATACGGTGCCACACAAAAGGTTGATACATAAAATGAGAACAATGGGGATAGGGGAAAATATGTGTAGGTGGGTTAAGAGCTGGGTCAGGGATAGGAAACAAAGGGTGGTTATTAATGGAGCACACTCGGACTGGGTCACGGTTAGCAGTGGGGTACCACAGGGGTCAGTTTTGGGCCCGCTTCTTTTTAACATATTTATTAATGACCTTGTAGGGGGCATAGAGAGTAGAATTTCAATATTTGCAGATGACACTAAACTCTGCAGGGTAATCAATACAGAGGAGGACAATTTTATATTACAGGAGGATTTATGTAAACTAGAAGCTTGGGCTGATAAATGGCAAATGAGCTTTAATGGGGATAAATGTAAGGTCATGCACTTGGGTAGAACGAACAAGATGTATAATTATGTGCTTAATTGTAAAACACTGGGCAAAACAGTCACTGAAAAAGACCTGGGTGTATGGGTGGATGACAAACTCACATTTAGCGGCCAGTGTCAGGCAGCTGCTGCAAAGGCAAATAAAATAATGGAATGCATTAAAAGAGGCATAGATGCTCATGAGGAGAACATCATTTTACCTCTATATAAGTCACTTGTGCGACCACACTTAGAATACTGTGTACAGTTCTGGTCTCCGGTGTATAAGAAAGACATAGCTGAACTGGAGCGGGTGCAGAGAAGAGCGACCAAGGTTATTAGGGAACTAGGGGGTCTGCAATACCATGACAGGTTATTACACTTGGGGTTATTTAGTTTGGAGAATCGAAGGCTTAAGGGTGATCTTATTACAATGTATAAATATATGCGGGGACAATACCAAGAGCTTTCTAATGATCTTTTTACTCTTAGACCTGTGAGGGGGACAAGGGGGCATCCTCTACGTCGGGAGGAAAGAAGGTTTAAGCATATTCACAGACGTGGATTCTTTACAGTAAGAGCAGCGAGACTATGGAACTCTCTGCCATATGATGTTGTAATGAGTGATTCACTACTAAAATTTAAGAAGGGACTGGATGCCTTTCTTGAAAAGTATAATATTACAGGTTATATACACTAGTTTCCTTAATATTGCGTTGATCCAGGGAGCTAGTCTGATTGCCGTATGTGGAGTCGGGAAGGAATTTTTTTCCCCAATGTGAAGCTTACTGTTTGCCACATGGGTTTTTTTTGCCTTCCTCTGGATCAACATGTTAGGGCAAGTTAGGATAGGATATGGGTTGAACTAGATGGACTTAAAGTCTCCCTTCAACCTTAATAACTATGTTACTATGTTACTATGTTACATCTGGAGCAGAACCCAAAGCAACATTTACATTCAACACATTTAGATGTTTGCAGGGTAATTGTGAAGAAACTGCGAGATGACTGAAAAAGTCCGCCTAAAGAGATATGGACATATTTATTTTCACAAATAGACTTTTTTTGTTTTTTAAAAATTGTTTTTGCAATTGGGTTTTATTAAAAATTTTGCACATAACCTCAAAGTTGTATAATTTGTTGCCGGCTGCAGAATGAGTCAACTGAGAATTTGTCAGGGAGAGTTTAGCAACTTTATCTGTCTTTTTCTGAGCTCCTTGGTGCTGATTTCAGCTCACAGACCACATAAAACTTAAGCTAAACCTTGTGTTCAGATATCAGCTCCTTAAAACTGATTTATGAACAGAAAGTTCTGCTAAACTTTGATGTGGTCTGTGCTCATAAATCAGCAACGAGGACCTCAGAAAAAGACAGATAAAGGAGTTATAAATTCTCCAGTCAAAAAGGTCTCACTGATAGATTCTTAGTTAAAAAGGTATTATCAAGTTTACAAGTTATCCCCTATCTGATGGATAAGGGATCATTTCCAGAAAGCTAGGGATCCGACTGCTGGGACCCCCAAAGATTCAGAAAACCATGTGAATAACGTAGGGTCGATCATGCGAAATTCTGCTATATACATTCTTAATGGGACCGCTAGAGATAGTCGAGCGCTACATTTGGCTGGTGTTCGGCATTCCCATAAGAATGTATGGATCGGTAGTGCGCATGACCGACCACTGCTCCATTCACATGTCCCAGGTTTGAGAATCATTGGGGGCCCCAGCAGTCAAATCCCAGCAAAAGGGAAGTCATCTCTTAGCCAATGGATAGGGGATAACTTCCAAACTTGAGAATTGTCTCTTAACTTATTCTACAGCCAGCAATGTGCAAGGAAACCAAAGGGTCTGTAAATGCCCAAAATACAACATTTTCAATTAAATCCAATTGAAAAAAGTTATTTTTAGTCCAAAATGCAGGTAAAAACAAAATAGTCCACAAATTTTGAAAGGACTTGAATGCGTCCCCAATATTAGAAGAAAGGATCAGCCTAGCTAGTAATGGCTCTCCACCAGTTCGTTGAATATTTTTAGTATTGCAATTCTTGAATGGGGATGAAACACAGTCCATGTATATATGTGGTGCTGACATCCCCTATAGGTGGAGATCTACACGGATCTACTGGGTCACACAGTAAATCCAGACAAGATGGAATCGTGCAGATTTACAAAGTAAGATAAAAAAAATTCCAAAGCGTGCGGGCAACACCTGTAAAAGCTAATCTACTTCACTGCGACTATATTATGCCATGGATTTTACCAACGCAAACCCACAGTAATTCCGGAATACATGAATCAAACCTAAGGAAAACCGACAGATAAATACCTTCTTAAAATCCCTGAGCTCCCCTTATTCTGATGCTCTTTTCCATTTTGCTCTGCGTCGCTCCATTGCAGAGATATTCACATTTGTTGCTTTTGGAGCGCAATATGTGAAATCTCTGCTCTGCAGTCCACCAGTGCGTTTTTTTTTCAGAGTGTTCTCTGGGGTGTATGCTTTTACCTCTCCCTCCCAGATGCTGCCAATCAGCTTGGCCGCATCTGGGAAGAAGAAGGAGTGAAAAAGAACGCCCCCAATGATGACTCTGAAGAAATGTCCAAGCAGAGATTTCACATCCTGCCCTCCAAAAGTAGCAAATGTGAATATCTCTGCAAAGGAGCAACACAGTGCAAAACGGAAAAAAGTGTCAGAATCAGGAGATATCGAAGATATTTTTAGTAAGCGACTTAACTTAATTTTTTTTAGCAAGTGACAGGTCCTCTAAACTCTCTGATCATACCTTCATATGTCCCAACTTCAAGTAGAGTTCCACTCTGTTCCAGTGCCAAAAACTCCTGAACGGTCAAAAATCTATAGTCCACACCGGGGACTTCTCCTTCTCTAGGTGGACGTGTTGTGCCTAGAACCAGAAAAGAAATTACGTTAAAACAGAAATAGTATCAGATTTTATCTGGAGTGAAGCATAAATGAGCAACAAAGAAATAATTGGATAATTAACAAAAACACAACTTGGGATTGAGTAGAGGTTTTCTGCCACTTGAAGATGCAAAAGAACGAGACCAAGACACCACCACATTAAGAAAGTTTAGCATTGGCCATAGACATCGGCTTCAAACTACATTTGCTCCACAAAGAAATGTCATGATGTCCCACTGGATCAATTATCATAACAAGTGGGAAAGTGTCTACTGAAAATTTTGTCTGCAGAAGAATCTTACCACTGAAACCCTCAACAGACCTTGTCCTGCTATGAGACCGAGGAATCAGATGATCTAACATCTGGTCCATGACACGCAACCACAGGGAGGGGACAATGACACCAGCTGTCAGCTCCGGACAACACTTAGTAGCAAGATTGCCCTCAGCAAGAGAAAACCAACACCAGTCCTTTGCCACACAATATTTGGATTAAAGAGCAAATGATTACAAGAGTAACGCCCTCAGACAGTCGTCAAGGACATTCCAAAGGCTTGGATAGAAAATATCTCCTATAGGCTCAATGCAGAAGCAAAATCCATCACTGGTGTTTCATCTAGGGCATCGTTACACTGCAGTAATAAGCCAGTACTACTTTTACGTCACAAATTACAGGACAGAAGTACCGGGAATGAGTAGAAAAAGAAGCCCGGAAATGAATAGGGGTATAAACAATTGATATTGTACCAGGGGGTTGAATATTTTGGTTGAATAGTCTACTGGTTCAATACATGGTGGATACATTGACGGAGGCGCCATAGATGAGCAGAAAGATGGTTAATTATACACCTGGAGGAAAACATTGTTTTGGGATGGACAATATTGAAAGATATAAGTTGGATAGGTGGAACAGATACTAGATTAACAGATAGAACGATAGATTAAAAGATAAAAGAGAGTCAAGAGAGTGGGTGCAGATCCCAGATCTCAAACAGCAACCCTCCAAAGTAGCAGGTGAAACAAACGTCAGCATGCCGAAGTGCAATGCGAGAAAAGTGGGGTGCTTGTCACCCATAGCAAACGCAGCGTTCATGTGTATCTAGATCGAGAAGAAGAAACATAGAATACATACATAGATCGATAAACAGATGGAATATGAGATAGACAGAACAAGCTCACTTGCTTATGAGCCGAAACGTTGCAACCTGTTCACATGGCCCAATAATGACACCAGTGTTTTGTGTGGAATTTTCTATTGCGTGTTACCCACTTTTTTTGCTTTTTTTATGTACCATACATTGGTAGGTTGGCACCTTTGTGCTGCTGCTTTTATGTTTTTCAAGAGATTGAGGGATGGCGGGAGTTAGGGAGGGAAGGATGGATAAATAGATGGAACACTATATAGAAGGATACATGATCAATCGATAGATAGATCATAGATAGATAATCTTTCCTATAACTATTGAGGAATTACAGTTATTTGCAACCAAGAAATGATTGATAATAATTAATCCATAATAACGGTGGGACAAGGGCACATCATTTCTTTGGGAAGGGTAATTGGCGGATGACCCACACAGGTCTCCTTCGAGCAAGAAAGGCGCAGACAACTCCTCTCCACGGCACAGACAGATCTACAGCCGCCCACAGCCCTGACAGTGAGCGTTAAATATTTATTGTCTGGTAGGAGGATGCAAATCATTTTAATTGAAATAATAATATTAATAGGCGCAAGTCTTCATCTTTCTAACATATAATTACGGAGGTGGCAAACAGAGCAATATGATGAGAAAATGCTTTTAAGATTTCGGCTGGCTTCAAAATTAAGCTGAAAAACAGAGACAGACAAATGTAGCAGAGCTGAAGTAGCAATGTGTCTCTTGGTTCTTCTGGGCAAGTTTACTTGAAGCCAGCCCCGGACTGGTCATCTGGCAATTCTGGCAATGCCAGAAGGGCCTGTCTGGTCATGGGCTGCCTTGTCTGCTACGCTTTTAACAGAATAGGTGTTCTCACGACACCCATACTGTTAAGAGATGTGACGGAGCACAAAGTCGCTGACTCCGTCACTTACCCCAGCAGGCCATGGGTATCATAGGAAATATTGGTCTTGTAGTAAATCTTGCTTTCCTCCATCCAAGGTAATATTAGTAATATATCCCATCTGGTGCTTGGGGACGGGGACAGCATGGGCCTGTGTGATTTCAAATCCCAGGGCTGAATTTCAGCCCCAGTCCATACATGCTTGCAGCCTCCTCTGGAAAGCCATGTGATAGTCTGAGAAACTCTGCCCTGTTACATCTGCGGCAGGCATTACCCATGTAATCCCTATATATTGTTAAATGGGTCGTCTCATAAGGGCAACCCCTTCTTATATGTCCTCTTGGGTCATAGAAGGGAGTATCCTTTTGGAAACCCTGAGCACCCTTCTCTGCAAATTGGGTACTGAAGGCATCCACACATTACATAGTAGCACAGCACCCACAAGAGTTATGCCAGGGGCAGAGGTACTACAGGATCATAACTTCAGTGGGTGCAGGGGAATAAATTTGCATCTAGACCCTAGAGAATCGGGTCCCCAAAACATCTCTGACCCTTATGAAAAAAACACACCACTATTCTATACAAGAGATAGTATAGGGCTATGTTGGAAATTTTGCATGGGAAACCAGAGCTTCTTCAAGATGCACCACTTGAGTGTAATACTACACTTCTCCTCCAGAGGAAGTTGCGGCAAAAATGTATGATTGGACACAACTTATCACTGGGGATTTTTGATCCCAGACGTTCAGCGAACATCTGATCCACAGGATTATTATTATTACTTAACGGCCTTCAGCTTGATCTCGAGTCAAGGTGATTTGATAGATGAACAATCTGTAGGAAGATTGATCTTGTGCAGCCTAGATATGTCCACCAGGATCTTTTCTGCCATTATCTTGATCGTATTTTAAGCCATTGGGATGCCAATCTTCCTTTTCACCTTGTTTCTTCTATTCTTCCGACCATGATGTCCTTCTCCAGTGATCGCTCACGTTGTATGATGTGTCCAGAGTAGGCAAGTCATAGCTTGGTGATCCTCGCTTCCAGTGTCATGTCCGGCTAGATTTCTTCCAAAATTGATTTGTTTGTTCTTGTTGCCATCCAAGGTATTGATAGCATCCTTCTCCAGTACCATATTTCAAAGGCGTCGATTCTTTTTATGTCTTGTTTCTTTATCGTCCATGTTTTGCATCCATAAGTTACCAAAGAAAAGACCAGACTATGTAAGGTCCTGTCTTTCTCACCAGTGAAATGTTCCTTGATTTGAAGACCTTGTCCAGTGACTTCATTGTTGATTTGCCCATAGCCATTCTCCTATTGACTTGAGAGATCATTGATTGAGTAGGTTGAAGTCACATACAACTTTCAATTCGTTGTCATCCATCTCAAATGTGTCCCGGTCGTACTTGACAATAGTCAAGATCTTTGTCTTCTTTGTGTTGAGAAACAGTCCCATGGTCGAGCTTTCCATCTTGACACTCTGTAATAAGTCCACCATTCCATCTTGTTTTTATCAATGTTGTATCGTCTGCGTATTTAAGATTGTTGAGGACTTGTCTGGCAATTTTGATCCCTTCTTCTTTTTGAGCAAGTCAGGCTAGGAGGTTGACTCATTGACCTATCGCAATCTACTCCATGCTGGGTCATGGCTACACACAGGGATCTTGTATCAGTGCCCTATCATTACAGTGCAGCCATCTTATCTATGCCTTTGTACCCTTTATCTGATAAAATGTCAGAATTGGAGTTCTCTAGATAATTGCCTTGGATTATTTTAAGCAGCACTGGAAAGAGACAGAACAGACAGGGTGGGTAGGGAGGTGTGAAGCCAGCCTTCCCCCACTGTCTCCTGAATAAAGTGACAAGCTGTTTGCTGGACACAGGCTTGGCAGATGGCAAAATCAAAGGGTTTTTCTAAGCCCGTCTGGATGTGTACTATGATTACAAACCTCACTTGAAACAAAACCCTGCAATGTTTGCTTTCTACAAAGGAGCAAAGCAAATACACTTTGCATAAAAAAAGTTTTTGAGTCGTTATAACACCGATTCATATAATCACTTTTGAAGCGTTAACTGGAGATTGTATGTAAAGCCTAAAAATAGGGGGGAAAAAAAGTCATAAAAAAATGGAAAAAACGCAATAGGGGAACACTATCTTCATATATTGTCTGTTCCATCCAATAGAAAAGTCGGCACTATGCCATTCAACCAGACAATGGCCATCAGTGCAGCTTCCGGTTTATATCGGTTGTGATCTGTAAAAAAGTTGATGTCCATTGCAATTTTCCATGCAGTTTGCAACTAGATAAAGTGAAACGCGTCACTCACCAAACATAACTTCTTTTATTGACTAAAAAATTAGTGCTTCGGATGATGCGTCAGATGACGGGGAAATGTCCATTAAGAAAAGGAGATCCCGCTCCAAATCCCTAATTTATGTCTGTCCTCCTGCAGTGCAGCAGTCTATCCCCAGGGACAAGGATCAAGTATTAAAAATCCAACATGATGAATCCTTCTCTCCCCCCAGTATCATATGTCAGCAAAGTTGGGAGCGCGCCGTACACATTACTGTTGGCCGATCCTTCCTATATCGGTGGGTTTGGTCAACCTTAGTCTAATGTGTATGGAAGCCTATAATACCAGGTTTCCCCACAGATTATGGCGCATTAAGGCTGGCCATACACATTAGATTGCTGTTGGCCAAAAGACTCTCCCATACACAGGAGCGCTAATTTGATAGGACGCTCTTGTGTTCTCTATGACAAAGCTATTGGATGGCAAGTCAGAAAATGGTTTATCTCATGGAGAACAATGCGATTGGCAGTCCAAAATCAGACATGGAAATCTCTCCCAACCATCATATGACCGATGCCCCCCTACAGAATAGACCGTCAGCCAAACTCATCGATATCGGCTGGTTTGGTAGACATAAGTCTAATATGTACGGCCAACTTAATGTCTCTCTATGATCCATTTGTCACGGGACTCCTCTTGCAATTGTCCGAGACTCTTTGCAAAGTTGCAAATGGTGCAAAAAATTTTTTGCATACACAACCTTTAAAAAAAAAAAAAAAAAAGGTACTAAGCACTCAATACAAATTTTCCAGCAATTAATGCTCCCTTTCCCACCCCACACAAGAGTAAATAGCAAACGACTTCCCCTTGCCTACATGCACAACTTCCACAGTCAAGAAAGAAGCCAAACACTATCCTGGTTACAAATTTTGGACCATGCGTAAACATAATGGGGAAATTTGCAAAATTGTTCCTTATGGTCTATATGTTGACTGCATTGTATGCATAGTACCATCTATGTACAATTGTTCTTAACATATGTTCTAGGTTCAATGACCGTTTAATAATAACTTCATCACTGTAGTAAGTCGCCGCACCTACAGTCTGTACCGATCCGCGGTTTACTCTTGAACAAGAGATCACGGTAGACTATAGACGGAACGCTGGTCAGGTGTTTCGCTTTCGGTGTAATTATGTTTACTCTTCCAATTATAATTCCCACGAGCTTGCTGACAAGCTTCATAACATCTAATCTCTACATGTTGTTTATATATTTAGGTATTAGTTACCCCTCCGCAGAGACTGAGGAGCATTAATTGATTGTACACTGTCAGCCCGACTTACGTTTTATTTTTTATTAATAAGCAAATTCATGATTTTGACATTTTTTCCTAGTTAACACCTTCTAAATGATCAGCAAATATGGATGAAAACTTTGTGAGTGATCGTCTCCTTCACTAGACGATAAAATACCAAAGCTCTGAACACTTTAGGAGCCGATTAGACTTTTTAGTGGCCGGGTATTAGGAATCTCTCCAGAAACTATTCCAACAATCAGCAGCTTTGTATACACATTGACTACTGGTTCCCGGGATTTGGCCAGCCCTGGTGGCATTTGATGAAGTAACACTACTATTTGATGTGGCCTACAGACAAATCTCATTATCTCTTTGACATATTGAAAAGTTGTGAAGTATCGACATCTGGGAATAAGGGCTCGTTTACATGTATAATCGGTTCATGGTCTGAACGTGTGCGCAACGGACCACACATGGATCCATTATAGCTACGGCGATAGCGCATTTGGCCAATTATTCAAGCAGATCAATTTTTTGTGTGGAAAAAATATAGCAACAATATGAAGAAGCAAACAGAGCTGCACACGGAATCAGTCAAAAAATTTAGACGGGCCTGACTTCCAACAAGACCATCTGATCCTGGCTAGGCCGACTGGATGATATTTTTGTGTCACAATCATGGAGCCATTGACCCACCGAGGGAGGCAGAGCTTTGACCGAACTGCTACCACTTCACCTTGTTGTAATCCCAAATTTTACAGTAGGCCCAGGGTTTGATGTCGGTTCTTCAAGTTTATCTCATGGAGATCAATTTCTGTGATCATCTGTGGGGAAACCTATTTTTGAGCGAATAATTGTCAGAACCTCAGCCTGCTGGAGAATGCGGTTATGGGCCAGGATAATGGAGTTTGAGCCATTGCTTGTAATATTAGTTAAACTGTTGAAAGGACTGATTCCAGCTCATAGTCACTCAGCCACAAACAGCTCAAGTGGTTGAAATATAGAGCTGGCCAAATATATTACACCTGACAATAAACATTGAAGTTGGCCATGCCCATTAAAGCTGACCCGTATACGTTGGGGCTGGCAATACATGTTGGGGCCGGCCATACACGTTGGGGCCGGCCATATTGTCATGATCCAGGGTGGATCTGACAGATTGAAAGCAAAAGTAACCTTTTTTTTTTCCTTTGGTTGTGTGCCAAAGTTTGCTCAGGGTTGGTTTTGTCCCCCGGTGGCCAGTATGGTCATTGCATTTGTGCGTAGAGATAGTTTGTCCCCCCGGTGGCCAGTATGGTCATTGCACTTGTGCGTAGAGATAGTTTGCACCCGGTGGTGGTTAGAGTAATTGCACGGGAATCACTAACAGGTGTGTTTGCTCTATAAAGGTGTGTCAGTAGTGCTCACTGACGTTGGTGATATTATTATTGTTGGGCTTTCCAACCATCCTGGGTGAAGGAAGGAGCTGGGTGGGGAGCTGGAGGAGAGTCCAGGGCGGCTCATTCAGAGTCCTGGAGTGGCAGCCATGGTGTCAGCGAGGAGTTTGTGTAAAGCATGGTGGAGTGGCAGCTATGGTGTCAGTGAAGAATTCCTGCAAAGCTTGGTGGAGTGGCAGCTATGGTGTAGAGCTGCACTCAGTTTGCTGGACTCGGTTGCTGGACTCTGTTGCTCCAAGGCGGCACTCAGTGCTGGACACTGTTGCTGTAAAGCTGCACCCAGGTGTTGGACACGGTGGAGGAAGATGCACTCAGGTGTTGGTCTCTGTTGCCAGGAGCAAGTGCATCAGAGCAAAGCTAAGTGTTTCCCGGTTTGTCACTTTTCCTCATGTTGGTGTTAGTGCAGCGGTGGGGCCCAGCTCCCTAGCAAGGGATAGGTGTAGGGTGTGCCAGGGCTACAGGTTCCTGAGCGGTGCCCGGTGCGGAACTGGCATAGGGAACGTTAGAAACGTTAGGGACACTGACTCAGGGGAGTGCAGGAGGTCTCCACGTCCCCCCGTTCCCTATCGCAGGGCCCTCCATTGTAAATATTTCCCTATCCTCTTTGTCTTGTTGTATTAGTTACCGGCCTGCGTGCCGCGTCACACTGGACATTTACACGTGCCGCGTCCTGTTGTTTCAGTTACCGGCCTGTGGACCATGTCACACAGGACGGGGCACGTGACACATACACGTTGGGACTGGCCATACATGTTGGGGCCGGCCATACACACTGGGGCTGGCCATAAACAATTGAGCCGGCCATACACATTGGAGCAGGCTCTACTCCTCGGCTGAGTGTTCCCATGTTCTCTATGAGTGATCTACAGACAGAATAATCTGGCAGTAACTTATGTCTGAGCCAAACAAAAAGATTATCCTGTGAAATTAGACTGGATACTTCTCTCCCCCAATATCATTTGTCGTCAGGTGAGTGAGAGTTGGAAGCCCCCATACACATTAGTTGGTTGGCCGATCCCTCCAAAATCAGCGAATTTGGCAGACTGTAATCCAATGTGTACAAGGGCCTTGGAAGTGATGTTTGATTATGTCTAAGCTTCTAAGTTGGCATCGACCTCCACTGTGACCACTTTTTGATACACACCAATGTACATCGATAAAGCAATACCTTAAGTTACAATCTCACAGTTCTAAAAAATGTTTGGGACACACCGAGATGATTAACAGCAGTCATCTGACATAAGTTCATCGGTCTCGTGTAACTCATTTCTATCATCTGGGTTTACCTTAGAATCTGGAATTTATTGCATTTGTTCATAAAAGTAATGGTACTTTTTATTATTTGTAATCAATGGAGAAACCAATCTTCTGTTGTTCTTCGGTGTTCATGCAACTTGTCCGGTTTCCCAGCAATCCAGTTTATATACATAAAGCTATATGAAAGACAACGGTTCAGACATCAACCTTATTTCAGAATTTAAAGCACAAAGTTGCTCCTGTTCATACTTCTGTATACAAAACCTAGAAAATATGGTTTAGGTTTAGAGCAACATGAGACTCTTTCAATGAAGCAATCTTAGAATTTACATTCTACGGGAAAAAAGAAATGTGTCATAACAAACAAAGAAGCAAGGTCAGACTATCGAAGTAACACAACAAATACATCAAGTACTGTTTTACACATCCTTATTATTCCCAGTTGTACCAAATAAATAATAAAAAAAGTTGCCTTTTGTTGGCAATCTGAAAAGAAAAACCTAATTTCCTTATGGGTAATGGCACACACGTACTTACTACACCCCGGTATAGCATACCGTATATAATAGCCGTTAACATAGCGCCACTCTCATAAGTGTAAGGATTGGGTTATTGGAGGGCGGAACCTGCTGATTCTTTGAAAAATATTAAAATCTAAGAAAAATGTCCTTAACTTTCCTTTTGGGTCAAGAAGAGTGATGACTAGTTTAAAAAAAATCCCGTTCTTTTATAGGGTGGTGTTCATGCTATAGGGGTCTACATGTAAAATTACCGTATGTAATCTGTATTGTGAGAAGTTGAAGTCCTTAAAAAAATGTGATACATGAAGACCTTACAAGGGTGACCTCAAAAGGACAGATGTCTTGCTAACACCAATAGTCAGTGACATATCTGGCGTAAAGTTGCCCACACACATTGGATGAACATAGGTGAAATTGGAATTATTTTTAATATTTTGACCAATTCAAAATGTCTGCCAAAAACATAACAGGCCAATTTGAATATTTTAGGTAATTGTTGACTGACACGGTGTGCATTTCGTTTGATCACTTTTTCAAGCTTGTCCCTGATCTGCTAGTTCATTTTGGCATGTTGAAGGTCGGATTGTTCATTTTATGCACGACTGATCAACGTTGAGGTGGTTAAGTTATCACTAGAGATGAGTGAATTTGTTCGTTTTTTGTCCCCGAATCCGATTTTGACATATTCATGCCATATTCAAACACTTAGTACAACAAATACCAGATTCATCATAGCATTAGCACCGGGTATACACACACCCTATAAGTGCGTTGAACCACTCCACTGTGAGATATGATAAAGCCAGAGAACCACAGGAGTTTTATGAGATAAAATAGTTTTTTATTAACATGTAGAAAAGATAAAAAAGCACAACACATGCATAGACAATGAATTAAATACACCAAAACCGGGACAATGTGATGCCACGCTCGCCATAATTAACAGTCATAATGATGTGACCCCAGTGATCAAACTCCCATGTCTAAGGATCCAAAAAAGACCAGACGTAAAATCCCATTGAGAGTAACTCCTAGTGCCTCAAAGAAAATCAGGCTTACCATATAGCCTGATTAACCTACTTAGTGGTAGGAGAAATCACCATATGAAAATAGAAGCACTTCCCCTCGAGAAAGCTAAACGCTGGTTGGCGAAACGCGCGTCGGGGTGTCCCGGGCTGCGGAGCGTGCGCTCCAATATGTGAGTACTCTCTGCTGTTCCCCAGGTTGTCTCTCCTACTTTCGTTCCCATTTCTGCTTCTGTGTATGTGTATGGCACACTTTAAGGCACCCGGACAAATTAAATACCCATAAAAGATATTCAAAAAATGTCTACTACTAATGCAACGCCACCAAAAAATATTCTATATAATAAAATATTTATTTCATGACAAAAATATTCAGTGAACAAGACATTTTATTCAAATTGAACATATCAATTTGGAATGGTTGCCTATTCATGAATTATAGGGATCTATTATGCACTAAGCACTTTATATTTTATTGCACTGATTATGAAATTTATATATGAATTATATGACACTATTATTTATGCACTAATTTAATAATAATGATATTTTCACATTTTGATGAATTTATGTTGCACTTTTTTATTTTTATTATATATATATATATATATATAATTTTTTTGGTGTCTTCTTCCCAGCCTTTTTTGGTTTCTTCATGTACCCCTGCGCACATGCATATCATGTATGTTTTTTAATGCTTAAATTTATTGCATTTGTGAAAAATTAATAGTAAAATTTTAACAAAAATTCTTGTTCACTGAATTTTTGTCATTAAATAAATATTTTATTATATAGAATATTTTTTGCTGGCGTTTCATTAGTAGTAGACATTTTTTGAATATCTTTTAAGGGTATTTAGTTTTTGTTTGATATTCATTATCCTGGTGATCATTTTGAAGCAATACTGGAATTTCTTTTTCATATAGGTGTCTACCCGGACAAATTAGACTTCTTTCGTGTAAACCTGCCAATAGCGACAGGTTCAGCTGAGGGTCTAATGTGTATGGGGGTGTTGACTGACTAATGGTTGGGAGAGAGGTAGAATGAGCATGTCCGATTTTGGACTGCCGATCGCATTGTTCTCCCAGAGGTAAGGCGCCCTGCCGGCCGTTATGACAGTCTTTGTCTTTCTCATTGACAACACACGAGCGCTCAACCATTAGAGCACCCTTGTGTATGGGAGAGTCGGCTGATATGGATGTTGGTCGAACGATGATATGGCTGTTGGCCGAACTATGCTTAGGCAGACAGCCATCTAATGTGTATGGCCAGCTCAACTCTATCATGGATCTCATTGGTTTAGACTTGTGAAGTGACTACAATCTTTCCAATAAAACAATTGCGTTCGTTACATAGAAATTTTACAACATATTGACCTATTTTCAACAGATTCCACGTTCTTTTGACCACACTAAGGCTTAATAGTTCCATCACGCAATAATCATTGGGCCAAGTGTTGCCCGTAAAATAGGCGTGAACCACTAAATTTTACACTTGGAAAACTAAAGTTGCTCGTTAAAAATCAAAAAGAACAAAACTTTGTATTGAGCCCCTAAGTAAGATTGCGCTAAAAACATTTGGCCAAAAACATTAAACAGAACCTTGGTCATCATCTCATTCTACTTTTGCCTGTTGACAAGACGTTGAACTTTGACATTAGTTTTATGTTGGCTACTAAAGAAAGAATCACTACTCTAAACAATTTTCTTTCTCATCCAACAAATAACAAAACATCAGACACATGTTACGGAGAAAACGTCAGATTTTTAGTCTGTTAACTTCAAGAAAGATAGAAATGCCTTAATGGAACCATGGGTGGTCAATTTCAGAAGAAAATAAAAGAAAAAAAACAGACTCTACTTTTATGTCAACAAATTGAAAAGTGCACTTCCCTCAACACTATCTGATTTGCAGTGGGTGATCGGATCTACAAAAGAGACGCTTGAAATGTTTGCTGTCATGGCGGTAACAGACAAGGTGACCTGACCTCTATCTCTGTAGGGCGATCCTGGCAGAAAATCAACTTAAAACTGTAGAAAGTTTGATAGCGATGCAACACTGCAAAGGACTTGGGAATAGAGGATATTTCAAGATTATTTTGAAGACCAGCAAAATTATAAAAAATGAAAAAACTAAATAAGAAAAAGACAAACAAAAAAACACCTGGAAGCCTTGGCCTACTCCAGGTATATTTGGACCATCGGATGGCCCCTGATTACCCCACCAATAGCTTGACTACCACTGAGCATTTTTATCCAAATCGACTTAGGTCTTCGAATCTCAGTAGACCCCAAGTTGGGCTTGGTTTTTCTTGGTGCCAGTCTCCAGCCCATTACAAATAGATATCTGTTTGGCCAAGTAGGAGTAAGCTGTTAAATAACAGAAGCTAAATATAACTTAAGGTGATCAACAATTCTAAAAAACTGACCATATCTATGGCTCAGGTCTTAAAAAACTGAAGATGATTCTGCAAACTGGATCTCTACTGATCCTTTAAAAGGGCTGATTGGAGAGCGTTCTGCTGGAAATGCATAACCACAGTGGGTAGATGTTAAGATAACACTTAGCACCTTCTTCATTAACCTTTCAGTTTTGATGGTGAGCAACCAAGAAAGAGAAGCTCTCTCTCCAATGGGACTCCCCTTACTCCATAACACAGTGACCAAAAAAACATGTTCTGCTCTCCACTATCAGCCAGGACATTGGGTCATCCAAGTTTAAGCTCTTGTGACATCATTATCGGTGACTGCCTGTTAGGCGTCGGATTCCTGCAGGGACACAACAGGAATCTAGAGCCTCACTGTCACGTGCCCAGTCCTGTGTGACACGGCCAGCAGGCCGGTAACTATTACAACAGGACACGGCATGTGTAATTGTCCAGTGTGACACGGCCCGCAGGCCGGTAACTAATACAACAAGACACAGGGGATAGGGAAACATTTACAACTGTGGGCCCTGCGATAGGGAACGGGGGATGTGGAGACCTCCTGCACTCCCCCAAGTCAGTGTCCCTAACACTCCTAACGTTCCCTATACAGGCTCCTCACCTGTCGCCGATCAGGATACCTGTCACCCTAGCAAACCCTACACCTATTCCCTACTAGGGAGCTGGGTAGTGCAGGCACTGGCCCCACCGCTGTACTAACACCAACATGAGGAAAAGTGACAAACAGGGAAACAATTAGCTTTGCTCTGATGCACTTGCTCCTGGCAACAGAGTCCAACACCTGAGTGCATCTTCCTCCCACCGTGTCAAACACCTGGGTGCAGCTTTACAGCAACAGCGTCCAGCACCCGAGTGTCGCCTTGGAGCAAAAGAGTCCAGCACCTGATTGCAGCTGTCCAGCAACAGTGTCCAGCACCTGAGTGCAACTGTCCAGCAACAGAGTCCCGGACCTGAGTGCAGCTTCCAGCAACAGAGTCCAGCAACTGAGTGCAGCTCTACACCATAGCTGCCACTCCACCAAGCTTTGCAAGAATTCTTCACTGACACCATAGCTGCCACTCCACCATGCTTTACACGAACTCCTCGCTGACACCATAGCTGCCACTCCAGGACTCTGACTGAGCTGCCCTGGACTCTCCTCAGCTCCTTCCTTCACCCAGGATGGTTGGAAAAGACCAACAATATCACCAACATGAGTGAGCACAACTGACACACCTTTATTGAGTAAACACACCTGTTAGTGATTCCCGTGCAATTACACTAACCACCACCGGGGGCAAAACTATTTCTAAAATCACCAGTGCAATGACCATACTGGCCACCGGGGGGCAAAACTATCTCTAAGCACCAAGTTTATAGAGAGAAAAAAAAAAAAGGTTACCAATGCTCTTATCTGACATGATCCAGCATGGATCATGACACTCACATGCTGCTCTGCAGCAAGCCATTCCTGAGGCTAAGTCCCTCTGCCGCTCCACTGAGCATGCTCACGAGACGATCTCCCATTGGAGGTCGGGAGTCACATGCTCAGGTCCTTCTCCAGATCTAATTGGTCCATCTCAGAGATTTGGAAGGTCCCGGCAGTGCACGGCTATAAAAGGCCCGCATGGCCGCTCGGCCTTGCGCTAGTATAGACTCTTCTTGTTAGATGTGTGAATGGTGATGGATGTATGATTCTGGTGACTGACTTATTAAGATTCTCCTCCCTCTAATATTACGCATGTGGATAGGGAACTATAGAAAGAGTCAGCGCCAGTCAGTGGCAAACCTTAGGCCACTGTGCACACCGCACCTCTACACTAGCGTCCGGTGGTGTCACGTCTCTCACGGCACTATCGCATAGTGGCTGTGTCTTCCGCCGCGCTGCATTCAGCAGCACTTACCGACATCCGCAGTAGTGACGCCGCACGCACGGTAGGTCTAGACGGACACCGACCTCAGCATAGGGCCCATGTTTATGTTTATGTCACATCGGGTGGCGTTTAACCCGTGCACGTTATACCGCCATATAGCGCATCTGCCATTATTCAGCAGCAGTGTTAACACCTTCTGCACAGTGGACCCCGAGCAGCAAACACTTTATTATTTATTTATTTAGTGCGTTCCGCCGTTCCTAACATTATACTAGCGCCAGGGTCTGGCTAGTAATGGCAGACCAGCAGCAGCTACTGCAGTACATTCGGCAGCTGGAGGACAGGTTGGCTGCTCTCGAGAGTGCCACCTCAGCTGCGAAGTTTACTGAGGCTGCTGTCCAGGCAGTCGCAGAGGCTGTCTCGAGTGTGTCCACGTCCATGCCAGCGCCGACAGTTTCCCGCCTCCCTTTACCCGATAAATTTTCTGGCGACAGTGCCTCCTGCAGGGGTTTCGTGAGCCAGTGCTCTATCCAGCTAAAGTTACTGGCCGCGCGATTCCCTACGGAATGGGCTAAGGTGGGCTTTATCGTTTCCCTTCTGTCGGGCAGGGCGCTGGAGTGGGCCACGCCACTGTGGGAGCGTGGTGACCCAAAGGTTCGGACCGCCGCTCAGTTCTTAACATCCATGAAGCAGGTCTTCCTAGGGCCACGGGTCACCCACGACACCTCTCTCCAGCTACTAGCGTTGACTCAGGGATCCCGCTCGGTCAGCCAGTACGCCGTTCGTTTCTGGACACTGGCTTCCTAGCTGGAATGGTCTGATAAAACCCTCATCCCTGTGTTCTGGAGAGGTTTGGCGGAGCATGTTAAGGATGCTCTACCAGAGAGGTTCCCGTAAGTCTGGCAGAGCTGATTGCCATTTCCACCCGCATCGATCTCCGTTTTTCAGAACGCAGGCTGGAGCGTGCTCAGTCCAGACGGAAGGTTAGCTTGGCTCCCAACCTCTTTGAACCTCTAGGCCCATCTGAGCCGGAGAGTTTACCTCCTGAGCCCATGGAGGTGTCCCGCGCCGGTCTCAATACGCATCCGGCACAAAGCTCCACATGCTGTTACCAGTGTCGACAGTCTGGTCACCCGGCTAACTGGTGTTCGCAGCAGCCGAAAAAAAAATCACGTCCACTGGTCATTGGTGGGGGGTCTATTCGCTATGGAGACCTTCTCCCCCAAACCGGCACTCCAAGGGACGTTAGATAGCTGTGATTCCTCTTGGGAGGTACGGGTCACGGTGGATTCCAGGGCAGAAGGGAACTTTATGTCTTCGTCCTTCGCCCAACAGCACGCTATCCTGTTGGTACCACTTCCTCGCCAAGTGCCCATCAGGGTGGTCAACGGGGCGACCTTATCATCCCAGATTACCCACCAAACAGCACCCCTTAGGCTCTCTATTTCACCGTCTCACCAGGAGACGCTTTCCCTGCTCATTATGCCAGAGGGCATCGATCAGCTGCTCCTCGGGGTTCCCTAGCTCCGTTGCCATTCCTCTCATAGAGTGGTCTTCAGGGAGAATACTGGGATGGAGCAAAAACTGTGTGGGAAGGTGCATGGGGGAAAGCATCCAAGTAGCCTCTGTGGAGGTGTCTGCGGATCTTCCCGCGCCCCCTACTGGGAATCTGAGGACCGTGGAATCGGTTGTCCTCGGGTCAGTGCCGCCAGGCAAGACCTTTGTCCAGCCTCACCTGCGGTCCAAGGTTCTCGCGTGGGCACACGCGTCCAGGGTGGGTGGTCACTTTGGCTACAAGCAGACCACAAAACTCCTGGCAAGGTCTTATTGGTGGCCGCACAGGGCCTGGGACACTAAAAAATACATTCAGGCATGCGCCTCTTGTGCTCTGAGCAGCTCCTCTAAACAGAGGCCGGCTGGGTTACTGTATCCCTTGCCGGTGGCAGACCGGGCAATGGAGGTTCGCGACAGTCTGGGTCGCACCCCGCATGTCACTCAAACCTCTAAAATGCGATTGAAGACGTCCGCCGACACACATCGTCGCCCCGCTCCAACTTCTGCTCCTGGCGACTTAGCCATCCCTGACGCCTTCCACGTGTCCCTTCTCAAACCTAGTCACATGTTCCGGTTTTCCGAGTCATCTGCCGGGGCATCAGACTTGTCTTCGGATGAGCCTGAGGCCTACGCCTCTGTGGGACATAAGGTGGTACGTGGCAAAAAACTTTATTTGGTGGATTGGAAGGCTCAGGAGGGAGGGGGCCCTAGGGGGGGTAATGTTAGGCGTCGGATTCCTGCAGCGACACAACAGGAATCCAGAGCCTCACATGCTGCTCTGCAGCAAGCCATTCCTGGGGCTAAGTCCCTCTGCCGCTCCACTGAGCATGCTCACGAGACGATCTCCCATTGGAGGTCGGGAGTCACGTGCTCAGGTCCTTCTCCAGATCTGATTGGTCCATCTCAGAGATCTGGAAGGTCCCGGCAGCGCACGGCTATAAAAGGCCCGCATGGCCGCTCGGCCATGCGCTAGTATAGATCTTCTTGTTAGATGTGTGAATGGTGATGGATGTATGATTCTGGTGACTGACTTAAGATTCTCCTCCCTCTGATATTACGCATGTGGATAGGGAACTATAGAAAGAGTCAGCGCCAGTCAGTGACAAACCTTAGGCCACTGTGCACAACGCACCTCTACACTAGCATCCGGTGGTGTCATGTCTCTCACGGCACTATCGCATAGTGGCTGTGTCTCCCGCTGTGCTGCATTCAGCAGCACTTACCGGCATCCGCAGTAGAGATGCCGCACGCACGGTAGGTCTAGAAGGACACCGACCTCAGCCTCGGGCCCGTGTCATGTGACCGGATACCGCGCGTACAATTTTGCTGAGACCTGTGAGTCTAACAGGCTCGGCGTTTATGTTTATGTTACAGCGCCTCTGTGAGCTAACAGAGTCCGCTCCAGGGCTGTGGAGTCGGAGTCGGAGTTAGTTTTGGTCGGAGTCGAAGTTGGTAGAAATGTACCGACTCCAGCTTTAAAAAAAATGTATTAATATTTCATAATTGAACTTTCATATGAATTTTATAAATGTTACTCAAATATATATGTTCTATCAAACTATGAACAACAGTGATAAGCAGTTCTGCTGGAGATAGAGACATTTCTTACTTCTTGTGTGTCACTGTTCTCCACTGCCCTTATCTAATCTTATACTTGGTTAACCTCATGCTGCCCCAACCCCCCTACTTACAATGTATGAAACTGAAAGTGAAAATGTGTTGCAAATTCTTAGTAGTAAAGCTCCTCCTCTAGACTAGATCATACTAGGTGTGCGTCTTCTAAGCATCTCACAGCTGCCTGCTACTCAGAAGAGGAAGACTGTAAGTAGTATTATCCTTTCAACAAACTTTGCATCAGTTAACTGTGAGTACATGAGGAATAATAACAGTATTACTGACCACTATATCAGTTGTACGACCTGGCAATAATTTTGTACAATTGTTTTTTGGAAAAACAATTGTCATTTGGATTGTGAATGCAGAATTAAAAACCTGAGAATGTCAAAGAAGCATCACATTAAATCAGCTGTATTTGAACATTTCACCATCACTCAAGATAGAAAACATTATGTCTGTCAGTGTATGACAAATGATCCAGATGAAAACAAATGCTGTGAAGCCAAGATGAGTGCATATTCAGGCAAAGATAAAAATGCTCCTACCAGAGCTTCTAATCTAAAGAGACATTTATAGCGCTTTCATCCAGAAGTAGAGTTGAGCGATACCGTCCGATACTTCAAAGTATCGGATCGGAATGGATCGGCCGATCTTTAAAAAAAGTATCGGTATCGCCGATTCCGATACCGGAAGTCCCATTCAAGTCTATGGGACTTCCGGTATCGGAATAAGAAAAACCCTGTTTTTGCCTTGTACAGCCTCTCTGGGGTCTGTACGGGCCTTTCGGGGGGCTGTGCCGGCCTGCCAGGGGGTCTGTGCAGGCTCCGGTGGTCTGTGCCGGCCTGCCGGGGGGCTGTGCCGGCCTGCCGGTGGTCTGTGCAGGCTCCGGTGGGCTGTGCCGGCCTGCCGGGGGGCTGTGCCGGCCTGCCGGTGGTCTGTGCAGGCTCCGGGGGGCTGTGCCGGCCTGCCGGGGGGCTGTGCCGGCCTGCCGGTGGTCAGTGCAGGCTCCGGGGGGCTGTGCCGGCCTGCCAGGGGGCTGTGCCGGCCTGCCGGTGGTCTGTGCAGGCTTCGGGGGTCTGTGCAGGCATCGTCCGATGGGACTACAAGTCCCATCGGGCGATGCCTGCTACCATGACAGTGATTGACACATTAGCCAATGATGGGACAGTAGTAGTCCCATCATCCGGCTAATGTGTTGAATGTAAAAAAAAAAAAAAAAAAAAAATTACATGCTACATACATGCTACATACATACAACATGCATACTACATACATACTACATACATGCTACATTCATACTACATACTACATACATGCTACATTCATACTACATAAATACTACATGCAACATACATACTACATATATACTACATACATACTACATGCATGCTACATACATACTGCATGCTACATACATACTACATGCTACATACCACATATATACTACATACATACTACATGCATGCTACATACATACTACATACATACTACATGCATGCTACATACATACTACATACATGCTACATGCATGCTACATGCATGCTACATGCTACATACATAACACATATATACTACATGCATGCTACATACATACTACATGCTACATACATACTACATGCATGCTACATACATACTACATGCATGCTACATACATACATATATACTACATGCATGCTACATACATACTACATGCTACATACATACTACATATATACTACATGCATGCTACATACATACTACATGCTACATACATACTACATATATACTACATGCATGCTACATACATACTGCATGCTACATACATACCACATATATACTACATACATACAATACATTCATACAATACATACATAGACATACAGTACATATAACATAGAGTAACATACTTACCAATACTTGTCACATTGTTCCCCGAAGCCATTGTCTTTTCCGGAATAAATATTAACATAACAAACCACAAAAATAATCACCCACGATCCGAAGCAGTCCACGAGTGTGTCCCACGACGATCTTGGGTAGAGAACTGCAGCATCAGATGATGCTGCCGTTCTCTACGGGCTGCAGGAATCCAATGACGGAAGGTAGGTGTCCTTCCGCACTGTATTCCTCCGCCACTTAAAAAAAAAAAAAGTCCCTAGTCTCACTTTATGCCATTGCTGTGTGGGATACTTGCGGTATCGGAATGCTCAACACTATCCAGAAGTACTGAAAGCAGTGGATGAGAAAGACTGCATCCAAACCAATGAACCAGTGCCCAGCTCTTCCAGCCAAACAAAGGAGCAGAGAACTTTGCAGCCATCAGTTGCAAGATATTTTGTCAGTGACAAAGTTACTGTGACAATGACAGTAGATACATTTAAAAAACAGATCATAGAGCTTGTTGTAAAGGATAGTGTGCCTATTTCATTATTTTCACGACCAGCTTTTATGTGTCTGAATGGGGAAATGGCCCGCAAGCTTGGTGTTTCTCTGGAGAGAGAGAGTATTAGAAAATTAGTAATCGAAGAAGCTTTTAAACAAAAGGAAGAACTTAAAAAAACTCTCAAGGGACGCTTTCTGTTTCTTAAAATAGATGCCTGCACACGTCACAGAGTGAACTATTTTGCCATCAATGTCCGATTTGTTTGTGACAAAAATGAAATAGTTACCAAGACATTGGCAGTAAAAGACACCAAAGCTCATCACACCAGTGAGTTTCTCCAGGTCTTGGTGGAAAAGGTTCTGCAAGACTATGAACTTAAAAAAGAGCAAGTTCTTTCTGTCGTAACTGACAATGCTTCAAATATGATAAGTACTATTAAGCTAATGAATGAGAGTAATGATGGTGACCAGCAGCTAGAAGAACATTCTGGGTCCACAGACACAGAAATGTTTGAAATAGAGGAACACAGTATTGTAACTGAGGAGCAAACTGAAGTTGCTTCAGATGAACAGCAACATGATAGTTTAGATGATCTTGTTGAAACTGTGTCAATATGTTCTTTCATTCATCACATGCGCTGTGTTGTGCATATGCTACAGCTGGCTATAAGAGACAGTCTGCAAGAAGGACATGCTGCTGCACTGATTGGCAAGGTGAGAAAATTGGCTACTGTTGCCAGAACCCCTAAAGTTGACTCAATTTTGAAGAGACGTGCTGGAAAAGGGGCAATTATTGATCAAGCCACACGATGGGGCAGTACTTACTTAATGATTCAGCGCTTGGTTGAACTGAAAACCTTTCTTGTAGACATGGCTAACCCTCAACTGACGCTAAATGAAAGTCAGTGGAATCAGGCGACTGAGCTGGAAAAATTGCTAGAGCACCCATTTACAGTGACTAAAAAATTACAAGCAGAGGACTTAACTCCAGGTATTTTCTTAAAGGAGCGGAAGAACCTGATGTTTCGCCTGTCCCAAAGAGGAGGGTTAATTGCAAGTGGCATTGCTACATCAATGAAACGGAGAGAGGAGCTACTATTACAAAATAACATTCTTTTGACAGCTGTTTATGTAGACCCAATGCATCGGATTCTTCTAGATGATCAACAGCTAAGTAAAGGAAAAGAAGCTCTGTTTGAAATAGCAGTAAGGATGAAAGGGTTGCAGAACAGTCAGGAGGAACAAGAAGAATTTGGTCGTCCTGCCACATCTTCACCCTCATCATCAACTGATGAAGAATTTAATTTTGAAAAATATTTGGATCACAAGGACCGTGCAAAGCGTTCCCGCATAGAAGAAGAGTCATCCCCATCAAGGAACACAGCCAGTACATTTCAGCAGAATTTTTCATGTGCACTAAAAGAAATTGAGAAATTTGACCGTTCATCAAAAATAACAGTGCAACAAGCGATTCCTCTGTATCCTGACATTGTCAGAGATGTTGCCCGAGTGGTTACTGCTTTGCCACCAACACAAGTTAGTGTAGAGAGGTTGTTCTCTGCTCTCAAAATAATTAGATCAGATTTGAGGGCATCCATGAAGGAGGATCTGACAGAGGCAATACTTTTTCTGAGGACAAATTTATAGATTTCTTCTTATTAACTGCATAAAAGTGTTTATTGCATATTTACTTACAGTTTAGAAAAGTTTATAAAAGTTATTTGCTATATTCTAATTGTATTCTAATAAATGTAGTTTTTGCTCTAAGTGGTCTGATTACTTATATGATGGTGAGAAACTGAATAAGCACGATGTTTAATATTTTACAACAGTAAATTTGTTGTTATGAATTGGCCATTTATGAAGGAGTCGGAGCCGGAGTCGGAGTCGGAGCCTGATAAAATCCAAGAGTCGGAGTCGCAACTGTGGCTTACCGACTCCACAGCCCTGGTCCGCTCAGCGCACATCGGGTGGCGTTTAACCCGTGCGCGTTATACCGCCATATAGCGCATCTGCTATTATTCAGCAGCAGTGTTAACACCTTCTGCACGGTGGACCCCGAGCAGCGAACGCACTTTATTATTTATTTATATAGTGCGTTCTGCTGTTCCTAACACTGCCCTTCCTGTCACTACTTATGGCGCCGCGCTCAAGTTCTGTGCCCTCTGGGATTAGTAGCTCCATTCTAGCTTGGAGATCGAGATTTAACTTGTTAGTATTTTCTTCCTTCTGGGTGGTCTGGGTGGGACTCCAAGCTATTTAAGCCCCTGAAACCCTGCTGTCCACTGCCAGTTATAATTTAACTAGCTTCAGTGAACTTCTGGTTATCCTGCTTGTATTCCCTGTAAACATTCTTGATTTTGACTTTGGCTTGGTTTTTTGACTACTCTCCTGCCTTACGATTTTGTCCCTGCACTGACCTCCTTTTTCTAATCAGGCTACTGGACCATTCTCTTGCCTCTCGTTCACTCCAAAAGACAATAGCCCTTCCATGAAAGTAATTCAGTGGACACCATTGTAAAATGAGAACCCTATACAGGGGTTAAAGGGTGAAGGAAAGAGTTCCTCTGTAATCTGCCAGAGTGACTCATGCCAAGTCTGTCCAACTTTTTTGAGGTGTTACAGATTTTTTTTCTTATTGGTACTAAGCCACCCCTGTCCATTGCTTCTTATTTGTTTTTCAGTTTAGATTAACTGGAGTGATAGGAGATGATTTCCAATACTACAAATAAGTGTGGTGGCTCAGTGGTTAGCACTGTTACTATGCTGCTCTGGGATCCCGGACCTGAATCTGGCAAAAGCCAACATCTGCATGGAGTTTTTCTCATCTTGGACAACCCTTTTCAGGTCAATGCACCTTGACCATGCACTCAAGACCTTCTAAATCCACCTGGGACCATGAGAGTCATGGCGTTCTAACCCAAGTAAGTGGTGTTTTTTATTCTACATGTCCAATCAACATGTCTTAATACACATTTGTGGCAAATTCCCCTTAAACACCATCCTCAATGGATGATGTAAAATACTAAACAAACCCTCCAGACGGAGAACTGTTAAACTATGCCATGATCAATAATTAATCACAATATAAGTTTTTACACTGAAAAGCCTTTTACCAGCCCAGTAGGAGTCGTGAATAAACTGCACAGCAAATTGTCGTTTCTACTGAGGATATTTGAGGTTTTGTGAGTATCCGCGCCGATTATTCCACATGCTCATCTTCACCATTACCGTGCTGATTTTCACTTTTCTAATAATATCCCAATTACAATTTCCATTTACTTTAACCCCGCTGTCATGGGTAAAACAAAGACCCTTATTGGCTTTCACACGTTGTAAAATGCATACCACTAATTTCATGTATAATAATAAAATACATAGCCAGGAACATGGATTAGCAAAAATACCATAGTTATGGTTAGGGACAGTCTCCATAAAATCTGAATAGCACCAAAGAAAAAATGTGGGAGCTTAAATCTCTTCAAATAAATAGGTCAAGAATGAAATAACAAAGTGTACCAGGGTCCCGTTATCATCAAAAATATAAAAATATCTTTATTGCATATTAAATAGACAGGACATGATGAAATATCATATAACACACATTACAAAAAATGACCAGAAGTATATATAATGTCATCATCAAGCGGGCAATGATACAACCGTATTAACAGCACAGAGGACATGTAAAAAATGGATGCTACATAATAATAAAGGGAATGAGCCCCTATGTATAGAGGAAAGTGCAAAAAAAAGGCACCACCAGTAAAAGGTGGCAAGCAAGTGCTATTAAGCCACAGAATGCAATGAATCAAGAGCCCTCAAAAACAGACAAGTCTATAAAGAGCATCCAGCGAAAGATGTAGATATAATAAATTCCATAAAATGGATGTCCCTGTGCCGCAATAAATCTCCGACGCGCGTTTCGCACCTTGCTTCCTCGAGGAACTTTTTTGCACTTTCCTCTATACATAGGGGCTCATTCCCTTTATTATTATGTAGCATCCATTTTTAGGTGCTCAATATATGGGTTCCCTGTTCCCATTGTTTACATGTCTTCTGTGCTGATAATACAGATGTATCATCGCCCGCTTGATAATGACTTCTGGTCATTTTTTTTTAATGTGTGTTATATGATATTTCATCATGTCCTGCCTATTTAATATGCAATAAAGATATTTTTATATTTTTGATAACGGGTCTTTCGTACACTCTTATTTCATTCTTGACCTATTTATTTGAAGAGATTTAAGCTCCTACATTTTTTCTTTGATGCTATTCTAATTTCATGTATACTGTGGATACTAACCACAATCACAACTTGGCTAAGCACCAAGAATGAAATAGTAGATTTTCACCACATACTGTGCATCATACATATGAAAGGTGGTATATAGGATGGATCATTTATCCATACTGTTAATTTGACAGACTGAGAAAAACATTAGCGAGAATCACTTTTTTCTCAGTGTGGTTATTGGAATTGACCCTAAAATCTTTAATCTTTCCCACCATTCATTGTGATTTGATAGTGTGCATGTGTTTACCCCATGTCGCCTTTTTTGTAGGGTGTTTGTCCTTGTAACTTATAATTAGTGTTTTATATGATGTGTTAATATGCAAATAAACTTTTTGATACATGTTTAATTTATTGTATAGAACTCCATTTTTTGGAATTCATATATCATTGGAGTTTACAAGCATCTTGTTGAGACTTAATATTTGAGTTTATTTCCACTGTGCTCTGAACTTGCAGGTCCATATGCAGTCACTGTGGTCTGAACATGTAGGCCCACAAGCAACAACTGAGATCTGAATTTTCAGGTCCACATGCAGCCATTGTGGTCTGAACATCCAGGTCCACATGCGGCAACTGAGGTCTGAACATGCAGGCCCACAGGCAGGAACTGAGGTCTGAACATGCAGGTCCACATGAAGTTACTGTGGTCTGAACATGCAGGTTCACATGCAGCAACTGAGGTCTGAACATGCAGGTCCACATGCAGCCAATGAGGTTTGAACTTGTAGGTCCACATGCAGCCACGGTGCTCTGAACTTACAAGTCCACAAGCAGCCACAGTGATGTGAACATGCAGGCCCACAAGCAGCCACTGTGATCTGAACTTCCAGGTCCACATGCAGCAACTGAGGTTTGAACATGCAGGCCCACAAGCAGCAACGGAGGTCTCAACATGTAGGCCCACAAGCAGCAACTGAGGTCTGAACATGCAGGTCCACATGCAGCAACTGAGGTCTGAACATGCAGGCCCACAAGCAGGAACTGAGTTCTGAACATGCAGGTCCACATGCAGTCACTGTGGTCTGAACATGCAGGTTCACATGCAGCAACTGAGGTCTGAACATGCAGGCCCACAAGCAGGAACTGAGTTCTGAACATGCAGTCACTGTGGTCTGAACATGCAGGTTCACATGCAGCCACTGTGCTCTGAACTTACAAGTCCACAAGCAGCCACTGTGATGTGAACATGCAGGCCCACAAGCAGCAACTGAGGTCTGAACATGCAGGTCCACATGCAATCACTGTGGTCTGAACATGCAGGTTCACAAGCAGCAACTGAGGTCTGAACTTGCAGAACCACATGCAGTCACTGTGGTCTGAACATGCAGGTCCACAAGCAGCCACTGCGCTCTGAACTTGCAAGTCCAAAAACAGGCATGAGAAAGAAGGCAGATCTTAAAAACAAGAAAAATATATTTAGAGATTTTGACTAGCTGACTTGAAAGAGCACATTTAGCTTTTAAGATGCTATCTGAAGTTATTTAGAAGATGTATTCCTGACCTGGCAGGTGCCACATACTTAGGTCAGCTGAAGAATGGTTGAAAAATGCTGTTGCTGTTTATTATACAGTTTTTTGAGCCAAAGATAGCAGTGGATTTTGGAAGACTGACAAATAAAAATGACTTCTCCTTGTTGGATACATTTATAGTCTTGTCTTAGGGGCCCTAAAGGAGCTTTCTAATTTCAGAAAGTGATGGACTATTGCTTTACGACTGGTGGGAATTAGACCTTTGGGACTTCCATCGGTCCTAAGAATGAAGGGATGCTGTGCTGGTGTAACAAGAATGGGGTGTGCGTGTTCATACATGAATATGTATAGTATAGAAACATAGATCCCGGGGGACACGCTCCGTGACTGCAAAGCCTTGAGACAAGAATAAATAAGTAGAGTCTATGCCCAGCAGCTTTAACAACTCTTGGCCTTGGCTTTGAGGCTAAAATTTCCAAAGGAAGAAAATAAAACATGGATGTCAAAAGCAAGACAAAACATTTAAAGCAAAGCGTCATCCGAAAATAATCAATACCAGATTCGGTAGGCATCTCGTGTATATATAGATAGTATCCATCAATGACAATAAGTAATAGTGATGGCATCCTTCCTACCTCCCTGCACGATGACCTCTGCACAGATCACAGAGCATGACAACACTGTCCCACAGAAGTTAAATAAAGCATTTCAAAACAGAAGTACGAATAGAGAAAAAATGCAATAAAATATATTATATAGATTAGAGAAAAAAGAATATAAATCAGGAAAAGGAAAGTAAAATTGATATAGTGTTATGTCTGGTGCAACTTTTCGAAGGGGGAGGCATGACAGTGGTATTCCCAAAACACCAAAGTGATTTCCTGTGTTAAGCAGCCCCCTCTTGGTGTATAACGTCGTATATATAGTAAATATTTTTCTGAAAATAATTCCATTTTGGATCACGGATAGCTTCGGCAACAGTGACAGAGCACAACAGCTCCCGCCTGGTGACATAGTCAGCGAAATAAGACGGGCGCTCTGCTGCTGCGGCTCCCTCCTCCCCCTCGACACATTTTTAGCTTCAACTTATATCTCATTCAAAAACGCTTTCCTCCTGCTAGTGCTGCAAAGGGCCCGGCATGCCACCTGTCATTCCAGCAGATGTGCGTAACAATGCTCCTTTCAGACGGCACAGACAACAACTTCAAACCTCGGCGCCCTGCACAAACCCCAAGAACAGTTTAGGATATATTTTTTATTACATACGCAGCTCATCTGATAATACAAATTGTACTTTTACCCTCCGATTGAATGGGTAATATTAGGAATAAAAAAAAGATTTGGCCTAGATCAGATACATGTTTTGATATCAGAAGTGACCACATGTAAAGATGTGTTTCTACTGATCCAAGAACGAGTAATCGATTGATCAATCAATTCGCAGGTTGGTAAACAGATAGATGCGAGATAAAAAGGAATAAAATACACGGGCAGTGTCCATCCGAACTCTTTACATTTTATACAAGGATCATGATCCATTGGGAATGATATCTGTAAGTGGAAGTGTTTAGAGACCGCAACAACTCAGCCATGAAGTGAAGACAAGGTATGGGTCCACCAAGTGCTGAGGAGCAGATGGTATAAAAGTCACAAAAGCTTTGCTGACTCAATAACTGCAGAGTCCAGACCTCCTCTAGCATTAACATCAGCACAAACATGGCTTCATGACGAAGCAGCTGCATTCAGACTTACATTACCAAGCACAATGCCCAGCTTCTAATGGAGTGGTGTAAAGCTGCCACCACTGAACTCTGCAGGAAGCGTGTTCTGTGCAGTGATAGATCACACTTCTCTATCTGGCATCTGATGGACAGGTCTGGGTTTTGATGAATACTAGGAGAACCAGGGATGTACATAGAAATCATGGGGCCCCATAACATAAGTTCTCTTTGCTCCCCCACCCGAAAAAAAAAAAAAAAAAAGTAACATCTGTCAGGGTCACAGAAAAGCATATCTCACAACTTTGCAGTACCTTACAAAGTCATCTTCCTGCTATATAGTCCTCCAACCAGTATTATGGGCACCACATGGTCTTCCATACAGTATTATGGGCACCACATAGTCCGCCATACAATATTTTGGGCACCACATGGTCTTCCATACAGTATTATGGCCACCACATAGTCCACCTTACAGTATTATGGGCACCACATAGTCCTGTTTACAGTATTATGGCCACCACATAATCCACCTTACAGTATTATGGGCACCACATAGTCCTCCATACATTATGGGCCCCACATAGTCCTCCATACAGTATTATGGGTACCACATAGTCCTCCATACAGTATTATGGACGCCGCATAGATCTCCATACATTATTATGGGCACCACATAGTCCTCTTTACAGTATTATGGCCACCACATAGTCCGCCATACAGTATTATGGCCACCACATAGTCCACCTTACAGTATTATGGGCACCACATAGTCCTGTTTACAGTATTATGGCCACCACATAATCCACCTTACAGTATTATGGGCACCACATAGTCCTCCATACAGTATGGGCCCCACATAGTCCTCCATACAGTATTATGGGTACCACATAGTCCTCCATACAGTATTATGGACGCCGCATAGATCTCCATACATTATTATGGGCACCACATAGTCCTCTTTACAGTATTATGGCCACCACATAGTCCGCCATACAGTATTATGGCCACCACATAGTCCACCTTACAGTATTATGGGCACCACATAGTCCTGTTTACAGTATTATGGCCACCACATAATCCACCTTACAGTATTATGGGCACCACATAGTCCTCCATACAGTATGGGCCCCACATAGTCCTCCATACAGTATTATGGGTACCACATAGTCCTCCATACAGTATTATGGACGCCGCATAGATCTCCATACATTATTATGGGCACCACATAGTCCTCTTTACAGTATTATGGCCACCACATAGTCCGCCATACAGTATTATGGCCACCACATAGTCCACCTTACAGTATTATGGGCACCACATAGTCCTGTTTACAGTATTATGGCCACCACATAATCCACCTTACAGTATTATGGGCACCACATAGTCCTCCATACAGTATTTTGGACACCGCATAGATCTCCATACATTATTATGGGCACCACATAGTCCTCCATACATTATTATGGGCACCACATAGTCCTCCATACAGTATAATGGGCACTACTAGTCCTCCATACAGTATCATGGGCCACATATAGTGCTCCATACAGTATTATAGGTACCACCATCCTCCATACAGTATTATGGACACGGCATAGTCCTCCATACAGTATAATGGGCCTCATATACTGATCCATACAGCGCTGGTCAGCTGCCATTGGCTGTATACCACTGAGGAGAACGTTGCCCACCTGACTGCATTGTGCCCTCTGTACAGTTTGGTGGAGGAGGGATAATACTAATCGATTTGATATCAGGGGTCGGCCTCAGCCCCTTACATGTACATGAGGTCCTAATATGTGCAGTTTCTATTCACTGATCACTGAAGAATATTGACAAAGGCCAAAGCTAAAAAAAATGGGGCTTAGAATTTAGAATTAGCGCGGACACCTTCTGACAGCAGTTACTTCTTCTTCAAGAGTCAAAATGTGAGCACAAAATGATGGCATAAAAACAAATTGTTGCATTTATTCCAGGAAAAGTATTTACAGAGATGAAGACGATAATGGAGAGATCTGCAGAATCTATCAGTGTTCTGTTAGAAGTGCTGCATCAAATGCCATTAAGCATGACGGTGTGAATACATATTCTCGTAATGTACGAAAGGTTAAGAGATGAAGCAGTAATCATAAAATCAGCAGCTGTTGGCTCCCAAGCCTGACATCAATCACAGGCTGCAGTCGACAAGCTCCTCAATGCTACAGAAAGACTGGATCCATGGGGTCGGGGGAGGAAGAGGGAGGAAGAAGAAAAAGAAAGGAGGAGGATGAAGAAGGAAGAAGAAAAAGAAAGGAGGAGGATGAAGAAGGAAAAAGGAGGAGGAAGAAGGAAAAAGGAGGAGGAAGAAGGAAAAAGGAGGAAGAAGGAGAAAAAAGAAGGAGGAAAAAGGAGGAAGAAGAGGGAGGAAGAAGAAGGAAGAAAAAAAGGAGGATGTAAAAGGAGGAAGGAGGAAAAGAAGGCGGAAGAAGGAGGAGGAAAAAGAAAGAGGAAGAAAAAGAAGGGAGGAGGAAGAAGAAGGAAAAAGGAG
This sequence comes from Dendrobates tinctorius, assembly GCF_039654945.1. NCBI lineage: Eukaryota > Metazoa > Chordata > Amphibia > Anura > Dendrobatidae > Dendrobates > Dendrobates tinctorius. The sequence goes on along the minus strand of NW_027361695.1, from coordinate 9,810,674 downwards.
GAGGATGAAGAAGGAAAAAGGAGGAAGAAGAAGAAGAGAAAAGGAGGAAGAAGAAAGAAGAAGAAAAAGAAAGGAGGAGGAAGGAGGAAAAAGAAGTAGGAAGAAGGAGGAGGAAAAAGAAAGAGGAAGAAAAAGAAGGGAGGAGGAAGAAGAAGGAAAAAGGAGGAGGATGAAGAAGGAAAAAGGAGGAAGAAGAAGAGAAAAGGAGGAAGAAGAAAGAAGAAGAAAAAGAAAGGAGGAGGAAGGAGGAAAAAGAAGGCGGAAGAAGGAGGAGGAAAAAGAAAGAGGAAGAAAAAGAAGGGAGGAGGAAGAAGAAGGAAAAAGGAGAAAGAAGAAGAGAAAAGGAGGAAGAAGAAAGAAGAAAAAGAAAGGAGGAGGAAAAAGGAGGAAGAAGAAGAGAAAAGGAGGAAGAAGAAAGAAGAAGAAAAAGAAAGGAGGAGGAAGGAGGAAAAAGGAGGAAGAAGAAGGAGAAAAAAGAAGGAGGAAAAAGGAGGAAGAAGAAGGAAGAAGAAGGGGATGGAAGAAGGAGGAAAAAAAAGGAGGATGTAAAAGGAGGAAGGAGGAAAAGAAGGCGGAAGGAGGAGGAAAAAGAAAGAGGAAGAAAAATAAGGGAGGAGGAAGAAGAAGGAAAAAGGAGGAGGATGAAGAAGGAAAAAGGAGAAAAAGGAGAAAAAAGAAGGAGGAAAAAGGAGGAAGAAGGAGAAAAAAGAAGGAGGAAAAAGGAGGAAGAAGAGGGAGGAAAAAGAAGGAAGAAGAAGGGGAAGGAAGAAGGAGGAAAAAAAAGGAGGATGTAAAAGGAGGAAGGAGGAGGAAAAAGAGAGGAAGAAAAATAAGGGAGGAAGAAGAAGGAAAAAGGAGGAGGATGAAGAAGGAAAAAGAAGAAAGAAGAAGAAGAGAAAAGGAGGAAGAAGAAAGAAGAAGAAAAAGAAAGGAGGAGGAAAAAGGAGGAAGAAGAAGGAGGAAAAAGGAGAAAAAAAAGGTGGAAAAAGGAGGAAAAGGGGGAAGGAAGAAGGAGGAAAAAGAAGGAAGAAAAAGAAGGGAGGAGGAAGAAATGAGGAGGAAGAAGAGGGGAGGAAGAAGAGGGGAGGAAGAAGGGAGGAGGAAGAAGGGAGGAGGAAGAAGAAGCTGGCAAAGTGATAAAGAACAGTAACTCCAGGCAGACAATTCTCCAACCTTTCCTCTATTGTCCTGTCTGAAAACCCCTCCCGCTTGCTATGTCACTACTTACATGCAATTTTTTCTTATGTTTTTTTTTCTAATGTTTCATGGAGTTGTCCCCGATTTCTTCCAGAAGCGGCACCACACCCATCTAGAGGTTCTATCAAGAATTGCAGCGCTGCTCCACCGAAGTGAATGGCGATGCTTTGCAATACCACTCATGACCTGTAGACAGCTGTGGCAGAGTTAATGGAAGAATGCAGCCATGGTTTTTCTAATACTCCAAAAATGATTACAATGTCTTTGATTCAAGCTAAATCAAGCCATAATTAAGTGAGTTGCCCATCTTTGGGGAGCACTTTTTTTCACTTAAATGCATGTATTTGAAAGTAAATATGTTTTTTTCCAATTAATATGTTTTTTTCATTAAGGATTTTCCATCGTTTGCCTTCTATAGCCTTTGAGTTACACTATTCCAGAATGAGTTAACAGAATCCTTAAAGAGAATCTGTTGGCAAGTTTTTGTTATGCAATCTGAGAGCAGAATGAGGAAGGGGCTGAGACACATATTTCCGGGATGTGTCACTTACTAGGCTGTGTGCTGTTGTTTCAACATTATGGAAGTTTTATCACCAGGAGATTATCACTGTCATGACCACATCTGACATGAGCCCTGGTGTGACCATGCCCCCTCCTCTGATATATACATTGCACACAGAAAACTGTGGTGTGGGCTGGGTTAGCTTTCTGAGCTCTGCTACATGCTACATCTAAAAACTGATTGTATCACAACTGCTGCACCCAGTAAACTAAGTGACACATTGCAGGAATCAGGGTCTCTTTTCCTACATTATGCTGCTCTGAGATGGAGTAGCAAATACTTGGTGATAGATTCCCTTTAAGTGAGTGTGTTCTGACTTTTATATCTATCTTTCTCTGAGTGCCCTTGTGCTGATTCATGACAACAGACCACATCAAAGCTGAATGTGTCAGTTGGTGGTGTGGGAGGGAATAATAAGCCTGTAAAAGTCAAATGGTGAAATATTTGTTTTTTAAAGGGAATCTGTTAGCATATTTTGCTATTTAATCTTAGATCAGCCTAATGTATGGGCTGAGAGCCTGATTCCAGCAATGTGTTACTTACTAGACTGGGTGTAGTAGTTTCAGTACAATCAGTGCTTTATCAGCAGGAAATTATTAGTGCAGGACTAGGTATTATGTGCAAGCCAGTCCAGCTAAAATCAATAACCCCGCCCCCATCACTAATTGGAAGCTTGCTGACACAATACATGTGAATCTGCCAATCAGGGGTGTGGGTGGGGTTATACACAGCTCAGCATTCATACCATTGCTACATCTACTGCAGAAAAAACAGATTCTTTCTATCCAAACTGTAGCAAGCAGGAGAGTAAGGCCTCTTTCACACATCAGGTTTTCGCCGTCAGGCGCGATCCGGCGCTTTTGACAGAAACCGGATCCGGCGAAATGCAATGCTGGATCCGGTTTCCCCCCCATTGACTTGCATTTGCGCCGGATGGCCATGCGTTTCATCCGGTTTTCGCCGGATCCGGCAATGTGTCGCAATGTGTCGCGATCCGGCGTCTGGAAAAAACGTCTACTGTAACGTTTTTTGTCTCCGGCGAAAAAGCCGGACACGCCGGATCCGGCGCGTCCGGCTTTTTCACACAATGAAAGCCTATGAGCGCCGCAATGCGCCGGATCCGGCGAAAGCTGGATCCGGTGGCCGGATCTGGTTTTTTTGGTCTGAGCATGCTCAGTAGCTCTGCCCACAGGAGATATATAAAAGCAAGACAATGGGACCCTCAGCCACACCCAACATGCCACCCAAGCCAAGAACCAGGAGCAGGAGAAGGCATCTGCAGCAGCAGCACCATCAGCACCACCCCAAATGGAGCAGCATGCTGAACGGGAGGGGAGTCCAGAAGCAGATGAGAGACGGTAATTATCAAATCCCCCATTCCTCCAAACTAGGGCCATGGAATATCAAGATATTCATTGGCCCTTTGTTTCTCTTTATTCAACAGCCGCCAAAGAGATGCAGCAGCAGCAGCAGAAATGGCATCACTGGCAGCAGCAATACCCACAGCCATGGAGTCTGGCCATCAACAGGACAGCACATCTTCTTCTGGGAGCCCTCCCTCGCATCGTCAGCGTTTGACGGTAAGTTTTTATTTCCAAAATCCATCATCTCTGTAATATATGTCTATTCATTGCCTTTTATTTCAAAACAGGAATCACAAGATGAAGAGGAGCTCCCAGAAGAAGAAGGAAGGGGTGGACAGACACCTGGAGTGGGCTCACAATTCGTAAGTTTTTTGCATCAAACGCAGAAACACAACATCACACTACACACAACACATAGAAAACAATGTTCTGCAGACCACACACAGCAAACAAATGCCTACATCCAAAGACATAACATTTTTTGTTTTCTTCTCTAGTCTTCCCAATCTGGTGCTCGGCCAAGAGGTCCTCGCAGTGCCTCCCAGGGTCGTCGGCGACAGCAACGCGGCGGTCACCAGCGTGTAAGTATAAATATTTTTGCTTTGTTTTTTTGCACTTTTTATTTCATTTCTTTTGTGGAGGCTAATTATGTTATTTTTGTCTTTTTCTTTAACAGCCTTCACAGCGTGCTCCAGACTCTGACGGTGAGGATGGAGGGATTGATGTGGACCGCCTCATCGATCTCGTCAGAGAAAGGGAGCCGCTCTGGAATATGGCTGACCGCCGCCATGCTGACCTTATCGTTACCCGACGACTCTGGGAGGAAATCTGTTCTCTCCTTGTGGGCCGCTGTGAGGACCTCGAAGCTCGGGCCCAGATTAAAGAGCGTAAGTATATACAGTACCGGTTGCTTGATGTAAACCAGTGTTTCCCGAACTCCAGTCCTCGTGGTCCCCACGGATCATGTGTTCAGGATTTCTATTTACTATGGAAATCCTGAAAACATGACCCCTGGGGACCATGAGGTCTGGAGTTTGTGAAACACTGATGTTGTATACTAACCACTTTGTCCTTTCTCGTTTCAGGGAACAGAATTGTGAATCGGTGGTGGTCTGTGAGGGATCGTTTCAAGAAGGAGTTCAATAAAGAGATGCGGGCCCCGAGTGGATCTGGAGGACGCAGGAGCAAGTACAAGTACGCACAAGCCCTGTCGTTCCTCCGGGAAACAATGGTCACCAGAAGGTAAATATTACACACCACATGTGAAAAAAAATGTTAGATGTAACTTTTTTTTTCAGCCAGGGCCATACCATGTCAGTATTTTAATTGTTTTTTTTTCTCTTTATTCCACAGCACGGTGAGCAGCACTCGGGAGCCTGCACGATTGGACCCTTCTGAGGCGATCCCTGAGGAGACCGGCACCGAGGGACACTTCGACCGCCCCGGTACATCTGCACCTTCCCAGCCTTCCCACACATTCGACCCATCTGTCCCATCCACCAGCACAGGAGCATCGTGGCCGCCTACATTACATGAAGCTGCTGGTGAGGAGATCGCTTTCCCTTTACCCCACCCTTCTGCCCCTGCCGCCTCTAGTACACCTGCGGGTACTGGGCGGCAGCGGCAGAGGGGTCAGGAAAAGAGTTATGCGCCAGAGTTCTTGCATCTGAATGCATCTTTCCAGAACTGTCTCAAAGTCTTGTCAGAGCAAATCTCCGCAGGCTTTCAGCAGATCAACTCCAGCATTCTGGAGGTGAAGACACTTCTGCAAACCATGCATTCAGAAGCAAGATCTTCGCCAAACCACACCTTTTTCAGGTCTGTTGTGGAGCGCATGGCAACACTATCTCCTACCCAGCAGATGCATGTAATGCATTCGTGCCACGGTGCTCTACAGCAGGTTACCTCCCAACCTCCACCTCCCACCACTGTAGTTCCTCCACCTGCACCCCCTCCAGCCACTTTCCATCCTCCCCCTCCTACTACATACCAGCAACCTGCCCAGTACCAGCAACCTCCCCAGTACCAGTCATCTCCCCACTTCCAGCAACCTGCCCCGTACCAAACTCCTTCCCCATACAACTTTCCATCAACATCATCTGCTCCTACAGTCCCTGCCCAACCCTCCACTCCACCGCCCACCACCTCTTCTGCTTCCCACATGTCCACCCATTCTGTAGTTTTTTCCACACCTTCACCTCTAACTGTTCCTTCCCCACCACGATCCCAGTCCTCTCTCCACACTCCCAGTGTCGAAGTGTCCCGCAGCCCCTCCAGCAGTATTTCCACCCCACACTACACAGATTTATAATGTGTGTTTTTTGTAATAAAAATGCCCATTGGGTTTAAAACCTTTATTAAAAAAGTTTTTTGCACTTTAAAAACATTTTACAAAAAAAAAAAAAATTTAAATAAAAGTTAAATTATTGTTTACACTGGTTGTCTGTCATTTCTTTCTGTGGCGAACTATGTTTTAAAAAAAGGTTAAATACAGGGTATTTCAAAGGTAAAAAGGTATTCAAAACCAGGTATAACTGTGGGTAAATTTTAGCTTTTTGCCACAGTTGTGTTCCTGGTTGTGTTTGAAGCAAAGTATTTCACCGAAAAAGTTGTGTTTATTGTTGGTGATTTCCTAACAATGTACACAACTTTTGTTAAAAGGTGAAATACTTTGCATAAAACACAACCAGGTACACACCTGTGGCCTAAAGCTAAAAATAGTAAGACCATGACAAGATAGCCAACTTTGGTTGGCAAAGGTATATACTGTTGGTCCAGAAGGTACACAAGTTTAGGGCACAAATCTTTCACACTCTGTCATCCCAGTGTACTCTGCCTTGAGGTGACATAAAGTATAGTGGAAAATTGTCCCTGAAACCGTCACAGAACTTCTAGTGGTAATATTTCCAATGACAACATCCATCTTCGCCAGTAACTTGCTCTTCTCTCCAACCTGCACTTTCTTCTCTACAACCTGTCAAAGAAGGGCTGTAGGAACATGCTATATCTAGTTTTCCAGTAGCCAATCCCGTTCGGAAGGCCACAAGGGTCAATTTTAAAAACCGGATCCGGCGTAATCCGTCGAAAAACGGATAGAAAAACGAATAGAAAAACGGATGAACCGGATGAGACGGATCCGGTTTTGTCTGTCAAGAACAAGACGGATCCGGCAGAAAACCGGATCCGGCACTTCAGGTTTTACAAAACATTTGCCGGATCCGGCATTCCGGCACGACGCCGGATCGCGCCTGACGCCGAAAACCTGATGTGTGAAAGTAGCCTTAGTGACATCACTGGAATCAAGGCCTCTGCCAATCAGCAGCCATGTGACTGCCGATATCAGAGGGAGTGGCGTCTCTCCGGTAGCTACGTAAATATGCATTTTTTTTCCATTACGTTCTACAGTCTGATGCCACTAAGAAAGGGTAGTGGACAACCCCTTTAAATCTTCGAGACTGACAAATATAAAAGTTTTCACAACTTTTTTGGGGGGAGTTTAATATCCCTTTAATTTAAGTCTTTAACTTTTGCTATCGAGAGGTTTTCTTTCCGAATGCTTTAGATGCAGTTTGCTCATTTATGGCAGGATATATTTCAGGATTAGAGACCGATTTCCAAGATTAAATTTAAATATGATTAAGTAAACCGCATAGGATGGATGACTCCGTGGCCGGCGAGGACGAATACTGCTGATCCTACACAACAAAGGGTTTTATTGTATCGGCCGAGCAAACATCTATTCTTGACACTAACCTAATAGGTACATCGTGGCATTAATCATCAGCCGTTACTGGATATTCCCGGACTTTCAGTAATGGCCAATTGTTGACCGCAGCCTTTATTCAAGATGTTATGCCACAATCATCTATCACCTCCTTAAATGAGTAACCAGAACCCTACGAAAAATTAGCTTTTTATATATACTTTATATCACTTGATGGTGTCCACCGAGAAGCAATAGCTGCTACCATCAAGTAAAAGCAATGTACCTGTACCTCCTTTATTGTGTACCCCAACACCCTCACTACAGCAAAGGGCAAGATGATAAATATTAAAACACCGAAAATAACTCATAAATCACTTTTATTTAGAAATAAAAGACTGTCACTTATAATGTTTAGCTTATGTTCACTAGGGCTTTTTTCTGAAGCCAAAATCTTTAAGGAGTTGTCCATTAGTTGGACAACCCTTTCTCAATCTGTATGTTTGCCCCCAGTAAAATAATAACATTGATCACCGATCATCATCAGCACCGATCCAGCAATGTCAACACTGTGATAGAGTGACATAATTTTGTCACGCGATCCCTGAGGCCAATCAGCGCTGGCTTCCTTCTCTGTGCCTTTGGACGTATCACATAGAGCCAGAGGAAATGAGAGCGCAGCAGCTCTCACCTCCTCCAGATGAATGTGATTTGTCCGAAGGCAGGGAGAGGAAAGCCAGTGCTGGCTGATTGGCCTCAGGGATGATGTGACATAATAATAATGTCAGGCGATCCCAGGGAGAACCAGAAATTGATACTGATGCCTAGTGCCAACATTGAACCAGCAGTGTCGACACTGGCTCTCCCCGTGATAGAGTGACATTATAATCTCACGCGATCCCTGAGGCCAATCAGTGCAGGCTTTCCTCTCCGTGCCTTTAGACGTATCATACAAGTATAGAGGAAATGAGAGAGCAGCAGCTCTCATCTCCTTCAGATGTATGCGATTTGTTCAAATTAAGGGAGAGGGAATCCAAATTGGTCTCAGGGATCGCGTGACATAATGTCAGGCGATGCCAGGGAGAACCAGACATTGATACTCACCTCCAGTGCCAACGTCGATCCAGCGGAGTTCGACATTGGCTCTCCCTATGATAGAGTGACATTATTATGTCACGCAATCCCTGAGGCCAATCAGCACTGGCTCCCATCTCCCTGCCTTTATAAATATCACATACGTACAGAGGAAATGAGAGAGCAGCAGCTGTCACCTCCTCCAGATATCTGTGATTTGTCCAAAGGCGGGGACATAATAATGTCACGTGATCCCTGGGGGAACCAGTGCCGTCACCGCTGGAACGGCACCAGCCCCCGAGATCAGTATAGGTGATGTTGTATTACTGGGGGGCAAACAGTGATTCAAAATAGATTGTTCACAACCCCTTAAGGGTATGTTCCCACGTAGTTTTTAGTCTCTGCGGATTTTGTAGAGAAAACCGCAGGAAATCCGCAGGACAAAGTGCTGCGGTTTTTCTGCGGATTATCTGCGGATTATCTGCGTTTTTTCTGCGGTTTTGCCCTGCGGTTTTACACCTCATAATGGATGAGGTGTACAACCGCAGCGTTTCTGCACCAAACAATTGACATGCTGTGGATTGTAAACCGCAGCAAAACCGCGCGGAAAAAAACGCAGCATGTGCACAGCTTTTTTTTATTTCCATAGGAAATAAAGGTACTGTACAACGCAGCAAAATCTGCTGCGTTTCTGCAGAGCCAAAAACGCTGCGGAAACGCAGCAGAATCCGCAGCGTGTGCACATACCCTTAAAGTTTTAGCTGCAGAAAATAAAATGGTGCAAAACCGCTGAAAGAACTGACATACTGCAGATTTTCAAAAACACGTTGCAGTGCTCAAATTCAGTCAGGTAAAAAAAAAAAAAAGCGAGATGGGGCAAGACACTACATTAAGGAACGCCTGGCTGGCTACAACTCTACCCTCAACCTGTTTTAGGACCTTTCACATGCAAACAAAAAATCTACTTTTAACTTATGGCCTAGAACTGTGGATGTTGGACACAATCCCTCACCCTTAGCTATATATAGTCTCACATTGTGTCTTATTTCTTTTTCTGTACTAACCTGGGGGTTCACTAGAGAAGAAGCTAGGTACACCATATTCATCTCTCAGCAGTGTAAAACGATATGGACACCCTTGTGGGTTGATCCGAATATCGGATCAATCTCGGGCATGCTGTGATTTTATTCTCAGACAGGCTCTGAAACAAAAAAATCGGAGATGTGCATGACCTCATAGGCTACCATTGGCCCGAATGTGATCTGACAGCAGCGTGGATCGCACTTGGATTGAAAATACAGTTGTCTGCACCTGCCCTAAGAGCGTGGGTCTTACACTTGGGACTCGAGAAGAGATCCGTTGCACTGCCAATATATTAATTTAATGACCAGTACAAAAATATATAATAATAATAATAATAATATTTATTTTTATATAGCGCTAACATATTCCGCAGCGCTTTACAGTTTGCACACATCATCATCACTGTCCCCGATGGGGCTCACAATCTAAATTCCCTATCAGTATGTCTTTGGAATGTGGGAGGAAACCGGAGTGCACGGAGGAAACCCACGCAAACATGGGGAGAACATACAAACTCCTTGCAGATGTTGTCCTTGGTGGGATTCGAACCCAGGACCCCAGCGCTGCAAGGCTGCAGCGCTAACCACTGAGCCACCGTGCCGCCCATATATAGAAAAGGCGCCGTTCCTCTACCGTAATCTGGGGAGTTCGGCGGAGATACTTTCCTGAAAATATTGTTTCCCAGCACCGATCATTGGATATAATTCTCTTCGGTGCTGCAGCCGAACCTGTAAATTCAGAGCTGTCAATCACACTGTAACCCCGCCCCCAAGGAGCTGCTCAGCACTACAAACAATAAGGACCCCCCAGCAGTGACCATCCACAATATCAGATTTTTTTTCGTTCATGTTATACTAATGGAGAACTGATCTAAGATTCCCAAGGAGCGCAACGTCTCATTTTGACAGTGCACCTCATTGTCACGAGGTTTACATAATCAAATCAAATTCCACAATGGGAAACAGCAATTTTATCTAATGGGACTGGAAATAACTCAAATAGTCGTCACCATGCCGATAGCAAAAGACTTGACGGCATTAATTTTTATTTCATTCAAGCGAAATTACTTAGAGGGAGAATTCGGCGGAGGTCTCAGAGACGTGAGCACATCGACAATCACTTTCTACCGTGTCCATATCGGAGGGGAAGAGTAGTAATGTGCCGGGGCGGCAACGCACGAGTACAGCGAACCTTCACCATAGAGGAGCTAAGAAAAGATCTCCGCTCGTCATGCTGAGATTTCTTTGTATCACCTGGACAAGTCCACAATAAAAGAGACATTTCTGAACATTTCCATTTGTCACTTACAGTTCAGGCAAATTTTACCCCGAGTCACCAATTACCAGATCGGGGGGGATTGTCACCTTAATCACAAAAGTCGAAATATGTGTAGAAAAATTCTCTTTACATCCATCTGTCTAGAACAATTTATCTATCGGTCTATCTCAATCTAATTTAATGTCGGTCTTGCTAGAACATTCTTGATCAATCTCACTTTTTTTGTATTTCCTGTCTGTAGATCTTTTTCCATCTATCTAATGTCTATTTACTGATCTAGAATCTGCCCATCTACATCTAGATCAATGCGATGTATCTGTTCACATACATCAGTCTATCTGTCCATCTACCTAGATCGCTATATCCGTCTGGTTAGAACATTCTAGATAAATCGCGCTCTTTTTCTATCTAGATAGATCTAGTAGTGATGAGTGAACGTGCTAATGGATGCTAACCGGGTGTCTTCGGCGTGCTCGAATACTATGTCCGAGCCCCCGTGGGTGCATGTCTCACGGCTGTTCGACAGCAGCAACACATACAGGGATGACCTGTTAGACAATCCCGACATGTGTTGCTGCTGTCGAACAGCCATGAGACATGCACCCGCGGGGGCTCGGACATAGTATTCGAGCATCTTATCCGAACATGTTCGCTCATCACTAATATCTAGTAGCTACTGATCTAACGCATTATCTAATATCTTTCCCAATCTCTCATACCTATCATCTATCCATACCCATGGAGCTCCATATGGCATCCATCTATCTATAGTAATCCAAGTGTCATCTTGATCTGTCCATCTATCTAAATCGATATGTCTATGTCTTGCTAGAACATTCTAGATCAATCTCACTTTTTCTCTCTCTATACATCCATCTAGAATCCATCATCTATTTATCTAGTAGCTATTAATCTATCAACTTATCTAGCATCTGTCTACACATCGCATATACATTTATCATTTCTCGATATCCATCAAATATCAAGGTCTATTATTATTTACTTAAAATATCTATGTCATACGTATATATAAATCATTATTAATCTTTTATCTATTAACTATCATCAATTATCTATTTATCTATCAATTATCTATCATCTATATATTATCTATTATCTGTCTATATATTATCTATTATCTGTCTATCTATTATCTATCATCTATATATTATCTATCTATCTCTATTATCTATCTATATCTATTATCTATCTATATATTATCTATTATCTGTCTATCAATCTATTATCTATCTATTATCCATCTTCTATATATTATCTATCATCTATTATCTATCATATATATTATCTATTATCTGTCTATTATCAATCTATCCATTATCTATCTATTAACTATCTATCTATTATCTATCTTCTATATATTATCTATCTATATATTATCTATCTATCTATTATCTATTATCCATCTGTCTACTATCCCTCTATTATCCCTCTCCCTCCATCTAATAGTAGCTTACACAGAGATTGTGGTTCACGCACATAACAGTCGTTTTTCCAGAACTGACACTTTATAAAATCTAGAATTTAAATTCCAGTAGATTATTATTAATCCAGGACAGTCTTAGTAATCGCAATTGATAGCGGACAGAAGACCGGGCAATTACCTGGTGCGACAAAAATATGTGAAACCAAGGAAGTGATGACATGCCATCCGTCACTTGTCCACTGCAACCAATCACTGACATCGACAGTCACACGAGGACATCATCACTTCTGCTACCGGTGTAACCATGAAAGTGGCTGCGCTGGAGCGGACGGCAATGCACGAGGAAGGTGATGCTTCGCCAAAATGGAAACATTCTGAAAAACCCCCATTAACAGTCTATGATGACATTACTTGGGAATAGGTCGTGTTATATGGACTCTTTAAGGAAGTATTATTGTAGAATAGTTTTATTTAGACACTATATGGCAGTAATATGTGAAATGTATAGGCCACTATTATACTATTACTTTATGGAAGTATTATGTGGGCTGTATGTGACATTAAGCTTTATATGGAGGTAGTATGTGAGCTGTATATTGCAGTATTATATGGACACTACATGGTGATAATATATCAGCTGTATACAATATTATCTTGGTACCATATGGTAGTATTATGTGGACAGTATATGGCAGTATTATTGCTACATAGTGTCTAGATAACACTGCCCTGTACAGCCCACGTAACACCAACATAAAATGTACAGACAACATTGTCATATACATTCCATATAATACCGCCATATAGAACCAAGATAATACTGCCATATACACACACATAGGACTGCCAAATAGTGCCAAGATAATACTTTAAATTACAACTCACATAATACTGCCATATAGCGTCTAGAGCAGGGATGTCAAACTCACATACAGAGAGGGCTAAGATAAAAAACTTGGACAAGGTCGTGGGCCAACCTTGATAGCTATTAAAAAAAAATGTCTACAATTGAGAAATCTTTCCTTATCATCATCTATAACGATTAACCTTTCCATATGGAAACAAACTTAAAGGGGTGTCCCACAAACAAACCACATTTTAATTAATAGGTGTCATAAAATAACACTCTACCCTCCACACTCACACTATGATGACCCTACTGTACTCGCCCAGCAAAGTATGATGACCTTAACCCAGTATTATACCCCAATTGTGATCCTCAGACAACCCTCCACACAGTATAATGGGCCCCTCGTAGTCCTCCATATAGTATTATGGGCCCCATATAGTCTTCCATATAGTATTATGGGCCCTATATAGTCTTCCATATAGTATTATGGGCCCCATATAGTCTTTCATATAGTATTATGGGCCCTATATAGTATTACGGGCCCCATATAGTCTTCCATATAGTATCACGGGCCCCATATAGTCTTCCATATAGTATTATGGGCCTCATATAGTCTTCCATACAGTATAACGGTAACCACATAGTCCTTCATACAGTATAACAGGCCCTACATATTCCTCCATAGAGAATAACGGGTACCACATAGTCCTCCATACAGAATAATAGTCTCCACATAGTTTTCCACATAACTATAATAGGCCTCACATAGTCCTCCATACAGAATAATAGGACTCACATAGTCCTCCATATAGTAAAATGAGCCCACGTAGTCCTCCATATAGTATAATGAGCCCACATAGTCCTCCATATAGTATAATGAGCCCACATAGTCCCCCATACAGTATAATGGGTCCCACATAGTCCTCCATATAGTATAATGAGCCCACTTAGTCCTCTATACAGCATAATGGCCCCACACAATCCTCCATACAATATAATAAGGAGAGCAGTGCCATAATCGCGGGCCAAATATAATCACCTTGTGGGCCAGGTTTGGTCCATGGGATAGAGTTTGACAAGTGTGCCATAGATATTATGTGATTATGTGGGATGGGTATGGCAGCATTATATGGTCAATTTATGGCAGTATTATGTGGGCTATATGCGACAGCATTATTTAGGCACTAGATGGCTATATACCTGACTAATGTCAGGTATATACAACAGTATTATCTTGGCACTATAGGGGATATATGGCAGTATTATTGCCATATTGTGCCTAGATAATACTCCTACAAGCAGCCCACATAATACGGCCATATACTGCCTAGATAATATTGCCATATACAGTACACGCAATACTGCTATATACAGTCCACATAATACCACCAAGAAACAAGATAAAACTGTCATATACAGCTGACATAATACGGATACATAATGCCTAGATATTCATTGGGATGTAAATAGAAGTATTGTATTGTCACTATGTAGCGGTATTACATCATCTGTATATGACGGTATTATGTGTGCTGTATATGACAATACTATCTTGGCACTATATTGCGACATTGTGTGTGCCGTGTTTGGCAGTAATATCTCGATGCCAGTAGCATAGCTATCGTAGGGGCAGAGAGTGCGGTCACCCCAGGAACCGTGTTCAGAGGGGCCCACTCGCAGCTACCCTACTGTTGGCTGTATCAGTGTGCAGAGAGCGGATGCAGTTAAGCACTAACTGTATCATGACCACTCTATGTTTTGTACACCGCAGGACGCTTTAAGCCTGCGATTTACAGAACAGCAGGAGATGAGCCGGTGTAAGCATACAGGACTTCAGAGTCCCAGCGCAGTGACGTCATCATGCTGTACCGGGACTCTGATGTCCTGTGCGTGCGATGACCGTGCATTGGTCTACCCGCACTTCGCGGTGAAGACTCGTCAGGATACTGGAGGGGAGTATATGAGGTTTTTTATCGTAGTTAAAACGTGCAAATAAAATGTGGGGGCATCATAAAGTATGGGGGACCCCTCATACATTGTAATGACTACTATGGAGGGCCCTTATACAGTGTGGGAGCTAAAGCGGGGGCCTTTATACAGTTTGAAGGCTACTGTAAAGCCCCCGTCACACATAGCGTCACATGAGTCACAATTTTTGTGACGCAACAGCGATCTCACCAGCGAGATCGCTGTGTGTGACACTTACCAGCGACCGGCCCCCCTGCCGGGTATCGCTGATCGTCCTGGAATGGCCAGGACATTTTTTTGAGCGCTGGTCTCCCGCTGGTCAGCACGCATCGCTGCGTGTGACAAGCGGGAGACCAGCGATCTGCCGCTGGTAACTAAGGTAAACATCGGGTTTCTAAGCGGCGCGCAGTGCTTAAAAACCCGGTGTGTACCTTAGTTACCAGCGCGCTGGTGCAGGGAGCTGGTAACCAAGGTACACATCGGGTTTCTAAGTGACGCGTGCTGCTTAGAAACCCGATGTGCACCTTGGATACCAGCGCCCTGCACCAGCACGCTGGTAACTAAGGTACACAGTGGGTAACTAAGCGACCTTTTTGGCAGCTCACCAGCGATCATGTAGCGACACACCAGTGATCCTGACAAGGTAATATCGTTGTAGGGATCGCTGGTGCGTCGCTATGTGTGACGGGGCCCTAAGGGCCATCACACACTGTGCGGGCCTTTATACAGTGCGGTTGCTATTGTGGGGTTGCCATCCTTAACTGTGGTGACTACTCTGGGGGCCATTATACAATGTGGGGCCAAATGTAAGGGCTATTATATAGTGTTGGGGCTACTGTGAGGGCACAAAGGAGACATTTTACTATGTAAGGGGCACAGTGGGGGCATTACTATGTGGGGCAGTAAGAAGAGCCATTATTATACCACACAGTAGGTGCAGTAATAGGGACAGATAAGGCAGCGCTCAATATTGGGGTATCAGCAGAATGAGGGGTTTGTGCAGGTTGGCATTGATGGGGACAGTGCTGGAAATGTGAGACGTGAAATGTGTCTTTGTTGTAGTCTCTGCAGCAGAGTCCTGGCTGGAGAAGTCATCGTGTCGGTCTGGGCCAGATGGAAAATACAGGAAAAATGAATGACTCCATCATAAAGAACGTCAACTGTAAGTCACCATCTGCAACTTCACTGTCATCTCTGATATGTTCTGCAGGTTTGATATCTACTACTATATGGTCACTATATTGCGGTAATATCAGTCATGGTCTTTGTGTAGGATTGGTATCTACTACTATATGGTCACTATGTGGCGGTAATATCAGTGATTGTCTTTGTGTAGGATTCATATCTACTACTATATGGTCACTATGTGGCTGTAATATCAGTGATGGTCTTTGTGTAGGATTGATATCTAATACTATATGGTCACTATGTGGCGGTAATATCAGTGATGGTCTTTGTGTAGAGATTTTTTTTTAGTTACAGCAGGGTCATCTGTTGAGGTTCCCCTATACCTGTGTTTCCCAAATTCCAGTCCTCAGGGCCTCCAACACGTCATGTTTTCAGGATTTCTTTACTATTGAATAGGTAATAGAATTATTATCAAGATATCACAAATTGCCAGTGTCTCTCATGCCTGTCCAATCCTAAGGAGATGCTGATAACATGATCTGCTGAAGGCCCTGAGGACCACAGTTTGGGAAACACTGCCCTATACCCACCATAGCTGTAATCAATTTACCAGTTAGGGGGTCCACTGAAACGTTTCACCCCCCCATTGAGCTGAAACCCTAGCTACGCCTCTGCTCCGTGCTATATAGTGTCATTATGTGGGCTGTATACGGCAGTATTATCTTGGCACTATATGGCAGTATTTGGTTGGCTGTTCATGGTAAATTTAGTGTAAAGTACAGGCTGAGAAAAAATGGCGAGTGGAGGGGGTTCCGATTTCCTTGTTGCACATACCCTACTATTAAACCGTTCCGGGCAGACATCCGTCCAAAATTCCAAAATATAATTAAATAATAATTAGATAATAAATAATAAATGTTTTGCCGATATATTTGGCCAGGATGCAAATCCTGTCCAGTAAGTAATTGTTACACCACAACCTTCCTGTCTGGAGGCTTTTATCAGCATTTCCCATTCATTACGCGGAGTCTGAAGTCACCGAACCACAGGTGATTATAAGCCACTTTTCACCTCGGCTTGAAGTCCTGGATTTCTTCGAGGAGTGGAGCGGTCCTGCTAAGTGTACACGCTAATTTTATGCTTATTAATTTGGCTCTTGAGTAAAATGCCTTCCAGAGGTAATCTCAAAAAATGTAATGGCAGAAAACAGTGTAAGTGCTTGGCGCGCTACATCACTAATTGTACAAGTGGCCACAATCAAACTTTCGGCAACTTACGCCTCTGAAGTGTTTAGTAACTCTTTATGTGCATCATGCCCGTATATAACATCTTAGTGCTTTAGCTCACTGCAATGTATATGGTAAAATAAGTAAAATTACCCTTTACCGATCCCTTGCTGTTCCCATTAGCCCCGCCTCCCAAGTCCTCCAATAGTTTACCTGGACAGACAGGTGACTGGTGCAGCCAATCACTGACTAGCTGCAGCAGTCACATGTCTTTGTGGACCAATCAGAGAGTTCAGGGGCCGGCTCTGTACCTCTTTATCCATCCGGAATGATGCGTGTTGGCCAATGGTTGAGCAGGGACTACAGAGACTGAAAGGGATCCCGGAAAGCATCGGAATGAGACTGGTACGGGATCGGTAAGGAGACTGGACAAGCCAACTAATACGGGACCTCTACATTTACATCCAGACAAAATGAAAGAATCCCATTTAAAGGGGGATTCCACTTTTAACTACCTCTCGTGAATTATTCCAATATGCCAGGAGATCAATCAGCTAGGACTCCCAGAATGACGGTTGTGGGATAATTGTGTCCATTACAGATTAGACCTAAAATATAATATCAGTTAATATCAAGGGCATAACGGTAATGAATGGGACCCTTAGAGAAAGGAGACCTATTTTTGTTTGGATCCCCCTCCCTCCGCTAAAAACTTGTGCAAGACTCCCCTAGAGGAACTACATAGCGGGAACTGGTGCAAAGCACAAAATATTTTAGGGGTGGTCCGTTTCGGAGTCTAATGTAAGACCCCGATTACGTTCTTCCTAGCTTTCCTCCAATCAGCAGAGACTAGGGTCATGCACCCCATAATTTATTTTTTAAAGGGATTGTTGAAGCATAAAATACCACATTAATTTTCATCTACTGTCTATTGCAGCCGCATAAGTGTAAAGTACTAAAAATATATTTAAAGGGATCAACCCTCCTAAGC
Organism: Dendrobates tinctorius; assembly: GCF_039654945.1. Classification (NCBI taxonomy): domain Eukaryota; kingdom Metazoa; phylum Chordata; class Amphibia; order Anura; family Dendrobatidae; genus Dendrobates; species Dendrobates tinctorius. The sequence continues at coordinate 9,792,806 of NW_027361695.1, read as the reverse complement.
CGTCTAAATGGGCATGTAAATTATAGAAATGTGACTAAAATGATACCTTGATATCTGCGACCTCATTTCTTATTTCCCAAAAATCCAAATTTTTCTTAATATGTAAATGAGCTGTTAAGATCTATGGGCCGGACATAGATCTCCCCAAGAGTCTGCCTACAAAGATTATTTTAAATTATAGGGGGGTTACCAGTGTGAGACATGTAGTGACTGACAGTATGCTCTCTTGATCTACATGTCTCACACTGTTGACGCCCCCAGAATAAACTCTGGAGGCAGATTATCTGGGACATCTATGTCCGGCCCAGATACTAACAGCTTATTTACATATTCAGAAAAAAAGTCGATGTCTTGAGAATAAGACATTGAATATCATTCATGACACCAAAGATAATAATCAACAATTCAAAAATGAAGTAATGATTGGGGCATATTTATTAAAGGGCACAAAACACATAATAAATGTGGATAATTTTTAGACTGTACTAAAATCAGAAAATTAAATCTAAACTTCCGATGAGCAAATTTTTTTGCTCAATTTGCAATTTTTTAACACTTCGTTTATGTAACAAAAAGGAGTAAACTGCTTGATAATAAATGTGAACTACTGCTTTTAATGATTATCATATACCAGCACATGTAGAAAATAGATCAGTGTATGATTAGAAATTTTGAGAGAACAAGATCCAAAGGCTATGTTCACATGGAGTTTTTTAGAGCTGATCCTTTCCAAAAACTACTTAAAGTCTATCCGCACAAAAAAGGCCCAGGTTCATCACGACCGGTTATTTTCTCGACGGTCTTTATAAGGTGGTCGTGGTGGAGTCAAACGCTCCTGATTCATGAAGACGTACTCGCCTCTTTATGAGCCAGAAGCGTCTGACAAGTGGCACGCCTCCGAGCGCCATTCCAGAAATCATGAGATTTCTAGAGGAGTGAACACCACGGCTTGTCATGAAATAAGAGTTGTGGCGTCATGCCAACGTCGCGCCCCAGCTATGACCATTTTGACAGAGTTGGGAGAAACGGGTGTGAAAACGCCAGAGGCAAAGTTTTTGTGCTACTCTAATTTGCGTCAAAATTTTGTGACTTTTTAAAGGGTTTACGATACTTTTTTGCCATAAAAGCTTTGATGAATGCTGAGTTTTCTGAGCAGAAAATTGAGAAGAAACTCTCCAAAAACTCCTAAAAAAACAAAGTGTGTACAAAGCCTTAAAATACATTTTGGGGTCAACACAGAGTCATTTTGTTGAACTTTCGGGGCAGAAACTGAGTGGAAACTCAAAGCTTTTTGTTTTAGAAGATTTGAAATTTAGAGAGGGATTTGGAGAGATTCTGCTCAGTTTCCACTCAAAATCTTTGTGAAAAAAAACTCCATGTGCACACAGTCTAAGAGTACGTACATACACAGCGTGTCGGCAGACCCATCAAGGTTTTCATAGGCAAAGCCGTTTCAGGAAAAAGCCAACAGTCATGTTTCCTGAAGAGGCGTCACCTTCCGGTGTTGCTGTCGCTTTTGCGCCGGCATCTTTTTTATATAATTTAAACTATAATTAGGGAAGAATGGACACGCTGTTTCTTTTAACCGCTTCACAATTTCTGAACCCTGAAATGATTTAAAAAAAAAGAAGCAAAAGACTGAACATCTGCACAGCATGCTGTTTTTACATTACTGCGCGTTATATACATTTTTGCAGCAGTCTTGCAGTGTTTTTTCAGGCAGATTTGGGACGGAATTTGCATTAAAAAGGCGCAGCGTGTACACACACACACACATTCATTTTCAAGGAAAATCCACATTGCTAAATCACATGAGTTTTTGGTGTGTTTATGTCACTTCCTTGAAACAGATCTTATTGTAATCCACACCAAACTAACATTGAAATCAAAAGGCTGCAAAAAAAAAAAAAAAAAAGACTAATGAAAAAAAAAAATCTTCTAAAACTTCAGGAAACTAAAAACTTTTTCAAAAACTCTGCAGAACAGGAGCATTTCCCAGAGCGGTTTCAGTCTGAAAAACTTGTTGTTTTGTAACACCACAGAAACCTCTGTGTGAACACAACCGAAGGGTCATTTGTGATTGGAAGATAATTTAATTGAACAAGCACTGATACATCATACAAGCCATGGATTTTTATATAACCTATCCTTTTTTTGTATCTGTGATTGCTCGTCAGATCGCTCATCTTTTTAGCGGCTTTTAACAAGTGGATGAGCTGCCACAACATTTTTTTATGCCATCATAAAAGATGAGGTCAATTTCAGAAGAATAAATTAATACTGATTATTTGCTCGTTGCACATTTGCTCATTATAGACATTATTTGTCAACAGATGAAACGTGGTCAACTTTTGCCCCCATCGTATTCCCCTTGTTCCCCCTGAATATTCCGTTTTTTGTCTATTTTTTTTTTTTTTCAAATCCGGTGTACGGTTCTAGAGAGATGTTGTTTTTTTTATTGCAAAGATTTATGGTTTTACTAAGGGGGTGTGGCTCACAAGGTAATTATAGTGTCCTAAAGACACGCCCCTGAGGATCCTGAGAGTCACGCCCCTCTCTAAAGACCTGATAAAATAGTATGAAACAACAAGGCCCATATCTCTAGAACCGTATGGTGGATAAAAAAAAAAACAACAACAAAAACAGAACTTTCAGGAGAACTGCGGGAATAAAATAGGAGCCTAAACTGGTAACTTTTGATCTGGTGACAGGTTCTCTTTAATGAGATTTAGACCTTGAGTATCTTAAAAATATCTTGTCTTTTGACATTTAGGTAGAATTTCCCTTTCAGTAAGAGACGTAAGAAAAAGAGAATCCAAAACAAGGGGGGTCCTTACATTCTCTAAAAGGGCTTAGACCTTATCGGCACTTCTGGAGGTTCCCACCACCTTATGAAAATCAGTGATCCTCTACGTAACACATTTCAAGAATTAAAATGTTAATTTGTGCATCTATAGATCAATGAGGCCACTTCGTCAGAACAGATTCAAAGTAAAAGGTTCGATAAATAGTAAGTATGACTAATCAATAGGGATACAAAACGTAAAAATCGCAAAAAAACAATGTGTACGCTACTTCTGGCTTTACTTACAGGACGGAACCTATAAAATACCAAAACACCCCCCCACACACACATACACACACACACAGGTCTACTAATGAATTCAGCAGTGTAAAAGAGCCTAAAGGGGGATGTGACAGGAGCTAAATAGGCACTTAATAGGCAGCCAGCTATTTGCATAATCTGAAGATTTACTGTATTACATAGAAACATACACAACATGCCTCTTGGCAAAGAAGCTTTACATCTTAAATTAGCAAGTCAAAAGATCTGTTTCTGTGCTGACACCATATAATGTCAAATAAATGTTGGCAGACGATCAATAAGTCAATGCTGCAATCTGTAATCTGAATAAAATAGAAGTGCAATCTCAAAACATTACAATATCATCATTTTTCACGAATGATAAAAAAAAGTTCTAAAGAGTTCAGGTAGTTGCCTAATGTGCCCAGTCCTCACTGGTCACCATGCCGTGGTGGAGGGGAAGAATACCGGTCCTCTAGCTTTTCTAACTCTCACATGTTTTGCTAAAACCATAAAAACCAGAAGGTCCTCAAAAAATGCCAACTACACCAGTAGTTGTTGGAGGTGAATCCTTTCCTGCTAATCTTCATCTTTTTGCTTTAAAGGGGTTGTCGGGCCTTAGAGTGACTACAGACTTGTTGTCTATGTGACTGCAAACTTATGAATCCTCACAGTACACCCACTGCACTCGGTGAGGATTCTCCAGTGCCGGAGCTGGGAGCGGCGGGCAAGTGACTGCAAGAACGGTATATGATTTTCATACATGCAGTCACATGTCGACTAGATGTGCGCGGCCTCGTTCAGTGCAAGCATATTGAGCGAGGTTATACACGTCTAGTCAGAATATGACTGGAAGTATGTAAATCACAAACATGCGGTTATATAACCGCCCACTCCTGGTGTTGGCTCCAGAGAATCCTCATGGCGCGCATTGTGAGGATTCACAAATCTGCAGTCACACTGAGTGACTGCAGACTTGTATTCAAAGACCAGACAACCCTTTTACAGGAAATCTGTTGTAAGATTCATGTTCCCCCGAACCACTGGTTGCATTATTGCAGTCGTGTGGGTTTTACTCTGACAAGCTAGGGTATTTCACAGAAAACATACTTTGAAAAGCCAGACGGGAACTGTGCCTCTAGTAGGAATAGTCCAAGAGGCAGGTTCCCATTCCCTTCATCCCCACCCACTCCCCTTGACTGACAGGTCTCCCTCTATGTGCATGAATCTCAAAACTGTTCCCTTAAAGCTTTACCTTTCCCAAACTAAACTGGACCCTCATTGTTTCACCCAACAATTTTGCCAAAAACATGAAAAGTTGCTCATTGAACACATCAACCAAACCCATGTCAGGACAACAAAGTTTTCAGATCTGAGGCAGTTTTTTAGATTAAGTTCACAGATTTTTTTATTTGGATAATGAATCGGATCCGCATCAAAAGTCACAAAAAAAATACTTGCTTCCAATACTTTTTGCTGTGGATGTTGAAACGGATCGGCTTAAAAATCTACATAAAAAAAAAAAAAAAAAAAATAGGTGTCAACATACCCTGGAAGTTTTTGTAACTTGGTTTTGAGAATGTTTTTGAAGCTTTCACTTGGCTTTTTGCAGACTTTTGATTTGGCAAGTCAATTCTTTTGGGGGGATCAATTATGTTTTCAAAACCTCGTTGGAGAAAAAAAACTTTTAAAAAGTTAAAGATTTCCAAATGAAAAAGAAGAAGAGCGTTTATAGAGTATTTGAAGCAGTTTTCAATGTGGATTTTAAAAGCGGATATGTTTCGAAGTCCACGTGAAACAAACCCTTAGAGACCTAAAAGTTACCAAGTAAAGAGAAGACAAAAGTTGTCTTACTCCGGCAACCCTTATGTGGAGTCCAACACAATCAAGGACACGTACGTTGCCATGAAGAAATGTCGTACAAATGTCAAAATCAAGACTCCTAAAAGATTAATATCACATTACCATATTCTTCTGACACAAACACTAATGACTATCTGCGTTACACATTTCCCAAAATTATTCACAAAATGACAATGACTTCTTACCCCACATAATAAGCAGATATCCACAAATATGTCCAACCGTAGAAAGTTCAAAATGGCCGTCAACAAAAACAAAATCATTTTCATTAGATTTCTCACAGATAGAAGTTTTCCCCCCCAAGACATCGAGTCAGAAATCCAGAAGCAGCAATCTCGGATTCTCAAACTTTCAGAACTAGTTTACCATGAATCATGTGATTCATACAAAACAGAAAATAGACCAATAAACACGTTCCAGAAAGGATGACACAAGAACCACCATTTATAATGGACATTAATATGAGTGCTATAAAATAATTTATGGGTCACGTTTTTTTTTACATTGTTACATTGGTCTTTTTTTTTATTTAAGACCCAACAATTAACCATCTCAGCTCTTGTGATGAGTCACGGATCTAGAATGAGGAACGTTGTGGCCTACATCAAAATAATCCTAAATTCCTTGTAGGTAAATCCCAATAAAATGGGTCTGGAAATTTCTTAAAATCAAGACAGTACATATCTTCCACAGAGAATGTATCAGGCATGGTATTATACGACAGTTCTGTCGTGTGTCTGGAGAGGAACCACCAATTAGATATTCCAGGATTATGAGTCATTGTTTGGACAGGGAGAAGATAATGAACCTTCTGCTACCAGAATGCGACTCATAAATTAACACAAAAATAAGCGTCAATATTTAGCCTTCGAGGGTCTTCGCTCCATTTGGGCTGACCTAAATTTATGAGTGAATATTTGGATTCTGTACACCATAATGGCATAATACAAAAAAAAGCAAAATGCGGGGAACTTGTTGACAGCTTCCAAATTAAAAAAAAAAAAAAAAAATAGATCACGTGTTTGAAAATAGTCGTGAAGCCGGAGCAGATGGTTGTGTGGATCGGGTTAAGTCTACCGTCTACTAGGCTGCATGGCAGAATGTCAACATGCTTCCAAGGCATTGCATGCCGGGTAAGTTTCTTCACCACCTGACGTTAAAACTGCTTCCTCCGGATGAAACCATGTTCAATGTTTTGAAGGGGTTTTTTTGTTCTTTATGTAAACGAGTTCAACATTAAAAAAAAAAACTGTTTAATTACAACAGTCAGAAAAAGTCTATAAATTGTGCTTTTTTGGTGAGAGACTACAGCTCAAGGGCCTTGATAAATACATTAAGTGTTTGGAATGTATAATAAAACAAAAAAAGGTCCTAAAGGTCTAAAATAAAACATTCCAAAGAGGACCTAAAGGCCCAAAATAAGACAAAAAAGGTCCTAAAAGAGTAAAATAAAACTAAAAGATCTAAAGTCCTAATAAAAACACAATAAAGTCCTAAAAGAGTAAAATAAAACTAAAAGGCCTAAAGTAAAACAATCCAAAAAGACCTAAATGCATAAAATAAAACAAAAAGGTTTGAAAAGCTTAAAAGAAAATAAAGACTCAAAGGCCTAAAATTAATCAATACAAAAAGACCTAAAGGCCTAAAATAGAACACAAAAAGGTTCTACAAGCTGAAAATAAAACAAACAGGCCTTAAGGCCTAAAATAAACAATATAAAAAGACGTAGAGGTTGAAAAAAAAAAAAAGAAAGAAAAATGACACAAAGGCGGAACATGAAAAAAAGGAAGAAAACCTATAAACAATATATACATCTTTTCCATTTTGGAAACGTTGCACCGTTGATATATTTCGAAATCTCGGCCCATAAGTTTGAAAATTCCAACAGGTACTATGGATAGACACAATTAGAGCAAAAATGCAAATAGCCAATGCACAAGATATTCTTGCTAACGATCCATTTTGATACAAGCAAATATATTGATAGGAACGATGACACTTTTTTTATACAACTAACCGAAAAAAGTAATTTTTTTTTACATTTCCATACATTAAAACACACAGCTCACCATGAAACACATTGGAGGCTGAGATCTTCTACACAGGCCTCTATGTCATGCTAATATTTTGTCTGTTTCATCCTCAGACATTCCTCTCTAGATCTCATCTTTTCATTTCTAACAATAGGACTAAATTCCTAAGAAATTACGCCATGTTAAATACAAGAAGGGAAGGCGAAGCCTTACAACAAAAAAAAAAACCATAGGGCTTTAGCACTACAAAGGCGGATTTTTCAAGGCATGCAGTTAGTAAAGGGTTAACAGCCCTCCCTCTACTTGCTATACTTCCTCACTGAGACCAGGAAATCTGTCAAGTGTCTTTTTTTTATTTTTGTATTTCGAGAGCTTTAGAAAGGGTTAACTTCCCTGCAGATAAAAAAAAAAAACACAAAACAATGGTGCATATAGTAAAAAATAAAAAAACCGCTTTTCTCTTTTTTTTTCCAGTTGAGAGATTTTGAATCCCCTGTATTCCGGGGAAAGCGTTCGGAGACATTATACTATAGTATCCAATGAACCTGTTTCTGCAGGCGATGGTTAGTTAACTGAAGGCGGCTTGTGTTCTGCTGTGAAGCGGTGGGGGTAAAGTCATCACAAAAGAACCCTGCACAAAAGGCCATCCTTTTGCATCTCTTTCTATATCTCCATTTTCTACAGCTGAGCTGCCTCTTCATTTAAAAAAAAACAAAACGCAAATTTGCACCCCTCCACCCTCCCTCCGTGGCCAACAAGGCATTAAAAACAAAGAAACAAAAACACACTAAAAATCTAATTTCCTAAATATAGAAATAAAAAGACCCTGCAGGGCCGATCGTCAGATCTGCGGATCTCAACGTTCTAGATGGCAAAATCTTCCTTAGATTTTATTTTTTTAATTTTTGCTGCAAAGGCCTTGCCAGACAGATGCTAAGGAGCAACCGAGCATTTCCACATTCAGCTGTGTATAATCTATGAAAAACATGGCTGGCTCAACGACAGATGTAGAACTACTAGACTAAGCTGCTCTGTGGTTTTGACTCAAAATGACTTGGGCTCCTTATTCCCTTCCAAAACCAACCCCCTTCCCCAACAACTTATCGCTGCATACGGTAAAAAAAAAAGAAATATTGATAGGGTAGCGGTTGTAAGGCGGAAGAGAGGATCCTTGGAATCCTACCGGTAGTACAATCCGCTCATTAAGTCATTCATTCACTCATGCATCCATTCATTGCAACAAGAAAAAAAAAAAAAAAGGAAGACGCGGGGCAAATCGAGAAACACTGATTACCTTATGCAGACAAACTTGACGCGTTTCGGACCGTTCGGTTCTTTAGAAAATATCCAACATTTCCAGTTAATCCTTCCATAGGCTGTCGACTGCCATGTCTAACGTGCAACCGAGCAAGCACTTCCCCGACAGCTGCCTCTATTATGGAGCCTACAGGCACAGTGAATTAGTCCCCCTGCCCATTTACACAGCTCAGTCAATGTGGCTTGTTGAGAGGGGGAGAGAGAAGAGAGAGAGAAGCTTGCAGCTCCTGTCCTCTGTCCCCCTGGTGTGTGTGTGTATGTGCATCCGCCCACCTCCACATGGTCTTAGGATAAACAAGGAAAAAATCACCCTGGCAAATCACATGATCCTGACACTCAACAGTTCTCCCCCCCCCCCCCCCACACACACACCATCCCTAGCCCAAAAAAAAAAATTTGGCCTAAGGGTCTTTGCCTAAGACAGACCAGTTTGTTGGGAGTGCAAGCCAAAAAAAAAAAAAAAAAAGGCACAGAGCAATAATTCTATTTGAGGCTTTTAAGTGGTTGCAAATTTATATGCAATTATATATGGCTGAGGTCATCGGATTTGCAAAAACCAATAGGGAGATACGAAGAAATGCCGGGAGAACCTTTAAAGACAAATGTTAGGGTTAAGTAAATATAAAAAAGTAAAGCACCTCCTGCCCGCTGCTGGTGAATTCGACACTGTAATAAAATAAAAGGCTTTTTTTTTATGTGTTAATTGAGAATGAACAGCTGTCAGGGAGCAGGTGAGGTGGGTTTAGAGGGAAGGTCTCTTGGTTAACCCTTAAAATACAAGCATAGGGTGCAAGATCGGATTGAATAAAAAAAAAAAATGGTTAGGGGCAAAGTCAAGAATCTCCACCAGTTTCCTTAATTTATTTATTTTTTTCAAATAATTCAAGTACGGGTGAAGGGTTCTTGAAACCAGAGGTAGAAACATAAAGCTAGCTATAGACAGATGGATTAGCGATGATCCTATTTCATAAAGATCTTTCCATGAACATGTATATTCAGATCAATCGGGCATACGGAAGCCAAGACATTGGCCAATCAAGATAAACCGAAGATCCAACCTGGACGAAAGCAAATTCCCACATGATCAATGGTGCCTAGGAGATGGACATCAGGTAGAGAAAACAGGATGAACTACTTCCAATAATTGTGGGCACATTCACCCAAAAAATAAGGAATCGCTACAAAAATTTTATTGGCGGTACCACCATTACCTTGATAATACCAAGGCTTCAAACTACCAATGCAATTAACATGAGAAGGCAATGTCATGACAATTACTGGAAGAGAGTCACTTTGGTCAACTTAGGGTCCCACCAGCGTTGGGTACAAACTGCACTCTCTTTAGCTACCACAGCTCTAGGTTGGCCATAAACCTGACAAATGTTTGTTGGCACAAATGAGTCTTGACTCGCCTACGACAACAAATGGGGGGGGATTTGGCATATGGATTTCAACATGCCCAATCCCTGTGGGACAGAAACCACTGCCACAAGGTGTCTGAAACTAGCTAAAAGTCCATTTAGATGGCCCAACCGTTGCTGTAGGAGTTTGTAAATATGCCGCCAATCACTAAAAACATGTAAAATGCTCTTTCACTAAGCAATTCAGATCCATTATGCCAGCATAAAGCTGCTCGTTGTTGGCAGTACATGACATGTGTTGTCAGGACAATATGGGGCGGTACAAGAAACAACGGTTGTATTATGCATCATTCTTCCCCATACAGTTTTTGTTGTCATGTACAAATGGGCCAGTAAACGAGTGCCGATTGACTTGTATATTATCAAACCGTCTACTCTAAATGGGTCTGAAGGCTTGCCATATATATTACATAACTGTTGGACAATTGTTCCATCGGCCAACAGCTCTCTCTCTCCACCCCCAACACCGTAGACATGTATGCTCATTTCGGCCAATTATGCATGTGATCTCAGTAGGTAGACGAGAGTAAACCGTTGCCAGCCTTATCTGAAATGAGCAGTTGAAATTTGCTCAGATGCCTTTCGAGAGTCTGTACGCCCCCAAACACATTAGATAGTCCACCGGTTTGGCCAATATAAATCTAAATTGTACAAACCCAAGTGGACTCCCACCTCTCCTTACTGAATATATACATACTTGACTGAATGTATGGGACGGCTGTTGGCCAAATGTTAAAGACAGGTTTCGATCTATGAGGACAAGCAGACTGTTTTCCCAAAGCTTTTCGTTAGAGGAAGTCCAAAAAGGTTGCACTCCAACATGACTGATCCCACCACTTTCCCTAAAGTTTCCTTCCATACAAGTAACATACATCTATGTAAGAGGGTCTGTGGTGATTTTGGAGAGGACCTTCTTGGTTGGAACTTGACAAATGTAACATCTCCATAGAGTCTGAATGTTTGTTTTCGGAATAGGTTCTCCTATAGTCCAAAAACATTGAAACATCAATGGGCTTCCCCGGAATGTAGTCTCCTCTTGTGTGTGTGCATTGCAGTAATAAAGTCTGTGTAAAATGTTTTCTGTAAATTAACATGTTGTATTTTCTAGCACTTTGTAGATCCAAACTGTATCCATACCAGATGGAAAGCTAAACCTCACGTAGATGTCAACGAGCCTTTTGACTCACACTTAAAACACAAAGGTGTGAGTTTGATGCAACAGTGTGAACACATCAGGAGTGCCTCAAAAACACACAAACCCACAATGTAAATGTGCTTTTTATACATTAAACTGGACTTTGTTCTCTTGAATAAATAAGGAAATTGTGTGTATGGACAAAATAAAGGCTCAAAACCAAGTCAAAATGTAGCAGTATGGCGCTTCAAGTAGCAAAGGAACAAAATCAAAGAATAGGAATGATCTGATAAAAATGAGCTTTTATGTGACAGACGACACAATCACAAAAAAAGATATATACAGCTCTAATATTCCAGGATGACTGAATTATATCATTCACTGAAGTCTATAAGAGCTTCCACGATTGGAAAAGTGAATATTGACCAAGGAGATTAGCCAACTGGTTGTCATCATCTATGAAATTAACCCAAAAAGTTGGGTTGGTCATAAGCATACTCAAGATTTTTGGAAGAACGCCATTTCTCTAGGCAACATCCTAAACATGCGTGATTGTCTGAGCTTGCATGTTTATTTCAAGAAGGCCCGCTGCCAGAGGCGCCTGTTCATTTCATGTCAAACATACACATTTATAGCCTCATAAAATATATATAAACTCATGCAGAAATATGTGGCTTAGGTCTTTTGGCCAGTTTGCATAAAAGGACAGCATCAAATGATGTAACCTCCTGAAAGCTCGTGACCCAACTAAAAAATTGGGTTAAGTGTGTTGGTGTCCCTAGGAGAACTGGTTATTGATGTAGGCTCTTTATGGCTACATCAACCATAACCTTAGATGATGCTTTGGGTTGAAGATGAAACGTTGCAAAAAAATCTTTGCATGGAGTTTGCATGTTCTCACTATGGTTGCATGAGTTTCCTCCATATTCTCTAGTTCTCTCCCAAGGAGAAAAAAAATATACATCCCTAAACAAGGATAAGGGTCCATATGGGTGATGACAATTTCTATACTATAAACAAAAAAAAGTTGAACTCTGTAGTGCTAAAGCATGTCAATATGAAATATATGAAACATGGATTGCAATACTGCGTCTGTATACTAGGAAAAAAATGAGACGCTTAACACATAATTTGGCCAATTCATGCATGCCCAGCATCCAACGACAAGGCGGTCTCAAATCGACAATTTCTATACCACGCTGTGGAATATGCTATCAATAATAAAAATCGAAAATACCATAACGTAACTGGTAGACATGATAGACTTTAAAGGTGTACTCAAAGCTAATGCACCAAGTTATGACTAGTGCCAGGTCTGGGTTGTGCACCTCTTCCTAGTGCCGTGAACAGATATCCGGCATTCCGTAAGTGGGTTAAAATCTTCAAATTTATTTCAGCAACATATAGACAGAACAGCTTAGTCAGTAAAACCAACGTGTTTCCACCAGAGGTTGTTAATCATCTGGTGGAAACGCGTTGGTCTTGCTGAATAAATTGTTCTGTCTATACTTAGGTCTTTGAAATAAACTTGACAATTTTAGCCCACTTACGGAGTGCCAGTTATCCTTTCATCGTTATTGTCTGACAAGTTAATGCGTCCGTGCATCTGTCTGAGGACACTTCAAGACCTGTTGCCCGTTTTCCTAGCGCCATGTTTCAAACTCTCACTTTACACGGCATAATATAAGATAGTGGTCTCCAATCTGTTGATAAACTAGGACAACAGGTTGGAGACCACTGAGAAAACATATCTTTTTTAGTCCCGTTTGACACATCAGTGTTTCATGATCCGAGTATAGACTTCAACGCATGGACTGGCCATGGATCTCTTGACCCAAAATTAACAGCATCAAATATGCCAAGAGTTTACCTAGAATGTTCCTCTAAATGAACACATTCTGGTTTGGTAGGACGATGGTGACTCCAGACAGCTGTAACTTACACCACCCAATAATTGCAGCTTCTAGTTTTATTTTGCCCAGCCTTTTCATTTTTTTTTTTGTGTTGAAATTTTACTATTTCACGTCTCGCAGATATTGTCACATGTCATTTTTAGTTTGTAAAATAAAGTTGACGATTTGACAGCTGTGACAGATTTTAACAAATGAAATAATTCTCCTGGGAGAATCACAAACTCACTTCCAAAATACAATAACTTCCAGACTGCGGAATTCTAAACTTTTCTTACACTTTAACTGAATATAGTAGCGCCGGTTGAGACATCATCACGTCAAAAACTTTAAGCCAATGTGATTTTTTTAATGATTTTCTCCAGAATTTTATTGTCTAGGATTGAGATAAGTTGAAAGAAATAGGTTAGATTGTAACAACTAAAAAAAAAAGCCTGATAATTTGATAGGACGGCAGATGCATAAGAGGCAATGAGGCTGAATCAATTGTCGATCGGTTTATTGGATCCAGTCATATTGCATAACTCTATAACATATGACTAGCCTTCACTTAGCTGGTGCAAAAGTTAATTTTAGGATCAACAATTTCACGTAGATATCATTTCTTTTTGCCTAGATCTGAGAAAGTTAAAGGAGGTGAGCCTAATAGACTAGTTTTCAGAAGGATTGACCACAATCAGATCATGATCACAGGGAGTTCTTTTGCGAAGTTTGTTGGAGCAGAAACTCTCCAAAAACAAGAGTTAGAAAATCATGAGTTTTGATTGGAGAGTTGGAGACACAATAAAAAACTCAGTGTGAACACACCGCTAGAGAGGGTTCTATTCCACTCAACTTGGGATGTTAACTGACCAGCTGACTTCTCGAAAGATTATGCCGGGGAAGAAAAAGATCCGACCTCCTGAATTTGATAAGATGATACTTTTGTTCTCCAGAAGATAAACTGCTACCAGAGTAGTCTGACAGTGGCTTTAGGGCCCGTCTCACATAACGAAATCGTTAGTGAGATCGCTGAAACGTCACAGATTTTGTGACTCAACAGCGACCTCGCCAGCGATCTTACTACGTTTGACACGTAGCGGCGATCGGGCCCCCGCTGGATATCGCTGATTGCGCTCGAATGTCCTGGGCCATTTTTTGATCGTTGGCATGCATCGCTGTGTTTGACGCCGACGAGCGACCTCATTGGCGACGCAGACGCAGAACTCATGGATGCAGGTCTGAGTCGTCAGAATAGCTGCTGTGTGACAAGGTCCCAACGACCGCCGAGGTCATTATACGGATCGCCGAATCGTTGCTGCGTCGTTGAGTAGATCTGCCTGTTTGACAGCTTACTAGCGACACACCAGCGATCCTTACCAGGTCGTATCATTGTCGGGATCACTGGAGCGTCGCTTAGTGTAACGGGACCCTTTCACAGATTTCGAGTCAATATTTCCTGTGTATCGGGAAGTCGGAAGAGATAGTAGTCGGTCAGTCGATGGTTGGGGGCTTTAATTAAGCAGACATCAAAGAAGGAGCAGAAAGGTAGAATTTTAGCCACCCCAATCATTTGAGTCTCCACCTGTCCCTACTGATAAACACATCTATTTGATGGGTAAGGTACTAAACAGACATCTGAAGTCTAAAACCAGCTTTGTTTTGTGCTTACGTCCATAAAGCTCCAGACCTACAACCATTGTGTCCTCAGAACTGTATTGCCAGATGGGAGCCAAGAGTGTCCTTCTGGCTTCTCTCTGGCCAGTATCCGTTGCACTGCTTTTTGGGTCACCGCTTAACGTAAACAACCGGAAAAGCTTCCAAGCCTAGCCACTTTCATTTGCTCAGTAAAAGGAGGTAATTTCACCCAGGTAGAAAAGTCATCGGAAGCTGTGAAAATCAGTATATCTATAGACTAAACATTTTTCCTTCCGCCTTGAAATATTTCTTGCCCCAGGTTGCTAGAAAATATATTATTGCAGATTGATCGGAGCATAGTAACAAATATGCCTGAATTCACCTTCTAATTGTCTCCAGTGATTAACACCTGGTTAATAGTAAAACAAGGGACGCGAAACACCTCAATGTGTCACCGTATACTGTATATGTTAATAACGCAAGTGGGAAAAGCAGAATTAATCTCACATAGCATTATAGGCCCCATGTAATGAAATGTTTCTTCTGCTTTATACCTTTACACCTTGGAAATGACAAATAAAAGGAAAAGTGCTAATGAATAATGCTATAGACAAGGTCCGGGCACATCCGCACATCACAGGAGGACTGTGGAAACGCAAGCTTCCAAGACAGTCATTCTCATGAATATGGTGGGTTCCCGATGGTGCTTCAACTGTGCACGAGCCCTAAAATTAAAGGACCTTCAAGGAGTTCTCCAATATATTAAATGTAGGTCTTAAAAAATGTAAAACTACGGTATATGTACTCCATCTAATGTTTTAAGATGATGAACTAGTGACAAACCTCATGGGTTTAGATGTAATATTTATCTATCCTTACGATACCCCACCAATATCTGGTAAGAAGGGGTCTAGATGCCAGCACTGAATAAAAGAGTTGTGATGCTTCCCTTCATTGTTTACCCAGGTACATCACTGTTGTGAGTTCATTTTCCCCTTCATTACTGAGGCCCGTGGAACTCCCTCTTCTGGTAAAGAAAGGTAGTGAGCCTGATTGTCAAACACCTGAGGCTGATGATGATGACTGGCTGAGTGGAGTTACGGACTGGATTATAAGGCTGCCGACGCCCTTCTGCCCTGCGGGTGATTTCTCTGTGGGATCCTTGGAGACCAGTCTGAATTCCTGCTCCTCCAAAGCTAAGTTTGCTGCTCGGCCTTTTGCTTTTGTGCTTTGTCTTTGCTTTGTTTTTCTGGATTTCTGCCATTCCCTGCTGGGGTGTGCTGAATTCATTTAGCTCTGTCTTCTGAAAATACCTGAGTGCTGATTCAGTTTTTGAAGCCTAGCTGCTTCAGGGCCTTTTTCATATCAGCTGGTTGGCTTATGTCTTTGATAGGGTTTTGGCAGATTGCAGACAGCAGCCTTCCTGTCCTTTCCTATCTAGGTAGTTTTGGGGCCCCGTCTTTGCTCAGTCTATCTTTCTGTCTGTGTTAGTATTTTCATCTTGCTTCACCGTCATTATATGTTGGGGGCTGCCTATTGCTTTGGGGTCTGCTCTGGGGCAGTTTAGATTTCCCCTTTCTTTCTTTAGGCCTATGTATTTCTCCGGCTGTGATCGAGGGGTCTAGGGCATCGTAGGAACCCCCCACGGCTACTGCTAGTTGTGTTGATAGGTTCAGGGGTCTGCAATCTGATAGTTGCCAACTTCCCTGGTTTTCTGGACTTAGCTTGTATTTCTGCTTTTGCCTCCTACGGTGACTCATTCATAACACATCACCATCCACATAGTTGTGGCTGTACCTATTACTACAACTCAGTCCTGTTCAGACCCCAAACATCCATAGTTTATAACAAACACAAGGAGCTATGTTAAGAGGGATTATCATAAGCTATGGCACAATATTACGGGTCCATACAACATGACTAATATTAACCACAATCAGTGATATGATTCATGTAGCTGCTATAAAACCTAAGAACCTGGTGTTTGGAAATAACACATTGGATTATTTGGAAAAGTGTTGTGGAGCATGCTCTGTGATCTGTGCAGAGGTCATGGTGCAGAGAGGGTAGAAGTGAGCTGTGACATCACCTATTGTAAATGGTGTATCTATATATAGGCTATATTTTTTATTGTAATTTTTTTGTAATGATAACTAGATGATTGCTGAGAAGTGGTCTCTACAAAACAGAAAGACTAAAGGCCCCCATTAAGCCAACTGATCCCACCAATGTCAACATGCTTGGCAGTTGGCCGACGCTCTAGCGTGTAATCGAGCCTCACGACTGTCCCCCGACATCATGTCAGGGGAGATAAGGTTCCATCATGTCCAATTTCAGATTGCTGATCCAGAGGAGTGTCTTGCAAAATTCGGATATAAAACAACGGTTTGGATGACTGCTATCTAAAATCTAAGATAGGGTTTAAGTCTGTAAGAGTTCAGATATCTTTAGATATAGATCCGTGATACGAATAAAAAAAAAAAAAAAAAAAATCAGTAAAAAAAAAAAATCTTTAAAAATATATTTAATATAAAAATTGTCAAATGTTAAAAATAAAAAGGGATGGTTAAAAAGTAATAACAGAAAATGGTTCGCTTACACGCTCTAACCCTTGTGGCTCCAAGAACAGGCCACTCCGGTGGTCTCCTGTGATTGGCTTCACAAGTTAGATGACTGGAATGGGATATCATCAAAGGCCAATCTGATGAGGTTTTGTTTCAAGTACCTGACCGCTGCAGTCAATCACAAGACTGGACAGAACAGTATCTCATTGCTTCCTATCCTGCTGAAGACCGATGTAGCCTAAGCAGATTTTTTTACCATAATTTTCACCTAAGATTTTATTTTATTTTTTGAAAGGTGGTCAACCCATTTAAACATCAGTACATTTTTTGAGCACATATTCCTTCTAAGAAGACGAAGAGAAAAAAAAAAAGTAACCACTCAAAATGATGAAGGTGTCCCAAAATAAGCTGGAACTCTGGATGATATGGAACATACTAGAGCTGGTCATACACATATGGCCAATGGATGGCTGTCGGCAGTTCGACTGTCCAGTCGACAGCCGTCTCAGCTGACTCTTCCATACACAGGAGTTCTCGTTCGATCGAGCGCTCCTGTGTTCTCTACAAGAGAGCCGCCAACTGACTCACCATCCGGTGGCCGAAATCAGACATGCCTGAATGACATCTTCCCCAACCATCATTTGGCCGGGGCCTTCATACACGTGATTAGACCGTCAGCCGAATCCGTCCATATTGGTGAGTTTGGCCGACATTAGTCCAATGTGTATGGCCAACTTTACTGACTAGTAGTGCTTCCCATAGTGAAATAATCACATTTTTTTTATATAAAAATAACCACCTTGCAGCTGCTTGCAAAATCTCATACAGAACCGCGCACCAATGTAATGCGCATTTAACGATGATTGTTCTACAAGACTGACTTCAATAGCTCCATTTTCTACACTGATTTTCATTGGACTCACCAAGTTATTGTAATGTAACATTCTCTTTTCCGTGATATTTAACTTAAACCATAAGTTCAAAAAAAAAGAGAAAAAAACTAAGTAATTACACGACTTTTGATGCGAGTCTATTGTGCTCTGAGATTTTGCCAGCATGCAGCCGAAATAAGTTCAATGGGAAACTTTCATTTAAAAATGCAGCCATTAAATATGATTTACACGCCCCGCGTCTTGTGCAATTAACATAACAAACAATTCTTTCCTTTATTTTGCCAATTCAATTTCTACCGTTGGAACGTGCCAAGCGTAGAGAGCGGGCACAACAGAAGCCGTCGGTGTGTGCCCAGAATAGGCGCAGCATGGGCAGCGATTAACCATGCCGTTCTCCAACGTCCCAGACAAAGCGATTTGACAACATTTCTGGACAGGTCATTGTGTGTTACAAAAAAAAAAAAAAGCACGTAAATGATTACGATTTTGCAGAGGAGGGAAACCTCAAGAATTCCTTCCCCAAGGTCTTATAACATGAAGGATTTTTGAGACCTATTGTATGCCTACAGTATTGTCATAAAACTATATTATATTGCTCCAAAGGATCTAAAATAATAAGTGAAGCATATTTGCACATCATTTTGATTAAAAAAAATCCATTGTTCTGTGTCTAGAGCTTCCATACAAACCTATGATGTTTCCATGGTGACAGACCACAAACAAACCATTTGTAGTCAGATCCTGGGAGTCATGCTGCTCATCTGTGAATTACTTCTATCCAACATATATTTGGCAGCTTATAAAAAGAGGAGGACAGATAGACGGGAGTGTGACTGCATGATTAAGCTACTTTTTCTCAGATATTGTGTTTTTAGCTGCTTTTGTCACACTCATGTGTTTCATCCATATTGTGTCATGATCCAGGTTGGATATGACAGGTTTTGAATAAGTAACCTTTTTTTTCCTTTGAGCTGGTTGCTTGGAGTTGGTTTTGCCCCCGGTGGTCATTGGGGTTATTGCACAGTGGTGTCTTTTGTTCGTTTGCCCCCGGTGGTGGTGAGCGTTATTGCACAGGAATTTCTAACAGGTGTGAGACTCTGGCTCCTAACTATAAAGGTGTGTCAGGTGTTCTCACTCACTGTTGGTGATATTGGTGTTTTCCAACCATCCTTGGTGAAGGAAGGAGCTAGAGAGAGTTCCTGGCAGCTCAGTCAGAATCCTGGAGTGGCAACTATGGTGTCAGCGAGGAGTTCTGGCAAAGCTTGGAGGAGTGGCAGCTATGGTGTCAGCGAGGAGTTCTTGTAAACCATGGTGGAGTGGCAGCTATGGTGTCAGCAAGGAGTTCTTGCAAAGCTTGGTGGAGTGGAAGCTATGGTGAAAGCTGCACTCAGATGCTGGACTCTGTTGCTGGAAAGCTGCACTCAGATGCGGGACTCTGTTGCTGGAAAGCTGCACTCAGGTGTTGGCTCCGGTTGGAGGAAAAGATGCACTCAGGTGTCGGACTCTGTTGCTTGGAGCATTAGCAACAGACCAAAGCTAAGTGGTGTTTCCCTGTTTGTCACTTTCCTCAATGTGTGTTTTAGTGCAGTGGTGGGATTAGTTTCTGCACCGTCCACTTCACTAGTAAGGGATTGTTTCAGGGCGAGCTAGGGATTTCAGGTATCCTGATCAGCGGCCGGTGTGGAACCGGCCTAGGGATCATTAGAAGTGTAGAGACACTGATTCAGGGGAGTGCAGGAGGTCTCCACGTCCCCGTTCCCTATCGCAGGGCCACCACTGTAATTGTTTTCCTGGTTTTCCCCTTTATTCTGAAATTTGCCCTGCTGGAGGCGGTGTATCCAGACATACGTGTGCTACTGAAATTCACCTGCTGGAGGCGGTGTATCCGGCTGCACGTTCTATTATTTAAATTCGCCCTGCTGGAGGCGGTGTATCCAGGGTCACGCGTGTCATATAAATTTGCCCTGCTGGAGGCGGTGTGTCCAGTCACATGTGACCATGACATACTGTTAACATTGGCCATTGTTTTCAATTTTATTTAATGAATCAATAGTACATTATTAATAGTTAATTAATAATAGTTTAATAGTAATAGTTTATTATTAATTATTAATAGTAATAGTTTATTTAATGAATCAATAGTAGAATGAAAATAAGAAACTTTGTAATATATCTTATCAGAGAAATTTGCTTCTTTCTCCTCCCGGATTGCTCTTTCACTCACAAATCAGGGTAAAAACTGAATTCGTTGATGACAGATAGGAGATGACAGTTGGTGCTCATAAAGTTCTATGGAGAGGGGAGAGGCTAGAGGCAGAGACACAGAAATTTCCCAGCAAGGTCTTCTGAAATGACAATTACAAATCTCCATAGAACTTTATGAGCACCAACTGTCAACTCCTCTCTCAGTAATGGGAAAGTCTGTAATCATTGAAGACACATTTTTACCCCTGTATTCAGAATTTTGAGAATGAAAAAATCAGTCCAGAGGCAGAAAGAATCAGATTTATCTGCTAAGATTTATTACAAAGTTTCTTATTTTCACGTGTACTATTGATTTAGGAGAAAAAAATAAAACTAAAAAGACGGTAACTCTTTCACATACTGTACATAGCAGAAACGTCAGCCAAACCCAGACTGTTCACCTGTCTAATGTGTATGGGGCTTTGCCAATCTACCCGAACAGATGATGTTGGGGGGCGGGGAATAAGGTCAGCGCACCGTTTGGATCAGCGGAACAACTGGTGCTCCAAACTGTCAATCAACTTTTGATTCTTCCTTTTTTTGTCTAACAGCTACTTAATTTCCGCTGCTCAATGAAAACTAGTGTATGCTCATCCAAACCGAGCGTGCATGTGTAAGGAGAGTCGAGAAAAATCAGCAGATGAAGAAACAGCTATAAAAAGTTGTATGGGCATCTGGAATGATTGTGGTGCAATTTGACAGGTATGGCCAAGGTTGGACTACACAAGGAGCCAGGTGGCATTTTCCCCAGGTGGGAAGAGGAGGCTTATATGTCCCAAGATTCGATGTTTATATTTTGGCATGTCATTGAGAACATGTCCCAACAGGCAGCTGGTAGAATAGAAGGGAGCGCTGTAGTTCTCCTTGATGGGAAAGAGTAGGAGATCAGACACCTACAGGTTTAGTATTTATCGAATTTCATCTGGCTGAGAAATGGCCTCTCTACTCTATCTTTTATCATGAGTCACAGATTCAGGTAAATTCTCACAGTAGTCAAAGCTTTTCACCACCTGGGAAAGGAAAGCCTTATCTCTAGTCTTGACTCTTATCATTCAGTTAATTAAGGAACTGATGGAATTCCTGGTTTCTCTAGAAACCTGAGTGAAAACAATCTTCACCTGGCAAAAAAAAAAAAAACAACAAAATCTCTGCATGAGGCATCTCATCCCGACACGGTAGAGACATATACAGGACTTTTCATTTATCTTTCCAACCTCTTGTTTCTACACTCATGAAATAATTTGATTAGATCCTTATGGGACGGAGATGAATGTACCGTGCATCGAGAACGTCATATACGTGGCACTGCCAAGTGCGCTGCCAATAAGAAAGAAAAACTTTGGCGAGATATGAAGAATTCTTCTACCTTAACACATTAGTATTCTTGCCCATAGGGTGTATAATAGAACATTTTTATTTTAAATAATAGTGGAGTTAACTTGATGTCAGAACACTAACTTTCTATCCCAAAGTTCTCACCTCCCTTCCACCTGCTTCACAATGGATGATCATAGAAAGTGCACGATAATGAATATATTCCATCTCAGGAATTGAGGAAAGGAATTGAACACAATTTTCTATTTCATTTTTGGACTCGCCCTTTGAAAGATGTATAGGATGTGGTCACCGCATATCCAAGCCCTCGCCTCCTCCTGCCATCTCAAACTCAAAATATTTCCCGGATCCGTGCATTCCTTGACCACGAAACCACAAAAATACTAGTGCACGCCCTTATCTCCCGCCTCGACTACTGCAACCTCCTACTCTCTGGCCTCCCCACTAGCACTCTGGCACCACTCCAATCCATCCTACATTCAGCTGCCCAACTAATCCACTTGTCTCCCCACTATTCCCCAGCCTCTCCCCTATGCCAAGCCCTTCATTGGCTCCCTATTGTCCAGAGGCTCCGGTTCAAAACCCTAACTATGACATACAAAGCCATCCACAACCTGTCTCCTCCATACATCTGTGACATGGTCTCCAGGTACTTACCCACACGCAACCTTCGATCCTCTCAAGATCTCCTTCTCTACTCCCCTCTTATCTCTTCTTCCCACAACCGCATACAAGACTTCTCTCGTGCTTCCCCCATACTCTGGAATTCTGTACCCCAACACATCAGACTCTCGCCTACCATGGAAACCTTCAAAAAGAACCTGAAGACCCACCTCTTCCGACAAGCCTACAACCTGCAGTGATCCTCAGTCTACTGAACCGCCACACAACCAGCTCTACCCTCTCCTAGTGTATCCTCACCCATCCCCTGTAGACTGTGAGCCCTCGCGGGCAGGGTCCTTTCTCCTTCTGTACTTATGTGTGTCTTGTATTGCTCATGTTTATTGTACTTGTCTATATTTGCCTCTTTTCACATGTAAAGCGCCATGGAATAAATGTCGCTATAAAATGTATAATAATAATAATAATAATAATAATAATAATAATAAAGTAAATGCCACATATAGCTCCACAAAGCAAGTGGTAAGTTCTTGACCCAAATAAAGAATATTATGGCTGTAGACTGTGATCTTAGGCGCTAGCTCAGACCACTTTTAGTACGTTCCTGGGTTTGATCCATCATAAGAGACTGAAAAATAAAATTTCATTCCAGTATTCAAAACAAAAAAAAAAACAAAAGAGAGGAAGCAAGCACTTGCCTCAATAATCTACGAAGAAAATATGGGGTCGATAATGGACCTCTTGGGACAATTTGTTATTTCAGGTTTGCAAAAATGCATTTTCTTTGAAAAGAAGAATTTTCACCACCATGTAGAAATGGTGCATATTGCTTACAAGCTCTTGGCTATTGAGTTTGTAAGTGCTGCGCCGAAGCTGTCTCTATCTCTGGATCTGGCTAGTTGCAGTGCCAAGGTGCTGCGCCACAAAGCTGCCTCTACTCGCAGCATCGGAGAATGAACAGTTTGGGTCAGTGGCGCAACGATGCCACTAGTCCGAAGTGTCAATCAACAGCACATTCCCTTTCAAGGCAAGAGAGAAGCCAAGGGTTTTGGGGAACAGTGCTGTAAGTTTTAATTTATTTTTATTTTTCTTACTTATTTAGTGCCATCCTATATCACAACATTTTATATTAAAACTTTTGCAATTTTTGCATTGGTACCTAGATAGAAATTGGTCATGAATGAAAAAGCCTTGATATGAGGGCGGTCATGTCACCATCGGTGGCCCCTTTGGACACAAATCTATTGCAAAAGCTCTATTTTCGGACATATGATCAGAAGAAAGACTGGCCTTGAGAAGTGTATACTGTAGATTCGTACATGAGAATCATAAGAAGTGTAGATAGATGATAGACGGATTGATAAGCAACAGGATAAACATAAAGGAGAAAGCTGGAAAAATAGAGTATTTTTGAAGTTGGAATTTACGAAGAATCTTGCCAGGAGACCAGATGAAGGGAGAGCTATCACAGAGTGGATCACAGAGAAACACTGGCATACATGCTGCCCACAGCGAGCTGTGAAAAAAAAAGTGCAGAAATCTGATTGGTTGCCAAAGACACCTGCGACGTTCTTTTGTACTTGTTTTTATATTATCCGCTGTATAATACCAAGACACACGAGCAAAAAAGAAAAACTTTAGAAGACCTAGATTTAAAACATTTTTTAACCTTCTAGAAAATACTTCTGTCATGTTTCCGCTGCACCATTCCCTTTGGTTTGTGCTTCATTTGGGGGCAACTTTCCACCTAATTCCTAATTTCATACATTATAAGTTCATGCTTAGAACATACAACACAGCCCTTTACGTCTCCAAACAAACCTATTTCAACACACTTATCACCTCACTGTCCAATAACCCGAAATGTCTCTTTGACACTTTTCATTCTCTACTCAACCCAACAGTACAGGCCCCAACCACGGAGCTCCGAGCTGACAATCTGGCCAATTACTTCAAAGAAAAAATTGACCAGATTTGACAGGAAATTATCTCCCAATCACCTCATACCATGCACTGTCTTCCCTCCCCCACTGCATCTAGCTCACTCTCTGATCTTGCATCTTCTCGCCCAACTACTTGCACCAGTGACCCATTTCCGTCACATCTCCTCCAGTCCCTTTCCCCTGCTGTCACCCCTCACCTAACTAAAATATTTAACCTCTCTCTCTCTTCTGGTATCTTTCCCTCCTCATTTAAGCATGCCATCATACATCCACTACTTAAAAAACCATCCTTCGACCAAAACTGTGCCGCTAACTATAGACCTGTCTCTAATCTTCCCTTCATCTCTAAACGCCTGGTCCACTCCCATCTTATCCGCTATCTCTTTGATAACTCTCTTCTCGACCCTCTCCAATCTGGTTTCCGCTCTTTGCACTCCACTGAAACTGCCCTCACTAAAGTCTCTAATGATCTACTAACAGCTAAATCTAAAGGTCACTACTCCATGCTAATTCTCTTGGATCTCTCTGCAGCATTCGACACTGTGGATCATCAGCTCCTCCTCACTGTGCTCCGTTCCATTGGCCTCAAGGTCACCGTTCTCTCCTGGTTCTCCTCCTATCTCTATGACCGCTCCTTTACTGTATCTTTTGCCGGTTCCTCCTCCTCTCACCTTCCCCTTACTGTTGGGGTCCCCCAAGGATCGGTTCTAGGCCCCCTCCTCTTCTCCTTGTACACTGCCCCTATTGGTCAAACAATCAGTAGATTTGGTTTCCAGTACCATCTCTATGCTGATGACACCCAATTATACGCTTCTTCTCCTGACATCACGCCAGCCTTTCTAGAAAACACCGGCGATTGTCTAAACGCCGTATCTAACATCATGTCCTCACTATATCTGAAACTGAACCTGTCAAAGACTGAACTCCTTGTGTTTCCTCCCTCTACTAATGTACCTATACCCGACATTGCCATTTCTGTGTGTGGTTCCACTATTACTCCCCAGCAACATGCCCGCTGTCTTGGGGTCATACTTGACTCCGAGCTTTCCTTTGCCCCCCACATCTGATCACTGGCTCGCTCTCGTCATCTGCACCTCAAAAACATTTCTAGAATTCGACCTTTTCTTACTTTTGACTCAGCAAAAACTCTTACTGTTTCTCTTATTCATTCTCGTCTCGACTATTGTAACTCTCTTCTAATCGGTCTCCCTCTTACCGAACTCTCCCCTCTCCAATCTGTCTTGAATGCGGCAGCCAGGATCATATTCCTCACCAATCGTTACACCGATGCCTCTACCTTGTGCCAGTCATTACACTGGCTACCCATCCACTCTAGAATTCAGTATAAACTTATTACCCTCACCCACAAAGCCCTCCATGGCTCAGCACCACCCTACATCTCCTCCCTTGTTTCAGTCTACCACCCTACCCGCGTCCTCTGTTCTGCTGATGACCTGAGGTTAGCATCCTCAATAATCAGAACCTCCCACTCCCGTCTCCAAGACTTTACACGTGCTGCGCCAATTCTTTGGAATGCATTTCCCAGGTCAATATGATTAGTCCCCAATCCCCACAATTTTAAGCGTGCCCTGAAAACGCATTTATTTAGACTGGCCTACCGCCTCAACACATTAACCTAACCTATCCCTGTGTGGCAGAGCCAAAAGTTTCACCATAACCAGGTTCCCCACATCATGTTCCCACATGCTTTATGCATCCATTAGCCCTCTGTGTCTGTACTGTTACACACTTAACATTATGGCTGGTCCATACAATCAGGGCAACTGTTACCACCCACCTTTCGTGTCTACCTCTTTCCTCATAGACTGTAAGCTTGCGAGCAGGGCCCTCATTCCTCTTGGTATCTGTTATAATCTATGTGATTATTGTTATGCTGTAATGTCTATCGTCTGTACAAGTCCCCTCTGAAATGTAAAGTGCTGCGGAATATGTCGGCGCTATAGAAATAAAATTTATTATTATAATAAACGTCTCGTATACGAGATTCCAAATTCACCAGAACTTCCCTGATTGTTTTTTATTAACGACAAAAATATGCCAAACTGATTTGCTCAAGTGAAAAACAGGCTGCTGTTTTGGCTTATAATAGGCCTTTTTGAGGCCAAAAAGTGACCATTTCTGTCATGTATTGTGGATATAACTAAATGCAAAAACTATAGGAGAAGTTCTGGAGCTTTGGAGTCTCCTCTTCTGGACTACAACAAAAAAAAAAAATGGCTAGCTCTCTTGCATTGCAATGATGAGGACCTGTGATGACCTCAAACGGCAAACCCCATTTGAGACAGGGACAGTGAGTGATGACAACATGTGTACATTGTTGGCAATATATAATGTAAACTTCATGGGGGGGTTGTTTGATTTGAACTCTCCCTATTTTATTATTAGAAGCATTTATTGATAAGCAAAATACTCCTGTGGCTTGGAGAGAATCTGGTAGAAGCTATTTGATTTTTTTTCTACAACACCCCCACAGGGTAAAAATGGCATTACAACCCATTCTTATTTCAGAATTCCTTGTATATAATATTACAGAGTGCATTCTCTAACCCAAAAGTTGGCCAAATAATACAGATAGCTTTCACCTGAATGCTCGGCTTTAGAGGGTAAAGGGATGAAAGATGCTGCCAGATAGCTCGGATGGTGTGTTGTAACCTGCACAAACAAAGGCATACATTTGAATTCACAATTGCCCAATTCGGAAGCGACCCATACACGTCATGGTTGTCTTATTCAAGGGTGTAACTATAATGGGTCCAGTGGTTTAATTTGCAGACAGGGACCAGAGAGTGGGAACCACAGAATATTCTTTTGGGCTATATGGAAGACCAAGACTACTAAAGATCCCTGTTATAGTTTGGGATCGTGTTGGAGATAGCTCATACATCAACACCACTTCTATTCTGCACTTGAATAAGTGTATTTATTAGCTCATACACCAACACCACCTCTGTTCTGTACTTATTTCTTCTTCATGTGCTTTCCTCCTTTTCTACAGCTTATTTTCTCTGCCCTCTCTCAGACTGTACAAGCTTTCTCCCCTCTCCATGTTTTTCATATCTGTGCTTCAATTAAGGCTAGATTCACACATCTGTATGCCATGGTCCAAGCATGAACCACAATGGATGGAATGGACGTGGGTTTCCTGTACCGAAATTAGCCACTTCACATATGCCAAGGTGACCAGCGTCCGTGTGTCGCCATCTATGCTTGGACCAGGACATGCAGATGTCAGTGGTGTAAAGCTAGATTCACACAATGGCAGGTTTTTCCTTTAATCTAACGCCCATTGAGGCTTTAAGGCCACATGACTTTAGTTATTTTTCGCCTTTTATACATCACAGCAACTTTCTGTAACTTTAAGTATTGTTGGAAGGCAATGAACACACTTTGGCACTACACAAGATAATCAACACCTAGAAATATTTTTTCTTCATCTATTACAGCCAAACAAGTGAGAGTCTAAAACTACATTTTGCAAAATCTGTGAAAATACCAGAATACTTAATAGACTGGGAGACGCACACTCTTTAAAAGTAGAAAATAAAAAAATATTTCCTATCGTTCTCCCAGTGCCATCGTACGAAATCTAAAATTACAATTTAGGAGCAAAGAACAGTCTTAAAAAAAAAAAAACACAACTAAAGAGAAAATTATACATTTTTAGATACCTCTCATCACTTCAGGCTACATAGGCTACATTGTTAATATTTTTTCATGCATAAATAATTAAAGCTTGTCTCCGATATAAAGAAAGGCAACTTTGGAAATAGTATTACTTCCAGTCAGTTAAGTTTAAAGACGGGGGACACTGCAGAACCTTTTTTTTTTTTTTTTTTTTTTAATTTAAAGCTTTTAAGAATATGACTAAAAGAAAGAAGTGATAGAAGCGAAAGATTTATATAGAGAAATAGTGCTTTGTATTCGTTACACGGAAGATCATTAATGGGGATGTCCCTCTTATGTAAATGAAAGAGTAAAAAGCGGTCATCAGATGTCAAAAAAAAAGTTTTTCATTGTTTTTTAATAGTAAAATAAATAAGACTAAAGGTGAAAAGGAGGACCAGCAACCCTATGGCATGATACAATCAAAATAACAGTGGAGAAGACCCTGGTGGACCTATCTAGGCTTACACAAGAACGATCTTCCTACAGAAGAAAACCTCTCCTGCGTCCTCACCATAAAATTCAGCGTCAGAAGTATGTAAAGGAACATCTAAACAAGCCTGATGCATTTTAGAAACAAGTCCTGTGCACCTATGAGGGTAAAATAGAAGTCTTTGGCCAGAATGATCAAATGTATGTTTGGAGAAAAAAGGGCACAGAATTTCAGGAAAATAACATCTCGCCAACCATTAGGCATGGTGGATCAATCATGCTTTGGGGTTGTGTTGCAACCAATGGTACGGGGATCATGTCACAGGTAGTTGGAAGAATGGATTCAATGACATTTCAATAAATCCTTGATGCAAACATAACACCATCTGTAAAAAAAAGCTGAAGTTGAAATGAGGAAGAGGATGGCTTCTACAAACTGAGAATGATCCTAAACACACAGCAAAATCCACAATAGATGACCTCAAAAGTAGCAAGATGAAGGTTTTGCAATGGCCCTGTGAACATCATTGAGAATCTGTGGCTAGACCTCAAAATAGCAGAGGAAGCAAGACGCCTCAGGAATCTCACAGAACTGGAGGAATTTTCCAAGGAAGAATGGAGGAAAATCCCTAAAATAAGAACTGAAAGACTCTTGTCTGGCTACCAAAATCATTTACAAGCTGTGATACTTTAAAAAAAAAAAAACAGGGGTGCCACTAGTTACTAACCATGCAGGGTGCCCAAACGTTTGCATCGGTCAATTTCCCTTTTTGTCATTTTTAAAATGTAAAAGATGAAAATATATATATTTTTTTAAAATACAAAGGAAATGTGTCATCTTTAACTTTAGGCCTTTTAGAGATAATTTAATCTTCAACTTGCCTAACTGTCAACAATAACAGGAATTTTGACCAGGGGTGCACAAACTTTTACATGTCACTGTACATAGATTTGAAAGCCAGCCTATATTACTAAGAGAGACACTCTCAGGAAAAAAAAAATCTGGAACTTAGATCAAGCTGCATATCAGCGTGTCTGAAAAGGAATGAAGGAATAAAGATTGCAGGCACTCCTTCGATGATCAGTTTTACCTAAAGAGCTCCGTTAAAGTTTCTGGCCATGGAATAAATGTAAACTCATCCTAATAACAGGAAGATTAAGGTTACGTTCACACGTTGCGTTTTTTTCGCGTTTTCGCAGCGGTTTTAAACGCGCGATTTTGCCAAGAAAACGCAAAGAATAAGCATCCCATGCGCAATGCTGTGCTAATGCTGCGTTTTTCCGCAGCGGAATCGCTTCATGGTAAAAAACGCAGCATGCTCATTAATTTAGCGGAATCGCGGCGATCCCGCACCCATAGGATTGCATTGTTCCGCTTACTTCCTGCATGTGGCTGTGCCCACCATGCGAAAAGTAAGCAGAACATTTGCGGATGGTACCCACGGTCCGGAGGAGAGGAGACTGTCCTCCATACCCTGGGTACAATATCCCTTTAAAAAGTAGAATTAAAACAAAAAATATTGTTATTCTCACCTTCCGGCGTCCCGCGCAGCCTTCCCGCCTCTCTCCCGGTCCCAGTAATCATTCGCAAGAATGACCGCGATGACGTTGAGATCTCGCGGGAGCGCGACGTCTCGCGGTCATTCGCGCAAAGGATTACTGGGACTGGGAGCGTGTAGAGAGACGGGAAGGCTGCGCGGGACGCCGGAAGGTGAGAATAACAATATTTTTTTTTTATTATTTTTTACATTTTATCTTTTACTACTGAGGCTGCAGAGGCAGCCTCAGTAGTAAAAAGTTAGTCACACTAGTCAAACACTAATGTATGTTTGACGAATGTGACCAACCTGTCAATCAGTTCTCCAAGCGATGCTACAGATCGCTTGGAAAACGCTAGCATTCTGCAAGCTAATTACGCTTGCAAATCGCTAGTTTTTCCGCGGGAAAATCGCGGGAATTTAAAATGCGATTTTCCCGCGGAATGGAATTCCGGAATTCTCGCGGTAACTTCCGCGAGAGTTCCGCTACGTGTGCACATAGCCTAAGGTGAATCCAGGTTACAGAGTTTTAAGTTGTGACGCTACAGCTTCATCCGATTGCACTGTCGCCAGGGACGAGACCTCGGCCACCGAATGAGGGTTCATTAAATAGTGAACACCTTTTAAGTACATTCTACAGTACAAGTAATGTCACTACAGGGATCAGATTAGTTTCCGTTAATATTTTAAATTCCGTGCAAATGAATACGCTCCTGTTCCCATATCCTGCAGAAAGAGATCATTTCTATGTAAATGTTTTACTCAAACCCAAATTATATTAAAAAAAGAGCCCCAGTGATCCAGAAATGAAGTCTATTAGTTCCAACGAACTGGATCTTCATCCACCACTTAACATTTTAGAATTTTGATGGGTCGTCCTACATACAGTAGTAAGTAACTTGGGGTCAGAGGCTTAGACGGCACCTTAGATTAAACAAATAGGTTCTTCATTACTTGCAAGTATTACATTTCAACAAAAATAATATATTCACTTGCTACCAGACAATGTCTTTGCGGAGGACATGGACTTTGTAGCGGTCTACAAATTCAGTATTAGATATTGGTTTGCAGAATCAACAAACTTTTAAGGGATACAGTGACAACCGGATGAGTAGGGGTCAAGGGTGTATGCAGCCTAGAGTTCGTCCATGTTATATGGTCCTTTCAGGGAAATAGAACCTGGTTTAGTCCCATCTACTTTGTCATTAGGTGCAAAACTCCCTTCTCCATCATGGACCATTTTTGTGGATATAGTCCTAGCAGCACAGTTTTACCAACTTTTCTCTACTATTTGACTCTCCAGATCAGGGGTCCCCAACCTGTAGCTCGGGAGCCACATGTGGCTCGCGGTCCCATGAATTTTGGCTCACGACTGTCTGCCAGCTTGGTGCATTAGCTCCAGGTCTAGCATACAGGCATGAAGAGTACATCTTAAATTTGTGAATTTTGTGAGTAGCCCTGCACAGAAGAGCAGATCTGGATGCACATATACTGGTCTTAGGGGTTTAGAGATGTTTTAGGTATGGTACGCTGGAGAATGGTTCTACCTGTTAGAGGAGGTGCTCAAAGTTGGATGTGACAGTGTGTTGGGAGTCCTTGATGGGAGAATACTGAATGGGGGGATTGTGGGAACCCCTGGATCTCAGTGTACTGCTTTGGAGTGATTTCTGTAGAAAAGCTTTGGTTATCATTACACCTGTAATGGGGGCTTTGGTTGACACTACTTTGAAGGGGGTCGGAGCTGGATGCGGCTCGTGACCCTCTCTCAGTGCTGAATGTGGCTCGCGACCCTCTTTCTAAGCTGAATGTGGCTCTCAAGGTCAGAAAGGTTGGGGACCACTGCTCCAGATGAACAGCATTGTTTGCAAATATGGGAAGGGGATTTGGCCCAAGGGTTTCGAACAGTGGACAATGGGACACAACAGGCTCTTATTTTCTGAGTTGCTAAACCAGCAACATAATGGGAGACCCATTTTTCTTTGCCATATCTTCAGTGGCACGGGCACAGCTCAGCTGTCCTCTAAAAGCTGTCCTCATTGTAGGAATAGAAGGTGCGGATAGGTTGAATGTTGATGTGTCTTAGCCCTTGTTCCCCCTTGGAGACAAGCGGCTCAAAATGCACCAAACTCAAGGAAAATGAAGGACAATCCGCTCAACCCCCTCTTCCAATTTATGAAGTCTGGAATACAGGCTTGAATGTTTGGTCAATGGTTATCTTATGTCTATGGGTGAAGGATAGGTGTCAGAAGCAGCTGAGCAATCCATCAGGAGGAACCTTTTCTAAAGCTTTTTCCAATTTCAATACTTTGGGATATATTGGGTTAAAGAACAACTTTTTGAGTTTTCCATGTGCACTAGAGATAAGCAAAATCAATTTGCATGACATCAATTGTCCGTGACCGCCGGATGGGAGTTCTGCAAACCTAATGCTACTTGCTTGGATCCCCGGCCCCTCTTCTGATTAATAGGTTGGGCGCGACGTCATCATTTCAGCGTTGACGTCGCATCATGCCTACGAATTAGAAGAAGTGGTGGGAATCCAAGCACATAGGAGGAGGTACATAGGGAGCCAAACTGCTGACGTGGCCATTGCGTTGGACCATCATCCTTCATATAACCTACATAAAAGCAAGGTAGCATTTATGATTTGGGGTAAAAAAAATAAATCCATCAGTCTAAGTTCCCATACAGTACATCTTACGGATTGAAGTTTGGATAATGTGACAGTGAACATCTCAACATCATCAAATACCCAGAATGAAAAGGAATCAAAGGTCACCACCACTGCAGAGTCACGCGAGCACAACCAATCCATCATCTTCAGCCGCACTTGACCCTACAGCAGATGATTCCACCATTGTGTTAGATACATGTGGAGAGACCATAATCTTGGAACAAATCAGTCAGGTATTAAGTTCCCGTTGTACGTTCAGAAGCCTTTTCTTGTCCCTAGGGGGCAGTATTATAGTAGTAAGTGCTAGAAGAGTGAATATATCTTACTTAATTTGTCAGGAATAATCAATGAATCTACTTGGGAAGCTCGGAAGCGGACAATATTAAAAGGGGTTATCTGTGGAGTAATATTTTGTCTGCGGGGTAATTATTTTTTCCCCTAAAATTCTAAAAATGAGTTAAAAAAAAACCCTACAAGGATTACCCACTGCTTCCATTTTCCCAGGACCCCCAGTCTCTACTTCTGGCTGCAGCTTTAAATTCCATCATTGGGACATGTGATCGCTGCTGCCAATCTCTGACAGTAGTGGGCTGCCAGTAAGATCAGTAATTGACTGCAGCGGTCACATGTCCTTGTGATGGGTTACCATCTGGAAGAAGAGCGCGGTGGGGAACCGGACGGCATTGGAAAGGAAGGTGTGGTGGACGAGTGAGCGATCTTTTTCAACATTTAAGAAAAAAATATAAATTCCATCCAAACTCTTTATGCAAGCCACTGCCGAGTAAGATGGAGAGAGAAAGAAGCATAACTCTTTGCTTGCTTCCGCTACTCCTCCTGGAAACCTTTACGCAAATTAATACATAGGTGACATCATTCCTCTTTCCAATAGGTTGTGTACCTACACAGTAAGGCACTGATTGGATAATTTTAAAATCAGTGGGGACACGCCCCTGAGGAGTCAATTTATTCATACGTTTCCAGGAGGAAAAACAAAGTAATAGCAAAAGTATTTACTAAAATAAAGATATCAGGTCAGGGATGTTGAGAAGTCCTCTTTAATCTAGAAAATGACTACTAGATCTCTCGGCTATCATTTGGTAGCACAGTAGACATTTACTAAGTCTATTTTGCTTTCCATTTTAACCATCTTCATCGCATCAGCATCCTTGTACTCATTGACCGTTACATAGATTTTTCCATCCAGCTCAGAGGAAACATTCAATAAGTACATAGAGTTCAAGGTAAATCATGAGAAGTCTAAACTTAGGATATAGAAAGTGCTACACGACCGCAGCTCACCGGTATTGCATCGATCCATTCCTCGTATTTTGGTTACTGCTCAACCCACAGATCCAATCAATTCAGATCTCTGTCATCTTTAGTGAAATATACGGTTATTTCCAGGACAGATCATCATCATCTACAAACAGTATGGATACAGAACACATAACTGCAGAATCTGACTACACAGGACTTGTCTGTAGTCTGTTACCATGGAGACGTACAGTAAATCTACACAACATAATAATGGGCTTTTAATCAAAACTATTTTTGAACTTAATTTCCTAATCAGATGCAATAAAGGGAGTTATCCTACCCACAGGAGAAATTAAAGATATGATCCCATCATGTGAACAGGGGTACTATGTCGAAATTGTAAATGGAACAGGAAGGGGCATGCATGACAACATTTCCACTCAATGCATGAGCACTACTCTTCTTATAGACCCATAGAAGTGAATGGATCAGTGGTCACGCATTTACACTACCACTTCAAATCACATGAAGAAATGGGAGAGGGGGGTCAATGGATACAACAGGGACAAAGATCCCTCAATATCCAGCTGGGTAAGTCCCACCTTATATATCAGCACATTTATGCTAAAAAACCCAACCAAGCCAGGATCCAGTGACCAATGGATACAAGATTTTTTCTGCTAAGTGAGGTATTACCATAAAAATTGTGTAGGCACTGCCCACTGAAGGATGTTGTATGCATATAACAGTACAGCGTGAAAATCTAACTTGACAAGGATGCTATCATCAGAAAATGAACTTTTGTTTAATTAAGGTTGGTGTTGTGAGTTCATTCTCTGATTCACCAGTTGTGAGTTCCCCTTCCAGACTCCCTCTGGTGGTAACAGGAGGTAGTGAGCCTGATTTAATCAGTGGAAATCTGCCAACTGAGAATGAGGATGATGATTGGACCTCAGGATTCTCAGATTGGATTTAAGACAGCTGACGCCCTATTCAGTTGCTGGTGATTCCTTCAGGTTTGTCAGCTCTTTGTTTTCAGCTCTGTTCCAGTCATCTAAAGCTAAGTTTTTCTGCTAATGTTCCCACTTGATTTTGTTGGTCTATTCAGTTTTTTGTGTGGTCAGCCAGCCCCGGCTGGGGGCTGTGCTGAATTTCCACTCTTATTTATCAGTATTTTGCCAATTGGCTTTTTGTCCCTTACTAGTTCGGTCTCTTTTAGCTCTGTCTCAGAATATTTCAGAGTGCTGATATAGTGGGAGAAGTCTAGTGACTTCAGGGTTAATTCTGCTATCAGAAGTGTTGGACATGATTTTTGTAGGGTTTTTTGCAGGTTGCAGACAGCGTCTTTCCTTTCCTGTCTAGTTAGTGTGCTCCCCATCATTTGCTCAGCCTATTTTCCTGCCTGTGTTTGTGCCTTCATCTTGTTTCACCGTCAATACATGTGTGGGGGCTATCTATTCCTTTGGGGTCTGCTCTGGGGCAGTTAGTTTTCCCTTTTCTTGCTTTAGGCTTATTTAGTCCGCCGTGATGAGGCGTCTAAGAACATCGTAGGTACGCTCCACGGCTACTGCTAGTTGTGTGGTAAGATCAGGGATCTGCAATCTGCATAGTTACCAACCTCTCTGGTTTTCTGTGACTTAGCTTGTTTTGCTTTTTTCTCCTCGGTGACCCATTCATAACAGGTTGGTGTTTTAAATGCATTTTTTAGACATTTTTTAGCATTTTTTTTTTATAGATCATAATCTATATTAAAAGATAAAAAAAAAAAAAAAAAAAGAAATGTTGCAATTTTCACACTGGCCACTAGGGCTTTTTTAGACTAAATTCATGCTGTTTCAGGAAACAACACATGTACATAGCAACAATGACTAGACTCTGACCTCATCGAAGTGTCCAATGAGCGCGTGCAAAAGTCATTGGAAAGGAAGAGGGATCCCTGACATCATCTATTGTGATTGGTGGATCCTTTGTTGGCAGCTGTGTATTGAGGTGTTTTCTTTTACTGTACTCTTGCCTCTGATGATGCCATCTAACAAAAAAAAAAATTCCAAGTGCTGCAAAATTGCTACTTTTTTAATAAAGATCATGTAAGGAAAAAAAACAATGTTCAAAATTTGTAAAAAAAGAAAAAAAAATTAATTTAAAACAATTGATAATTTTCTGATAGCTTTCTTTTAAAAGCTATGTAAACCTTTGGACAGATGTTTTTTAATTTTTCACTTGTTTCTTAAATGCAAAGTTAAGAAACTTTCTAAATACGGTAATCTTAATAAAACCATTTTGCTGATGCAGAGTGTTCAAAAGGCTTTTATCCAGCTCACTGATTTTGCAAAAATGTTTTTAAATCAGTCGGAAACTGCTGCTCCTGGTTCTGACTGCTCTTTCTGCGCTCCCACTTCCTTTTCTCAGTGTTAGGCCGGGGTCACACGAGCTTATGTTCTCTCGTAGGAGAGAATCGGGCTGATAATTTAATGACAAGTCTTCTGAGTGTGATTTGATCAGAATCATTTCACAGGTGTGTAGAAGATGGAGAAAATAATTTCTCCATCTTCTCCATTGTCCCTGTGCCGGTTCATCGGACTGTGTTTCCAAGGCACCCATAAACTTGAATTGGGGAGTGCGATCCAAACATCGGATGCACTCCCAGCATGCTGCAATTGTTTTCTCACGCCGAACGGACATGTGATACGCTCGTATGGGAGTAGCAGGGAGAAGGTTGTATATAGCTCTCAAGAGTGAAGAAAAGGGAAAGCATTAGCAGCGAAAAGGTTGTATACAGATCTCAAGAGTGAAGAAAAGGGAAAGCATCAGGATTCTCAGGGAGGGCAGAACACAGGCATAAAACAGGCTATAAAGAAAGTGGAAAGCATGTGAAGAGTAAATAAGTGCAGCAAAGAAGCTGTGCTGATACAAAAGCTAATGAAGACAGCAGCCACCTAGATACACACAGACCTCACATCCAGCCTGTATTACCGGGAGAGATATTCCAACAACAGAAAAATGCTGAACTTGGATTAGGCTCCAAACTACATATGTGAAAATGAATGAAGATTGCAGACTGATACTAATGTAATAATAATTTTTCTATGTCAAATGTGTCTACAGCCTGTAATCATTCAGGAATGCAAAAGCATAAAAAATTGCAAGTAAATAAAATGAACAGAAGCAGACCAAGCAAACACAAAAACAAACATGACTAATGGTCGTCTATTACTCATCTTATAGCTCCACCACCTATTGATAGATTATTAAAAACCTCAAAAGGGAAAAAAAAGTCAGCAAGACACGTTTTTAAGTCATCTAAAATATATTATCTAGAAGAGCTTCGTATAGATCTGTAGGCATGTCATCATCATATAACAAACAAAGAAAAAAGAAGGCAATAATAAAGCAAGACACAAATCCAATTACAGACGTGTCTAAACATATATTTTAATAATTCTGCATAAACCCAAGATTTCGTTCCCGGCTCTGCGTGAAAACAGAGTTTGATTAAGTGCTGCGATGAACATTTAAAGTTTATTACATTAAAAATGGCTTTGTGTTAAGTCTTAATGGTGGATAGCGTGTCTTCGGCAAAGACCAATAAATATCTTTTAGCGCGAATGTACAGAAGATTCACGGAGAACAAGGATCGTGACTACAATGTATGCAGAAGTCGCCAACACTAGGTGGCATAAAACTACGAGGCAGAAACTCATTCTGGTCACGAATGTGCCACATATTGGCCAACATAGAGTCAAGTCAGCATTTTGTGGTCTTGAGTCAATGGCTATCGAGGAAGAAGTCATTGGTTGCCAACAAATCTTATTTTAATGTGTTTTACATGGATTTTTGTTGGGGGGGTCGGAGGCTTTAAAGTAGTTGGGAATCATTAACTTGTTTAACGATGTCAATGCTTGTCAAGTAGATTGATGAATACTTGCTCTGCTCACAAGCTGGCTGTTTGTAAACCCTAAGAATAACTATATATTGATCACTGGTCGAAGTCTTCCTAAACCATGCAATGTTCTAAGTTATTAATTTGCCTTGTGGAGATCCATCTGGTGTGGAAGGACATATAGCCAAGGCTACCTGGGAAGAAAATATGCAGATTAGCTCACCTCCAGAATGAAGAAAACTGTTTCTCTAGAGCAGTGATCCCCAACCTTTCTGACCTCGAGAGCCACATCCAGCTCTGAAAGAGGGTCGCGAGCCACATACAGCCCTGAGAGAGGGTCGCGAGCCACATACAGCTCTGAGAGAGGGTCGTGAGCCAAGTTCAGCTTTGAGAGATGGTCGCGGCCAACATCCAGCTCCCATACTCCCTCACATTAGTGGCAACCAAAGCCCATATTATGGGTATAATGACAGCCAAAGCTTTTCCACAGAAGCAGTATACTAAGATCTAAGGGTTCCCACAATCCCCCCTTCAGTATTCTCCCATCAAGCACTCCCACCACACTGTTGTATCCAGCTTCAAGCACCTCCTCTGACCGGTAGTATCATCCTGTCTCCAGCACACCATCCTTAAACCCCTAAGACCAGTATATGTGCATCCAGATCTGCTCTTCTGTGCTGGACTACTCACAAAGTTCACCGTTTTGAGATGCGCTCTTCATAGCTCTTCGCTAGACGTGGAGCTAATGCATCAAGCTAGCAGACAACCGCGAGCCACAATTCATGAGATCGCGAGCCACAGGTTGGGGATCCCTGCTCTAGAGCATCTATAGGTATCTAATATGCAAGTCAAAGTCTATCCCATAATAATATAGATAAGGATATCAGCTAAACTAGAGACAGCCAATGCTTCTGGTTTGACTAGTCATCTTTCAAGGGTCCTTAATGGGTCAATAAGGGACAGACACACCATACCATTGGTGCAATCTGAGGTCAGTTGGCCCACTGCCACCTCCAAAGTAGCAAAGTAGGTGGAATTGTCCTTTATGATGAACCATTGGACTGCAAAGAGGCCATTAACTCTTTTTGTCCAGGGACCCTTCTTCTGTCTTTATCCACCCATGGGGTCAGGCATCAACTTAATACCCCCATACACATTAGACCAATGTTAGCTGTACCCACCGATATCGATGGCTTAAATCGACACTTGAATATGCATGAAGGCGCCGGCCAACTGATTGCTGGGGAAGATGTCAATTGGGCATGTCTGATTTTGGACTGACATCAACTTTGCTCTCCCAAAGATAAGCCGTCGGCAAAGATATCTGTTGGTGGCTTTCTCATAGAAAACAAAAGAGCGCTTGTCCGAAAGAGCGCTTCTGTGTATAGGATAGATGATCGAGGTGGTTGTCTGCCGAACCAATCGGCTGAAGCATAATTTGACCGACAAGTATAAGGTGATCTTTACCCTCTAGCTACCCATAGTTGGGACTAAAGAGGGTAGACTTTTTTTTCCTTCTGGAGAATATATTTGCATAATTAAACTTGTCCCCTATTAGGATCCTTAGTTCTGCCACCTGGGGAAAAATAGTGATCCTTGATCGGATACTTCCTCTGATTGGGTTCTCACCATTCAATGGCAAAATGAACAAATTGTCCTTGTCATGGCCCCATCTCTTTTAGGGCCCCTTAAAAGCGGCATGATCTTCCTTTATTCTCCATATGCCCTTTTCTAAAACCACAAAAGTAGACTATACCACCATCAATATATCTTTGCTGTTGTAGCTCCCTCATGACTCTTTTACAATCCATTCAGTATGAACTTAGGATAGCCGGTCTCAACCGCCTGACAGACACTGCAGACAGAGGGTTAAACAAACTCAATAAAATAAACCCAGCACATGACCTCCACTTTCTATCACACTACAAAAAAAAAAAAATCAATGGCAAAATGAACAAATTCATGCATGGTTGCCTCCCCATTATCCCTAATTAAAAACAATGGAGCAGTAACAAGAGACGAGGACGAAAAAAAATAGACAAAGACTATTATCAGATATTCTCTTTTGTCTCAGCGGAGGACATGCTACATTATCAGCGTGAGCCAATCAGCAAATAAGGCAAGTCTATAGCCATTTCCTCCCCGGCAGGATTAAACGTGTTGGATGCTAAATTACTTCAATAAACTACGAAAAGAACAATTTCAGCCAAAGGTTATTTTTGTATCTAATGACCACGCACAGCCGGAATCTATTGATTCAGCAGAGAGTGGTCTCCAGTAGGTTGTTGCGGGATGTCTATTGATGCTCGTTTGTAGCTTATTAGAGTCCATAGATT
Organism: Dendrobates tinctorius; assembly: GCF_039654945.1. Taxonomy (NCBI): domain Eukaryota; kingdom Metazoa; phylum Chordata; class Amphibia; order Anura; family Dendrobatidae; genus Dendrobates; species Dendrobates tinctorius. The sequence goes on along the minus strand of NW_027361695.1, from coordinate 9,753,024 downwards.
GCGTCACCATCTAACAAGAACGTACAAGAAGGTAATAGCCATGGTGTCAAAGACGTCTTATAGACACGTCAACTTTCTCCGCTCATCGGACCATTTTTGGTTAAGCGATCTCATCCCAATATCTATGGCTTCTCATTACAGAATCAAAAAGTGTATAATAATCAACTGAACTCCATTTTACCATACATGACATCTTTGTAAACCTGAGGCTATGTTCACATTGCTTTGTTTGCCACAAGTCAAGTGGCACAGTTGGGACGTCCATCTAAATCCTTGAGAAATCTGATTCCGGCACAAACCCCGGAAGACGGGGTTCACCTAGTCTTCTTTCTGGCCTCTGCTTTGGTAGTGTTCGCCTTCTTCAGGCTGGAATAAATGCGTGGTCGACTCAAGAAGACCAACATTGTCAAAACTGAGGTCAGATAAAGCATAAAGAAACTCAGTCTGCCTCAATAAAATCAATGGACATATCGGGGGTTGTTCTTGTGTCCTGTTTTTCAGGACTTCAGAAGGAAGCCTCAATGGTACCAGTGACTTGTGGCAAAAATGCAATATGGAAACAGCTTCAAGTTTACAAAGGAGGCATGTAAAAAAAATGAGGTTCAGTTGATTATTATACGCTTTTGGTGAGAAACCATTGATATTAAGAGGAGGTAAGGTAACCAAAAATGGGCATATGAGCAGAGAAAGAAAGCGTGCCTATAAGACGTCTTTGAGGGTTGTACTTGGATCCAGTGTATACCTATCTTGACTGATGGGTCTCCTGGCCTGAACTAGCTGTCTCATTGGTATATATATGAAGGCCTGGTGTGGTGATCTGAGTAAGGACTCTGAATCACAGACGAATAAACCTGGCCTTACCATGGAGACTTTATAGACCATTTCATTAGCTGAAAGAGCTCTCCAAAAATAAATGTGCATCTTTAGAATGTCGTACAAATATTGGGTGTTCTGGGGCGATGTTTGGGAGTCTTTAATTATCCAACACTTTACTTTTGCAATCTTTGAAGAACCAATGAAGATGCAGAGCCATAGTTGGATTTTCCTTCATGAGGGACAAAAGTTCAGTTTGCCGTCCCATCCCAACGTGGCCTTAAAAATATCATGACAATAGAAATTTGTTTGTGGGACCCAATAACATCCAGAACACAGGGCACATGACACAGAAGCCGCTTCCCCAGCCACACCCCCGAGGAGTTGACGCCACAATCTCCAACAACTAAAGGCAACATGAAAAATCTCAATACCTTTCGATAATTAATGGTGTTTGAAGCAAAAGTATCATGCAAATTACAACTCTGTAAATGACGAACAATAAATTCCACACGATGGCACAAGAGGATGATTTTCATGCATTCAGATCGATGTTTGCCAAAAAAAAAAAGAAAAAAAAAACATTATGTGGAAGTGTTGAGTCAAAAGTGCTAAGAAAAAACAAGGAAAGATTTGACAGCTAAACTACAGAGACATTTGCACACACTTTGTGTCCCAAGATGTGAAGGAAATATGTATAATTTGTTGGTTTCTATTTTAAGACTTATAATAGACGTTTGCTTCTATATGGAAGAAATTGCAGTTCATGCTCGTAGCGAGGTATTCGAAAAGCTTTTACAGTCACGCCAAGTTCACTTCCCGTTAAATAGAAACAATATATAAAGTTTTTTAAAATAGCGACATTTCCTTCATTATTTCTCCTGTAAAAGCTTAAATAAATTGACAACAGAGGTCACCATTGTCCTCGTCAATGGGGTGTGACTTTTCACAGTAGGTTATTGGGCAGATCATGTATGGACACTCCTCTTTGACAAGGAACATGGCAACACCCAGTTGTCAATTTACTTACACATTTACCAAATGGATCAACAGGAAAAAAAAAAGAAGAAAAATGAGATGTTCTTACAAAATATTTTAGGAGAAAAGGAAATTTTTACTAAAACAGACACGGCGGGTGAATGGCTATTATCAAGCACTTTCTACTAAGGAATTCCAAAAATAAGTAGATTTCTATTATCATATTAGAGGGAAATATACAAAAAATTCTACATAAAGCACGTTCTAGATAATTCTCTTAATGTGAAGATAGAGAATAGTCGTGCTGACATGTTAGCTGGGAAAATTTTAATTAAATCCACATGATAGAAACGTACAAAATTGAAGAGTCGCCACCTGCCGAATTGTATCACCGTATAGTATTGGAATAAAGGAATATACAGAAGGCAGATTATCTACATGGCATCACTGCCTCCACCCAGCAGACCATCCGGGCTCGTCTCTTGGCTCATTTGTCCCAATCTCCGTGCCAGTATAAATGGTGTCGACGGTGAAATATGACTGGCGGCCAGATCATGCCAGCTTAATCGGATGCGGCACAAAGAATCAGCAGGAACGCTTAAGATGTCAGTTTTGAATTCAATCAGGCCGAAGGAACATTTCTAAAACCCACGGTGTTATGCTGAAAAACCCAAAACATTATTTTGCCCACTGAAAGGACTGAGTGTTACGCGTTAGATATTTTCAAAAGTCTAAATAAATGGGAAGACTGCGAAACTAATACGTTTAAAATAAAAAAATTTCAATTTGCAGAAAAACTTTATGTAACCTATAACTAGTTATTTTTTTCTTACTCTTCCAGGTATAAGTGACGTACCACAGCAACAGCGGCACATGGTACACTGGCATGGTGGTTAAGTCCCTTAAAAATTAAATATACATTTTCTCCAAAACTACCTAGTGAGCCAACTCCCTGGTAATCCAGTGGTGGGCTCGTGTACCTATACAGCAGCCAATCTGAAAAAACAGAGCTGTGAGAAGTGGACTGTTAACGAGTACTTCCACTAGGAACTGTGGCTACGCAGCAGTCACAAATCACAGGTCCCTCACGAAAATCAAGACGTAGTCGACAAGCACAAACAAAAATGTCTTATTAAAGAAGAATTCTCACCACATTTGACGTGCTAAACTGGCTACGTCCTGATAAAAATGCTGAAGATCCAAATAAAACGCAGGTTTTTTTTTTTTTTTTTTTAAATATTTTCTCATCTCAGTTTCGGAGATATTAGCTTGTAAAGTTTATAGGCTACTTTCCGACCAGAAACCAATAGGGAGAGGCAATAGCAGAGATTCTTCTCTGGGAGAATATACTTTTCCCCCTGTATGATCTTGTTCAATCATAAGCAAGATAATTTATGCAGGGGAAAAAAAAAGGAAAAAAAAATCCGAGAGAATGTCAGAACTCGATTCCTCAGTAAGATACGATAAGAATGTTGCATCTAACCAGGTCACACAGATCTCACTGCCCAGCACCCCTACTGTGATTACAAGTGCAGGGGAAGAGAGCGGAGCTGTGCATTTTTATATTCACTAACTTGCATTATCTATGATTATAAGGGCACACTGAGCTGGCCGTATATGAAGTACCGAGAGAAGAACACAGCGCATGGAATGGCTGATGGCTCTCATCCCAAGAATGACACCTTCATATATTTCTATGCAATGGTCACACTCAGTGCACAGACAAATTGGCGACTTCCCGACCTGTGTTCCAATCTTGGTCTGATTTATATGGCGGTCTGACTGTGCCCTAAGTGTAAGTAGGAGAGCAAAGCTGTGTGTCATTACATACACAGCTCTCCACTTAACACATACACACAGATCTGCCTTCCTCCGCAGTGAGATTTGTGTGACTTTGGGAGGAGAGCAGAGCTGTGTGTCTGGGATACATGCAGAAAGGTGTATGCAATGACACACAGCTCTGCTTTCCTCCTCCTCCACTTATAACCAAAGTGTCAGCAGTGAGATCTGTGTGACCTTGGGAGGAGAGCAGAGCTGTGTGTCATTATATACACTGCTATGCATTATCTGTGATTACAAGTGCTGGGAGAAGAGCACAGCAGAGCTGTGTGTCTTGGATAGATGAAGAACGGTGTATGTAATGACACACAGCTCTGTTCTCCTCTTGCACTTGTAATCACAGTTGGAGCTGGCAGTGAGATCTTAGTGTGACCTTGGAAGGAAAGCAGAGCTGTGTGTCATTACATGCATCCTCCATAATTTTAACATCTCCCCTTCATCTACAAGACTTTTCTCGTGCTGCAACAGTTCTCTGGAATGCATTACCTAATCCAATTAATTCTTAGTGTCTGCAGTTTTAAGAATGACCTAAAAACACAAATTTTTAGGGAGGTCTACCATATCTAAAATAATTATTAAAAACTTTTTCTTGGATATGAACCCCTGTATAATTTTCAAAAGCAGATATGCAAGCACAAGCTAAAGTTGTTCAACGAAACATTCCCACCTCACTGTGCCAATTAGAGCAAGTAAAGCCCATTCCAAAAAAGGACTGTTACAATTCAAAAAGCTGTTCTTGTCAATGACCTGAAACCCGAGGTTACGAACAAACAAGGACAAACAATCCATTTACTGCCATGCGGAATGTTTTCCTTTACATTTAGGGACTTTCTTTTGGATCAGGTTATTGTACGACCGGCCTACCACAAATTTCTGTTCCCTCACTTTCCCATCTTGCCAGCTGACACCTGACCTCCGTGCATTGTGATTAACGGCTTTGCGCCGGCTACCTTCACCTTCACTTCATCGTTCCTTGAATGAAGTTTTCTTCATCGGCTGACAGATTTGTCTATTGTACTTAGAGGTTAAAATTACTTTCTCTTGTCTGTTTGGAGACCGGCTGCTCTTCCAAAGATGTGCTGATATGAGTGACACTTTAATTAAGTACCATAACGTTAAATGTTCATCTTATTGTTCCGGGCTACACAATTCCAGTTTTTACGTAATATGCAATTTGTGGCTCATGACTATACTGTGTTAATGATTAATAATTTTTGTATGACTTTATGGATTTTTTCATAAATGCTTTGCTTGCAGAGATCTATGCCAGATACAGCGTTTGTCAAAGTGGAACTGAAATACGGTGTCTTAAGGAGAGTTTTCAACAACCAAGAAGCAGGACCTCACTCAAAAATAATAGGTTACCTAAACATTCCAGTTTTATTTTCACCCCCACATTCAACTTCTGTGGGTTTTCCACCAACCAAACCCAGATATGGCCAAACATACCGTAATTACACCAAGAAACCACAGGCGAAAGGCAGAGGCTGCCAAGGTCTTTGGACATAACAGGTGATCATAGATTTAGGTATAGGTTTAATTCACGTTGCACTAAATATTATCAATGGTGGTACATGTGGTAAAATCTCTGAGCACTCCTGATTCTGCCGCTCTTTTCCGTTTTGCACCGTGTCGCTCCACTGCAGAGATATTCACATTTATTGCTTTTGGAGCAAAGTATGTGAAATTTCTACTTGTAGTACAACTGTTCATTTCTTCAGAGTCTTCTCTGGGGGGGGGTTATCCCTTATTCCAATATGCTGGCAATCACAGCAGTATTAGACTGCTAGACCAGCTTGCTGAGCTGTGATTGGAAGCATTTGGGTGGGAAGTGTGAAGCGCACGCCCCAGTGAAGACTGGAAAGAAACTCCCAGTTGATCTTCAAGCAAAGATTTCACATTGTGCTCCAAAAGAAACAAATGTGAATATCTCTGCAATGGAGCGATGAAGTGTAAAACGGAAAAAAGCTTCACAATCAGGGGAGCGCAGGGATTTTTAAAAATATTTTAAGCAATTAAAAAAAAAAAGAAAGACCGTGTTCCAATTTTTACTCCTTTCAGGTTTTCATAGTAGTACCTTATTGAATACTAACCATCGTCATCATCATCATTTTCTATTGAGAGCAAGTGGTATGACTAGGGTTACAGCTACTTGGTTGTAAGGTTTAAGCTGAAGCAATATATTGAGTTGTGAGACAGTCAAGGAGCAATGTGTAGAAGGGATTAACAGAACATAATGGAAAAACCAAGATTAGACAAAATGGACTCTTGTTCATGCGTGGTGTCTGGTATTGCAGTTTCTGCCGATTCCCTTGACTGCAAAACAATCTATCGAAAAGAGTGGCACTACACATATCTGTCAAATGGGGACCCAGCTCGGATTGGAATACGCGGCCCAACCACCAGTCTCCTGACCTTACCTAACTGCTTTATATATGCTGGTTAGCTCAGGTCAGGAGACCTGGTGGTCAGGCCAAGTATTCCTATCCAAGCAATGTCCTGAATTATGAAAATTTGATAATAACAACATGAATAATATTACACTTACTAATTCTCAAAGCCCTCCTGCTCCAATGTTGTCCAGTTCCCCCACCAGGTCCTCTGGACTTTCTTCTCGATTCTGACGTGCCAGTCAATCTCTGGCCACAGGTGCAATGGAACAGGATAAAGAGAAAGTGTCAGGAGACCTACACAGCATTGGAACGGGAATGGTTGGGGATCGTAAAGGGGAGTATACTGAATTATGTTTTTTCAGCATAAAGGATTGTTTAAATTGAAAAAAAAAAAAATTCTAAAATTTCCGTAGACAATATTTTTGCAAAATTTATCTTTAATATTTTTTCTAAATTAATAGCTCTTTGATAATTTTGTTTTGAGATTAATTTCACACACAGGTTCGGAGTAAGAAGACAGTATTCATTTTGGAGCTAGCCTAAAGGCGTTTTGTCTCCATTTCTCCCAGAATGACCTACCGCACGCCCTCAGATTACCAGTCGAGAAGATAACTATCTTAGTCCTTTTCAGTTGTCGATAATATTGGCAAATTTGTGACTGAATATAAATTTGGCAAGTACGAAGTTGACAGCAGAGATGAGTAAACGAGCGTTTCCTAAATGAAATGACTTAGTATGTCATGCAATAATGCTTCACCTTGGATGCTACACTTCTTTGTGTCAGACTTATGGATTTTCTTAGATTTAGTGTGATACATTTCTGAACTCCGAAAATTTAAACATCAACAGGACAGAAAAAGAAAAAACACCTTGCGTCGGCCACTAATGGAAACCCTAGGAAACGCGTCTATAGTTGGCGAGTTAACATAGAATGTCAAAATATTCCTATATAAGTAACCTATTATTGGGAAATGGCTTTTTCTATCAGACCACAACTTTTCACAGCAGTTCCCCACTTTAAAATAAAAAGTTGGCTCCATACACAAAGAGCCGGAACACCTCCAAACTCGGTACAAATTGGGCGTCAGCAGGTGCTGTTCATCACTCAAAACTCATTCAGACGAAACCTGTGTTAACCATTTTCAATATATTACATAATACCTTGCTTATCTAGGGTTTACAATGAATGATATGAACATTTAATTAAAGATGTGCAAGACTTTCTCAAGCCTCAGCACTCAAAACATACTATAACCTACCTATAGAGTGTACTCTGTGTACATGGGGAAGAACAATCTTCTGGCCATTATGAAATCGATTTTGCATTTTTGACCAGTTTTTCCTTTTTCAGACTCTACTGGCTCACATGGGGAGGTGGACTTACAAAGCCGCAGGTCACACAGACCAAGGGTCATGGTAAGGCATCAAGAAGGAGGAGACTGGTCTATGCTAGACCGTAAGCAAATAAAAGGTGCAAGACACACTGGATTCGACAGTGCCAAACACTGGAGAGCAGGTGAAGGGTTAAACAAGAGGTCTAAACCGGGATGTAGATGAAGTTTGTAGAAATCACAAGAGTTTTGCAAAGATAACTTCAGAGTAACGTGAACAGTCTCTAAATAGCAGTTTGTAATACATACAGCAAACGATGGGTTAACTAGGTTTTAGAAACAATAGAGGCAGATTGAATAAACCACAGGAGTTGGAAGAGGTGACAGCAGCAGAAAGAAGCTGCAAAATGGAAAACTGAAAACAAACAGCGAATAAACAGCACTCTGACAGAATACTAGAGTTGAGCAAAATTGATTGGGTCCCTGCTTATTCAGCAAGCTTGCCGAATAAGCAGAGACCTGATCAAATTCGCTCAACTCTACTGAACAATCAGACTCATGGGTTTTCCTATGTTGACCTTAAAAGGCCTTGGATGATGATGATATCAGTAAGGTTTGCTGGGCAAGAAGTGATTCGTGCAGTGGGTGGCAGCCATACAGGAAGGAAGTGGAGCTCAACCCTGGAGTCAAGATAGGTGCAAAACATTATCTTTAATTTGCAGTTGTTTGTTGTGAGCTCATTTTCGTGTTTGCCTCTGGCTTCTGGTGAGGGTTAAGGAGCTGGCTGTGCTGACAGAGGAGTAGTGAGTTCTCTATCTGGACTCCCTCTGTTGGTGAAGGGAGGTAATGAAGCTGATCTAAATGGCAGAGACCGGCCACCTGAGGAGGAGGACTGCGATTGGACATCAGGAGTTTCTGATTGGATTTAAGGCAGCCGACTCCCTAGTTTCTTGCTGGTGATTTTTCCTGACTCTGGCTCCTGGTTTCCAGTTTGGTTCCTGCCTTCCTAAAGCTAAGTTTTCTCTGCTATTGTTCATATGAGTTTTTGTCTGGTTTACTTAGTTTTTGTGTTCAGCCAGCCCTGGCTGGGACTGGGCTGAATCCCCATTTTGTCTCTGATCAGTTGATCTCTTTTGCTCTGCCTTCAGAATATACCGGAGTGCTGATATAGTGATTTGAAGTTTAGCGACTTCAGGGCCTTTTTCTATCAGACGTGTTGGACATTCTTTTTGGCAGGGTTTTTTGCGTGATTGCAGACAGCAGCTTTTCTTTCCTGTCCTTTCTAGTTAGCGAGGGCCCCATCGTTTGCTCAGCCTATCTTTCTACCTGTTTCTGTGTTTTCATCTTGTTTCACCGACAATACATGTTGGGGGCTATCTATTGCTTTGGGGTCTGCTCTGGGGCAGTTTAGATTTTCCCTTTCTTTCTTTAGGCTTATTTAGTTCTCCGGCCGTGACAAGGCGTCTAGGATCACCATAGGCACGCACCACGGCTACTGCTAGTTGTTGTGGATAGGATCAGGGGTCTGCAATCCGCTAGTTACCAACCTCTCCGGTTTTCTGGGCTTAGCTTGCTTTTTCCTCCTCAGTGACTCATTCATAACAGTTGTTACTGAGATAGTGGGTGAACACCAGCTGCTATAATGTCTTCCACACAAAGACATGAGTGATTCCTGCTCTTCTATCTATATGTAGCACATATTTAGAGGCATGTGAGACATTATGCAGAGGTATTGAGCTGTGTAGCTGTGAATCAAGCACTCAAGTGAGATACAATGAATGGGTCAATACTAGAGATGAGCAAATGATTTTGCAGGAACCTGGTCCAGTGGCTACATCAGTACTTTGTGGCTGCCGCCAGACGGGAGCACTGTGAGCTGCCTCCTACCTACTGGCATTCCCAGCTCCTCTTTTGATTAACTAGCCTGACTCGGTATGATGACTGCACCTTGGATATATTCAGTGGCGTAACTACAAAGTTATGGGCCCCGATGCAAACTTCCAAATGGGGCCCCCCATGCCAAAATACACACACATCTCCGCTCCGTAGACCTCGTACACACGTGGCTCCTCTCCGTCCACTTCATACACACGCAGCTCCACTCCGTCCACCTCGTACACACGCGGCTCCTGTTATGAATGGGTCACCGAGGAGGAAAAAACAAAACAAGCTAAGTCACAGAAAACCAGAGAGGTTGATAACTATGCAGATTGCAGATCCCTGATCCTAACCACACAACTAGCAGCAGCCGTGGAGCATTCCTACGGTGAACCCAGATGCTTCGTCACAGCCGGAGGACTAAATAAGCCTAAAGCAAGAAAAGGGGAAAACTAACTGCCCCAGAGCAGACCCCAAAGGAAAGACAGCCCCCACACGTGTTGATGGTGAGACAAGATGAAAACACAAACGCAGGCAGGAAAATAGGTTGAGCAAATGATGGGGCCCAAACTAACTAAAAAGGATAGGAAAGGAAACACACTGTCTGCAATCTGCCAAAAACCCTACAAAAATAATGTCCAACATTTCTGATAACAAAATTAACCCTGAAGTCACTAGACTTCTCCCACTATATCAGCACTCAAATATTCTGAGACAGAGCGAAAAGAGGCCAATCTAATATGGGACAAAAAGCAAATTGGCAAATACAGATAAATAAGAGTGGAAATTCAGCACAGCCCCAGCCGGGGCTGGCTGACCACACAAAAAACTGAATAGACCAACAAAATCAAGTGTGAACATTAGCAGAAAAACTTAGCTTGAGCTGACTGGAACAGAGCTGAGAACCAAGACCTGACAAGCCAGAAGGAATCACCAGCACCAGAATAGGGCGTCGGCTGTCTTAAATCCAGTCTGAGATTCCTGAGGTCCAATTGTCATCCTCCTTATCAGGTGGCAGATCTCCACTGATTAAATCAGCCTCACTACCTCCTGTTACCACCAGAGGGAGCATGGAAGGAGAACTCACAACTGGTAGACCAGAAAATGAACTCACAACAGGCTCCACTCCGTACACACGAGGCTCCGCTCCCTGCACCCCGTACACACAGCTCCACACACCTCGTACACACACAGCTCCGCTCCGTACACCTCATACACACATAGTTCCGCTCAGCTCACCCCATACACACACAGCTCCGCTCTGCATACCCCATACACACACACGGCTCTGCTCCGTACACCCCATACACACACATCTTCGCTCCGTACACCTCGTACACACATGGCTCTGCTCCGTATACCGCATACACACACGGCTCCACTCCGTACACACACGACTCCACTCCGTACACACACAGCTCCGCTCTGCACACCCCATACACACACATCATCGCTCTGTACACCTCGTATACACACAGCTCTGCTACATCCACCCTGTAAACCCCTCCTGACCCCAGACAGAAACTTTACCTCATCCAGCATCATGACAACCAGCACAGCAGAGTCCTGCAGACAACGAGGCTCTTGATCATGTGACCCCTCACTCCTCCCCTCCTGTGACCTCATCACAGATCCTGTGCGCACAGCCACAGAACAGCCTAGGATTTCAATGCAAGCTGTGGGGGACTGCGGTGGGTCTATCTGGGAGGGCGAGGATGGGGTGCATGTGGGGGCGTGGCGGCTCAAAAACGGGACTGTCCCACGAGAATCGGCACGGTTGGGAGATAACATGGTCTGACCTGCCGGGCCCCTGACTCCCCCCGTGCCCGGTCGCAGTGGCGACTGCTGCGACCATGGTAGTTACGCCTCTGATATTGAAAAACATAAATTATAAATAAGGAAGGTTAAGAAAGATTCCTGGATAGTATGCATCCCGTGAATCACGAGTAGTAGTATAGTATAAATACATATTACATATATTAAAAGCTGAAAACCTGTAGAAGATTGAGAACTAAACTTCTATGTATCGGTAAGGGAAAAGATACACAGAGCCACAGCGAGACAGCAGCAAAAGACGGCATAGCATTGTGCGGAAAGCAAAATAAGGATTAGGCGCTTCCTATAAACTATTAGGAGTAATAGAAAACGGTTGCACAATGACATTCTGAAGCTAAAACTCAATACAAGAAATAATGTATGGCATGTATTATGCATAACACACGGATTAGAATTCATAAAACACGGTTACAGTGGTCATTAGCGCTTGAACAGCCAGTAAAGTGAGCGTAGCTTGTGGTTTCCTGTGCCGATTCAGATACCAGACAGTCGCACATTTCAATAAGACTACAGCGCTATTGAATAAAACCTTAGAGTTTCGGTATTTAATGACTACCTGCTATTAAAGGGGCTGTCCGGGCTGAAATGAAAGTCTGCAGTCAATCCATGTTACTGCAAAATGCAGTGGATGTTTCCCGATTCCAGTTTGTTCCCCGCGAGGGTGGGTGGTCACTTCCCCACATGCATGCAATTTGCATACTTACGGTCACATGCCAACTAGACTTCTGAATTCTCTTCAACTAAGAGAAGCCATGCGAGTCTAGTCAGCATATGTATGTAAATCACATAAATGTGGTCAACTGACCACCCATCCGCATGGGGAATGCAGTTACATTCGTGGCAAAATTCAGCAGTCTGTAGTCACGTAGAATGACTTCAAGGTTTTCATTTTCTCCCCTTGTTAGCAGATCTGTTACCAGATTTCCCAATACATACTGCATAAACTATATAAACTATATAAACTACATAAACTACATAAACTATAACTAGTTAACTATAACTATAACTACATAAACTACATAAACTATATAAACTAAAGAGTCAGCGCGTATTCAGTTTCTGCCTACCCACACTGACTGATAGCTGCAGCTTGTACCATGCAGTGTGAGATCTCAGCAGCAGGAGGGACACTGGGGAGTTGTCATCTCAGACTAGGTGAGCAGAGATTGAGTTTCAATAGTAAGTACACCAGCTACGTTAGGTCTAAAATGTATTAAAGAATGTATGCAGTTTGGATTTTGAAGTCTGGAGGTAGATCCACTTTAATTAACACACAGATCTATGGCAAAAAAAAAATCATACACTAAAGCATATTGAGATAAAGAGAGCATGTAACAGGGGTGGACGCTTACTATAGTAGAAATTTTATTTCAGTTATATCACCTACCCATGAACTCAGCTCTAGCAGCAGACAATGGAGTCAACTTGCATTCTCTAAGCGCCCAACGCTGGTGATGCAAATTCCGCTCTAAAATTGTTCCATGGTGTCCAACTATAATAAAGCCTACAAACTGGTGGCTTTGTTATTGAACTGTGATATGGAGGGAAAAATCAAGGTTCATGGACTCTAGAAAATCATTGAAACAATGATATGCATAACAAAACATGGCTAAAAAAAATCTGGGCTCCTCCACCTACTAGTTATCATATGTGGCAGAGGATCCATCGCACTCTCCTAGGCACCAGAGCCCAAAACCAGCTGCTGCCTTTATAGACCCAAAGGTCATCCCACTGCTACTTCGACAGACCCAACAGCCACCCAACTGTTACCTCGACAGACCCAACTGCTACCTCGGCAGACCCAACACCCACCCAATTGCTACCTCGACAGACCCAACTGCTACCTCGACAGACCCAACAGCCACCCAACTGCTACCTCGACAGACCCAACAGCCACCCAACTGCTATCTCGACAGACCCAACAGCCACCCAACTGCTACATTGACAGACCCAACAGCCACCCAACTGCTCCCTCTACAAACCCAACAGCCACCCAACTGCTCGCTACCTTGACAGAACCAACAGCCACCCAACTGCTACCTTGACAGACCCAACAGCAATCCATCTGCTACCTCGACAAACCCAACAGCCACCCAACCGCTCCCTCGACAAACCCAACAGCCACCTAACTGCTTGCTACCTCGACAGACCCAACAGCCACCAAACTACTATCTTGACAGACCCAACAGCCACCCAACTGCTACCTTGACAGACCCAACAGCCACCCAACTGCTCCCTCTACAAACCCAACAGCCACCCAACTGCTCGCTACCTCGACAGACCCAACAGCCACCCAACTGCTCCCTCGACAAACCCAACAGCCACCCAACTGCTCCCTCGACAAACCCAACAGCCACCCAACTGCTTGCTACCTCGACAGACCCAACAGATTCCAACTGCTACCTTGACAGACCCAACAGCCATCCATCTGCTACCTCGACAGACCCAACAGCCATCCAACTGCTCCCTCGACAAAGCCAACAGCCATCCAACTGCTACCTCGACAGACCCAACAGCAACCACCTGCTGTCACTGCAGTTTTTCTTCTTAAATATGTAAGGATTTCTATAATTGAATCAATCACAAATCAATGCAACATAAAGTGCAGAAATTTAATTGTACTGAATATTGAGCAGCTCAACCTTTGTGCCAAAAATAATGCCCGTTTCTATAGCCTTTGATTCTGCCATGCCCTGTTCTTTTTGAGGCATTGTATCGTCATTCAATCTTTCTCCAGCAGTGAGGAAGAATGTGGGTTTAACGACCATGAAAATGACAAAGCAAGAAGTAAAGGCAACACAGAACTTGATATTAAATTACCTTGCCTCTTTAAACTTTCTTTCTCCGGAAAGTGGCTCTTTCAAGCTCTGTTGCTTTTATTTGACTTAACACTGTAGAAGCATTTTATGTTTTATTACACAGAATGTATAGCTCGGGAATAATCACTAGCTCCGCACCACTGTCCATGACTCTACAAAGTCAACAGAAGCAGAAGAAAAAGCCAACATCCACCACCACTGGAGCAAAAAGTTGTCACAACTCAGCGAAAAGCTCCTTGTGCATAATAGATAGTTGTCGGGCTGAACAATCATTCAAAGACTGATATCTCTCTGGGGTCTACCATACACAAACACTTGGCTTGATCACGCACTTCTGTGTTATCTATGAGAGAGCCATTACTAGACTCCTGTGGCAGTGGTTTATCTTGTAGAGCCCAAAAGGATCAGTTGTCGAAAATCCAATGAGCTGGATACCTATTTTCTCCAGACATCATCTGTAGGATGAGAGTCAGGAAGCCCCATGCCAGTCAGACTGTCAACCAATCCTGCCGAAATCAACAAGCTAGTTCGGCTAACAGAAGTCTAATATGTATGGAAACCTGGAGACATACTGAGTGACCTTGTGCTTAAAAAGTATGTGCGCCCCTTGTTATGTAACCAGTAGTGTTGAGCATTCCGATACCGCAAGTATCGGGTATCGGCCGATACTTGCTGTATCGGAATTCCAATACCGACATCCGATATTTTTTCAATATCGGATGTCGGTATCGGAATCGGAAGTTCAAAGTTGATTGACAGCCTGACGTCATCATGATGCGCGGTGTGTGCGCATCATGATGCGCCGTCATTTCGGGCCTTCCGGGGGTCTCTGCCGGCCTGCCGGGGGGCTGTGCAGGCTCCGGTGGTCTGTGCCGGCCTGCCGGGGGGCTGTGCCGGCCTGCCGGTGGTCTGTGCAGGCTCCGGGGGGCTGTGACGGCCTGCCGGGGGGCTGTGACGGCCTGCCGGGGGGCTGTGACGGCCTGCCGGGGGGCTGTGACGGCCTGCCGGGGGGCTGTGCCGGCCTGCCGGTGGTCTGTGCAGGCTTCGGGGGTCTGTGCAGGGATCGTCCGATGGGACTACAAGTCCCATCGGGCGATGCCTGCTACCATGACAGTGATTGACACATTAGCCAATGATGGGACAGTAGTAGTCCCATCATCCGGCTAATGTGTTGAATGTAAAAAAAAAAAATTACATGCTACATACATACTACATACATACAACATGCATACTACATATATACTACATGTAACATACATACTACATATATACTACATGTAACATACATACTACATATATACTACATGTAACATACATACTACATATATACTACATGCATACTACATGCATGCTACATGCATGCTACATGCATGCTACATTCATACTACATACATACTACATGCATGCTACATACATACTACATATATACTACATGCATGCTACATACATACTACATGCTACATACATACTACATATATACTACATGCATGCTACATACATACTACATGCTACATACATACTACATATATACTACATGCATGCTACATACAATACATTCATACAATACATACATAGACATACAGTACATATAACATAGAGTAACATACTTACCAATACTTGTCACATTGTTCCCCGAAGCCATTGCCGTGTACGGAATAAATATTAACATAACAAACCACAAAAATACTCACCCATGATCCGAAGCAGTCCACGAGTGTGTCCCACGACGATCTTGGGTAGAGATTCCCACGCAGCAATGGCATAAAGTGAGACTAGGGACTTTTTTTTTTTTTAAGTGGCGGAGGAATACAGTGCGCAAGGATACCTACCTTCCGTCATTGGATTCCTGCAGCCCGTAGAGAGCGGCAGCATCAGCTGATGCTGCAGTTCTCTACCCAAGATAGTCGTGGGACACACTCGTGGACTGCTTCGAATCATGGGTGAGTATTTTTGTGGTTTGTTATGTTAATATTTATTCCGTACACGACAATGGCTTCGGGGAACAATGTGACAAGTATTGGTAAGTATGTTACTCTATGTTATATGTACTGTATGTCTATGTATGTATTGTATGAATGTATTGTATGTAGCATGCATGTAGTATATATGTAGTATGTATGTAGCATGTAGTATGTATGTAGCATGCATGTAGTATATATGTAGTATGTATGTAGCATGCATGTAGTATGTATGTAGCATGCATGTAGTATGTATGTAGCATGCATGTAGTATGTATGTAGTATATATGTAGTATGTATGTAGCATGCATGTAGTATATATGTAGTATGTATGTAGCATGTAGTATGTATGTAGCATGCATGTAGTATATATGTAGTATGTATGTAGTATGTATGTAGCATGTAGTATGTAGCATGCATGTAGTATGTATGTAGCATGCATGTAGTATGTATGTAGCATGCATGTAGCATGCATGTAGTATGTAGCATGTATGTAGTATGCATGTAGTATATATGTAGTATGTATGTTACATGTAGTATATATGTAGTATGCATGTTGCATGCATGTAGTATATATGTAGTATGTATGTTGCATGCATGTAGTATATATGTATGTATGTTGCATGCATGTAGTACATATGTAGTATGAATGTAGCATGTATGTAGTATGTAGCATGTATGTAGCATGCATGTAGTATGCATGTTGCATGTAGTATATATGTAGTATGTATGTTACATGTAGTATATATGTAGTATGCATGTTTTATGTATGTAGCATGTATGTAGCATTTATATTTTTTTTTTTTTTTTTTTACATTCAACACATTAGCCAATGATGGGACAGTAGTAGTCCCATCATCCGGCTAATGTGTCAATCACTGTCATTGTAGCAGGCATCGCCCGATGGGACTTGTAATCCCATCGGACGA
Source organism: Dendrobates tinctorius (assembly GCF_039654945.1). Classification (NCBI taxonomy): domain Eukaryota; kingdom Metazoa; phylum Chordata; class Amphibia; order Anura; family Dendrobatidae; genus Dendrobates; species Dendrobates tinctorius. The sequence continues at coordinate 9,736,250 of NW_027361695.1, read as the reverse complement.
TGCCTGCACAGACCCCCGAAGCCTGCACAGACCACCGGCAGGCCGGCACAGCCCCCCGGCAGGCCGGCACAGACCACCGGAGCCTGCACAGCCCCCCCGGCAGGCCGGCACAGCCCCCCGGCAGGCCGGCACAGCCCCCCGGCAGGCCGGCACAGCCCCCCGGCAGGCCGGCACAGACCACCGGCAGGCCGGCACAGCCCCCGGCAGGCCGGCACAGCCCCCCGGCAGGCCGTCACAGCCCCCCGGCAGGCCGGCACAGACCACCGGAGCCTGCGCAGACCCCCTGGCAGGCCGGCACAGCCCCCCTAAAAGGCCCGTACAGACCCCAGAGAGGCTGCACAAGGCAAAAATAGGGTTTTTCTTATTCCGATACTGGAAGTCCCATAGACTTGAATGGGACTTCCGGTATCGGAATCGGCGATACCGATACTTTTTTTTAAGATCGGCCGATCCATTCCGATCCGATACTTTGAAGTATCGGACGGTATCACTCAACTCTAGTAACCAGTTGTTTAATAAGAGCAAGATGGTTGACATCAAGAAGCCTTTACCAGTGACCGGTGTGAAAATTCCTATGGTGGACTGTGCACGTGAATGTTACTACTAGAAAAGTCAAAGACCATAATATTTACAGTGTGGTTTCATCATATCCACATAGCAATCATAAAAGGAGAGGATGCACCATGCACCATAATACAGGGCAACTTAAAAAGGATGGTACAAAATTATAGAATCAGCACTCAAAAACGAGAGAGCAAAACACAAATTTATTAACAAGAAAAGACCGATATCTATCCAAATTTTATCTATACACCTCAAAATGTTCAAAGTCATTTTCACTGGCGACACAGCAGATGTCTAGGCGGTAGTCCAGTTCTGTTCAGATGTGTGCCAGCATATCTGAGGATATGGACTTCACTGTTTCAGGGATGTGTTGTCTCAGGTGGATTCATAAACGTCGCGTTAGCCTCTATGATTGCCATATCTAACACTCTAGAACTTATTTCTTGAAGGCTACATCAAGAACTCAGTGTATCTTCACCCTCAAGTCACAGGAACTGAACGACCTAAGAAATCCATTACTGAAAAAGTGGGGTCCATATCTGAGGAAATGCTGGCAGGTGTCAGGACAGTTCTGGACTCCCGTCTTGACAACTGCCATGTCACCAATAGAAATCACTTTGAAGATTTGCAGTGTAAAGATAAAACTTGAAGAAATATTGTCCCAGATTCATCAAGACTCGCGTAGTTCACACCAGCCTTGATGAGGGAATGTGCTGGAGTCAGACATTCCTGATTCCTTAGGAGGCTTATGCCTCAATGAATCAGAACCACAGGATAAGTGGCGTGCGCCTCACCACAAATCTTACTCGATTCGAGACTGGAGTAAAGTTTTTTGAGCGAAAAAAAACGACGGTTGTTGTGAATTTGACAAGTGGGGGTTCCGTGCCTCCGCCTACTTTGTTGGAGCACGCCATAAGACACAATTTATTTTCCCAAAATTTTGTGACTTTTAAAATCTATTTACTCCAGAATTTTGGTGTAAAAGCTTTGATGAATCCGACTCATTGAGTCTTTTCATGTTAATAAGTTGTGTTAGGTTCTCTCGGTCATGAATGTCTGTGCTATAATTTTGCCACAACCTTTTTTAATCACACTACTGTATATATATATATTTGGTTAGCCAACAAACTGCCATCATGACTTAAGTTACAATGAAAGCCATGGAAGCAGTGCCAGTGTGACACTAGCCACTAAAGGACATACCATGGAGCAGAGATGTCAGACGCTCTGGGGACAGTACCAAGAAAGCACGTAGAAAACCAAGGGGAGAGACAAAGGCGTAAGTCAGGTCCTGGTCCGGGGTCAAAATACCAGGAGATAGCAGATCAAAGCAAAAGGACAAGACAAACAGATAGTAAGAACACAGTCCAAAGAGTCAGGCAGTGGAAGATCAAAACTTAGCACAACAAAATCAGGTAAAAACTCATCAGGAAGCACAAACTACATCTTGCAGAGATCAGACGCAGACAGCTCAGTTAAGTAGCTGGGCAATCTTCAGAACAGAGAACACCTGGAGAATAGCCCAGCACCTCACAGTAACAAATTGGACGGCCACGCTCTCAATCAAAACAAAGACAACTCAGCATGTCCAAGATTCCATAGGGCAGCAAAATAGTCACTCACTGAGAGGAGAAATCATGAATGCCAGATCTCTGACACGATCAACAGCACCCGATGGATGCCACAGATGTATAATTGAGTATGACGGGGTCCTACTGTGGTGTCAAATCATTGTGATAACTAAAGGGCCTGTCACACTAAGCGATATCGCTAGCAATATCGCTATAACGTCACTGGTTTTTGTGACGTTATAGCAATATTGCTAGCGATATCTCTGTGTCTGATACTTACCTCCGACCGCTCCCCCGCTGGTTATCGCTGATCGCGCGAGAACGTCCTGGACTGTTTCTCGCCGTCAGCTTCCTGCTGCGCTTCCTGCTGTGATGACGAGCGACGCGTGGACTACATGCTGCCGGTGGTAGAGTGAATGGTTGGTTCAGTTGGTGGCAGGGGTGTACCTTCCATAGTGGCAGACCACATGGCCTCTATGCCGAGTGGTACCATGCACCCGACTCACCTCGCCTGTCCTCATAATTTTAACAGTATCTGAATCTGTAGGGGCACTGCTAATGCATTTTGGGGCTGTAAGGGACATCATATTGTGTGTTGAGGCCAACATACTTTGAGGGGGGCTATGTAGACCATCACACAGTGTATATGGGGCTGTGGGGAAATAATGCTATATTTAGGGAAGCTATAGGGCCATCATACTGTGTGAGGGGCACTTTAGGGGCATTTTGCTGTGGGAGGAATTATACAGCGTTGGCGTTACTATGACAGCAATATATTTTACTGGAGGCACTTTCGTGTGATCATAATGAGCGTGAGGGAGTCTGTAAAGAGAATTCACTGTGGGTGTATCATGCAGTATGGGGGGCATTTTTTAGGGTATTATATTCTATAAGGGCCATGAAAGGGGTACAGTGGTGAGTGAAAACACTAACGGGCTTCAGTATTGGCATAACTACTGTGTATCTGCTGTAATGAGCGTCCCTCTCCTGTTGGGATGTATGACCTTACCTACTATATATATTTTTTTTTGGGGGGGGGGAGGGGCATGCGGAGGGGTGGTCAATTTAGGACTTTTGCTATGGCTCTGAGTGATTTCCTTGTACACCACTGGTTGGTGGCTGATAAAATTGTTTGTTATTGGTACAGGCCAGAGTTGGATTATGAAGTTGCTTATGAACCACCCACCTATTGGTCTCACGTCCTTTGGTATTAGTGGGGAGAATCCACTCTACAGAAAAACTTTGCAATTGGCCCAAAAGGGATGGAAAAGATTTGAAGAAAAATACCAACAATCAGGTCCATCTGTTCTTGGTGGCAAAACCCAATGCCATAATAGAGGTCCTATTTCGGTCTCAGCTACTGGGACCCTTCCTTCTTTGTACTCCATTGCCGATAGTGCCATTTTTTGGTTACCATGAAGTTTTTGCCTGGTTCTATAAAAGTAATTTTTTGTTTTTTTTTGCTTACATCATAAGGAAAAACACAATCCTCCCACTTGAAAGAGGTTGACAATCTGTGCCGACATCCCACGACTAAAGATAAGAGATTACAAATTGTTGGAAGATTGTTTCTTATTTTCCCTAAGACTCCGGTGTGTATTACACAAACAGATGAACCGTGATACGGAATTGTCAGAGCGTGTCAAATGTTTTCTAAAACGTCTGCATAAAATTACTCCGGCTCTGATTAACTTTTACATTCATATTTTCACTCGCGAACAGAATAAAATAAATCATCATCTTTTTTACATCACTTTGTATCCGTCGTCTACTGCTTGGACTTTACAGATCAATTCCGCTTAAGGACATTCAATATTTTTCTAGAATTATTTATAAAATGCCAGCCGCTGGAATAATTATGTCACAGATTATGAAACACGATGTTCCCATAAAAGATGCTTGTTGGACTGAGTGATTTTACTTTATATATATATATATTTATTTTTTTTTGAGTTTTATGAGCTTATGTGGCAAGTTTGAGCCATTACGTTGGCAGACGTCCCGGAGAGAGGTCGGAGGTTGGTAAGTAGTTCACCTCGTAAAAAAAATAAATAAAATACCCACATGGTTGTAACGCCGGAACACAAATTACGACTTGGAACGCTTGATCGGATTCAATTAATTTTGCAGGTTGCTGTGATGAATTTGAGCTAAAGTCACAACAAGTTTTGGGTCATCAATATTTAATGTATGAAAAGGCAATGGAATGTGGAGACATATAATTAGCCTCCGATAAAACCTCGGAATTCTAATTTATATGATGCTGTGCGTGCGACAAATAATCCTGAATGAACCATCGGTGTTCAATTGGGGCAGCAAATTACTAAAATTACTTGGCAAAAAGTTTAGGAAAACCCAACAGTTTATCGAGATTAGGTAACGTACAGATATAATCCCTAAATTATTGTCGGGAGCTGCATTTACAATTCTGATGGTCGCCAGTCAACAGGCATGTTGTCGGACGCATACCCCAGATTAGATGGGCTCGTATAAAGCAGTGACACCTTTAGGATACCTGCACATGGAATTTTTGGAGTGGATCCGCTAAAACCAAAACACCTAAAACATTTGCTTTACAAATGTTTGAAAGACTCTTTCCTATTTACTTTTATAGTAAAACCATTTTTCTATTCACGTGTTCAGTCTTTTGAGAATTTTTTTCTCCAGTTTCGAAAAGTTTCCAGGTGGGATAAAAAAGTGCACGTCACTTCTTCGAAGTTCCTTCAAAAAGTCCCCAAAGAAGAAGTGTGTCCTAAAGCGGTTTCCAGTAGAAAATGTTTTGTTTTTGACAGCTTCAAAACAAACTAAGTATCCCCACAACCTTAAGCCCCTGTGAAGAGAAAACAGCGGCACTCTGGGAAATTTTGATTTTCAATGCAAAAATTTTTTTATTGAAGACACCACAGGGGAATAGTGCGTTGAGGTAACGTTTCGACCCTATGTCGGGTCTTTTTCAAACCTCACTTAAAGCACAAGAGAAAAAGAAGCAATCACGGCAGTATGAATGTGCAGGAGGGGCTAAAGTGCCATATGTAAAAGTCCGGTCTGGCAATGACCAGGCAGAGGTCCTGAGATGAGCTGGAAGCGTGGGGCAGCAAGCGCCGTCTGTGGTGGAGTGTCTTGCTGCCCCACGCTTCCAGCTCATCTCAGGACCTCTGCCTGGTCCCTGCCAGACCGGACTTTTACATATGGCACTTTAGCCCCTCCTGCACATTCATACTGCCATGATTGCTTCTTTTTCTCTTGTGCTTTAAGTGAGGTTTGAAAAAGACCCGACATAGGGTCGAAACGTTACTTCCATGCACTGTTCCCCTAAGGAGTCTTCAATAAAAAAAATTTTGCATTGAAAATCAAAATTTCCCAGAGTGCCGCTGTTTTCTCTTCACTGGATGACCGTCTGGACTAAGTTCCAGGTTCAGCTTGCACCTACCTCATATCCACAGAGTGCATGCCTTGTCTGTATCACTAACCTTAAGCCCCTCACATACATTAGACCAACGTCGTCAGCGACCACCAACTTCGACAGGTTTGGCTGACACTTTACCATGTGCCGGCCGAATGATTGTTGAAGATGTTGATTGGGCATGTCTGAGGTTGACTATCGATCACTTTGTCCTCATGGAGATAAGCCGTCGACAGAGATGTGTCAGTGGCTTTCTCATGAACAACACAGGAGCACTCGGCCGAACAAACATTCGTGTGTATGAGAGAGTCAGCTGAGATGGTTGTTGGCTCAACAATCGACTGAAGAATCACTTGGCTTGCCCAATGTATACCTCATATGGACCATTATATGTGCAGAAGTTGGAACAATTCACTATATACAGACAAGGGCAGCATCTCATCATTCATTTACCAAACCAGCCAGGATATTATTATATAGCAGTAGTGGTAAATTTGTGAATAAAGGCAAAGTAATATTTGCATTTTGCTGAGCAGTGTGCCCTCAGAGTCAATCTTACTGGTAGGCCCTTGGTTCCCCAGTCCAATACTGATTGTGTATATCTTGCATATTTCTATGTACAGGGTATTACTCCTCCAGGTATAAATATTGCTAATTGAAAGGTTTACTACAACAGTGTCTTCATGGATACAGTAACAGCGCACGACATGTACCACACACCGTGGTGCCAGAGCGCAAGACCATAAAACATGTATGCAAACATCAGACGCGCACATTCTGGGGTAGGACATGTTTGAGGATTAGCTGGAGCCTGCAAGGCCAGAAAGGATTAGCACAGAGAACTCGTTATCCTGGTTACCAGAATATATTAACAAATTAAAACATCAGAGGATTTCAGAGCTGGCTGCATGAGCTCAGCAATAAAAGGGCACAAGAAAGTGGGCCAGCGCCGCAGCGCTAACTGTGACATATCGGAGGATGGAGAACGGGGTCGGCTTCAGAGCAAAAAAAGTGCACAGGAACATTTACAATATTGCCCATTAAGCTGCAAAGGACAAAAAAAAAATAATGATAATGACCTTGCAGGTAAGAAACTGAACATGGATTTCTGGGGCAATTATCACAGAAGATACCAGGATCGTTAGGACAAGAAATAACTTGGTGATTGATGGACGATAGACCTCTGGGATCGCCACCGATTCTGAGAATGAAGGGGTCGCGGCCTTAATTTATTGATAGAAGGAAGATGAAAAAAATCACAGCAAGCATCGTCAACTTCTGCAAACGAGGGTTAGATGGCTTTAATTGTGCCGAACAACACCATGGACAGAAGGTGGACAGACACACGGAATGCAAACACGCCGCCATCCTCTGGACGAGACGTGGACGATCCTTCAGACAGTAAATTTGGCCATATGGAGAAAGATTATATAGATTCCCTACAATCATAAATGGAAAAACTCTAGTTATACACTCACTGGCCACTTTATTAGGTACACCTGTCCAACTGTGTGTTAAGACTTAATTTCTAATCAGCCAATCACATGGCGGCAACTCAGTGCATTTAGGCATGTAGACATGGTCAAGACAATCTCCTGCAGTTCAAACCGAGCATCAGTATGGGGAAGAAAGGTGATTTGAGTGCCTTTGAACGTGGCATGATTGTTGGTGCCAGAAGGGCTGGTCTGAGTATTTCAGAAACTGCTGATCTACTGGGATTTTCACGCACAACCATCTCTAGGGTTTACAGAGAATGGTCCGAAAAAGAAAAAAAATCCAGTGAGCGGCAGTTCTGTGGCCGGAAATGCCTTGTTGATGCCAGAGGTCAGAGGAGAATGGGCAGACTGGTTCGAGCTGATAGAAAGGCAACAGTGACTCAAATTGCCACCCGTTACAACCAAGGTAGGCAGAAGAGCATCTCTGAATGCACAGTGCGTCGAACTTTGAGGCAGATGGGCTACAGCAGCAGAAGACCACACTGGGTACCACTCCTCTCAGCTAAGAACAGGAAACTGAGGCTACAATTTGCACAAGCTCATCGAAATTGGACAGTAGAAGATTGGAAAAACGTTGCCTGGTCTGATGAGTCTCGATTTCTGCTGCGACATTCGGATGGTAGGGTCAGAATTTGGCGTAAACAACATGAAAGCATGGATCCATCCTGCCTTGTATCAACGGTTCAGGCTGGTGGTGGTGGTGTCATGGTGTGGGGAATTTTTTCTTGGCACTCTTTGGGCCCCTTGGTACCAATTGAGCATCGTTGCAACGCCACAGCCTACCTGAGTATTGTTGCTGACCATGTCCATCCCTTTATGACCACAATGTACCCAACATCTGATGGCTACTTTCAGCAGGATAATGCGCCATGTCATAAAGCTCGAATCATCTCAGATTGGTTTCTTGAACATGACAATGAGTTCACTGTACTCAAATGGCCTCCTCAGTCACCAGATCTCAATCCAATAGAGCATCTTTGGGATGTGGTGGAACGGGAGATTCGCATCAGGGATGTGCAGCCGACAAATCTGCGCCAACTGTGTGATGCCATCATGTCAATATGGTCCAAAATCTCTGAGGAATGCTTCCAGCACCTTGTTGAATCTCTGCCACGAAGAATTGAGGCAGTTCTGAAGGCAAAAGGGGGTCCAACCCGTTACTAGCATGGTGTACCTAATAAAGTGGCCAGTGAGTGTAGATCAGCTTTTCCACCACCAGAAAAGATCTAACCTATGGAGAAAGCCACACTGTACAAAAAGATATAACAATAAAAAGAAGTTAAAGAATTAAAGGACTTGTTCAATTTGAGCAATACATGTTCATTAAATACAATAACCAAAGAGAATCCCGCTGCCGACGCACCTAGAGATCAACTAAAGTCTACGAAAGGACCATTCAGAAAATTTTCCTACATCTCCCCCACAGGGAAGAAAAAGTATTACATGGCGCCAACTCATACCATTGAGTTGTAACGCTTTGGTTAATGAATGTACGTACCTCATTCATGACTCCCTTCTATTAACCAACAGTGCCATTAGATGGTATATGAAAACTAGATATTTCCTTTAAATAACTGTGACACTGGGATATTACGGGCACTAAGGACAAGGGAAAAAAAAAAAAAATCAGGTTTATGAGTGGTGTCTAAGGGGTAAACAAAGACCCCCCAAGCCAGCATGGGGGGGGACTTCTACACCATATGCAAGATGAAAAATTTCCCTTCAACCACTTAGGCATGTACCGCAGAGCTGCTCATGGGCGTGTGGTTTTTCTCCTCTGATGCTGGCCAATCAAAACACAGCCGCCCCCCCACAGAGAAGTTCTGTGGTATACGCCCAGTTGGTTGAAGGGAAAATTTGCATTTTTATTACCAGGGGGATAACTTTGGAATGGAGGGTCAAAGAAGAAAAATGAAAACTGTTCCAGTGTCATGATCCAGACCGGGTTTTGAGTCCTATCTTTCCATGTTCCCAGTCTGGTCATTTTATGGGTTAACTTTTCTCAGCCTGAGTCTGGTTTCAGGTTTGCTATTTAGCTCTGCTGCATCCTGCAGGCGGTGTCAGCTATAGTTCTGCCTTCGGCATGTGTGTCTGACTCTGATATATCCCGATTTGTCCTGCTGTTATCCCTGACTTGCCTCATGTCTGTTTATTCCCTCTGTCTGTCCTGACTCTGTTTCCCTGTAAGTAATAATAATAATAATAATAATCATCATCTTTATTTTTATATAGCGCTAACATTGTCCGCAGCGCTTTACAGTTTGCACACAGTTATCATCACTGTCCCCGATGAGGCTCACAATCTAAATTCCCTATCAGTATGACTTTGGAATGTGGGAGGAAACCGGAGTACCCGGAGGAAACCCATGCAAACACGGGGAGAACATACAAACTCCTTGCAGATGTTGTCCTTGGTGGTGTGATGTCACAGATGACTGGATACACCACCTCCAGCAGGGCGAATTTCTATGACACCCGTGACCCTGGATACACCGCCGCCAGCAGGGCGAATTTAAACAATGAAACGTGCAGCCAGATACACCGCTTACAGCAGGCGAATTTCAATAGTTACACAAGTATCTGGATACACCGCCTCCAGCAGGGCGAATTTACAGAGATAAGGGAAACAACAGGGAAACCGATACAATGGAGGGCCCTGCAATAGGGAACGGGGATGTGGAGACCTCCTGCACTCCCCTGAGTCAGTGTCTCTACACTCCTGACGGTCCCTAGGCAGGTTCCGCACCTGGCGACGAGCAGGATACCTAAAAACCCTAGCTCGCCCTGCACCTATCCCTTTCTAATGAATTGGACGGTGCAGAAACTAATCCCACCACTGCACTAAAACACACATAAGGAAAGTTACAAACAGGGAAAAACCACTTAGCTTTGCTCTGTTGCTTTTGCTCCCAGCAACAGAGTCCAGCACCTGAGTGCAGCTTTCCTCCTGAATAGCTGCTACTTCACCAAAGCTTTGTCAGAGCTGCAAGGAACTCCTCACTGTTGCTCTTTCCACACCAGGACTCTGACTGAGCTGCCAGGAACTCTTCTCTAGCTCCTTCCTCCACGAAGGATGGTTGGAAATGACCAATATCACCCACAGTGAGTGAGACCACCTGACTCTTCTTTATTGGCAAGCCAGAGCAGTCACACCTGCTAGTGATTCCCGTGAAATACTACTAGCCACCACCGGGGGGCAAACTAGAACTAAAGACACCACTGTGTAATGACCCTAATGGCCACCGGGGGCAAAACTAACTTTGAGCAAACAGCTTAAAGGAAAAAAAAAGGTTACATGTGCTTTTATCTGTCACAATCCACCATGGATCGTGACAGGTGGGATTCGAACCCAGGACTCCAGCGCTGCAAGGCTGCAGTGCTATCCACTGTACCGCCATGGTGTTTGTTGACTCCCTGGTTTTGACTTGGCTTGCAATCGGACCTGCTTCTGTCTTTTGTCTTTGTCTTATCTGCTTCCGACCATTGCTGATCCCCTGGCTTGTTTCTGACCACATGTACTGCTGTGACCTCTGGTACTTCTGCTCCTGACTGTTTCTGACTTGGCTCGTTTGACCACTCTTTCGTCACCTGGTGACTCTTGTACTGCTGCTCAGTGTTGCTACACTTGTGTGCAACCTCCCTTCCCTCACCAGCACCCCTGGTGGAGGTTGCGCTATACTGCACTGCAGTAGCATGACATCCAGTCTCAGTAGATCAGTGGGGGGGAGGTACTCCGATTAAATACAAAAATGTAAAAAAAAATATATCTCATGAAAGGTCCTCTTTAACTCGTTAATGCAAGATAGGAGTACCATCTTGGCACTCCTGTGAAGCGAAACCAAAGGCTGAGCTCTGTAGGCGTAATAAACCTTATACTGTAATTTTACAGTATATAGTATAAATTATAATAAGAATAATGATCTTTATTTTTATATAGCACTAACATACTCCGCAGCGCTTTACAGTTTGCACAAACTATCAAAATATTGCACTTTCAAGTCCCCTAAAGAGACTAAAATTAAAAAAATATATGTAAAAGACTATGTAAAAATATCAAATATGAAAAAAAAAAAAAAAAAAAAAAAAATCGATTCACCCCCCCCCCCTTCAAAGAACTTAAAAAATATTTATTTGGTATGCTCCCTGGGCAGTAAATTGTGCAAATAGCCTCTTATCCGTAGCACTAAAAGATTGCACAACAATTTTGGCATTGCCATCAGAAATCTCGAAGCCACCACCGAGATATTTTAGAAGCGCCCGTGCGCGGATCTCTGTGGTTTGTGGGTAAATGTTCCCTTTAATGAACGTTTCCTGCTGGAACGCCGTCTCTTCCTCTTTTTACGTTTGCCTGCAGCTGTATTTCGCTTGTAACATTAGACCTCTTCATTTTTTAGCAATGAATGAATAAGGCCAACCTGGATTAGTTCCCGGATCGATATCGTTCTGCAGCTGACACTCACCTCCTTGTGTGAGGATAATCTTAAGACACAATCACTTTATTAGGCAGGAAGATTTCAACGTTCCCCCATCAGCAGATATAGTATCGGTGTGTTAACCTCAAACATTGATAAGTACAACAGCGTCCGGTAGAATATGGCCGCGAGTCAATGATAAAGGAGAAAGTAAGGCTGAGTTCACACGTGGCGTTTTTTTCACGTTTCCGCGGCGGTTTTAACCGCACGATTTTGCCACGAAAAATAAGCATCCCATGCATTCCTATGGGATTCCGCCATGCTGTGCTAATGCTGCGGTTTTTACCGCGGCGGAATCGCTTTTCAGTAAAAAACGCAGCATGCTCATTAATTTAGCGGAATCGCGGCGATCCCGCACCCATAGGAATGCATTGTTCTGCTTACTTCCCGCATGTGGCTGTGCACACCATGCAAAAAGTAAGCAGAACATTTGCGTATGGTACCCACGGTCCGGAGGAGAGGAGACTGTCCTCCAGGCTTTGGGTACCATATCCCTGTAAAAAATAGAATTTAAAATAAAAAATATTGTTATTCTCACCTTCCGCCGTCCCGCGCAGCCTTCCCGCCGTTCTCCACGCACCCGGTCCCAGTAATCCTTTGCGAGCGATGACGTCCGTTCTTGTAGGATCGGGAAGTCTCGCGGTCATTCGCGCGACGTCATCGCGAATGACTGCGAGACGTCGCGATCCCGCGAGAACGGACGTCATCGCGGTTATTGTCGCAAAGGATTACTGGGACTGGGAGCGTGGAGAGAGGCGGGAAGGCTGCGCGGGACATCGGAAGATGTGAATAACAATATTTTTTTATTATTATTATTTACATTCTATCTTTTACTATTGAGGCCGCATAGGCAGCCTCAATAGTAAAAAGTTGGTCACACTCGTCAAACACTATGTTTGACGAGTGTGACCAACCTGTCAATCAGTTCTCCAAGCGATGCTACAGATCGCTTGGAAAACGCTAGCAATTCTGCAAGCTAATTACGCTTGCAAAATGCTAGTTTTTCCGCGGGAATTTAAAATGCGATTTTCCCGCGGAACGGAATTCCGCGAGAGTTCCGCTATGTGTGAACCCAGCCTTAGATATATTAATTTAGGACCAATCTTAAAGGTGGATTTGTCAATAGATTTCATAATGCAAACTGCAGGGACTATTAAATCAATCTCAGTCCTGATGAGGCTGGTGTATCTACTTTGAAACCCATGTATAATACTTTATTAAAAGGGAATCTGTCAGTAGGATAAATCCTTCTAAGCAGTTCATATTGGCATGTAGTTCATAGGAAGCTGAATAAAATGATACCTTGATATCTGCAATCCGACGTCTTATTCCAGAGAAATCCAATTTTTTTCTTAATATGTAAATTAACTGTTAAGATCTATGGGTTGGACATAGATCTTCCTGAAAATCTGCCTCCAGAGCTTATTTTAACCCCTTTCATGACACAGCCCTTTTTAGTTTTTGCTTTTTCTGTTTTTCGATCCCCTTCTTTCCAGAGCCATAACTTTATTTTTCCATCAATATGGCCATACGAGGGCTTGTTCTTTTAAAGGAACAACTTTAAAGGAACAACTTTTTAACAACCACCATTGGCTTTACCATATCATGTACTCAAAAGCAGGAAAAAAAATTCCAATTGCGGTGAAATTGCAAAAAAAAGTGCAATTCTACAACTGGTTTTTTTTGGAATTTTTTTTTACCATATTCACCAAATGCTAGAACTGACCTGCCATTATGATTCTCCAGGTCATTATGAGTTCATGGACACCAAACAGGTCTAGATTCTTTTTTTACTTAAGTGGTGAAAAAAATCCAAATTTTGTTTAAAAAAAAAGAAAAAAAAAAAATTGCATAATTTTCCAAGACCTGTATCGTCTCCATTTTTCGTGATCTCGGGTTGGGTGCAGGCTTATTTTTTTCTATGACGAGCTGACGTTTTTAAAGATACCATTTTGGTGCAGATATGATCTTTTGATCGCCCGTTATTGCATTTTAACGACCAAAAAAACCGTAATTCCGGCATTTTGACTTTTTTTCCTCGCTACGTCGTTTAGCGATCAGGTTTAACCTTTTTTTATTGATAGAGCGGGCAATTCTGAATGCGGCGATACCAAACATGTGTATGTTTGTATTTTTTTATTGTTTAATTTTGAATGGGGCGAAAGGGGGGGGGGGCTGAACTTTTATATTTTTTTTTTCAGAGTTTGACAGCGGCATTTATCAGATTAAGAGCGGCGGGTGGATCGCGATTCTACCCGCAGCTGTTCCAGGCACATGTCAGCTGTTCAAAGCAGGGAAAGACGTGAGCTCACCGCCGGAGCCCACATCGGGGGGGGGGAATAACATGCGCTGCATATCGTGAAGGGGTTAAATAAGTTACCACTGTGAGACATGTAGATCAGGACAGCAGACTGTCGCTTATTACATGTCTCACATTGGAAACTTCCCCTTTCATTTACAATAAGCACTGGAGACAGATTCTTGGGGAGATCTATATCCAACCTATAGATCTAAAGAGCTCATTTACATATTAAGAAAAATGTTGATTTCTCTGGAATAAAACATCGGATCGCAGATATCAAGGTATTATTTTAATCGTCTTTCTATGACCTGAGTGGCCATATAGGCGACCTAGGAGGGTTGACATCAAAATGAAGAAAAAAAAAAAAAAAAAAAAAGAAAACAGCGTCCACTTCCAGGTGATGAGCTTCGAAAAAAATCAGGAAAAAAAGTTTATTCTGCCATCAAAACACTAGAGGGGTGATCCTACTGATGGATTATCTTTAAGTAATAATATTAATGGTCTGTAGCTGTAATCAAAGTGATCATTGTCTAGTCACAACCCATGGTGGGTGGGGGGCAGGCCATTTGTGGCATTGTCTTCAACACGTCATGTGATGATCATCCCTTATTATAAGTTACTAAATAAGCGCTGTGCCTTTAAATTACTAATATACTAAGTCTACAAGAAAGATCAATAATCGTGAGGATGTGGTTTTAATTGCTTTATTTATAGAACACTTGAATTAATTGCGCGGTGCAGCTAATGGGCTCCGGGTCGGTGGTAAATCCTAGCCAGTCTCCTCTCCTGACATATCTATATACACTGATCTGAGTATTCATTATCACACAGCTTCCATTACTACAATACTATATTACTCAAGGTCAAGGACAAATGTGAGTCTCCTCCCCGTGCGACCAGTCCATCTACTAATACAAGGCTCATCGGAATGTTGTAGAACACTGGAGCAAGTGTTTCAAACTGTTTAAAAGAAAAACGTTTTTTGTTGCCCATAGCAACCAATCACTGCGCAGCTCTCATTCCACATTCTGCTTTTTCAAACTGTTTAAAAGAAAAACGGTTTTTGTTGCCCATAGCAACAACCAATCACTGCGCAGCTTTCACTCCATATTCTGCTTTTTTTTTTTTTGGTTGTACTGTGATTGGTTGCTACAAGCAACAAATGACCAGTTTAATAAATCTACACTCCCCTCCCCCAGCTTTTACAAAACTACAATTCTCATCATGTTGCGTAGTAGTTTTACAGCAGCACTTTTAAACTAAAATATTACGAGGGGCGTTCCATTTTTTTTTTTTTTAAGATGGATTTCTAGACCCATTATGCAGATGTGAGACACATTACATCACTATGAAAAAATTCACGTAAAATAAGAATATTTTGAGGGGTCTTAATTAAAGGGGTTGCCAAAGATTAAAAAAATAAATAAAATAAAAGGACATCTGCTTTTTTTCCCTGTCCAAACAGCGCCACTCTTGCACGGTGTCTGAGTCTAGAATTGCAATCCAGTTTAGTTCCCTTTTCAAAAGACTATTCTCATCTCAGTCAGTGATCGTGGAGTTAGGCGAGCACACCAGTCTCCAAGGGTGCTATAACTTTTGCATCGGCCTGTTTTTTCTTTTTGTAATTTTTAAAATATATATATTTTTCACCTAAAATACATAGGAAATGTGTCATCTTTAACTTTAGCCATTTTATAGATCATTTCGTCTTCAATTTGCTTAACTGTTCACAATAGCCAGGGGGTGCCCAAACTTTTACATGCCACTGTAGGTTAACAAACATTCTATGCGCCCACAGATCGCTCATAAAAATCGCTTTGTACCCCTAGATCTCCATTTTATCGGCAGGACATTACTTGTTACGTGGCACGATGTGCTTTTGATAATGGTGATTTTAGAAGGAATTGTCCGGGATTGGGAGAAAAGTCTGAAAGTCACCCTATATGACATCAGACTGCCAAACTGTGACACTATGCAATGCACACACAGTCACGATTCCCCTATATTCCCAGTGCGGTAAGGTATGTCACTTGCATACCTGCGGACACATGCAGACTAGACTCCTGCACTTCTCTCATTTCTATTCTATTCAGACTAGTCGGCACGCGACTGCAAGTATGCAAATCAAATACAAGCGGACATTAGACGACCGCTGGAACCGAATCCTAAATGTTTGCGTTACAGAACGTTAGGATGCAGAAAGCACAGCAGTTTACACCAGGGGTGGACAACCCCTTTAAGCCGGCATGAAAATCATTGCACCTGACAAACAAGCATTTTACTTATTCATCGGGTGATTCCCGGCCTGTTTAAAGGGGCCGTGATTGTACACCGATTGGCTGGTCAAAATAGGCCATAAAGGGGCCACCGTTGTAAAAATCAACAGTAGTGATCACAAAAATGGGAGTACACCCTTAACAATCCAAAAAAGGACACATCAGGCCTGTCAGTATCACAATTCAGAGCAATAGCTTCAAATATCTAGTTGCACCGAAAGCTGTAGAAGTTCCTATATTTCCTCCATTATTTACCGGAATACAACCATTTGCTTCGGAAACATTCCTTTCATAATTGATAGGTCTCTGCTATTTCTCATCCCATGATTCGCTCCTGTTCATGCATTATTCATAGTCATGCCTGTGCTGTCCCCTTTAAGAGCAGCCTGTGATCTACTCAGATATTCCGGTCAGACATGCAGTGTGTGCTACAGCAGACAGCTATGCAGATCAGTAACACCAGCATCTTCCTGTACCACCCAGCTGCCAGTTATCATCAGAACTATCCATAATCCCCTTGTATGGCAGCCAGGCCTTGAATAGAGAAAGCACAGGAAGGAAGGAGGGAAGGAAGAAAGGAGGGAAGGAAGAAAGGAGGGAAGGAAGAAAGGAGGGAAGGAAGGAAGGAAGGAAAGAAGGAAGGAAGGAAAGAAGGAAGAAAAGAAGGAAGGAAGGCGGGAAGGAAGGAAGGAGGGAGTGAAGAAGGGAAGGAAGGAAGGAGGGAGTGAAGAAGGGAAGGAAGGAAGGAGGGAGTGAAGAAGGGAAGGAAGGAAGGAGGGAGTGAAGAAGGGAAGGAAGGAGGGAGTGAAGAAGGGAAGGAAGGAGGGAGTGAAGGAAGGAAGGAAGGAAAGAAGGAAGGAAGGAGGGAGTGAAGAAGGGAAGGAAGGAAGGAGGGAGTGAAGAAGGGAAGGAAGGAAGGAGGGAGTGAAGAAGGGAAGGAAGGAAGGAGGGAAGAAAGGAAGGAAGGGAAGGAAGGAAGGAAAGAAGGAAGGAAGGAAGGAGGGAGGGAAGGAAGGAAGGAAGGAGGGAGTGAAGAAGGGAAGGAAGGAAGGAGGGAAGGAAGGAAGGAAGGAAGAAAGGAAGGTGGGAAGGAAGGAAGGAGGGAGTGAAGAAGGGAAGGAAGGAAGGAGGGAGTGAAGAAGGGAAGGAAGGAAGGAGGGAGTGAAGAAGGGAAGGAAGGAGGGAGTGAAGAAGGGAAGGAAGGAGGGAGTGAAGGAAGGAAGGAAGGAAAGAAGGAAGGAAGGAGGGAGTGAAGAAGGGAAGGAAGGAAGGAGGGAGTGAAGAAGGGAAGGAAGGAAGGAGGGAAGAAAGGAAGGAAGGGAAGGAAGGAAGGAAAGAAGGAAGGAAGGAAGGAGGGAGGGAAGGAAGGAAGGAGGGAAGGAAGGAAGGAAGGAAGGAAGGAAGAAAGGAAGGTGGGAAGGAAGGAAGGAGGGAGTGAAGAAGGGAAGGAAGGAAGGAGGGAGTGAAGAAGGGAAGGAAGGAAGGAGGGAGTGAAGAAGGGAAGGAAGGAAGGAGTGAAGAAGGGAAGGAAGGAGGGAGTGAAGGAAGGAAGGAAGGAAAGAAGGAAGGAAGGAGGGAGTGAAGAAGGGAAGGAAGGAAGGAGGGAGTGAAGAAGGGAAGGAAGGAAGGAGGGAGTGAAGAAGGGAAGGAAGGAAGGAAAGAAGGAAGGAAGGAGGGAGGGAAGGAAGGAAGGAAGGAAAGAAGGAAGGAAGGAAGAAAGGAGGGAAGAAAGGAAGGAGGGAAGGAAGGAGGGAGGGAAGGAAGGAAGGAGGAGGGAAAGAAGGAAGGAGGGAAGAAAGGAGGGAAGAAAGGGAGGAGGGAAGGATGGAAGGAAGGAAGGAAGGAAGGAGGGAAGAGATACATGCATATGTATCCATAAGATTCCAAACAAAAATAAATACAATGTTACATTTTTTAAATATCTCACTATTTATTTTAATTGATACAAATACATAATGCACTAACCCTTTGCTTGCCATGAAAGATTTATTTCCTTGAGAAGTGATTTATTATTATTTTATTTATTTTTATTTTTTTTTTTTTTAAAGACCCTCGTAAAGAATGTAATTCATTAAACTCCGGCAATCCAAACCCTAACCTGCAATGCAGAGGCAATACAAAAGGCAGACACACTTCCTGCTAACATTTCTTTTTTTCTGAAAAGTCCTATTGTTCCGCCGGCATCTGGACCTGATCTCAGCCTATTTGTGTCCAATGACCCCTCTATTCAAAGAAGCAACCCCCCCCCACCCCTCAAACCCCCAAACCCCCCCATTCACGAATGGGTCTCACGTAAAGCCTGGTGGATGAATTAAATAGGCAGCTCTAGCCATCTGTCCTTCATAGCCGGGTATAGGCTGCTTTGCTTCTATTTCAGTGCATTTAATACAACCCCCCCCCCAAAAAAAAAAAAAAAAATTTTATAGCCGCCACCACTTCCTAAGCATTTGGCACCAATCCATACAAAAAAAATCCACCGCACCTTAACCCTTGACATACCGCAGCATACGTCAGCATTTTGCAATGCAACTGGAAATATTAAAAAAAAATAAAAAATAAAAGGTTCAGCACTTGCCTTGCACCGCTATGATATTCTGCCAAAGAGATTAATCCGACCTACGCGGGGGGCTGCGAGCGTTTCTGCAGTAAGGAGGAAAGCCCAGAATGGAGATATGGATTGCACCGGGGGGTCTACAGCCCTAGAATAAGGAGGACTAGGCAATGAGCGAGCTGCAGCTGGCAGCGCGCAGGGAGAAGCCTCTTACACTATTGGCGACACTTCCAACACATGACAATATCCATCTGTATGGAAGAGGGGAGACGGAGCCGACAGCGTCACATCACAGCGCCTCCGGCCCATCTGACTGCACACCGCCACCGTAGGCCGAGCAGCACCGCTATATAATAATGGTCGGTCCCGGGCTAAAGGCTCGTTATTTGATCACACGGCGCAGACGGTGCCGATGTGCTGCCACCCATCGTAACCAATCGGAAGCCTGGGATCAGCCTATTGCAAGCCAGAAAGCAGCCGTGTGGCCTGTTGCTATGTAATACGGCGCCTGAACGCACGACCGTAAATTACGTCGAGGACGCGGCGGCTGTAAAAAATAAAAAAATTATCCAGGGTAAAAAATAGAAATTGTTACTAGCAGATGGCTATTTAGGGCTACACTGGGTTTGGGGGAGGAGGAGGAGGAGGAGGAGGAGGAGGAGAGGATTTCTCAACACGAGCCAATTATCAGAGAGAAAACAAAGAAGTGGAGCGCCTTGGCGATGTACATAATTATCGAGGGGCGGATGGGTCGCATTATTCTAAATAATTGGGTCACGGGGGCCTCTTTAAAAAGAAAACGCAGAATATAATCACCCATTTTTTATATAGGCAGCACAAAGTACTCACTTATATGGGGAGATGTTCAGACCTGAATTTTGGGGCACTCTCTTTCTACCCACTTATTTCTTCTTTTTTTTTTTTGCTCTAAGGAAATCTGAGTCATCCCCCCTCTTCAACTTCTGACCCAGCTGCTCCCTGTTCTTCTCTGCTAGGGATATTGTAGTTCTAATGATGACCCATGCAGGGGGAAAAAAAAGAAAAGACTTCCTGTTTCTACATAGAGCTTGGAAGGATTCAGCTAGTAAGTTATTAATCACGTGATGTGATGTCACAGATCTAACGGAAAAGGATGAGAATGTACCGGGGAGAAAGGAGAAATGAGCAATTGTAAGTACACAGCGCTGTATAATATGATGACTGCAATATATTAAGAGGGTATGAATTTTGATGGGAGGAGGAGGAGGAGGAGGAGGAGGAGGAGGGCTTCTTTATAGTGAGAAAAGGAAATTGGAAAAAATATGATCATTTAGAATGTTAAAGAATCGAGCAATTAGCAGAGAAGGGAAGTATAATTTATAAATTCGCAAATTGTTGAATTCTTTCTGAAAGGGAAATGTGTCATCACTCAGGTTTTTAAAAAATTTAAGATTGTAAAAATGTTTGATATTTATTTTTTATTCTTCAATTCTCTAACTGTAAATTAAAAAATCTTACCATTTTCACATTGGCCACTACTAGGCCTAATCGAAGACTCCAATTTCATGTTTAGCACTTGAAAATTAGCCGAATTGGCACGAAGCAGACATTATTTTTTGCAGAAAAACCATCTGAGGTTCTTAATCTGAGCATGCTCTAATGTGGGCAAAGGTCAACGTGAGGACAAGCGGAGTAGGTGAGCTGTGACATTGCCTATTGTGAATGGTGGATCCTGTGTTTTCTGCTGTATATAGAGGTGTTATCAGTCATTGTACAGGAGGAGGAGGAGAGCTGTGACACCACCTATTGTGAATGGTGAATCCTGTGTACTGTATATAGAGGTGTTATCAGTCATTGTACAAGAGGAGGAGGTGGTGAGCTGTGACATCATGTATAGTGAATGTTAGATCCTGTATTATCTACTGTATATAGAGGTGTTATCACTCATTAAGGAGGAGGAGGAGGCGAGGGTGAGCTGTGGCTATCTATTGTGAATGGTAGATCCTGTGTTATCTACTGTATATAGAGATGTTATCAGTCATTGTACAGGAGGAGGAGGTGAGCTGTGACATCACCTTTGGTGAATGGTGGATCCTGTGTTATCTACTGTATACAAAGGTGTTATCAGTCATTGTGCAGGAGGAGGAGGTGAGCTGTGACCACCTATTGTGAATTGTGGATCCTGTGTTATCTACTGTTCATAGCTATTATCAGTCATTGTGTAGGAGGAGGTGAGCTGTGACATCACCTATGGTGAATGGTGGATCCTGTGTTATCTCCTGTTCATAGAGATGTTATCTGTCATTGTACAGGAGGAAGAGAGCTGTGACATCACCTATTGTGAATGGTGGATATTGTGTTATCTACTGTATTTAGAGATGTTATCAGTCATTGTACAGGAGGAGGAGGTGAGCTGTGACATCCCCTAATGTAAATGATGGATCCTGTGCTATCTAGTGTATTTAGCGATGTTATCAGTCATTGTACAGGGGGAGGAGGTGAACTGTGACATCACTTATTGTGAATGGTGGATCCTGTGTTATCTACTGTATTTAGAGATGTTATCAGTCATTGTACAGGGGGAGGAGGTGAGCTGTGACATCACCTATGGCAAATATTGGATCCTGTATTATCTACTGAATATGGAGGTGTTACCTTTCATTGAAATACTGTATGTGATGGTAATGAGGCAGCTAAAAAAAAATTTAATATAAATAGTGACATGGAAAATTGGAAAAAAATATAAAAAAAAAAAAAAGGATCTGAAAATGGGTCATTTTGTGATGACATCTTATTACCTTAAGATCAATTCACACATTACAAATATATAGATTCTGCCCCGAAATACGCATAAAATCCACAAAGCTCATGCAGGCGAGTGGGCTTTCCACAACCCTTATCATGCTCAGCTAAAACATTCCGCACAGAAATAAAATGTCAAAGAAAATGGAGCTCATCTTCACGTGGGTCCGTGGACGGCTGTGGAATACTGCAGCGGATACGGTAGTAAATATGTGTCGGATTTGCAACACATCCCAACAGTAGAATTTTTTATAACTTTTTATTCCTTAGCAATAATCTCCTTTATGCAAAACAAAAATTAATCTTAGAAGTGTGTCTCTATGTAGGTTACTTATTAGACACGGCGCTATATTACAGGCAGACGAACCTTGGCTAATACAGCGATAAACACTGTACTGACCAAGCCCCAATTAGAAGCATAGATGTGCTGAACACAAACGATAAAGATTTGGGGTGGAGGATTCCAGAAAAGAGGAGGACTAAAAAAGTTCCCAAAGTCCCCATCATATAGTGATGATGTATGATACAGTCAATATGGACTCAGAAGAAACACTACCTGTCCTAGGATGACCCGACCTACAATTCTAGATCGGGGTAGGTTCCTCTACTACTAACTGCTACAATGGTTGCTTTACAAAGAGAATTATAGTACAAAGAACGCAAACTTTAACAATATCGATAGCATAAGCCATGGATTTTTACAGGTGCAGTTCACTGTTCCCACCACTAGGCGGACAATTGAGCTGCCATTAGGATTATTCTCAGTTTACAGCATGTAGTAAATGATACCTCCACACTTATCCGCAGGGCGAGAAACCATTTCCAGGGTAGTCTTAACTTAAGGTTTTTGGCATGAGATATGACCAATGTGACCTGGTCCAAGAATAAAGGACCTTTTTCCATGGGGAAATACGGTAATCATTGTTTCCGATTATCGGCCCATATAGATTACAGAACCAAAGAGCGAAATGGTCGTTTGACAAGTGATCAGATCGTTTACGCCAACATATAATTCATCATTTTTGGCAAGACATTGCCCCATGCGAATGAAGGAATTACAGATCGTTCTGCCCCCTATGCTAACAAACGAGTCTGGGCATAGGAAGCCCCTCATCAAGAATGTGATGGCCTTCTGCTATTTCTTTTTTTATGTTTGTAATGAAGAATGCTAGCGTAACACTTCCACAATTGCAGTGTCATACAGTGCACAATTAATACCATCATATACTGCCAAACAATATAATAATAGTGGCAAACAGGGCATAATTAATAACGCCATATAGTGTCGGACAATATAATAATGCCATACACTGCCTACATAATAGTGGCAAACAGTGCATAATTAATAACGCCATATAGTGCCAATCAATATAATAAAGCCATACACCGCCTACATAATAGTGGCAAACAGTGCATAATTAATAACGCCATATAGTGCCAAACAATATAATAAAGCCATACACTGCCTACATAATAGTGGCAAACAGTGCATAATTAATAACGCCATATAGTGCCAAACAATATAATAAAGCCATACACTGCCTACATAATAGTGGCAAACAGTGCATAATTAATAACGCCATATAGTGCCAAACAATATAATAAAGCCATACACTGCCTACATAATAGTGGCAAACAGTGCATAATTAATAACGCCATATAGTGCCAATCAATATAATAAAGCCATACACTGACTACATAATAGTGGCAAACAGTGCATAATTAATAACGCTATATAGTGCCAAACAATATAATAAAGCCATACACTGCTTACATAACTGTGGCAAACAGTGCATAATTAATAACGCCATATAGTGCCGAACAATATAATAAAGCCATACATTGCCTGCATAATAGTGGCAAACAGTGCATAATTAATAACGCCATATAGTGCCAAACAATATAATAAAGCCATACATTGCCTGCATAATAGTGGCAAACAGTGCATAATTAATAACGCCATATAGTGCCGAACAATATAATAAAGCCATACATTGCCTGCATAATAGTGGCAAACAGTGCATAATTAATAACGCCATATAGTGCCAAACAATATAATAAAGCCATACATTGCCTGCATAATAGTGGCAAACAGTGCATAATTAATAACGCCATATAGTGCCAAACAATATAATAAAGCCATACACTGCTTACATAACTGTGGCAAACAGTGCATAATTAATAACGCCATATAGTGCCGAACAATAATACGTTACAGCAGAACAGTACATGCATATGAAAGGCACTCAATAATATGGAAAGGAGTGAGCGGCTTCTACCAGTTTTCTATTTATCTCTTGGGAATAAGAAGAGTGCAACGTTAGCATAATATTTTCACAATGCCAGTGTTGTATGGCGCATAATTAATATAGTAGAGTCCCATTTAGTCCTAAGTAATATTACCGTACAGCCATGCACTGCCTACATAATAGTAACAAATAATGCATAATCAATGCCACTATATAGTGAAAAACGTTATTATACAACAATACACTACCTAATTAAAAGTGCCAAATAATGCCATGAAGCCACAGAAAGTCTAAACTAAAGCAGCAAAGAGTGGCAAAAAAAGATCCTTGCCATAGTTTCAAGTAGTAGTTCATACAGCCATACACTGCCTACATAATAGTGACAAATAATGCATAACTAATACTACCACATAGTGAAAAACAATAATATGCATACAGCAGTACACTACTTACATAAACGTGCCATATAATGTCAAATAATAATACCAAAAAGCCACATACTGACTACATAGTACTATGTAGTGCCAAAAATGTGTTCAAATAACAATATACTGTTTCTAAGTGGCACCTTTGCAGGCAACAAGAGATAAGTTTAGGTGGGGCATGGTGATGGCCGATCAGCTGCTATTGGTCGTGGCAGGTCATCAATGTCTGATTGCCTGGGGTCCAGCACCACCGCCGATCAGCTGCTATTGGTCATGGCACATCATCAATGTCTGATTGCCTGGGGTGCAGCACCACCGCCGATCAGCTGCTGTTGGTCGTGGCAGGTCATCAATGTCTGATTGCCTGGGGTCCAGCAGCACCGCCGATCAGCTGCTATTGGTCATGGCACATCATCAATGTCTGATCAGCTGGGGTGCAGCACCACCGCCAATCAGCTGCTATTGGTCATGGCACATCATCAATGTCTGATCAGCTGGGGTGCAGCACCACCGCCGATCAGCTGCTATTGGTCGTGGCACATCATTAATTTCTGATTGCATGGGGTCCAGCAGCACCGCCGATCAGCTGCTATTGGTCGTGGCAGGTCATCAATGTCTGATTGCCTGGGGTCCAGCACCACCGCCGATCAGCTGCTATTGGTCGTGGCACATCATCAACGTCTGATTGGCTGGGGTGCAGCACCACCGCCGATCAGCTGCTATTGGTCGTGGCACATCATTAATTTCTGATTGCCTGGGGTCCAGCAGCACCGCCGATCAGCTGCTATTGGTCGTGGCAGGTCATCAATGTCTGATTGCCTGGGGTCCAGCACCACCGCCGATCAGCTGCTATTGGTCATGGCACATCATCAATGTCTGATCAGCTGGGGTGCAGCACCACCGCCGATCAGCTGCTATTGGTCGTGGCACATCATTAATTTCTGATTGCCTGGGGTCCAGCAGCACCGCCGATCAGCTGCTATTGGTCGTGGCAGGTCATCAATGTCTGATTGCCTGGGGTCCAGCACCACCGCCGATCAGCTGCTATTGGTCGTGGCACATCATCAACGTCTGATTGGCTGGGGTGCAGCACCACCGCCGATCAGCTGCTATTGGTCGTGGCACATCATTAATTTCTGATTGCCTGGGGTCCAGCAGCACCGCCGATCAGCTGCTATTGGTCGTGGCACATCATCAATGTCTGATTGCCTGGGGTCCAGCACCACCGCCGATCAGCTGCTATTGGTCATGGCAGGTCATCAATGTCTGATTGGCTGGGGTCCAGCACCACCGTTGATCAGGTGTTATCGGTGGTGGTGGCAGCCGTCTGGAAGTACTTATTTGTGGAGCTGGCCATCAACTTGTAGTGACCGCCACAGGGTACTACACATCTGCCTCCTATTGATTTGTATAGAATATGTAGCACCCTGAGCCGGCAACTACAAGTAGACGGCCAGCTCCACAAGTAGGTACTTCCGGTCGGCTGCTGCCGCCACCAATAACAGCTGATCGTCGGGGGGTGCCGAGTGCCGGACTACAGCCGATTAGACATTGATGACCTATCCGAAGGATAGGCCATCAATGTAAAAGTAGTGGAATGCTAAAATGATACTTTTTCCTGCACTACTCCTTAGCACTTCTTCGCAGCGGCCTACCGGAGGATTCCCCTGTTCTCCTGTGAGCCAGTCCGAGCGTGCCGGAGACCATTGCCCCTTTTACCTATGCTATAATTAAGCTTTGTAGTCAACAAAGTTCAGGAATTGTATCAAAGACTAAATTAGGAAAGTAGAACACTTATCAGGCATCTATATTTATGCTCCCCCGGAGGACCCCTTTAAGTGTTCACACACTACACATTAAAAAGAAGAGCGCACACCCCGCCGCATCCTCATTACTGTTCTATCACTCGCCATAAATAACATTTCCAATGACGTCCTGTTAGGACTTTGAAGTTGCTTATGGTAATTCCGTCGCCACATAACATCTCTACACGAGGGCAGATACTTTATATCGTCTCTGGATGTGTGATCTCAAAAAACACCAGTGCCCCGAGGGCTCATTAAGTGGCCTCCTTCATTACGCTGCGGGTTAAACAGGCGGGAGTGCACTCCAGGATACTTACTTCTGAGCTTAGTCTGATCCATTCTTGTTTGGAAATATTAATATTTAATTTCCACCACAACAATATATCTGCCAGAGGTGCAGTGTAAATAATGGGGATGGATCCGTCACTGCCAAGAATATTAATCGCTTTATGAAAGGTAAGAGCTGAAGATACAGGAGACGCTTCGTATCTATTCCCTGTGCACACAATGCTATATTAAAAGGGGATGTGATCGTCAGAAAATCAACTTATTTACATTAGATATGTTTTATGCGCCATCATTGTAGTAAAAAAAATATATATAATTCTTGCAATTTTCATATTGGCCACTAGGGCTATTCTGGACTTCTACTTCCTGGTTCTTCACAGAAGACTTTATCAAAGTTTCATTATCATCACAGACAGGATTACAGTGATCGGTAACAATTCTGTAAACACCAAATAACACAGGATCCACCATTCACAATAGGGGATGTCACAGCACACCTCCTCCTCCTGTACAATGATAACACCTGTATACACAGTAGATAACACAGGATCCACCATTCACAATGGGTGGTCACAGCTCACCTCCTCCTCCTGTACAATGACTGATAACACCTCTATATACAGTAGATAACACAGGATTCACCATTCACAATAGGTGATGTCACAGCTCACTTCCTCCTATACAATGACAGATAATAGCTATGAACAGTAGATAACACAGGAGCCACAATTCACAATAGGTGGTCACAGCTCACCTCCTCCTCCTGCACAATGACTGATAACACCTTTGTATACAGTAGATAACACAGGATCCACCATTCACAATAGGTGATGTCACAGCTCACCCTCTCCTATATAATGACTGATAACAGCTCAATGATCAGTAGATAACACAGGATCCACCATTCACAATTCGTGATGTCACAGCTCACCTCCTCCCCCTTCCTTCACAATTATCTTTTCACACGCCCATTAGACCCTTCAATACAAAAGATAGTGTCTGACTAATGTACATGTGAATTTCCTGAAACAATAGGAAAGTATAAGATTAGAATTGCCCAAGTGGTCAATGATAAAACTGCTCCATTTCTATTGTTTTTTTCTAATATGAAAAATAAAAAAATAAAAAAAAACCTTTCCAAAAATTAAAACATTACCACAGAGGGAAAAGGAACTGTGATGTCATCTGGATGTGGATGACCAGAGTGGAATAGTAGAGAAAATTTTTATTAGACTACGCATTTTGCATTGGTACCTGATGAAGGAGAAAGACTATAATTTCTTGTCTTCTCAGGAAGAGTTTGAAGCATGCTCCTTATCAGCAGAGGATGGATTACAAGGATAGTTAACACCTTTGTACACAGCTGAAAAGACAGGTTCGACTGATTACAATAGGTAGTGTCACAGCTGATCCTGCTCTCTCTCTCTTCACAATGATCTTTGCACAGGCTCATTAGATGCTTCAATACAAAAGATCTACTCAGGATCTGACCATTGTGGCTAATGTACATGTGTCGTTTCCAGAATTCTTTATATAAAAAAAAAAAAAAAAAAAATAGTAATCTTGCAATTTTCACACTGTTATTTTAGCTCCTTATTTCCTGCCTTTTCAGGAAGAGGTTTCAGAAGGCTTTTTATCATCAGACAAGCCCCCAGAAGAAGCAAGGCGAAACACGCGTCGGCGTGGAGGGACGCAGCTCTATTTCCATGGTTGTTATCAATTTTACCTGATTTAGGTAAAACTTTTCTTTATAACATATTACTTGTTCCACTTTGGGCACCCTCTTAGTCAGAACTTTGATTCATTGGTTATTGTATATATCATCCAAGGTGTATATATTTACCAGGATTATTAGCATAGCCAGTAGGTGTTAGTCATCTGATACTGCATGCTAAAATTTTGTGCTACTGCGTCTCCTCTTGGCATTTTATCCTATTGTGTATTATTATGATTGTTAAATAAAGATTTTTTTTTTACATTTGATATATCTTGTACCACTTCTTGATCCTTAGAGGACTAATATTTTTTCTTGGATCATTATGTTACAATCCTTATCAGAGGCAGGGTTACAGTGATAGGTAACACCTCTGTACCCAACTGATAACACAGGATCCATGAATAACAACGGACCGTGTCACAACTGACCCAGCTCTTCCTTCAAATTATCTTGGCACAAGCTCATTAAATGCTTCAATACAAAATATAGGTAATTTACATGTGTTGTTTCCTGAAACAACAGGAAGTTAGCGTCTAAATATAGCCCCAAAAATAGAATTGCAATAATTCTAGTTTTAGTTTTTAATACAGATGGTTCAGTACAAAATATACGGTCGGGATCTGGCCATTGTGACTAATGTACATGTGTTGTTTCCTGAAACAGGAAGTTAGCGTCTAAAAATAGCCCCAAAAATAGAATTGCAATAATTCTATTTTTTTAGTTTTCAATACAGATGCTTCCGTACAAAATATAGGGTCAGGATCTGGCCATTGGGGCTAATGTACAAGTGTTGTTTCCTGAAACAACAGGAAGTTAGCGTCTAAAAATAGCCCCAAAAATAGAATTGCAATAATTCTAGTTTTAGTTTTTAATACAGATGCTTCCGTACAAAATATAGGGTCAGGATCTGGCCATTGGGGCTAATGTACAAGTGTTGTTTCCTGAAACAGGAAGTTAGCGTCTAAAAATAGCCCCAAAAATAGAATTGCAATAATTCTATTTTTTTAGTTTTCAATACAGATGCTTCAGTACAAAATATAGGGTCAGGATCTGACCATTGGGGCTAATGTACACATGTTGTTTCCTGAAACAGGAAGATAGCATCTAAAAATAGCCCCAAAAATAGAATTGCAATAATTCTATTTTTTTAGTTTTTAATACAGATGGTGGATCATCGGATAACATCTTATCCGAGGACCTTCACTCATCGCTAATGTTGATTTGTCAGACAACGCTATGAATTGGTTGCGTTCTTTCAATAGACCGATTACAGACCGACTGTCGCCTGTATATTTAGCAGGGATGTTCCGATTACTTCGGAAATCGCTGATTCCTTATGCACAAATAGTTTTTAGGAAAATGTTTCTCCATCGTTTGGCTTATTATACCAGGACATGACTTTTAGGTACACATTATACTTATTGTAACATGTTAATTGCAAGGATATTAACTGAAACGTTTTCAAATATCCCATTAATTTGCGATTAAAACACAAACAAACTGTATTTTCCATCGCTAATTGGAGCACTATCGGGTCATCCGGCGAACCTTCTACAAAGACGCGTGACACTTCATGTAGGTTTGTTTTTGAGCAAAGAAATCCAATGGCGTCTCCTCTTGTTTAAGTCACTATAAACGTGTTATTAAAGATCCATAGAGCCATATTTTCTCTTGTCAAAGCCGGTCATAGATCAGGAAAATGAAATCAAGAAGGGTCATTTAATTAAATTCCTCCAGTGGGATATACTTGATACTATGCTTAATATAGCAAGCGAATCACATCAGCCTAGACGTGCGATGCACGGACGGAACCTATCCCTTATTTATCAGGTTTACAGAGAATTAAGTATACCAAAGTCAGTGCTTTCCCCGCGAGAGGTAAATTTGATGAAAACTTAATATAAAGTCAGGCCAATGACACAGGGTCACCTCCCCAGGAGCAGCAAACAAATTAGAATCTATTTCACATACCCAACAGAAAACATCTTACAATACAATACAAAAAGGAAGGAAGATAATCATGGAAACCACAGCTCCCTTTATCCAAGAGGCTCGGTGTTAATATTACCATTACATTACCATAATAATTTCATGTTCAGACATGAATTATTAACTACATAAGAGGAAAGGCGCTATTAATTAAATCCGGCTAATTAAAAAAAAAAGGAAATCTTATATCCTACATTTTCTGAAATATAATTTGTATTTAATGTAGTTATATGATTGGAAAGGGAGAATGGATGGAAAAGGAAGGAAGAAAGGAAAGGTAAAGAATGGAAGGAAGGAAGGAAGGGGAAGGAAATAGAAAAATAGAACAGGAATGAAAGGAAGGGAAGAGACAGAAAGGGAGGAAAAAGTAGAAGAAGAGAGATGGAAAGGAAAGGACGGGAAGAGAAGAGAAGAGAAGGGAAGAGGAGAGGAAGAAAGGAAGAGAGAAAAGGAAGAGAAGAGGAAAGGAAGGAAGGAATAGACAGAAAGGGAAAAGGAGGAAAGAAAAGGGAAGTGAAGAAATGAAAGGGAATAGAAGAGGAGAGGAAGAAAGCAAGAGACAGAAAAGGAAGAGAAGGAAAGGAAGGGAAGAGAAGAAATGAAAGTGAAGAGGAGAGGAAGAAAGGAAGAGACAGAAAGGGAAGAGGAAAGAAAGGTGAGAGAAAAAGAAAAAGAAAGAGAAAGAAAGAAAGAAGGAAAGGAAAGGGAGGACTGAATTGGAAGGAAGCAGCAAAAGCAACCATGAAGTTGTAAGGAAGGATAAAAACGTAAGGAAGGTGTAAAGAAAAGAAGATGTAAGGAGTAAAGGAAAGAAAGGAAGGTAGAAAGATGAAAGAAAGGAAGGGAGGGAGAAAAGAAGGAAGGGTGGATGGAAGAAAGGAATAAAACTAAAGGAACAGATTAAAATTTTAACGATAAAAAATGATAGAAGAAAGGCTGGATGTAAGTAGGGAAGGATTTAAAGGGAAGGATGGAAAACAATAGGAGGAAAGATGAAAAAAGAAGGAAGGACAGAAAAGAAATAAAGAACTGAAACAGAAGTAAAGACTAAAAATATTCCAGTGAAGGCAACTGGGTTATTCTCCTGGGCACCAGCCACACACTGGACATTATACTGGAAGTTCCCAGTCTCTCTTTGGTGGATCTGGCCCATTTTTATACTACCTATATGGCCATTAATTTCAGTGACCTTCAAGGAATTCTGTATTTTACTGTTGAAGGAGGCAAAGGTCCAACCAGAGTTTCTGGTAGCTACTGACCACCAATGGTTTCAAAAGCCAATCCTGATCAACCTCCATGGGAGGAGGAAATTACCCGGCCATCACTTATATAACACAATGCTCCTCAGCGTCAGACCAACCAGTAGACATATAAAACACAAGTTGGTAGACTGTAGGATTTAGGTCCTAGTGGCTATTAGCCAATGGTAGACATAATATGCTACGTCTTTACTGAGCTAATTAATAACGGAGCTCTATATACTAATTCCTCAGTAACTTTGCCAATTCCTGTGGAGTTTATGGTCTTCATTATATTAATATGGGTGAAATATTTCTGCCACCACTAGGGGCGCTCTTTGAGCTGCGCCAAAGACTGATTTTGGATCCAGGATTTTGTGTTTTATCAGAACTAGTTAAACATTCAACAGATTTCAGCCCATATGCTTTACAGCCTAATAAAAGGAGAAATAAGTCTCCCTTATTAATAAGATATCGTTTTCCTTTAAGATTCATTTGTTTTATCGTTTTCCAGGCAGGGCACCTTATACGATTGGCACTTTATAGCCGTCCAGCATGTATTTTTAATGTTTGCAATTAGGAAGCCAATAATGCCGGTCAATCTGCCACCGTCATCCTGTTCTCACTAAAAAAAACTGATGTGCATTAGTTTCTGCATTATGGTTGATAAAGCTTAATGATATGGTCTAGCACCCTGTACATCTCTCAAAACATTCAGATCTTCAGTGTGGAAGGAAACATAAGGCTTAGTAACACGAGTGGGATTTTTTTTTGGACTTCTTTCAATTAGGAAATAAATTACAATGTTGTCTAATATTTTGTAAATCCTTCAAATATGATTACTGGATTCCCCACAAAGCCACTGAGATGCCTACAAAAGGTGACCGGCCGGTGGCCATACTTGCCAACGTTTTGAGAAGAAGCTCAGTGCCACCAAGTGTTCTTGTTCTTTCAAGTTATGCTTCACCCGAAATGCTCATTCCTTGCCTGGTTAAACAACACCTGAAAGTCGAGTTAGAAACTGGGGTTCCGTCAAAATTTAGGAACCTCCTGATATCAGCATTGCAGACAATAACAGACACCGGGAGCACAGGACCTAGTAATGGTGACTAAAGAGTCATGCCCGCCATGTCTGTTATGCCACATGAACCCTGGAGCAGTGTGCACGCGCACCTAACTATCATGCCCGCTATGTCTGGTATGCCGCATGACTCCTGGAGCAGTGTGCACGCGCACCGAACTATCATGCCCGCCATGTCTGGTATGCCGCATGACTCCTGGAGCAGTGTGCACGTGCACCGAACTATCATGCCCGCCATGTCTGGTATGCCGCATGACTCCTGGAGCAGTGTGCACGCGCACCGAACTATCATGCCCGCCATGTCTGGTATGCTGCATGACTCCTGGAGCAGTGTGCACGTGCACCGAACTATCATGCCCGCCATGTCTGGTATGCCGCATGACTCCTGGAGCAGTGTGCTCGCGTACCGAACTATCATGCCCGCCATGTCTGGTATGCCGCATAACTCCTGGAGCAGTGTGCACGTGCACTGAACTATCATGCCCGTTATGTCTTATGCTGCAAGATCCCTGGAAGCAGTGTGCACACACACCTTGTGACTGTTGTGCTGCAAGATGCCTGGAGCAGTGTGCACACACGCCTCATCTCATGGCTGCCTGCCTTTGCCAGTGCGCATGTGTGTTTTACCTCATGGCTATACGCCGTTGCTGTGTGACCAGCCGTCTCTGCTCTGCCTGCAGCAGTCCTCTCTGTGTTCCTGGAGACCCTGATCATGTGACCTTTCCTATGTCCCGGCACTGTCTGATCCAGCAATCCTCCTTGTGGTCCTGGACTCCCTGATCATGTGACCCTCTCTATGGTCCAGCAAAATCTGATCTAGCTAGCTTCTCTATGATCCTGGAGGATCTGAACCAGAAGTCCTATCCTGGTCCTGACCCGGAAGTGCAGGTGCTAATGCCCTATATCAGGCCACCCCTTCCTATGGTCGGGGCCTGAGTATCGTGTTGCTTCCCTGCATGGCTGCTTGGTCTGCTCGGTCGCTCTCTGTATTCTGTGCCCCTGCACTCTGCCCTGTCGTGCGTCTCTGCACACGCTCTATGCTTGTATTCTGCCTCTTGTCCTGAGCTATGTCTTGTGTTGTCTCTCGTGCCGTGTTTTGTCCTTGTTATGCTTTGACTTGTAGTCCTTCCTATGTTCTCTGCATTGCCTGCTTCGCCAGTTCTTGTCTATGCTATGCTTTGCCTTGTAGTGCTTCCGCTTCCCTGTTTCTGCCTGGTCTTCCTTGTTCTGACCTATGGTGCTCTGTTGTGCCTCCTGGCACATGCACCATTCCTCTTCTCTTACCTATGGTGCTCTGTGGTGCCTCCTGGCACACGCACCATTCCTGCTCTCTGACCTATGGTGCTCTGTTGTGCCTCCTGGCATATGCACCATTCCTCCTCTCTGACCTATGGTGCTCTCTTGCACATTTCTAGGCTAGTCTCAAGGCTCTGCCTTGACCCGGCTCTGGGCTTCGGCCTACGCTCCGCTGCTAGCCCTATGTCTCTGTACCCGGCTCTGGGCTCTAGCATACGCTCCGCTTCTCTTCTCTTGTACCCGGCTCTGTTCTACTGCCTACTTTCCGCTCCTTGCTCTGTACCTTGCCTCGCCTTGCCTTGCTTCTTCGCCTGGCCTTCCTAGCCTCCTCTCTGTGCCTCAGCCGTGCCCACCCTAGCCGTGCCCGCCTGCTTGTGCCTCAGCTGTGCTCGTCGGCCAGTGACAGCTGTGTCGTCTGCTATGCCTCAGCCGGGTTTGCCTCTGTCTTGCCCGTCTGTCTGTGCCGCAGCCCGACCAGCTAGCCAGTGCCCCAGCCGTGCTCTCTGTGCTCCCTTGCACCCACGCTGTCTCTGCACTGTGCATTGCGTTCTCTCTAAAGCACGCGCAGGCCCTAGCCTGCCCCTTGGAATACCTCCCCGTGCTTCTGTAAAAGTACGCGCAGGTCTTGCCATGTACCCTATCTTGCCCTCTAGCACGCACAGGCCCTAGCCTATACCCTGTCGTGCCCTCTTGCACGCACAGGCCCTAGCTTGTACCCTGTCATGCCCTCTTGCACGCACAGGCCTTAGCCTGAACCTTGGCGTGCCTCCTAGCACGCGCAGGACCTTGCCTTGAATCCTGACGTGCCCCTCGGCACGCGCAGGACCTTGCCTTGGACCCAGACGTGTCCCTACACACGGACCCTGTCTTGTACTTTGAACCCTGGCGTGTCCCACACACACACCTAGCCTTGCACCTTGCCCTGGACCCTGGTGTGCCCCTAGCACGCATCCTGCCTGGAACTTTGCCTTGGACCTTGGCGTGTTCCCTAACATGCACCATGTCTTGGACTCTGTCGTGCCTCCTTGCCTGAACCCTGGTTTGCCTGTCGGATGCCCGGAACCTGCCGATTGCTGCCGGGGATCCTGAGCTTGATGACTGCGGCCTGATGTCCGGAGCTGATGTCCACAGCCTGAAGCCCTGATCCTGTTGATCGTCGCCAGCTGTCTGGAGTCCGATGCCATCGACTCCTTGCCGGTATCCTGGCGTGCCACCTGGCACGTACTATGCCATGGACCTTGGCGTGCCACGCATGCACCTTGCTGTGTTTCGTCTGTTATCATGTTTTGCACCTGATGTTACCCTGAGTTTGCCTTAATGAAGATACCTTGAATTCACGTCTTGTCTTGTTTCCTGCACGTCCTTTATCGTCAAACACTCGTATTTAGTGTCTACCTGAGCCGGCCGTCTGGTTCCAGCAGTCGTGGTGGCTCACCCCCTTGGTCTTGCCCCTGACACACCCTGTATAGGGGTGGTTCCTCACAAGGTCAGCTCGCCCTAGGTGGGTGGGTGCCACAACCCAGAGAGTCCACTCTAAAGAAAACGACTCAGCGTAAGCTGACTCTGTCACATAAAGCCACGTTGGATTTTTTTTTATGAAACTGGAGGTGAAAGTTAAAGGAGGTTTACAAAAGTGGAAAACCCCTTTAAATTTCACCAGAGCATTGAGAGAATGGGTGTGGATTGAAGATGGGTCTTGGCTGGGTCTTCCAGCATGACAGTGACCCGAAAAACAGCAATGGGAACTAAGGAGTGGCTCCGTTCCGTAAGAAGCGTTTCAAGGTCCTGGAGTGGCCTAGCCAGTCTTCAGACCACCTAATAGAAAATCTTAGGAGGGAGCTGAAGGTCAATGCTGCCCAGCAGCAAGCCCGAAACCTGAAAGATCTGGAGAAGATCTGTATGGAGGAGGGGGCCAAATTCCCTGCTGCAGTGTATGAAAACTTGGTCAAGAACTAAACGAAACATCTGACCTCTGTAATTGCATACAAACCTTTCTGCAAGAAATATTAAGTTCATGCAATAAAATGCTAATTATGTAAAAATATACAATGTGATTTTCTGTTTTTTTATTTTTAGATTCTGACTCTCACAGTTGAAGTGTACCTATGATAAAAATTACAGACCTCTCCATTCTTTGTAGGTGGGAAAACTTGCAAGATCGGCAGAGTATTAAATACTTATTTTCCCCACTATATCTACTCTACATATGGGAATTCCCATATCTTAACTACAAAAATGATGAAAAACGACCAAAAACAGAATGTCTGCTTCTCTTAAATCTTACATCCACTTGTACTCAGAACGTTGAGAAAAGGGAAACCTTTGATCATTGCATTTTAAAAAATATAATCATTGAAATATGTCCCATACAGCTTCGAAGATCTTCTTGCAAATCACCTTAAGCAGCTTATATCAAGACCCAGATACGTTTCTACACTCCATCACTATAGACGTAGACTACGTGGCAGATAAATGTTACACACTGTACATCACTCCGACTCCTCGGCCCTTATTCACCAGCTTCAATCATAACACTCAAGCCTCTTTATCGGAAAGGTTCTTCAGAAATCTCCACCAAGTGGCTTCCTCCATTTTTGATTTGTTTGGTAGACGGTGAGTGAAGGAAACAGGAAGTTGGTAGGGTTGTCATGTTTGTGTGGGAATATAAGACCGGTCATCCGCCATAGCGTATGATGAATATACTCTAAGCTTTTATTTGGCAGATGCTTTTTTAATGGAATATCAATGACACACTTCTGTAGACTCATAAAGCTTTTAAATATAAGGATGGTAAATCAAATCTGTGTTGTCCTTGTTTCGAGCTGTTCTACGGGCGACACTTCCATCATTTTGCACATCGACCGAGTCTGCCTCTCGACGGACAAGTGGATAATATATGGCCGGGAATGGCATAAATGCTGCCTTGATGGAATACGTGACCGGAAAACATCATTGTTTGGACCTTGATAAAATGACCACAAGACCAAACGTAGCTCATGGGAGTGAAGAGGAGGCAGTCACAGCCAATCCAGCGGTCGGTCTAAGAGGGTCCGAACTTCCATCTGTCATATAATTTTACCTTTGACGCTATTGGCCATTTAGTCTGTGTCACGCCGCCCACGCCGCTCCTTGCACCGCCGCGGCCACCGCCTGCCTCGCCGAGGCACACTCACCCGGCGTCCCTGCGCACTCCCGCTCTGCCTCCTGCTCCTGCCCCGGCTTCCCGACGGGCGCGCGTCCGCGCTGTGTTCAGCAGCGCACGTGCACTCCGTTCTGCCCAGGGCGGCTGCTCTTGTCTCCCTGCTCGCGCTGCACCCTGACCCGGAAGTCCTTCAACCTCTTCCCTTTATCAGGCCACCCCTTCCTCCTGGCGGTGCCGGATTATCATTTGTGACTTGCAAGTGATCCTGGCCCCACGTCCTGCCGTGCATTCCCCTGCCAGCAGTTCCTTTGCGCCCGTTCCTTACTCTCCGTTTTCCTCTCTCCTAGTGCCTGCCTGCCTGTGGTCCCATCCAGCCTCGTTCCTGTGTCTCAAGCCTTGTCCTCCAGCCCGTGCCTCTGCCTTGCTGTCTCCTCCATGTTGCTGTTCTGCCTCCATCATCCCAGTCCTGTTCGTCCTCCGTGTTCCAGTCCTGTCGGTTCTCCGTCAGCCTCTCCGGCCCCCCGGCGGCTACTCCTGGGCCTCTCCCCTGAGTATCAGTTACTGTGGTGATAGTCTCCCTTGGGTCTGCCCCTAACGCTCCCTGTATAGGGGGTGGTACACCAGGTCAGCTCGCCCGAGGGAGGCTCGTTGCCACGGTCCAGCGGGTCCACCCCGGGAGCCCCTTCAAAGGTCTCACAGTCTGGCTATTGTTAAAAGTTGGGTTTCTCTCTTGGTCAACCACATCACTGTTAAACAAAGGCTGTCCTAAAATGGTAAAACCTTGCACTAGATAGAGGTTTGGGGTTTTAGTTGGGGGGACGGTCTACTTTTGCAACCCTTTTGTATTTCCCTAATACGTCAAACATGAGAAATACAGCCATTTGCTTCGATTGAAAATTTGATTTGTGTACACAGCTCATTAGCAGAACTTTATGTTTCTTTATGGCAACCTACTAGACACAAACCCTACAGACGTACATCCGTTTATTGGAGAGAGAGATGGAAGTAACACATGACTGCCGGAACAGATTCCATACCTTAATTACGGCGATAGGAGCCGAGTACACAAAATGGATGAAAATTTTTTAACAGAGGCTACAAACAAGAAGTAGTGCAGAGAGGACGAGAACTGCCGGATCAGACTACAAGGGTTTTGTTTGCAGTCTGTAACCATGGAGACACATAGGAATTGTATATACCATACAGTAGGTTATATTATGTGTATACATGTTGTCCTACTCCATCATGAACAAAAATGTACATGTTTCCTTAAAAAAAAAAAAAAATGATAGTTATTCCCATTCCCATAAACGGTTGAGATGGGAATAGCCTTTTAAGGAATATCCAACACCAGAAATGGTGGTATATAAACAGTAACTAAAATATATGCATGCTTTTCTTTTTTTTTTTTTTTTTTTTTTTAACTTACAAGGCACTGCATGGCGATAAAGATTATCTCGGATTATTTGCTGCAGCTCATGATCAGGTGACGCTTTCTGGAACCTTTGGTTTAGATAATGCCTCAGGTCCTTGTTCAGCCGACTTCCTAAAAAAAAAATAAATAATAATTTGGTAAGGTTATTGACTAAAATAAGTTATGAAATTGCCAAATATAATTATTTAAATAAGAAAATATCTTTAACATATACCATCTCTATACAACTTTAGTTATGAACGTCAAGTAGCCAAAAATATAGTAATAGTATACGACCAATCATAGCTAGACATTTGCCATTACAAGGTTTATGAATGTTTCGGCATTAAATTACAGAATCATTTCAGATGGATTACAGGAAGTGAGGGTGTGACTGTTTCTCTACAGGAAGTGGGGCAGAACTTTATCGCTCTACAGGAAGTGAGTGTCTTTGTCTCTCTACAGGAAGTGGGGGTGGGTCTTTGTCTCTCTACAGGAAGTGAGGGTCTTTGTCTCTCTACAGGAAGTGGGGGTGGGTCTTTGTCTCTCTACAGGAAGTGAGGGTCTTTGTCTCTCTACAGGAAGTGGGGGTGGGTCTTTGTCTCTCTACAGGAAGTGAGGGTCTTTGTCTTGCTACAGGAAGTGGGGTGGGTCTTTGTCTCTCTACAGGAAGTGGGGGCAGGTCTTTGTCTCTCTACAGGAAGTGGGGGTGGGTCTTTGTCTCTCTACAGGAAGTGGGGGTGGGTCTTTGTCTCTCTACAGGAAGTGGGGGTCTGTCTCTCTACAGGAAGTGGGGGTGGGTCTTTGTCTCTCTACAGGAAGTGAGGGTCTTTGTCTCTCTACAGGAAGTGGGGGTGGGTCTTTGTCTCTCTACAGGAAGTGAGGGTCTTTGTCTCTCTACAGGAAGTGGGGGTGGGTCTTTGTCTCTCTACAGGAAGTGAGGGTCTTTGTCTTGCTACAGGAAGTGGGGTGGGTCTTTGTCTCTCTACAGGAAGTGGGGGCAGGTCTTTGTCTCTCTACAGGAAGTGGGGGTGGGTCTTTGTCTCTCTACAGGAAGTGGGGGTGGGTCTTTGTCTCTACAGGAAGTGAGGGTCTTTGTCTCTCTACAGGAAGTGGGGGTGGGTCTTTGTCTCTCTACAGGAAGTGAGGGTCTTTGTCTCTCTACAGGAAGAGGGGGTGGGTCTTTGTCTCTCTACAGGAAGTGAGGATCTTTGTCTTGCTACAGGAAGTGGGGTGGGTCTTTGTCTCTCTACAGGAAGTGGGGGCGGGTCTTTGTCTCTCTACAGGAAGTGGGGGTGGGTCTTTGTCTCTCTACAGGAAGTGGGGGTGGGTCTTTGTCTCTCTACAGGAAGTGGGGGTGGGTCTTTGTCTCTCTACAGGAAGTGGGGTGGGCCTTTTTTAAGCTACAGAAAGTGGGGGAATGTCTGTTTCTACATGGAGTGACAGTGGAGCATATAAAGAAAAAAATACACATGGATGAACCAGAAGTCACTGAAATATGATACTCTATTAAGAAAATTGTATTAAAAAGTATACAACAATGATACAGTCGAAAAGGTTGATCAGACAGTGAAAATTACCAAAAAAGTGGAACCGCAGGTCAGAAGAACAGAGGTAAGTTCAAGATGCCCATTTACAATAACATATGTTTATATATACCAGGTAAGCACCAGATCACTGTAAAAAGAGAGTAAAGTCACTAGTGGACATCACCAAAAGGTAGTGGAAAGATCTAGGGGCAAAAAGAACATGATGATGGAAAATAAATATCTCAGACCTGTGGTGCCACGACCCCTACGCGTGTTTCTGCTTGAGTGCCTTTTTCCGGGGGAAGTGACAGTGGGGATTTGTCTCTCTACAGGAAGTGAAGGTGTTATGTATGTTAATTGGTAAGGTCTGTGGTCCTATAAAGGAAATGACCTTAAGCTAATCCCCTCACCTGGACCCGTAGAAGCAAGTAATCGCGAAATGGCCATTGTCCGGCACCTCCTTCCCCTAGCATTCCTTTAACATCCTGCATGTCCACACACCTGTTGATGGCATTCATGTAAAATAAAGACGCACAGTTTTTCAGCTCTATTGGTGAGTGCTGCATTTTTCTTTTTTCATGATACATAGGAAGTGAAGGTGGGCCTATTTCTACAGGAAATAGGGGAGGGTCTTTTTGTTTCTACTCGTGCTTTTATCCCTGTCACACGGCATACAGACAAAATAAAGCGTTCAAGGCAGGAAACTTTTTGGATAATGTTAGGGACAATGCATGCTGGCAAGCTATAGAAAGGGAGTTACTGAACATACAGTGGGGAAAAAAAGTATTTAGTCAGTCAGCAATAGTGCAAGTTCCACCACTTAAAAAGATGAGAGGCGTCTGTAATTAACATCATAGGTAGACCTCAACTATGGGAGACAAACTGAGAAAAAAAAATCCAGAAAATCACATTGTCTGTTTTTTTTTTCATTTTATTTGCATATTATGGTGGAAAATAAGTATTTGGTCAGAAACAAAATTTCATCTCAATACTTTGTGATATATCCTTTGTTGGCAATGACAGAGGTCAAACGTTTTCTGTAAGTCTTCACAAGGTTGCCACACAGTGTTGTTGGTATGTTGGCCCATTCCTCCATGCAGATCTCCTCTAGAGCAGTGATGTTTTTGGCTTTTCGCTTGGCAACACGGACTTTCAACTCCCTCCAAAGGTTTTCTATAGGGTTGAGATCTGGAGACTGGCTAGGCCACTCCAGGACCTTGAAATGCTTCTTACGAAGCCACTCCTTCGTTGCCCTGGCGGTGTGCTTTGGATCATTGTCATGTTGAAAGACCCAGCCACGTTTCATCTTCAATGCCCTTGCTGATGGAAGGAGGTTTGCACTCAAAATCTCACGATACATGGCCCCATTCATTCTTTCATGTACCCGGATCAGTCGTCCTGGCCCCTTTGCAGAAACAGCCCCAAAGCCTGATGTTTCCACCACCATGCTTTACAGTAGGTATGGTGTTTGATGGATGCAACTCAGTATTCTTTTTCCTCCAAACACGACAAGTTGTGTTTCTACCAAATAGTTTCAGTTTGGTTTCATCAGACCATAGGACATTCTCCCAAAACTCCTCTGGATCATCCAAATGCTCTCTAGCAAACTTCAGACGGGCCCGGACATGTACAGGCTTAAGCAGTGGGACACGTCTGGCACTGCAGGATCTGAGTCCATGGTGGCGTAGTGTGTTACTTATGGTAGGCCTTGTTACATTGGTCCCAGCTCTCTGCAGTTCATTCACTAGGTCCCCCCGCGTGGTTCTGGGATTTTTGCTCACCGTTCTTGTGATCATTCTGACCCCACGGGGTGGGATTTTGCGTGGAGCACCAGATCGAGAGAGATTATCAGTGGTCTTGTATGTCTTCCATTTTCTAATTATTGCTCCCACAGTTGATTTCTTCACTCCAAGCTGGTTGGCTATTGCAGATTCAGTCTTCCCAGCCTGGTGCAGGGCTACAATTTTGTTTCTGGTGTCCTTTGACAGCTCTTTGGTCTTCACCATAGTGGAGTTTGGAGTCAGACTGTTTGAGGGTGTGCACAGGTGTCTTTTTATACTGATAACAAGTTTAAACATGTGCCATTACTACAGGTAATGAGTGGAGGAAAAAGGAGACTCTTAAAGAAGAAGTTACAGGTCTGTGAGAGCCAGAAATCTTGATTGCTTGTTTCTGACCAAATACTTATTTTCCACCATAATATGCAAATAAAATGAAAAAAAAACAGACAATGTGATTTTCTGGATTTTTTTTTCTCAGTTTGTCTCCCATAGTTGAGGTCTACCTATGATGTAAATTACAGACGCCTCTCATCTTTTTAAGTGGTGGAACTTGCACTATTGCTGACTGACTAAATACTTTTTTTCCCCACTGTATAGTGCTGGCCAAATAATGAAAAGAACCAACCCCTTAAAATGAAAAGTTTGCAGAATATAGAGCCCAAGAAATGGCACAGCTCCTGGATATATTTGATTGGCATGAGCATTTGTAGGGATGGGTGGCAGCAAGACCATGCTCCTACTCTGAGTTTTTGGTAAAAGGACAGGTAAACTTTAAATTTTAACATTTTGGCCAAGGAAAAGCGAATTATAGTTGAAAATGATGTCAATGGAAACAATATCAATAGATATGCAGCAAGCTCTTCACCGCAGCTCCGGTTGGGGAAACTTTGCGGAAGTCTTGCCTACTCTACTGGGAGTCCAGGACATCTCCTCTCTTACGGGAGCCGGCACAACTCAAGAGAGTGGAACAGTTTGCCTTATATATACGATGTACTACACACCGCCTTTGGTTGGTTTTGTGCTAAATATCTTGGTTCAAGCAGAATTGGTCAATGCAAACGAGTATTTCAAAAACCTTTAAAGAGGAGGAAAATTGGAGGAAATGGACCCTTTAATTACTAGGCAGCAGGCAGAAAGTATATCTTAAAAGCACTGGGAACATTATTAGTTCACTGAGAAAGGAGTGAACTTGCTGCGGGAAGGAAAAGTTATACATCCACATTCTGCAAGTTCAGCAAATTAAGCGGTACAATATAAGCGTGAGGTAATGTTCCCGCTATGTATGAACATCTATAATAGGAAGCTGCTGATGACACCGTTATAGAGCATGCAATTTGTTGAAAATGAGCCTATCTACTTATAAACACAATGATTTGTTAAACAGAATAAAAAAATGCAGTGTCTTCTGTGGTATTAATACCATCCCGTCTTGTCATAAAGGACCCATTTTCAAAAAAAAAAAAGCGGAATTTAAAGGAGTCATCCTCTTTTTACCATTCTAAGTGTTCTGCTGCTGGCATCCACAGCAATCAGTTGGAAGACGTTACATTTTTGTATAGCGCTCCCACAGGAAAAATGAAGTATTACATAGTTAGAAATAAAATTACAAATTCCCGGTCCTCCAGAGTAAGATGAGATATGTAGCTGCCCTGTTACGGAAAATTAATAAAAGATCCGAATTGCGAAAGTTCAGAAAAGTTTATAAGCAATATCTATCCCTATTAACTAATCCCACTGCTTTACATTACAGCCTACAACAAAGGGAAGATATCTTTATCTGGAAAGGAATACTTAACTACTAAAAAGCCGAAAAAGACAGCACAAAATTGGGATTCTTATTTAAAAACTCCCCTTTAAACTTTCACAGATTCCGGAGACATTGTATACAGATACTAGCTCTTATTCCAAAGAAAAGCTTTTTTTTTTTTTTTTTTTTTTACCATGGGCCCAAATTCTGATGATTTTTTTCATATTTTCTTTTATTTAGAAGATACAAAAGCACAATGAAATTGTTAAGAAGTTGAACATTGCAAGTAAATTATTCCGGCTTTTACTGTTGCCACGATGGACAAAAGAAAAGATCTTCACCAAGACAAGAAAACACAAGATCACAATAAATGTATGGCAGTAATCTTTAACCAAAAACCAGGACCATAGAGGTAGAAGAAAAACCCAATGACAAAAAAATCTAAATGAGTATCCTTTTGAATCCTTCATCGAGCATTGGGTTGGACACGATGACTCTTGAGGTTCCTTCCAACTCTAACATTCTATGATCCTTGCAGTGGTTTACTATGCAAAAAGATCACTTGTTCGTAGACAATTGGGCTTTGACTTTACCTTTTCATGAACTCCCTTAGGCAATCTGTTGTGAATTCGCTTTCTGGCTTACCTCTGGTTACTAGTGAAGGTAGTGGAGCTGGTTATATTGACAGAGGCGTCGCAAGTTCTCTTTCTGGGCTTCCTCTGGTGGTCACTGGAGGTAATGGAGCTGATCTGATTAACAGAGGCTTGCCACCTGATAATGAGGAGGACGATTGGAGATCTGGGGTTTCTGACTGGATATAATACAGCCAACTCCCTCTATCCCTGCTGGTGATTTTTTCCTGCCTCCTGAGGTCTTAGTTTCCAGTTCAGTCCCTGCATGCTCAAGCTAAGTGTTCTTTTGCTATTGTTCACATTTGATCTGGTTTTGTCTATTTCAGTTTTGTGTGGGTCAGTCAGCTCCCGCTGGGGCTGTGCTGAATCTCTATCCATATGTTACTGCTTGTGACAGTTTGTTTTTGTCCCTTATTGGATTGGCCTCTTTTTTGCTCTGCTTTCAGAATATACCAGAGTGCTGATATAGTGGGCGAAGTCGTGCGACATCAGTATTTTTCTATCAGACGTGTTGGACATTTTTTACAGGGTTTTTGTGTGATTGCAGACAGTGTC
The DNA here is from genome assembly GCF_039654945.1 of Dendrobates tinctorius. Classification (NCBI taxonomy): domain Eukaryota; kingdom Metazoa; phylum Chordata; class Amphibia; order Anura; family Dendrobatidae; genus Dendrobates; species Dendrobates tinctorius. The sequence goes on along the minus strand of NW_027361695.1, from coordinate 9,691,946 downwards.
TTTCCTTTTCTGTCCTGTCTAGCTAGTGTGGGCCCCATCGTTTGCTCAGTCTATTTTCCTATCTGCGTTTGTGTTTTCATCTTGTCTCACTGACAATATATGTTTGGGGGCTATCTATTCCTTTGGGGCAGTTTAGATTTCCCCTTTCTTGCTTTAGGCTTATTTAGCTCTCCGGCTGTGTCGAAGCGTCTAGGATCATCGTAGATACGCTCCACGGCCACTGCTAGTTGTGTGGATAGGATCAGGTGTCTGCAATCCGCTTAGTTACCAACCTCTCTGGTTTTCCGTGGCTTAGCTTGGTCTTGCTTTCCTCCTCGGTGACCCAATCATAACAGCAATCACTTCTGTTCCATATTCACTAATGATGTATTGGCTTGGGATGAGATTCACTCTACGAAATGGAAAAGGATATGGCACTAAGGACCTTCTCAATGGGTCGTATAGTAGCCCTAAGAGCGGCTTTTTTTGGCATGGCTAATGTTATCAAATACCAGATCCTCATCTTCATTGTGTCAACATAATAATTTTTCTATATATCCAATGTCTAAAAACTAAACCTAATGGAAAAAGGAAAAGGCCTTGGCCAAAGCAAACAAATCACCGAACCCAACGTAGCCAAAGTTGCAGGACAGGCAGGGACACATATAGAGGATACAGAAGAAGCAGGTATGGCTCAGTCTTGGTGTATAAGGATGCCAAAAGATAAAAGGATGCAGAAACCGAGTAATAGAAATGGTACATGGCTACTTGTCAACTCTCCTAGAATGTCCAGAAGGCTTCGGGAAAAATTAAGCAAATTTCTTTAAGACCAAATGGTTTCCCCATGCACCGGCATCCAAATGCACCATTGGGGAGTTGGGGCATAGAGTGCATGGTTACAGACCATGTAGAGCTAATAAGGGACAAGACTAATGGTCAAAAATATTTGTCTCCAGGATTACAAATATGGCAAAATTTGACAAGTAAGCACATGAAAGATGAGGGATGGGGCCAGTTACAAACTTTGCTTTGGAACCCAAAATCATCAAGGCCATGAATGAACCATCTATTTTATAATAATGGAATTGTACAGAAACGATGCAGGGAAATTATTTACATTTGTGATCACAAATTACATTCCGACCCTAATGGAGTCACTTGAATTTTCGGTCTTTGTTTAATATGTGCCATGCTCTACATTCAAGACTATGGTCACAACAATCATAGCAGCGGCTCGTTACAAGGATCATCCACCGGGCCTCTGTTCTTTTGTAGACACCGATGGCGCGCCGGCTTTAGTAATACCTTGCTTTTATCTGGATTATAGATCTATTTTATTAAAAGAGCCCATCTCTCCTTGCCGCAACCTTAACTCAGCCTTGCTCCACGTCTTTTATATAATGCTGCATTAACGAGAAAAAAAAAAATCTGTTCTATCTTCACCAATTTATCTACAACCTCATTAAAGATCACAAAATACCTAAAGAACTAAGTAATGCGTGTTCACTGGAAAAAAGCCGGAATCCTGAGTGAGGAGCTGCTATAACCAGATAATGGTTTGATTACTGCATACATAGCAGAGCGCTGTAATATCATTAGGGAAATATTATTTGTGACCTTAATGGCATTCATGGAGGCGGTTTGCGAAACTGACCTAAGATTGTAAAACGCGTGTCAAATTATGGAAATGCGTTCTGCTGGGTGTAATTGAGTAAAACTGATGTCTCTCTGGAATGAGATGATGCTGTTGGGTGGGAATTTACATTTTTTCACTGTTTTCTGAATTTTAGAGTCATAGTTATCATTCGAAAAGAAGCCTATGAGTGCCATTCGGCATATGGTTTTCATACGTAATAGCCGGCATAACCAAATAGTATAGAGATGAGCAACTAGATGTGCGCTGTCATCGTCCAGCACCCAATCCGGTTCTGCTCCACTTCTGCGGCAGGCATCCTCTCGAATTTCCTAAGCCTGGTAATGTGTCATGACGTGATGTGAGGCTGGTAAAAACTGGAGTCGGTGACGATGCCAGCCATAGAAGTGAACTATGCCCTGGTCCGGCTGCCATGAAGTACCAGACTGCACACTGGGCCAGGGTAGTGGGAATCTTTTTGCCACAATTTAGCTGAGAACATAGAAAATTCTTCTCTTTACTCAAATACTCTGGCAAAATGGATGGAACATGTTGTGCTTTGCAGAGGTTTTTAAATTGGTAGAGATCAACACCAGGACCGAAATAAACAGAGAACCTCGGTGTCATGCCTCACCCTCTCACTCCCAAATTTCCCGTTAAAAGGGTTTCCCACAACTCATACATCCCCTTTTAAAATATTACAGTCCTTTTTGTAAAATAAAAGTGCCCTATACACACCTCCTGTAGCGATGCAGTTCCAGCAATGCGGCGCCGGGTCTCCCCCGAGGCTCCCATGGCATTGTTGTAGCACAGAAACCTGCAGCCAATCAGCAGCTGCTATTAATCAGCTGTGCTCTTACTACCTTCAGACACGGTAATCACTGTTGCACTTTAGTGGCCACTGATCGTTATGCTATGTGAGCCCTGCAGCCAGTGTCATGAGAGCCTCGAGATATCCACTGCCAACATTGCTAGAATGGCACCAGTTCAGGTGGCGAGTATAGGGTACTTTTATTTTACAATCGATATTGCAGTATTTAAGAAAGGGTTGTCATATTAGTGGCTAACCCCTTTGAGGGTTTTTGCAACTGGAAAGTTTAACACCTATTCACAGCTTGGGTGATAAAGTCTGATCAGTGGAGGCCTCAAGCACAGAATGGAGAAACCGAACATCTGTTCCTTCTCATGGCGGTCAGGTGTCCTGACCATTCAATGTCAATGGGACAGAGAGCCAAAAATAGTTTGCACCATGCTCAAATGCAGCTCTATTCTATCTCCTGAGGCAGCAGTAAGGAGATATGGGGGGGGCTTTGTACCTGGTTGTAGTTATCAGTGGGAGTCCCAGCCAAAGGATATAGAATAGAAGACTATATTGGGAAAAGTCAACAGACTTACTACAAATATGTCTAGTGCAGGGGCTTAAGAGATGGTCCATGTAATGGAAAGTTGTCTTTGTGTCATGCTCTGCCCCCTCGGACCCTGCATTAGCATAAAGTATCAGGAGTGTTCCTTTAATAATAAATTCATTTTCATAGTAAGACCAGTCCTGTCTTTTAACCAAAGCTCCCTGTGGAGTTGTAGGTCCTCTACTGGGAAAGGGTTCCTACGCCTGATGCTTGTCAATGTCAGATACATCTTCTCTCCATTTCCATCACACAAATAACATTTTGCACCATCTTATCGTCATCTGTCCTATTCACGTCTTGCAGCTGCTATCTAAAAGTGATTACTAATAATGGGCCTATAAAACTCACCAATAATTGGAAGAGTCACAGGCCACATGCCCGTGATGACAAGGGATTGTGATTTACACAAGTCAAGTAATCGGCACAGCTGCCAGCTCCTGGTTTCATGATCATTTCACCCATGAGATCAGAGATTAATCAAGAGAAATGATTGCTTTTAGTCCCATTGCCTGAGAAAAGATAACTACCAGTAAATAGAAAACCTAAAAATGCTTCCAGAAACAAACGTTGAAAAGTTAAGCGAGAAAAATTTAAAAAACAAAACTGTTTCAAACATATGATTCCATCAATCCTCGGCTTTATCTCGTGCTAACCTGGCATGGTGACTCCTGTTGGGATTGTTATTGTTGGATGAAGATTTGTCCACAATTCATAACCAGTAATTCACTGATTAAAGGGGCTAAAAACACCCTACATGGAGCAGATCATGATAAAATAAGATTCTTTTTCTTCTCTGGTTTTCAGAAACTTTGCCTATTCTAGTCCCTTACACTCATTAGAATTTTGTGTTGACAACTTGTACACTTTTTCATGGTCTTATTTTTGGAAGTCTACCATAGACCATAAAGGAGAACATAAAGGGAAACATAGCTGGAGTAGATCAAGAACATTCTTGAGATTGTGGTAGGACACATCACTTTTTTTTTCTTTATAATTTACATGAAAAAAATAAATAAAATACATTAAGATTCTAGATGTTATGCTGGCCTAATAAAAAAAAAAGAAAAATCGAAAGAGTGTCACTATTCTCCATAGGATGTGACCAATATGGCAACTCTTTCATGTGAATGTGCTTGAGTTGCAAAACTTGTAATACTTGGAAAAAAAAACATGGACAAATGTGGTGCTGTTTTGTGTGAAAACAAAAACTAAAAACATTCATTTTTTTTCTTCAAACCTTGGACAATCCCTTCAACGTGGGAGTGGTAGACCACAAAATGACAAGCATGAGCCAATTGTTATTGACAGTATTACATGCACCAATTTGTACATGTTGGGTACGGTATAGCGTAATTCAATATTACAGGGGTTTTGTAGAAATATTTATAACCTATTAATGATTTAGGCCATCATTTTGTAACCAATGGGTGTCTGATTCCTGGTTGTCAAAATCTTCATGAAATATAAAAAAAAGGTTCAAGGTGTTGACGTGTACTCAAGGTTCCATAGATCTCAAGTCGATCAAGGATGTGTCGGATATGTTGATCTATGGAGGCCCAACCTCACAATTTACAGGACTTATAGGATCCTCTGCCAATGTCTTGGTGTTAGACAGGAAAGGGGACTTCAAAGGCCTTGCAAAGTCCTTGCCAAAAGGTGGAGAACCTCATTGTGCTGCAAAACGACTTACCTATTAAAGCCTGGACTCCACAAAACCTCGTGACCTACCCTATTGGTCCCAGTACCACACCTAGTCACCATTTAAGCCTTTGGAAAAAAATAAAAGACCATATCCATTGTAGTAATTTATTGATAGGCAGCAGCAACACTTTGAATTCCAAATTGGGATTGACTGTAATCCTACCATAAACCACCACTGAACAATCTACATTATAAGCAGAACCCTAATCCTATTTTCTACAGCTACCTCTTGGGAAATAACCCAGCTCATTTCCTTGCTTGATGACTCTCGTCATAAATGGTCTTTTTTAGAGCTACATTAGCTGACAGTCATTTGAGTCAGTTTCACTCAATAAATCTCACAGTACGTGTGCAGTCTTGGTTCGGAATTAATTTGTCTGATACATACCAGCGACTCTCAGCACGGACTCTGCCGTCTGTCCGAGTAGACCTCTCAAGACAAATATTAAAGGACTTATATTACTGAAGACTGATGCTAGGAATGTCAAAAGTACAGAATACTGGCCTAAAAAAAAAAATCAGGTCTCTATCATTCACGACGAGACAGCGTACGAAATCTAGTAGACCTGACAACTCTTTTGCCCCCAAGCACCACAAGAGCTGCCAACTTGACATCAAAGGCTACTTCAAGTATTGCCCTTACTGGAATTTGAAGGTGTAAATCATTGCACGTCACTTTGTCAGCTTTATATGTCTCCCGTGCGCGGGTGTAAACAATTTTCCACTACTTGAACACTAGGTCTTTTTGTGGTTTTAGGGATTGGATTTTAAAAGCTTTCTCATTTCAGTTTAAGACTAGCATTTACGAGAAGGATAAAGTGAATAGTCAAGATTCAATATGCAAGGAAGACAAGGAGATGAGCATAATAGGAAGACTCCATGGTTTTCAAGGAGCAGGCCATGAAGTCATAGTCCTACTAGGTCCTTGATCAACCCAACTGTTATGACAAAAGCCCCAAAGTCATGCATCAGAGGTCGGAGTCATTGGCATCAAGTTTTTTGAGGTATGGCGGTCCCTAGCGTGGTAGACATGGACTTGTTGTATAGCCACCTATACCTAGAGTTACTTACAGTTTTCTCTCTTCTGGAGTAGATCTAAGGCCAATATCGTAAAGACTCCCTACAGAGCCAGGCTCTACACAAGGATAATTAAGAGAGTTGAGCGAATATGTTGGGAACCGGTCGCCAAATCTGAATTTGCCATATTAGTACCCTATTTATACAGAATTTATGTTTGATGATCGGTTCCGAACATATTCAGTCATTTCTACTACCATTAACTCATGACATTCGGTTGTGTTCGGCGAATATGGCAAAAACAATGTTCAGCACTGATGACACTCGGAACCGAATTTTGAAAAATTCGCTCAACTGTAATAATTAGGACTTTCTAAGAGATTTTTTTTTTAGGTTCATTAAATACTCAGAAAAAACAGTTACTACAAAAACCTTTTTACACTGCTGCTTTAACAAATCAGATGTGCTATTAAAATATATCCATTAAAATTAAATTTGTACAAAAGTCTAGAGTAAAATAGCATGGTGCAGATGTAGTCACACAAAAAAAAGTTGCTCTCACTGTCTTTGTCTCCATTCATAGGAAGTATAGTACTAAAGACCAATTCGACATAGAACCTCAAACAAAAAAAAAGTCACAAAAACTCCCATTTCAAGCACACTTGCCAACTCTTCTGAAACCTTTGCGAGGTTTCTGGAAAAAGGAGAGGCCCATCAGATCCCAAAAGTGGATCCCGAAACCTCTCAGCCACCATAGATAGCTCCCAAAATCTCCTGATAAGTAGCGTTCCCGCTCCTTGATGGTTTCCCGTGAATGGTGTTGAGATGTTTCGTCCCAGACCGAGTGATGGCATTTTAGATGTGTATTCAAGGGGGTTAAGGAAACTGGATCAGAAGATTTTTGCATACGTATCACAAGGAGTTTCCTGACGTGGATTTTACAGTGGATCTGCTGAAAAGCCACAAGAAAAGCTGCTTTGAATACTCTTTGATGTGCGTTTTAAAGCTGAAACTTTTGTGAAAATACCATAAAAGGGGCACGGTTATGAAAAAAAAAAAATTAGCTGGACGTCAAATCTTTAAAAAAAAATACCATTTCAATGAGTTGGCAAGCATAATATTAGAACACAAGTCAACAGTCAATTTTAGAACTTTTTGGGGCAAGTTGACCAGCCAAATTACCAAATTTCCACAGGCTTGTTAACAGTAGTGGGCCTCACTACCAAACGAAGGCACAGATTAATGTGTCAATAGATTTAAAGGGGTAGTCCCATCTCCGAGAGCCTATCCCAATATGTAGTAGGTGTGATAATAATATTATCAATTACCTCCAATTAGAAATATAGAAAAGTTCTTCTGATAAGCTATGTCGTTCCCCTTATGAAGCTTAGATATCCATGGTTACGATCACTGTCACTATACGAGTGGTCGTAACCATAGATACCTAAGCTACTGCAATGCACATGCTAGCTAATCAGAACAACTCTACTACATTTCTAATTAAAGGTATTTGCTAATATTTTAACCTACTACATATTGGGATAGGATGTTTGAAATGGGAATACACCTTTAAATTGTTTTTCCTTAGTATAGGCCATCAATTTTAGAGGATCCGACCACTAGGACACTTGATGATGAGCAACCCAAGCTGTATAGCATATTAGTGATTTTGCCTACCGCAAGAGTTGTCCACTACCTGCATATCGCCTTTTTAAATGAAGTTAGCACCCCTTGCAAAATAAAAAGAACCCTATACTCGCCTCCCGCACTGGATCTCCTGAGGCTTGTATGACATTGAATGTTATGGACAGTGAACACTGCCGCCAATCACTGGCCGCTTCTCGAAGAAAGAGAGAGCGCCAAGAGTTGAATTTTTGGTATTTTTATTTTACGAGGGGGACTACTTCATTTAAAAAGGGGTTGGCCAGGCTGTGGACAACCCCTCTAAGAAAACCCATTATGAATGACTTTTTAAGGAAATTTTGAGTAGATTGAGGGGATTTTTTTTCCAAAATTTGCCAAAATGGAGAGGGCTAGAAAAAGCTTCTTTCAGTCCCTGGAGAAACCTTTAAAATCGATGTATTACATGCACACACTATTTGCTTCACTTGGCATAATATAAGGTTTTATTTCCCTTTGGTGACATTACAGGGGAAAAAAAACATTTTCTTTCCCGTTCCCCCCACAGATTAAAGCTCGTGGAGGGAGGCCCGAGCAAGGAAACCAAACTTTAAATCTGGGCAACCATAGAAAAATAATCAACTAGGCGTCAATTGTCAAATCTAGCCTTGTTGTCAATAGCAACCAGTAATTGTGAAGATTCTCTCTCTCCAAGCTGGGTTCTATGGGCAACGAGGGCAGAACATGTTACCAATTTTCAACTTTTTTTTTCCGTCTATTAATATTTCTATCGAAATCTTAAAAATTCCCTAGAAATTTTTAGAATTTTTCATTTTTTGGCTTCCTCAAAACTGCCAAGACCCAAATTTTACTTGAACGCAATACAAGTAATTATTTGACGATCACATCGACATCATGACTAACGATATTTAAGGCCCTTGTGCCAACTCGAATATTGGCTCGTGTACCTGTCCCTTCCCGCGGCCATGAAATATGTGCAGCAAGACGGCGACGGCTGAAAGATAAAGTTATTCCAATAGCAGATGTACACATCTGTTACCACGGCAACGGCTGCTAAATTTACAGCGCGCCCGCGCTACCTATTCCTAAATTACCATAATGAAAACAGCCAAAGGGCAGGAATCCAGCTGTTAAAAAATTAAAAATATGAATATAAGGATAATGGGTTAATTACTAAGTAGGCAACGGAGAAAATAACAAACCCCCAATAAGAGACGCCTCAGAGTAAAACCCTGCTCCCGACGAAGCAGATCACGGTGCGCTAATTTAATTGCTGCGCTGCATCTGTTCTTGGCATCGTGTGGAGGAGAGGGAACAAGATGCAAATTTAATGCAATGTCAGCTGTTAAAGTGTCATTTAAGTTACTACGCCAAACTCTGCTTAATATGTCCTCAGTATTACTCTTTTACGCGCCATTGTGGAGGTTTTCTAGGAGAACGTGGCACCATAGCCCTGGCCAAATCAGGAGAACGTGGCACCATTAATGTTCACAGCTACCCTTACGTAGCCCTGGCCAAATCTCTCAAAGACCTTAGGATCCTTAGGCCGCCAGGTCTGTAGAGACCCAACAGGTAGGCCAATCACATCCTTACTGCTCCCAACGACTGGGCATAACCGGTAGACCCTGACAGGCAGCCCCTTCCCTTATTCACTTTCCTAATCAGTACCTAGTGGCACTAGCGTAACCAGAAACTTGTGAGTCTCAAATGTAAAATTTGCAACAGGGACCCCAACTATCATGGATCTTCTTAAATTGGCTAAAGGAACCTTTGGACCCCCTAGGCTTCAAGATCATAGTGTGAATACAACCCCTGCTCCTACTATAGTTACACCCCTGCCCGGTGGTTCTCAGAGGACCAACACCAGTGCAGCCACTGGGTCTAAATGCAAAATCTCCAATAGGACCCCGAACTATCATGGGTCTTAATATTATCAGTTAAAGGGACCTCTAGGTCCCGCCGGCTTTAAAGTCAGGGAGCGATTGCAACCAATGCACCCACAATTGTTACGCTCTTGCCCAGTGGTTGTCAAAAGACCATCACCAGTGAAGCCACTGTGTCTCAATGCAAAATCTCCAATATTGCCCCCAACAAAATTTGCAACAGGGCCCCCAACTATCATAGGTCTTCTTATATTGGCTAAAGGGACCTTTTGGGCCCGCCGATGCTTCAAGATTATGATGCGACAACAACCACTCCTCCTACTATAGTTACGACCCTGCCCGGTAGTTTTCAGAGAACCACCAGTGCAGCCACAGGGTGTCCATGTAAAATCTCCAAAAGGGCACCCAATTTTCATGGGTCTTCTTATATTGGCTAAAGGGACCTTTTGGGACCCCCCTAGGCTTCAAGATCATGCTGCGAAAACAACCCCTGCTCCTACTATAGTTACTCCCCTGCCTGGTGGTTTTCAGAGGACCATCACCCCTGCAGCCACAGGGTCTCAATGCAAAATCTACAATTGGGCCCCCACCTATCACAGGTCTTATATTGCCTAAAGGGATATTTTGGGCCCCTCTAGGATTCAAGGTCAAGGCGACTGTAAACACTGCACCCACTATTATTAGGACCCTAACAGGTGGTTCCCAGAGGACCATCACCATTGCAGCCACAGGGTCTCAATGCAAAATCTTCAATAGAGCTCCCAACTATCCAACTATCATAAGTCTTCTTATATTGCCGAAAGCAAACTTTTGGCCCCCGCCGGCTTCAAGGTCAAGGTGCGACGGCAACCACTGCACCCACTATTGTTACGCCCCTGACAGGTGGTTCCCAGAGGACTATCACCACTGCAGCCACACCAGTGACCACTTCTGAAACGACGTACCAGAAAATGACATACTGGCTCACGGAGGTCTAGATTGAACTGGCTGTGGCTTCTGGATAATAGAAACGTGTCAAAGAGCTTCATAAATCCTAATTTCTGAATTTTTCTATTTTGTACAAAGACTCTTGTTTTCCTATGAAAATCCCTATTAAATAGGGTCGCAATTAGAAAAAAATTGTATGGGTTTTTTTTTTTTTTTTTTAGAAAAAGCTCCATTTCTTATCCAATGGATGTGTCTGGTATTGAGCGGAGATAAAACACCCAATGCAGCAGATGGCCGGAACCTTTTTCTTTCAACAACCCCCTTTAAAACAAGTACCAGGTTTTTAAAAATAAAAATAAACCACATTTTCCCAGAAATAATGCCACCCTTGTCAATGGGCTGGGTCTGGTGCTGCAGAGAAGTCCATACATTGCCATGTGTAAGGGGGTGGCTCTGTTTTTGGAGAATTACAACTTTTTTTTTCTATTCTAAGACAATTACTTTAGTTACACATATCAGAAGGAATAAAATCGTAAATGAAAAGTCAGTGTCCCTTGGTGTAGATCCACAACGCACAGGTAAAAATGATGCAAATTTTCTCAATAGTCTTCAAAAGACAATTAGAATGATAATTCAAAACTACTCATCTTACACCCACATAGTGTGTATTACCGCGCAGAATACTCCCTTCACTGTATATGTAACAGTGACGAAACAAAGAACTGCTCAGACAAGAAACACAAGAGACGCACCAGCTCTCACCAGCACATCCACTTTATCAGGCATGTCTTGTGAGCCGAGTTACATCATACCCATTAGTCTAGGGTAATGGGGAAAAGACCCCGCCGCGCCTTGCTATACCAGCGGCGGTGGTGTCCGCTGTGTCATATTCTCTCCCCCCACACGCCAGCTGTGACTTTAGCATAGAGGGATCAGAGTTGGTACTTTCAGCCCAAGGTCTCTGCTCTATAGGTATTTGATATGTTCAACATTCATGATTTGAGTGTGGTCCGCCATGTCCGGAACAGACTCGAGTCTAGTATAGGGATAATGCACACAGTGATGACACAGTACAAGGATAATACACACAGAGATGTCACAGTACAGGGATAATACACACAGTGATGTCACAGTACAGGGATAATACACACAGTGATGTCACAGTACAGGGATAATACACACAGTGATGTCACAGTACAGGGATAATACACACAGTGATGTCACAGTACAGGGATAATACACACAGTGATGACACAGTACAAGGATAATACACACAGAGATGTCACAGTACAGGGATAATACACACAGTGATGACACAGTACAAGGATAATACACACAGAGATGTCACAGTACAGGGATAATACACACAGTGATGTCACAACACAGGGATAATACACATAGTGATGTCACAGTACAGGGATAATACACACAGTGATGACACAGTACGGCTAAGACACACAGTGATGTCACAGTACAGGGATAATATACACAGTGATGTCACAGTACAGGGATAATACACACAGTGATGTCACAGTACGGCTAATACACACAGTGATGTCACAGTACGGCTAATACACACAGTGATGTCACAGTACAGGGATAATACACACAGTGATGTCACAGTACAGGGATAATATACACAGTGATGTCACAGTACAGGGGTAATACACACAGTGATGTCACAGTACAGGGATAATACACACAGTGATGTCACACTACAGGGATAATACACACAGTGATGTCACAGTACAGGGATAAATCACACAGTGATGACACAGTACGGCTAAGACACACAGTGATGTCACAGTACAGGGATAATATACACAGTGATGTCACAGTACAGGGATAATACACACAGTGATGTCACAGTACGGCTAATACACACAGTGATGTCACAGTACGGCTAATACACACAGTGATGTCACAGTACAGGGATAATACACACAGTGATATCACACTACAGGGATAATACACACAGTGATGTCACAGTACAGGGGTAATACACAGTGGTGTCACAGTACAAGGATAATACACACAGAGATGTCACAGTACAGGGATAATACACACAGTGATGTCACAGTACAGGGATAAATCACACAGAGATGTCACAGTACAGGGGTAATACATAGTGGTGTCACAGAACAGGGATAATACACACAGTGATGTCACAGTACAGGGATAATACACACAGTGATGCCACAGTACAGGGATAATACACCCAGTGATGTCACAGTACAGAGATAATAAATACTATGGTGTTACAGTATAGCAGTAATGCACAATGTATGGGTAATGTACTAAGTCACACACAAGCGAGTCTATGAATAGAAGATACACAGACTCCGCAGTGTGAGTTATGCTGGGTTTACACATGTCGACTGCAGTTGTTAAATGACCAACAATTTGCTAGATGCAAGTGAATCTACCATTGTTTCAGGGCCTGGTCAGATAGGCTGACTTCACTTTCCTGCTCACAGAACAATTGCTACTATGATATGTTTAAATAGGATGATGTGCTGCCGAGAACGATGATTTTTTTAAATCCGGTTTTGATCACTGAACAGATGATTGCTGGCGAATTTCGATGACTTATGTACACAAGGCATACCAATATCTTCTATGTAATTCTTTTATAAAGCCCATTCTGAGCTATATAGGCAAAAAAAAATATACCTTGAAAAGTTCTGTATATTAGCAGCCACCACTAGGGGGAGCTTACTGCATACTAGCTTATTATTAAGTTCTATGTGTAACCTGTATGCAGCGAGCGCCAATGCTCCCTCTAGTGGTGGTTGTAGGTAGTGAGAATCTCACCACTTTATTTTTTTGACATTTGGAGCTCTGTGTTAGAAAACCTACACAAATATATTAAGAGTATAATCAGCAATGAACATTGGGCCTAAAATGATATAATTCTCAAAGGTGGACATTCGCTAAACAGGAAGGAGTTGGATCGTAAAGAAGCCATGACGGTAATTATCTCTTTACGATCTCTTCTCTAGTTTACAGTCTATTGATGACTCACAGACTAATGAATAGATGGTAATAGAATAAGTGCTCGACTAATTTACTACACAAACTGCGAAATTCCAGCTAACCCTAGACTAAAGCACCAATTATAGCAATAATATAAAATAAAAACAATTACGAAAAAAGTTCTTACCATTCCCGTCTTGTAATCGCATGGGCCCCGTATCAATGAAAGAATTTTTTTTTTTTTCCAAGGGCGACTTCCTGCTAGACGGTGATTGCACGCGCGCCGGCAGCACCGTGCTCCGACAAGTAAAGACGGCAAGAATTTTTTACAAGTCAGGGAAAGTTCAACGCCTTTACAGTGTCTTTAATATTCACGCCCCTCACTAAAACCTGTCATTACAGAGAGATCGTCTGAGCACAAACAAGGAAGCTGTGTGCCGTCAGATACAAGTAGGAAGCATTGGAGGTGGAGGTGTGTGCCGAGAATCCGCAATCCTTCCCAGAGAGCGGCAGGTTGTGATCCTGCATCAGACGTGTTAACGGTGAAAAATACTGTAGATAATGAAATACAGTACATGGGAAGGAATTTATTTTGCTCACTTATATAGCGCCATCATATTCCGCAGCGCTTTACAGACCTCACTGTCCCCATCGGGGTTCACAATCTTCATTCCCTATCATTACAGTTGTGGCCAAAAGTATTGACACCCCTGCAATTCTGTCAGATAATACTCAGTTTCTTCCTGAAAATGACTGCAAACACAGATTCTTTGGTATTATTATCTTCATTTAATTTGTCTTAAATGAAAAAAACACAAAAAGAATTGTCCTAAAGCCAAATTGGATATAATTCCACACCAAACATAAAAAAGAGGGTGGACAAAAGTATTGGCACTGTTCGAAAAATCATGTGATGCTTCTCTAATTTGTGTAATTAACAGCACCTGTAACTTACCTGTGGCACCTAACAGGTGTTGGCAATAACTAAATCACACTTGCAGCCAGTTGACATGGATTAAAGTTGACTCCACCTCTGTCCTGTGTCCTTGTGTGCACCACATTGAGCATGGAGAAAAGAAAGAAGACCAAAGAACTGTCTGAGGACTTGAGAAACCAAATAGTGACGAAGCATGAGCAATCTCAAGGCTACAAGTCCATCTCCAAAGACCTGAATGTTCCTGTGTCTACCGTGCGCAGTGTCATCAAGAAGTTTAAAGCCCATGGCACTGTGGCTAACCTCCCTAGATGTGGACGGAAAAGAAAAATTGACGAGAGATTTCAACGCAAGATTGTGTGGATGTTGGATAAAGAACCTCGACTAACATCCAAACAAGTTCAAGCTGCCCTGCAGTCCGAGGGTACAACAGTGTCAACCCGTACTATCCGTCGGCGTCTGAATGAAAAGGGACTGTATGGTAGAAGACCCAGAAAGACCCCACTTCTAACCCCGAAACATAAAAAAGCCAGGCTGGAGTTTTACAAAACTTACCTGAAAAAGTCTAAAACGTTTTGGAACAATGTTCTCTGGTCAGATGAGACAAAAGTAGAGCTTTTTGGCCAAAGGCATCAACATAGAGTTTACAGGAGAAAAAAAGAAGCATTCAAATAAAAAAACACGGTCCCTACAGTCAAACATGGCGGAGGTTCCCTGATGTTTTGGGGTTGCTTTGCTGCCTCTGCCACTGGACTGCTTGACTGTGTGCATGGCATTATGAAGTCTGAAGACTACCAACAAATTTTGCAGCATAATGTAGGGCCCAGTGTGAGAAAGCTGGGTCTCCCTCAGAGGTCATGGGTCTTCCAGCAGGACAATGACCCAAAGCACACTTCAAAAAGCACTAGAAAATAGTTTGAGAGAAAGCAATGGAGACTTCTAAGGAGGCCAGCAATGAGTCCAGACCTGAATCCCATAGAACACCTGTGGAGAGATCTAAAAATGGCAGTTTGGAGAAGGCACCCTTCAAATATCAGGGATCTGGAGCAGTTTACCAAAGAAGAATGGTCTAAAATCCCAGCAGAGCATTGTAAGAAACTCATTGATGGCTACCGGAAGCGGTTGGTGGCAGTTATTTTGGCTAAAGGTTGTGCAGCCAAGTATTAGGCTGAGGGTGCCAATACTTTTGTCTGGCCCATTTTTGGAGTTTTGTGTGAAATGATCAATGTTTTGCTTTTTGCTTCATTCTCTTTTGTGTTTTTTCATTTAAGACAAATTAAATGAAGATAATAATACCAAAGAATTTGTGTTTGCAATCATTTTCAGGAAGAAATTATCAGGAAGAGTATTATCTGACAGAATTACAGGGGTGTCAATACTTTTGGCCACAACTGTATGTCTTTGGAGTGTGGGAGGAAAGCGGAGAACCCGGAGGAAACCCACGCAAACATGGGGAGAACATACAAACTCCTTGCAGATGTTGTGCTTGGTGGGATTTGACCCCAGCACTGCAAAGCAATAGTGCTAACCACTGAGCCACCGTGGTGCCCGATGCATCCATAAGCTACATTACTTGTAGCTCGGCAAAATGGCAGGAAGAAATGGTTGTAAAGGTCAACCCCTGGGACCCCGGGACCTCTGTGGCTTGCGATCGGCTGTATCGTCAAGTGACTTGATTTGGGGGTCATCCAAAAATCATCCAATGACACGCGGTTCAAGTCACCGAACCACTGAATGACATGATTATCACTTCCAGTGCAGGCGCGGACTACATTGGATACGGGAGGATGATAGCAAGTGAGTAGGTTTTTTACTTTCACAAATTCCATCCCCCAGACAAAGCCTTCAGACTGGCCATACCCGATCATGGTATGAAAGCTCTTTCAGGAGTCTACCTTTTTACTCCGAGATTTGGCAAGTAGAGCACCAACCCAAAATCTGTCTCATCTACCATTTGCCATTTATGATAGTGGTGTCTTCTTACGTGGCTGAGCGTTTTTTTTTTTTACTCCAAGACCCAACTGTGACCATTGTACTCCCCCCAAATTACCCAAGTCTTTTGCTAGTTCTAGGTGGCACATCATACGAAGGTTGGAGAATTTTTTCACAATACCGGAGAGAGAGTCCAACATATGCTGACCCAAGATGGAGGATCCCACCCAAGACGGAGGAACATTCGAAGAACAACACAGCAATATTTGGGCACCATTATTGTGTCCATAGACAGACATGAACCGATACTGTCCCTCTACGGGCATAAAGGTTTTCTTGGATCTATGAATTCGGGGAAAAAAAAAAACAACCAAAAAACATCAAATTCAACCCCCGTCCTATTACGTAGATTGTCCTACAATTATACGATGGTAGGATATAAAACTTTAAGGAGCGCTGGTCCGTTTAAGCAGGGGTCGTCGGAGACAATTAATTAGAATATCAGCTAATTTTCCGGTCCGTGGTCTGTCTATGGCCTCGTATGTGGCTGAGCAGCCTAATATCAAAAGGCAGTTACTAATTTTGTAAAAGAAAAAAAAAAATTAATGGATAAAACTTGGTTTAAAATAAAATCTAAATATTTAGTGATTTCCCCCCCCCAGTTTTATTAGTATACAACTTGAAAGCCGTATACAACAAAGGCGTAAGAACTGGGCTCGTGTAAGGCTGCGAGCCATGAGAAGCAGCCGGCTACAGAGGAATCTCTTATCTGTGCGCGCAGTAGCATTCCTAAGGCTGTTAATGGCATGAGGCTGAAGAAAATAAAAAGAGCACTTCGATAAACCGAAACCAAGCTACAAAAACAAATACTGCCTCAATATCATGGGATATGAACACTAGAAATCTGAGATATTATAGGGGCAATGTGTATCATATACCACATTTAATGTATGGTATATATATCTCGGCATCACCTTCAGCCCGATCTCCTGCAGCTTCCAGCACCAAACAGTGCAAAGTTCACACTGAACAGGTTGCGGCTTCTACACGGTACTCTGCAGCTCCAACACACAGACTGCTCAGCTTTCCTAGCTGACCCGTGCAGTCTCCATTCAGAGAGAGACCTTGGCTTCTCTCCCAGCTACGGCTCACATTTTGGCTGGGATCTCACTACCTTCAATACACTCCAATCTGCTCAACATGGAGCGGACTGACAAAAGGTGAACCCATTTTCACGTTGTTAGTCAAAGATAGCCAGGTCCATTTAATTAAGTCCTGCAGTGCTCGGATTTAACCAAGTTATATATATGGTATATACAAAGACACATATTTATACTGTATACTGAATGCTCACGTTACTAGAGACACCCGTCTAGCAACAGCCTCTAATCTTCCACCACTCCAGTCCTGCAGTGGTTTCCACTGGGACTGGGTGATGCCATCCCATTTTATACAGTCACCTGACCCTACAGTCACCTCTGCAGTTATGTGTATGTATAGACAGATCGGTGGGCTGAGCCAATCTCCTGAAATTTGATTCCGCCAGAATTGCTCAATTCGGGGGGAAATTTGATTTGCACTGAAACAATTTTCTGCAAATTAAAAAAAATAATAGATTCTTAGGTCTCATTCACGTTCGTTTTTCTATATAACTGGGGTTCAGAAGGCTAAGTAACACTTCTTTTATTTTTAATAATCTCTCCCTTCTTGCCGGCTTTGGAAAATCCCTTTAAAGCATACAATTCTAGCAATTACCACAAGAGGGTGCTAAGGAGCTTTCTGTATACTCTGTATAGTAATATTAAGCTGCTGAGCTCCCTCTAGTGGTGGCTGCAGGCAGACACAATTTTATTATTTAATTCTAAATCGATGCAGGAGATTTTGGAGCCTTGTATTACAAAATTGGAGTTTTAGATATATTAGGAATTGAATCAGCACAAAACCTATGAACAATTTAAATAAAAAATATATATATTCAAGGGCAGACATGTAGAGTCAATAGAAGTAATGTTGATTTTGTGTTCTTGGCGTTTTCCCAGGAATGCCTGTACCGTCAAGCTTACGTTCCATCAATCATTACAGAGAAAATATTAACGATTTTGATGGTCATGTCCTATTCTTGTCAAAACAAAAAAAAAAGTCTGACATAAAAGAGGACGCCAGGTAGAGTTCCTGCACACTTCACACCTGGATTTCTCATTCATACACCCAGGAGCCAACTTCATCCACAGCGGGAGCCCACGGTGTCATCTTCCAAGTGGTGATTGAAGATTTTCAGCGGCTCCTGGATAAGACAGAACAAATCTCCACTTTTGGAAAATAATCATTCTCTACCTGGATATGTAACGGATGAACCTCAAAACGCTCTGTACCCCAAATAATGTGTACAATTGACTATGAATGGTGTAGGAAAGCAAGGATTCAAATTTGGAAATCTCCTGTATACTGTATATAAAGATGTGTCCACCCTTCCCTTTCTGAATTTATTATCACATATCGAAGAAAAATCCCTGGCTCTAGCTCACAACACAACTACTGGGTAGCCTCACAAAAAAACGACAAAATAGTTGGGTCATTTCAGCTTACCCCTCTCGGGATATCAATAAAAACATTATCCTGGACAACTTCAAGAAGATTAAATATGGAGAGAACTCTAAATAGGCATGTTTCCTACATAGAAAAGGAGTAATGAATCTCCAACCTTGCATTAAAAAAAAATAGATTTTGCGCATTGGGGAATGTGACTCCACAGGAACTAATCCTTTAACCTGGACACGTCATCAGGACTGCTAATGGTGGTGCACAATTCTTCTGGCGTGGATGTCACTACGCATATGCGCCGATTATGGTGTGCTTGAACAACAGTTGTTTAGGACAGTATATGAACTCCATCAGGACACATTTCCAATGAACCCCCTTGAGGAAGTCTACGCGAAACGCACGTTGGGGTGCAGGAGGCGCGCAACTTGACACATGTATTATTGGTAACCACAGAGCTATGGGTAACTTGTCATGCTCAACTCTGCTACATTGCTTGATTCTGCAGCATCAATTAGTCACCCGATATACTCAGCTCTGCTATTTAGCTACAGTGAATGTCCTGACCTGCTGACTCTGCTACATTGTTGTGCTCTGCTATATCACAAGAGTCTCCTGATCCACCCTACTTATCAACATCTACCGGTCTTCTCTGCTATTTTATAATTCTGACTCGGCTTTATCGGTCTCGCTTCACTGAGTCTCTGGCTAACCTACTTCTCCCGTTGCCATCCAGTTGTTACAGCTCCCATTGATCCAGCTGGTCTACCTTGCTACCCCAACATCATCTATCAGTGCTGCTCAAGAACTGCTCAACTGAACAGAGGGCTTCGGGAAGCAATAGGTAATGTCACGATGGTGACTCGCAGGCCTACTCAGTATTCCGCTTCCTGTTATTGACCCAGCTAGTTTTCCCATCCTGCCTGACCTGTCCACTCTTGACCTTGGCTACATTGACTGATCCTGTGCTGCTTGCCCCGAACTCAGACTGCCTAACTACACCTATATTTTGCACCCCTGTACCTCATACCATGCCTCTGAACTTGGGTCAGGTGCTGCAGACCAGGGGACTGCTTTGGAGCGGTACTTGGTGACTACCGGAAGCCCAGCCTGTCTTCACTATCAGAGGATCTAGCGAATACCTGGTAGTCACTGAGCTACATCCCTCTTAAGTAAGCCCAGCCCGGGGCACAGTGGGTCCGCACCCACCGGTGATACAAGCATAAGCCCACAGAAGGAGACGAAGATGGATCAGCGGCAAACTTGAAGAGGACAACCAAAGCTCATATGACCTACTCGGGTCTATGATCCTACTGTACATGCGATGCCCTAATTATAGTCTAGAGCAATTGGCAAAGAGCCCAAGCCCAACCATTTATGACATACAGTATATGATCGCTCTGAAATTCAGAAGCTGGACCCATAGTGCTGCCCATCTCCACCTTCAGGTCTATATTTTTCTATTAGCACGCCATCGCTTTAAATAGTCTACTTTTAACCAGAGACCTTGCCGAGCTCATATAACTGAAGACTCAATTACTGATGGATCTAAAACATAAGCACAAAGATATCAGAGACGTACGACAGGTGTCACAGCGGCAGCACATCCACTTATGCTTGACCTAAAATCAATATACTGGAGATAAGCAGAAATTATGGGTCTCCTTCGCTCCGTAGACGACTGCAGATGAATCTGGGCATAAAGATATGGCAGAGCGGCTATTCTCAAGATGTCAGTCGTACCTACAACCGAAAACCAGCCAGGATTTATTCCTTCACCTGTTCTCCGATCCCCTCTTCTAATCCAAGTAGTTAAAGTATAGAGATAACTGTTGCGAAAAGGTTATAGCTGGCACCAACGGGACAAAAACACAATCGGTGTCTTGATGGTCAACGCCAATTTTACGCAACATTTTCCCAACATTTTAGAACTCAAATCTATGTAAAATGTTAAATATATTTGTAAATGTTTTACTTTTCCTTAATGGCACAGCATGACTCAAAATTACATCAAAAAATTACAGAAAACGTTGAGTAGGTTTTGTCCTTCAGGTATACGGCACAAGAGTCTATTTCAAAACAATTGATGACTCTTCCACGTGTAAAAGAACCATCTTGTGCACATGACCGATTTTCTTGGACAAGTGCAATCAGTGCTTTTAACGGATAGCAATCGTACCTGTGATATTCTACAGGGCTGCGCAAGCGTTTTGATTTTGAGCGGTCCATGGAAAAAAAAAAATAATAATAATCGGAGATGTGCCCTATTTTGATTCGAGGGTCAAATCAAAATCGGCAGCCCAAGTCTTATGGTCCATGGAAAAAAATTGGACAACACTCCGAGCGCAGTCCAATTTTCACAGATTGACAGAATGGAAAAGATGGAGAAACCTTCTTATTTTATATCTCCATGTCTGAGAAAAACCGATGCCATTCTGATCAGAATTATTGGACCATTTTTGTCGAATGTAGAACAGTCGTGTGACCCGATCCTTAAAGTGGTTTCCACTACTAGGATATTGATGATCGATCCTTAGGATAAGTAGGATTGGGGTCTGTTCCATACATTCTGTACTTCTGACCACTACCAGGATATTGATGATCAATCGTAACGATGATCTTATCCTAACGATTGATCATCAATAGTCGGATAGCGGTACAACCCTTTAAGGGCAGGCCACTATGTCCGAGTAACCGTTAATGGTGCATTAGTTTTCATTGTAATGCAGCGACACTTTTGTTCTTTTAATCACTGGAGTTCTGCGCAGTTGGATACCCTCTGACCACAGATTCGTGGCCTATGCAATCCATCAATGTACATTCTTGGAAAAGCCATTTAAAGGAAACTTGTCAGAACATTTTTACACCTGGAAGCAGTGGCATGACTAGATAGCTGCTTGCCCCCCAATTATAATGACACTTTTTTTTTTTTAGAAATCCAATGTGCCAGTCATGAGAAATCAAGGAAAGAAGCCGTATGCAAATCAGACAGGAAGTGCTCTGGGGGTGTGTCTATGTAATGCACAACTTCCAAGTGCACTTCCTGTTGATTTGCATATAACTTCTAGAGTAGATTTCTCACGACTGGTGCATAATTTTTGATGGCAGACAAGCACTTATAAAGTTGTATCACTACTTCCACGTGTAAAAACATGCCGACTGATTCCCTTTAAGCCACATATAATTTTAATACAAAAAAAGATTCTCCACATTTTTCCCAGAAATAGCTCCACTCTTGACCATGGCTACAATTGGTATTGCAGTTCCACACATCACCCAGAGCAGATCTTTCCAAGACCCACCATGTTTTTATTAGACCTTTCTATGCTACAAGTAGTTTGGCCCCCAGTGCAAAGTTTGGCCCTCGACCCACATGTACCAATTATGATAGTGAGGTCATCTTATGGGTCAGAGGGGTCTTTGGACCCCTCAGTGGCAACTCCTATACCCTTGTATGGAAAACAATCCTTAAAAAGGTTGTACTTTTTAGGAGGCCTGGACCATCATCAGATCGGAACACCTAATACTAGAAACCACAAACTGCTGCAGCATCAGGACACTTTATACCCTTTATTTCACCTTCACGTAACTCACGTCTGGGATGTGTGTATGAATCTGGCATCGGACATTATGTTGTGCCTCATCACTCTTTATGGCCGCCTTCTTAATTGCCTGCAAAAGGACTGACACAGAACGGCTCTCATCAGACACAATTTATATTTATTTCCGCAGACGTGCTCAACAGGAATCACTTTTGTCCGGTTGGGTAATAAATATAAAACGAAGAGCAAAAACAAAACATAATAAATCTGTGGTTTGCATTTATAGTGTGAAAAGTGCAAACCTCATGTATACTCTTGCAAGGACGGTATCTGGACACATTTCCATAATAAAGGATAGGTCCACCTTTGTAGGATTATGTATAGCTCCAGTATATGGAAAATAAAAAATGAAGCAACTTTGCCCTTCATTGTTGCAGTCTACGAACAAACTCAGGTCAGTCTGAACCTTTCCATCTGACCCAACTTCTACAGAGAGTAGATGAAAGGAGTGATGGAAACCAGAACAGGATTACAAAATCCGACTACACAAAATCCGACTACACAAAATCCGACTACACAAAATCCGACTACAACCGTAGGAGACACATAGGCTTACATAGAAGCTATGTATGTAACGGTTTAGAAATGTCATAAACTGCGACACGCTATGGATAATATTATTTCAAGATTTTTATTTTATTTTTTTCTACTTTTTCTCTCTGCACATTCAGCATCACAGGTCGTCCTATTCTTACACTACGAAAACTGCATTTCACAGCAGTGCCCTGCTTCTTCTCAGTGCTTCAGACCCCCTCTCTCCTGTCAGTTCCTGACTAGCCTGCTCCTGGACAGTACTCTGCTTGACTGATTTTATCTTCTGATATCTGTATCATTATAGCTACCTGTATGATTTTATATCATTGTTAGCTGGTTTCTAGGAGAGATCAACTCTCCCGACTCCTCCACAACAAAGCTTGTAAATACTAAGCTTTGCCTGCTGCTATTAAATCAGTGATGTGAAACAGCAAATGCTGCTCTGTTGATGCACACGGCAGAGGATTATCTTTTGCTATATGCAGAAGGGTGATGATATGTGCCAAATGAGGCAAATTTCAAAATGAATTCTGTTGGCACAAATGAATAAATATATGTAATACATTATTATAACACCACATAGCCATTCTGGGAATAACCCTTTAACCTTTTAAAGGGAATCTGTCAGGTTTTTCTATATGATCTGAGAGCAGCATGAGGTATGGGGCAGAGAGTCTGATTCCAGCAAACTGAACTTCTTGGTGCAGTTTTGATAACATTCTGCCAACTGCTACATTTAAGACAGAGAAAGCAGGGATTCAAAAGCCCTCATTACACATAGCGATATCGCTAGCAATATCGCTGTAACGTCACCGATTTTGTGACGTAGCAGCGATATTGCTAGCGATATCGCTATGTGTGATACTTACCTCCGACCGGCTCCCCCGCTGCTCATCGCTAGTCGCACGAGAACGTCCTGGATCATTTCTCGTCGGGCGCTTCCTGTGGCGCCGACGAGCGACGCGTGGACGCGGGCGGGAGGACGTCAGGATCGCCTCGTCTGACAGGTAAGTAGCAACCCCCGACCCCTGCTATGTCACTGGTGAGATCTGCCTGTGTGGCAGCTCACTAGCGACCACTTAGTGATGCACCAGCGATCCATATCGTTGTCGGGATCACTGGTGCATCGCTAAGTGTAACGGTACCCTAAGTCCTGCGTAACCTAGCCCACACCCCTGATTGGCAACTTCCTGTGTAAGCTTTGCATTCTCAACAAGCTGCCAATCAGTGATGTGGGAGGGGTTACACAGATTAGCTGGACTGGCCTGCACCCGAGACCTAGTCAAAGCAGTGACAATCTCCTGCTGATAAAACACTGGATTGTATCGAAACTACAAACACACAGCCTAGTAAGTGATACATCGCTGGAATCAGGATCTCTTGCTGCTCTCAGCTTACATAGAAAATGATTCCCTTTAAAGCACTTAACCAGAATATTTAGAACAATAAAATACAATACAAACTTTATAGTGCTGCACAACTACTCCTAACCGCCATTTATAAAGTATATATACCACAACCCTAAAGTAATGATGCCAAGGAAAATGGGATTGTCTAACCCACTGACCAGACTAGATCAGCGTTGACTCAAACAACCGGTTTACTTCCAGTATGACGACTCGTAACAAAGACACCACTTAGGATGAATGCGCATACTGTTGTTATTTTGCTTCACTGCGGTCCAACAACCTTTTTATTCTCATACGCCATCTGTCAGCATGATTGAAATGATTCATTAGAATATCCGTCAACTGCAGGTATTGTCGTCTGCAGTACGCTACACTGTAATCAAAGGGAGGAGGTTTTATAACAGCGCGGCACGGAGACAGACAGGTTCTGAGTACAGGCTGGAACATGAGGAATTATGTAGTCCTTCTAAAGAACAAAGAGCACAATACATTTTAGAAGTTCTCAAGTTCTGCACTAGTCTACATTGGAAAGGAAAAAAAGATAAGCAGCTCTTATAGATGGCGCACAAAGATGAGGCTTCCATAGACTTCAGCGGTCATTTAGAAAGTTGATGACCGTTCACAATTTCTCGATTTTTAGGAAGTGATCCAGCAACTTTTGGGGGATGTCCTAAACTGAAAAGGAGGTGGGCTAATTTTATCCACACCCAGTGGGCAGTCCTGCCAGCTTATGGACATTCCCAAGAGGGATTTTTGGTCTTCGCTTACAGATAATTCGTATATCAGCATAATAAGGTGTTACTCACCTTTCCCAAAAAAAATTACCGTTCAGAATTTCCCGACTTTTAGGAACTAATCCAGCAATTTTTGGGGGATGTCCTAAACTGAAAAGGAGGTGGGCTTATTTTATCCACACCCAGCGAGCAGTCCTGCCAGCTTATGGACATTCCCAAGAGGGATTTTTGGTCTTCGCTTACAGATAATTCATATATCAGCATCATAAAATGTTACTCACCCTTCTCCAAAAAATTACCGCTCAGAATTTCCCAACTTTTAGGAAGTAACCCAGCAAATTTTGAGGGATGTCCCAAACCAAAAAGGAGGTGGGCTTATTTTATCCACACCCAGTGGGCAGTCCTGCCAGCTTATGGACATTCCCAAGAGGGATTTTTGGTCTTCGCCTACAGATAGTTTGTATATCAGCATCATGAAGTGTTACTCACCCTTCCCCAAATAAATGGTTGACCTCCGGGAATCCTAGAAAATGTCCTCGTCTACATGTCCATGCTACGGTCTTCAACCTTGCCATGAGGATATTTTTCAAACCTGAAGATTGCAGAGATATCTGTAGGGTGGTCAATCAGAGGAGGCACTCAGGGTGGCCGAGCTAGGGTAGGCCGAGATCATCTGAACAGTTTGGGTGGGTAGAGCTTCTGAGGTGGTATTGCGGTCTATTTATTAATGGGCATGCTAGGTGTCTAAATATTTTGCTGAACTTAAAGACCTTTCTAAAAATTAATCAGGCATGTCATCCCATGCAGATGCCACTTACTTATACTCAAAAGTAAAGTTTTACGGCCACCAAAAAATTAGGAGCAATTATCTGCGTGATTGGTCCTGCCAAATAAAATCACCGTATCTCAATTTCTGGGACTCG
Source organism: Dendrobates tinctorius (assembly GCF_039654945.1). Lineage (NCBI taxonomy): Eukaryota > Metazoa > Chordata > Amphibia > Anura > Dendrobatidae > Dendrobates > Dendrobates tinctorius. The sequence goes on along the minus strand of NW_027361695.1, from coordinate 9,666,177 downwards.
AGACCATGTTTTTCGTAGTTTATGTTGACTTTATCCGTAGGCTCAGTGTCAGAAAACTGTAATACAGCAGCATTTTAACACCCTTATAATGGCTTAATGGCTACAAGATCAGGACCTCTATGGTGATCAAAGATTGGTTTGTAAAACCATGAGGGTGTCATAGTCTAATAGATGTGTAGAAGGAGTTCGTGTTTAAAGGGAAGCCATCATCAGAAAATGATCTATTGCTTAAATCCACTTTTTGTACTAAATAAATATATATTTTTTTATTTTCAGTAATATTTAAAATATTTTTTTCCTAAATATCACAATCTGTATCTTAAAAAAAAAAAAAAAAAAAAAAAAAAAAATATACATATTTTATAATATATATATATATATGTGTATCTCTTGCAATTTTCACACAAGCCACTAGGGGGAGGGGGTGGAGTAGATGTGCATTTCATTTTATTTCAGGAAACGTGTGCATGGCTACAGTGACCAGACCCTATATGTTGTTTAAAAGTATACACGGAGTGTGAAAAAATCATTGTGAAGGGAAAGAGAGAATAGTCAGCTGTGACATCACCTATTGTGAATGGTGGATCCTGTTAGCTAGCTACTGTATATAGAGGGGTTATCAGTCATTGTACAGGAGGAGGTGAGCTGTGACATCACCTATTGTGAATGGTGGATGCTGTGTTATCTACTATATATAGAGATGTTATCAGTCATTGTACAGGAGGAGGAGGTGGTGAGCTGTGACATCACCTATTGTGAATGGTAAATCCTGTGTTATCTACTGTATATAGAGGTGTTATTAGTCATTGTACAGGAGGAGGAGGTGAGCTGTGACATCACATATTGTGAATGGTAAATCCTGTGCTATCTACTGTATAGAGGTGTTATTAAGTCATTGTACAGGAGGAGGAGGTGAGCTGTGACATTACTCATTGTGAATGGTGGATCCTGTGTTATCTACTGTATATAGAGATGTTATCAGTCATTATACAGGAGGAGGAGGTGAGCTGTGACATCACATATTGTGAATGGTAAATCCTGTGCTATCTACTGTATGGAGGTGTTATCAGTCATTATACAGGAGGAGGTGAGCTGTGACATCACCTATTGTGAATGGTAAATCCTGTGTTATCTACTGTATATAGAGGTGTTATTAGTCATTGTACAGGAGGAGGAGGTGAGCTGTGACATCACATTGTGAATGGTAAATCCTGTGCTATCTACTGTATAGAGGTGTTATTAGTCATTGTACAGGAGGAGGAGGTGAGCTGTGACATTACTCATTGTGAATGGTAAATCCTGTGCTACCTACTGTATAGAGGTGTTATTAGTCATTGTACAGGAGGAGGAGGTGAGCTGTGACATTACTCATTGTGAATGGTGGATCCTGTGTTATCAGCTCTGTGTAGCGATGTTACTTGTCATTGCAATCCTGCCTCTACTGATAAGGAGCCTGCTGAAAATTCTTCCTCAAAAGGGCAGGAAATATTACTCTAAAAAAGCCTCCTGTGGCCAGTGTAAGAAGGGCAAGGTTACTAATTTTATTGATCTTTATTTTATATAAAGATTGTGATATGTGAAGGAGAACGTGGTAAAAAATGTTAATTAAGAAACTTGTTTATAAATAATAGGTGATTTTCTGATGATGGCTTCACTTTCAAAGTGATTTCTTCACTGAATACATTGATTACCCATCACCTATGTATGTTTTCAGGGTAGTTGAGTGCCAGGATCACAACGATCAAAAGAATGGGGGTCCTAAAGTCCATGTATGAATGAAGTGTTGGTGCGTATGAGTAACCACCAATCTGTTGACTTTTAGGAGACTAATGGGAAAAAAAAACGCTCCAATGACCCCATAGAAGTGAAAGGAGCATTTGACAAACATCGGCACCATCACTGCATTCAGACAGGGGCTTTGGGACCCTTCTTTCGCAGATCGCTGGGGTTTTCAGCAGCTGGGACCCCCAGATCTTACATTTATCCAGTGGATCGGTGATCAAAGTAATTTATGAGAAAACTCTTTATAAATTTCTTCCAAATCCATGGAAACTCTCCAGATTATTTCACTTTGAAGCCGTATTTTGACTTTGCAGGTGATTACGAGCCGCCATAATACTTAGAAGTTCAGATCACGCATCTGAATTCACTGCTGAGGTCTCTCTGGTGTGATGGTAAATAAGTCATTTAATGTCCCTGTGTCTCAGAGTGTTTAATCACGAGTCAATGACCAATGTGCCTGACACGCCGAGCGCCCGCCGTCCCCGCACTGACCGTCTCCGGCATTAAATGCAGCAACACTACCCTCCATACAGACATGAGATCTTTCACATTTCTCCAGAAACTTCTGAAAAACAACGGCTGCTGTCAGCGCAGTAATCTCACCCCCGGCCGATAATGACCAGTGTCACTTTACGCATTATTTACAATATACATCTCTGGTCTACAAGACTGCGAATCCCCAGATGGTCCATGCTGTGTCACTCCTACTCCTTGTATGAGCAGCAGAATGATTCCTTGGAGCATGATCTGTAGAACGACTCCCTGGCGCATGCTTTATAGAAAGATTCCTTGGCACATGCAATGCAGAATGACTCTTTGGCGCATGCGCTGTAGGACAACTCCTTGACGCAGCTGTCACGGGTGTGTCAGATGCTAGACAGTCGCTCTGCATCTGGCTGCAGGAGGTCTCTGCGTTTCACATTGCAGACACCTTCTTAATCCTTCTAACTTTTGGACCCAGTGGCAACTTCCTTCCGGCTCTAATTTACCCACCTGGACCTGGGTGTTTATAGACTCTCAGTCTGCTTCAGGGAATCACCAGTAATAATCAAATTTTCCCTTGTAAAGGCTTAGAGCTATAGCAGTCAGCTGACTTTCTCTCTGGTGCTGTTGGAGGATGTTTGGTGTTACCTCTCTGGAGTCAGCTCAAGCTAAGTTTCTCCCTTCTTGTTTGTCTCCCTTCTTTAGAGTACAGTGGGGACTGACCAGTGCTCATCCCCCCTCCCTATTCAGGGCTTAGTTCCAGTCTAGAGATATACAGGGATTAGGTTTCCTGCTCGGCGATTGGTGTGGGACCAATATAGGGATGATACGGTTGGCAGGGTGCTATTAGATCTGCCTAGGGATCTCCACTCCCCCATTCTCTAGCATTGGGGCTTCCTTCCCCCTCATCCCTTCGTGTTGCACTTAGTCTTCCCACGCTGTGTATGACAGCAACACATGCAATGGAGACTAACTCCTTGCCGCATGTGTTGTAGAATAATTCTTTGGTGCATGCAATGTAGAAATATTCATGGGGTCATGCACAGTACAACACTTCCTTGGCGCATGTACTGTATAACAATTCTTTGGTGCATGTGCAGTATAAAAATTCAAAAATTCCTTGGTGCATGCACTGTAGAATAATTCCTTGGTACAAGCGTAGTTTAACAATTCCTTGACACATGCGCTGTAAAACAATTCCTTGGTATATGCAATGAAGAACGATTCCTTGGTGCAAACACTATAAAATTATTCCTTGGTGCATGCAATGCCGAATGCTTCACTGGCGCATGCGCAGTACAATTCACTGGCAAATTCCTTGGGTCGTCTGGAAGACCCAGTAAATCCACATATGCGAAGTATGTGTAATGTTTCTTTAGTCCCTGTAATGCTTCTTTAGTCCCGTGGTGGCTCTGCTGCTGCAAGTATACAGTTAGCTCCTAGGCTCCCCCTTGTGGTGACTATATGAAGACACAATTTTGCCATTAAACAATGTTTTTTTGTTTAGAAAAGAAGCAAAAGACCTGTAGCTCTATATTACAAAATAAAAAAAAACATAAGCGCAGATGAAAGGGGAAGGATTGTGTTTTCAACAAAAAATGAACCCAAATAACCAGAGATTTCAGCACAATGGAAAGAGCAGAGAAGGGACAATGAGACGTGCCCGGCAGCCCAGCTGTCCCCGACAGGAGGGAGGAGACCTCATGGTGATGCTGAAAGATCAGCACAAAGTCATATCTTAGTTCTTTTCCAATTTAATGGCCGATTCTTCCAATAGTAAGAAATTTAAAGACAGCTTATGAGTTAGCTTCCTCCTTAAAGGGATTGTCCATTTTCAAATATGTTTAGTCTGCAGGTTCAGCGATTTGTAAAACAGGCCAGACATACAATAAAATCTCCCTGAGAACCTGCTCTGGAGGCGGAGTCTCAGGAAGATCTATGTCTAGCCCATAGATCTTAACAGCTCATTTACATATTTTTTTTTTAAAAATGTGGATTTCTCTGGAATAAGACATCAGAGATCAGGGTATCATTTATTCAGCTTCCAATTACCTGAATGCCCATATAGACGGCTTAGGAAGGTTCATCCCGCTGACAGATTCACTTTAAACATATGATTCCAGTCAACGGAGCTTTCAGAAATCAAGCCCCACAATCCCCCGTCTACCTTTAGGGACTTTTTTTTTTTTAATGTAATCGTATTTCATTATGGCTAAAAATAATTTTTGCAATTAGGTTTCATTAAAAGTTTTTCCAGCATTTGTCTTCTATGCCCTGCGTGTTGCATTGGCTGCAGAATGAGTCAACTAAGAATCCGTCAGTCAGCTCGCTATGAAGGTCTAGCAGGGAGCTTGTTGCTCTTTTATCTGACTTTTTCTGAGCTCCTCTCAGATGATTTATGACCACAGACCACATCAAAGTTGAATGAAGTGCAAAGAGCTAAATGGTGCAACATTTTTAATGAAATCCTATTGTAAAAAAAATAATTTTAGGCCCAAAAATATATGTATTTAGGAAAAAATAAACAAATGGTACCAAGTGATACAATTCTAGATATCAGCAGCCACCACTAGAGGGAGCTCAGAATCGTATTGCAGACTACCACTAGAGGGAGCTCAGAATCGTACTGCAGACTACATACAGTGCCTACAAGTAGTATTCAACCCCCTGCAGATTTAGCAGGTTTACACATTCGGAATTAACTTGGCATTGTGACATTTGGACTGTAGATCAGCCTGGAAGTGTGAAATGCACTGCAGCAAAAAAGAATGTTATTTCTTTGTTTAATTTTTTTTTAAATTGTGAAAAGTTTATTCAGAGGGTCATTTATTATTCAACCCCTCAAACCACCAGAATTCTGTTTGGTTCCCCTAAAGTATTAAGAAGTATTTCAGGCACAAAGAACAATGAGCTTCACATGTTTGGATTAATTATCTCTTTTTCCAGCCTTTTCTGACTATTTAAGACCCTCCCCAAACTTGTGAACAGCACTCATACATGGTCAACATGGGAAAGACAAATGAGCATTCCAAGGCCATCAGAGACAAGATTGTGGAGGGTCACAAGGCTGGCAAGGGGTACAAAACCCTTTCCAAGGAGTTGGGCCTACCTGTCTCCACTGTTGGGAGCATCATCCGGAAGTGGAAGGCTTATGGAACTACTGTTAGCCTTCCACGGCCTGGACAGCCTTTGAAAGTTTCCTCCCGTGCCGAGGCCAGGCTTGTCCGAAGAGTCAAGGCTAACCCAAGGACAACAAGGAAGGAGCTCCGGGAAGATCTCATGGCAGTGGGTACATTGGTTTCAGTCAATACCATAAGTAACGTACTCCACCGCAATGCTCTCCGTTCCAGACGAGCCCGTAAGGTACCTTTACTTTCAAAGCGTCATGTCAAGGCTCGTCTACAGTTTGCTCATGATCACTTGGAGGACTCTGAGACAGACTGGTTCAAGGTTCTCTGGTCTGATGAGACCAAGATCGAGATCTTTGGTGCCAACCACACACGTGACGTTTGGAGACTGGATGGCACTGCATACGACCCCAAGAATACCATCCCTACAGTCAAGCATGGTGGTGGCAGCATCATGCTGTGGGGCTGGTTCTCAGCCAAGGGGCCTGGCCATCTGGTCCGCATCCATGGGAAGATGGATAGCACGGCCTACCTGGAGATTTTGGCCAAGAACCTCCGCTCCTCCATCAAGGATCTTAAGATGGGTCGTCATTTCATCTTCCAACAAGACAACGACCCAAAGCACACAGCCAAGAAAACCAAGGCCTGGTTCAAGAGGGAAAAAATCAAGGTGTTGGAGTGGCCTAGTCAGTCTCCTGACCTAAACCCAATTGAAAACTTGTGGAAGGAGCTCAAGATTAAAGTCCACATGAGACACCCAAAGAACCTAGATAACTTGGAGAAGATCTGCATGGAGGAGTGGGCCAAGATAACTCCAGAGACCTGTGCCGGCCTGATCAGGTCTTATAAAAGACGATTATTAGCTGTAATTGCGAACAAGGGTTATTCCACAAAATATTAAACCTAGGAGTTGAATAATAATTGACCCACACTTTTATGTTTAAAATTTATTAAAATTTAACTGAGCAACATAACTTTTTGGTTTGTAAGATTTATGCATCTGTTAATAAATCCTGCTCTTGTGTGAAGTTTGAAGGCTCTAACTTATTTGCATCTTATCAAACCTGCTAAATCTGCAGGGGGTTGAATACTACTTGTAGGCACTGTATATATTGAATAAAAAAATCCCAATGTATGCTGTAAACTCTTGGGATCCCCCTAGTGGTGACAGCAGGAAGCTAAGATTTTACAAATTATCTCTATGGCTAAAGATAAGGTAGTCGAGTTCTATCTTAATACAAACATTCAAAAACATTTTGGATCTAGATTAAAAAAAAAAAGTAAGGGTCATTCACATTTTGATGATTTTTCAAGGGTGTACATTCACACATCTTTCTTACAAAGGTGGTTGAGCACTATAGATCCCATTTTATGGGAGTTGCAGAAACAGCTGAGCAATTGCGTCTTGATGAGCGCCGACATGTACTGGTTAAGCTAATGGACTGCAAAGCAATTGCTCCTTGTGTACCATCTGGAGAGTGCTGCCACCTAGCGTTCATATCTAGAAATTACATTAAAAAAATTGGGGGCAATTCCCGCACTTCTACCATTACCATATGTGATCGGTTTAGTTCAGTGCCCCAGTGTATCTACAAAAAATGAAGTTCTGCTGATTACAATTCTTTTTTTTTTTTTCTTCCAGACAAGGCCGGGTTGCTGTTGTTTCCCAGCTGCCTTGTAAACACTGTATACGAGGATGGCGACCTTAGCACCCATATGTTACAAGCTGACAAGATTTATACATCAATCGCCTCTTCGGTCAATAACCGGGGCCTGGGGTCAGGAAGGGACAACTGATTGATCACTTTTACACATGGCCGTGAATGGAAAGAGCAATTTACTGAATCACTATATATAGGTTACATACCGCTAATACTTCGTAACTGGGGAAAAAAAAAAGTTATTTTCTTTCATATTTTTCAGAAATTACATATAAAATATATATTTTTGTTTTTGGTCCATTTCACCATTTATGGCTTGTGAATATGTGAGCCTTTTTATTAGATAAAATTGCCTGCAATGTGCAAGACAAACAACCAGATTGTGTTTCCTTCTGCTGCAGCGCCTCCACAGGGGAAATGAAGGATTACACGGTGCTCAATGACATCAATGTGCAGACTTGGGAGGACCTGGCCTGTCCGGCATTACACACGATTACTTGGACAGGTGTTATGATTGAGTCACCGTAGGAGGCAAAAATAGAAATGCTAGCTAAGTCCAGAAAACCAGAGAAGTTGGCAGCTATCGGATTGCAGACCCCTGAACCTATCAACACAACTAGCAGTAGCCGTGGGGGACTCCTACGATGCCCTAGGCCCCTCGATCACAGCCGGAGGACTACATAGCCTAAAGACAGAAAGGGAAATCTAAACTGCCCCAGAGCAGACCCCAAAGCAAAAGGCAGCCCCCCACATATAATGACGGTGAAGCAAGAAGAAAGAACAAAACACTGACAGAAAGATAGACTGAGGAAAGATGGGGCCCACGCTAGCTTAGATAGGAAAGGACAGGAAGGCTGCTGTCTGCAATCCATGAAAAACCCTATGAAAATAAGAGCCAACAAACTGACAGTAAAAAAGGCCCTGAAGACGCTAGGCTTCAAAAAGCTATGTCAGTACTCAGGAATATTCTGAAGACAGAGCAACAGGCAAAAGGAGATTCAGCTCACCCCAGCAGGGAATGGCAGAATCCAGAAAAGCAAGGAAAACAAAACACTAATGCAAAAAGGCAAAGCAGAAATCTTAGCTTTAGATGAGCAGGAATCAGACTGGTTTCCTAGAAGTCCACAGAGAAATCACCCGCAGGCTAGAAGGGCGTCGGCAGCCTTATATCCAGTCATTAACTCCACTCAGCCAGTCATCATCATCAGCCCCAGGTGTTTGACAATCAGGCTCACTACCTTTCTTCACCAGAAGAGGGAGTTCCTCGGGCCTCAGTAGTGAAGGGGAAAATGAACTCACAACAGACAGGTTTACTAGTCCTGTCTAGAGAGGAGAGAGTCGACTCCTAGCATTTTGTCAGAATCTACATTTTTTTTTCGAGAATCGATCTGTGCCAATCGGCCATTTCGCTGGATCATATATAAAGGTGGGAAGGCTCATGATGCGCATTGTGCCCCATTTAACTGCATAGGACAATGTAAGGCCTATTCAGTGCCAGAAAACCAATGAGCAATTCGCCAAGTTGAAGATTATTACTTAAAAGGGGTTTTCCCACCATCAAAGTTAATTTTAAAGTTGATTTTAATCAATAGATCTTGGAATAATAATAATTTCCACAATTGGATGTGTTAAAATGTTCCTGTGCTGAGATAATCTTATAAATGTGCCCCCTGCTGTGTACTGTGTAATGGCTGTGTCTGACCATACAGGGGCATGGTCTGATCATACCACAGCTCCTGGGCAGGGGAGGAAGAAAAAGAGAGTTTACAAATGTAGTAGGGGCCCAGATTGGGGGTGGTCCACTGCGTACCGCGACCAGACGACACAGACACCAGACGGAGGCAGATTTTGGTTGCAACAGGTCCGAGTTTATTGGCCGTCCTCCTGACGACCGTAGCCATACACTGCAGCTCCTTTACAGCTCTCCGAATTCAGGCCCAGGTACCTTCACCTTCCTTTAGTCGTAGTGACGTTCCTCGCGGATCTTTCACTGGGGCTGCCCTAGGCCTATCTACCGCCAGCGCTTCACCAGTCCGAGGTCGTCGTCCAATCGGTACCCCCGGGGCCTTGTCGGTCCTGCGGTTTTTGTTTCAGGGCCACCCCCCTGACTGTCTCTTCCTATCAGTCCCCTGGTCGAGCTCTCCACCGTTGTCAGTTCTCCGTACTGATTCTTCTCCTCATGAGCTCCTCCCGGGACTGGAACCGTCTGGAACTCTGTCCTGTCCTATTTATCCCCTTCCTCGGGAATTTCTCTCCTGGGTTCCTACCTCCCCGCCCCCATGACTAAGCGGTTTCTAAAGCCCTAAGCTGTTGTCAAGTCCTGAACTACGCTACCCCCTGCCATCTTGTGGTCAAATCTAGGTACTGCACTCCTTTTCCATCTTCCCCAGCTGTTTCCCTTCTGTCATTGCCAATATCCGTCTACAGTGCACAAACCGTCCCTTCTTCCTTCAGTCAAGTCCGTCCGTCAAGTCACCATCCCCACACAGACAGGGCAGCAGGGGATCGCAGCTGATTCTTTCTGTGAGGTAAAACATTTCCCTGCCTGTTTTTTAAAAAAATGATACCTCATAGAACGAATGAACGAGTGATCCTTCCTGTCCTGTAATGTCTGTATACTCTCTTTTCCTTCCACCCCTGCCCAGGAGATGTGGCATGATCCTTCTCTTCTTCTGACAGTCAGGTGAGACCCCCATAAAGATGGTTGTCTCGGTCCAACCATGGAGATTGATCCTTTATAAAGTGCAAAAACCTTTGCAGCTTTCAATTTGCAAGGATAAAAAAAATTGGATAAAACAGACCAAAAGGGGGCGATGTTTTGGAAAACCAGGCCACAAGGAGAGAGTGAGGTTTTGGAAAACCAGACCACAAGGGGGTGAGGTTTTGGAAAAGCAATCCCAAAAGTGGGCGTTTCGGAGAAGTCTCTGGTATTTCTGAGGGCAGGGCTTAAAGTTGCACTCTTGGCAATCCAAAGATCGGTAAGCACTCCTTTCAGTGGGTTACAGATCTCAAACCTTTACAAAAAAAAAAAAAAAAAAATCAGGAAAGAGCCCAGAGGAATCCGTTCAGCGCAACACCATGTTTTTTTTTTTTTAATTACTTCCACTCAAATCACAATGGATACATAAAATTTGGCGACTGTTTCAATGCAAAAAAAAATCCCCCCCCCACCCTCGCTCTTCCCCCTGCTCTGAGCCTTCATCATCAAAGCCGCAGTCATCACCATGGAAACTGGAATAGAATCCACGACTTTCCCTTGCAAGTCCCTGCACACCGCCACCCACTGGGCGCTGAGGAGACAGGAACTCGGTGCTTAATACAGCGACAGCCTGGAAGAAAAGACGGCCGCTAATTAGAATAACATTACGATACGATCCAAAGCACAACATGAAAACAAAATATCAGCCCTCTTGTCATGGATTTAGTCTCTCTTAATCCGCTGCAGGCTTTTTATTAGCGCTCTGCGGGCCGCTCAGTACTTGTCGGCCGGCAACTGGGTTATTACCAAGCAAACTGATTAGTCAGCATTATTTGCAGTAGAAGGTAAAAAAAAACAAAAAAAAACTGCAAATGATAGGATCCACCCGATTGATCAAAATGAATGATCGCCCTTGATCGTAGTGAGACCGCTGCCATCAATCCCTGGCCGACTATGGCAGCATATTGCAAGGATACTAGTGGCTTCTGTCACGCCGTGCTCACCTGGGGGCGGGACCTCAGTCCCGACGTCATCTCTTCCGGAGCTGCGGTCACTCCGGGGGTCCCGTAGGGTGCACACGCGCAGCTCTCGTTCCCGGGCCTCCTCCTACATGTCACGTTTGCGCTTGCGCGCTCCTGTCAGTGCTGTATAGGGCTCGGTCCTCTCTATGGTAATGGAGGACCTGACCCGGAACCTGTAGTGGTCATGTGCTTTCTGGCTAGGTCCTGACCCGGAACCAGTAGTAGTCATGTGCTATATCAGACGACCTCCCCCTAGGGGAGGTGCCTGATTATTGTTGTGCTTCCTGGCTTGGTCTGCCGTGTCCCTGCCTGGCTGTGCGCTGTACTCAGGTCCTCTGCCTTGCACTCTGTTGTGCCTCTTGGCACACGCTCTGAATCTGCACTCTGCTTTGTACTTGGTTTTGCCTCCTGGCACACGCTCTGACCCTGTGTTCTGTCTCATACTCGGTTGTGCCTCCTGGCACATGCTCTGACACTGTACTCTGTCTCATACTCGGTCGTGCCTCCTGGCACACACTCTGATTCCGTGCTCTGTCTTATACTCAGTTGTGCCTCCGGGCACACACTCTGATCCTGTACTCAGTCTCTTACTCTGTTACACCTCCTGGCACACCTGCTGCCTGACTCAGTGCTCTGACGTGCTCCTTGCACGTTTCCTGCTTCACTCACACCCGGACGAACGAAGTCTCTGTATACCACGTGTTCCCGTGTCCACACTTTACACGTTCCTGCAGACACTCTCACCCACTCGTGTCTCCTGTGAGCCGGCCGCCTGGTGCCAGCAGTCGTGGTGCCTCACCCCCTGGGGCTTGCCCCTGACACTCCCTGTATAGGGGGTGGTCTTCACTAGGTCAGCTCGCCCTGGGAGGGTTGGTGTCACGACCCAGAGGGTCCACTCCAGGAGTCGTCACAGTTTCCATACTCTTCATGCTCCTCCATAGATAGGCATGCTCAGACCGGACATTTCAATAGGGTTGCTAGAGATGGCCGGCACCACTTATCTCCCGGGAAAATTCCACATCTGATCCATTTTTACTAGAGATGAGCCGATTTGCTAAAATTCGAATTACCCAAGCAGAAAAACCGGAAAGGAGACAAAGCGCAAATAGGGTTTATCTGGGTAGCAGTGTTCCAGGATATGTAAGATTGCGCTGACCTGTTCGTGCTGTGCGCGCACAAAAACTGTTCGAGCTTAAGGCTGCTTCAAACCCATGATGTGGATAAATGGAAAAACAAATGGGTTACTCTACGTTGCCGTGGAAGGAAAGATGAGAAATGCTAAATCCAATTTCGAAGTATACAACTTCATCGTCAGGACAAACCACAAATTCGGAATTAAGCAAGATCCACTCAAAATCAAAAGCAAAATTAATTTTGAATTCATTTGATGCAAATCAAATGTGCCTTGTCATGTTCTGAGATCTCTCGAGTTCCCAAAGGCATGAAAAAAAAAAATTGGGTTAAATAAAAATAATACTCATAACATAAACCTCATCTTTCCCTGTCCCTCACCATTCCTTCTGAGTAGTGCCTCACTTGGTTCTCTTGTAGTTACCTTCAATCCTCTTCTAGTTCCTTCCATTTTCAGTTAGTGGCGGTGCCAAAGACCATTGTAAAGACAGTAGTGGGCAGGAGGCAACAAGAACCTAATGCAACAAGAAGAAGATCGTAGGCACAGAGAAGAGCAAATGTAACTAGAAGAGAATCGGAGACACCGAGAAGAGGACATAATGCCACAAGACGAGGACCGGAGGCACCGGGAAGAGAAAATAATGCAACAAGATGAGGACCAGAGACACCGAAAAGAGAACATAATGCAACAAGATGAGGACCAGAGGCACCGGGAAGAGAACATAATGCAACAAGACGAGGACCGGAGGCAGCGGGAAGAGAACATAATGCAACAAGATGAGGACCAGAGACACCAAAAAGAGGACATAATGCAACAAGACAAGGACTGGAGGCACCGGGAAGAGGACGTAATGCAACAAGACAAGGACCGGAGGCACCGGGAAGAGAACATAATGCAACAAGACGACGACCAGAGACACCGAAAAGAGAACATAATGCAACAAGACGAGGACCAGAGACACCAAAAAGAGAACATAATGCAACAAGACGAGGACCAGAGACACCAAAAAGAGAACATAATGCAACAAGATGAGGACCAGAGGCACCGGGAAGAGAACATAATGCAACAAGACAAGGACCGGAGGCACCGGGAAGAGGACATAATGCAACAAGACGACGACTAGAGACACCGAAAAGAGAGCATAATGCAACAAGACAAGGACCAGAGGCACCGGGAAGAGAACATAATGCAACAAGACGAGGACCGGAGGCACCGAAAAGAGAACATAATGCAACAAGACGAGGACCGGAGGCACCGAAAAGAGAACATAATGCAACAAGACGAGGACTGGAGGCACCGAAAAGAGAGCATAATGCAACAAGACGAGGACCAGAGACACCGAAAAGAGAACATAATCTAACTAGAAGAAAATCGGAGGCACAGAGAAGAGGACATAATGCCACAAGACGAGGACCGGAGGCACTGAAAAGAGAACATAATGCCACAAGACGAGGACCGGAGGCACCGAAAAGAGAACATAATGCCACAAGACGAGGACCGGAGGCACCGAAAAGAGAACATAATGCAACAAGACGAGGACCAGAGACACCGAAAAGAGAACATAATGCCACAAGACAAGGACCGGAGGCACCGGGAAGAGAACATAATGCCACAAGACAAGGACCGGAGGCACCGCGAAGAGAACATAATGCAACAAGACGAGGACCGGAGGCACTGGGAAGAGAACATAATGCAGCAAAAAGATAAAAGGAAGCACAGGGAAGAGGGCCTAATGCAACAAGAAAATGACAGGAGGCATCGAGAAGAGCACCTAATGCAAAAAAAATGAGAAACGGAGTCACAGAGAAGATGACCTAATGCAACAAGAAGAGGATCATAGGTACAAAGAAGAGGACTGGCAGCACCAAAAAGAGTATTTGATACACTTGTTGCAACAAGAAGAGGATCTGAGGCAAAGAAAAGAGGACCTGATGCAACAAGAGGCTTGGAGACACTGAGAAGAGGACCAGAGGCACTGAGAAGAGGATGGATGTCTGGGCAAATAACTGCTTAGTGGGCAACTGGCTTATAACCATTTTCCTAAATTCGCTCAAAGTGACCAGCAAAAAAAAAAAAAAAAATCAGATTAAGTCAAATCCATACTAGATTTAAAGCACATTGAATTAGCCTCAAATTGATTTACTCATCTCTAGTTTCTATTTTTACATTTGCTTCCATGCACCTTTATCATCCATGGGTTTTGGCTGTCAATCAATGCATGGTTATTACCAGTTTTAAATAAGGGTAACATAGCTCTGCAATATATGGTGCATAGGTATTGCAAAACTTGATTCATGTAATTAAGAGGACCATCACCCTTATAGATGCTTGAAAACTTATTGAAATGGTTCATTTTTCATTGCTCCTATGAAAGTCACACCCCTTCCATCCACTATTTGCAACCCCCCTGAATTTGTATCCGAAACATTCCGACGTTATGCAAGAAGGGCTGCGTGCCAGGAGGTTTTGGAAGGGTTTTGAAGTACTAAAGAGATTTGCCCATCCTTCCGGGAGTTCTTCCAGTTCTCTGAGGGCATCTGAAATCTTGGGAAAAGTTGGCAAATATGATCTAGTCCATTTTCATTAATTTTAATGGAAGAATTGAACTCTAGAACTAGGTGAACCCCTTTATAGCATGTCTACAGAACCCCACCTATCTGCAGGATCCTTGTGGGTTCAACCATTGAGACGCTCCAAAGTTCTCTGTAGCCCACGTGAACTACCACTTCCAACAATCCATAGATTGAACAATCTAAGGAGTGATAGTATTGAATGAGCACTAATGTTTGATTTATTTGGAACTTTGGCAACCTCGTTGCAACGGTGAGGTTCCCAATGGTCGTACTCAACCCAATTATATATTTTTCACCCATCCTCTGGTCGTGTGAACAGAGTCTAATATATGCATACACAATATTCACTTATACCCTTTTTTTTTTTCATTTTAGGAGAGTCCCACCATCAGGGTCCACCTTTAGGCAGAGGCCTACTATGCCTCTAGGTAAATCTGTGGGAGGAACGGCCCCTGTCGAGTGTCCGGGCCGGAACCAAGGGAGCAGTCATCTGGGTTCCGGGGGAAACCATTCCCGGGGGACAGAGTTCGGGGACGGACCGCTGTGACAGACAGATGGGCTGGGGGAGGGACCAATATAAAGGGGGCGGGGAATTCCCGGGCCGATGAGTCAGCAGACCGGGACAGAGACAGGAGGAGACCGTGGGAGCGACTAAAATATAGAGCGACTTACCAGTGCCAGGGAAGACGCTCATTGAGGACTCCGGAGGGACGGCGCCAAGACGATCATCCGAGACTTGCTTCCCCGCTCCAGCCCGCGGCCTCTGCGGCCCCAGTTCTACCCGCGGCCGCTGCGGCCTACCCGCGGTCGCCCGCAGCCGCTGCCGCCTCGCTCCAGCCCGGGGCTGCGGCCTGTTCCTCGCCACCCGCAGCCGCCCTGCTCTCACCGGTGGCTGCGGCGAGTACAGTGCCGTCTGCAGCCACCACTGTCTCGCTCTGGTCCGCAGCAGGGGCCGAGCCTCTGCTTGCCGCGGATCCCCCGCCGCAGCCATTAGCTGCGCAGGTGGCCTGCCCTTCGCCACCCCACGTCACTGCCGCTTGCCCCAGTCTGGGGGCTGCGGCCTATCTGTCCAAGGACTCCGCCGGGGCCTGTGGGGCTCCCGTGTCATCAGAGCGCCGGAGCGCACGAAGACTTCGTCAATGCCTCAGCAACTGGGCCCAGCGACTGCTACGCCGAAAGACCACCATCCCGGACGGCAAGGGACGTCTGGACGGCTAAGTTGACTATATAATTAAGGATCCGTAGTCGGCCATACCGTGGCCCTATAGTGACCGGCTATTGCCGGACGTAGTCGTGTTCTACCCCGTTTGTGTTTGATTGTTTAGAGCCCCTGCGAGGGCAATCCGTGTTACCCCTTTTTTTGATCAGGCCGGGACTGAGGAAAGTTCCCTCCAGTCCTATAAACGTTATTATAGAAAGCACCAAATCGTCTCGTGACTCGTCACTGCATCCTGCGTACCTGCAAGTACCACAAATCCAACCTTGGCTACCAGTAAATGTGTATAGGTCTCTGGAATAAAGTCTCTGATTTTTGGTGCAAATATGGAAACCAGGGAACAGATAAACTCCCCATAAAGCTACTTTATAACAGAAGCGCATGAGTTATAATCATCCGTTCCCAATTATAACGGCAATATGCATTAATAGGACCGAGAAGCAGAATCTATCAGCTTCCTTCAAAAAAAAAAAAACGAACGAACTAATGGCAGCTTCTTCTCATGAACCGTGGCGCCCGCCTCCCTGCACATCCCCAGGACCTCTCCTGTCACTGGGGAAATGACTTCCATTCAACATTTCTATCAGCCAGAGACACGTGCAAGAATAATTCAGTGCAGCAGGTAATTGCATTACTAAAATATTTATATCAGCTCATTAGGAAGGGATAACTAATTCTATCAAAGGATCGCATAGATATTAGCGCGAAGTAAGAGTACGTGAACGATGTCCGTGATAACGGATGACAACCGATCACTCTGGATTTTCATGTCGGCTTTTATTACCATTGATTATATACAAGATCCAAATATTCATTGTAGAAATAATAAATGGAGAGTATAGGTCTTTACTTAAAGGACTTGTCCAGATATAAAAATTATGTAGCATGTGACAGATCGGCCGGTGGTGCAGAGATCATGGGATACCAGCGCCATCCAGTAACAGGAGCCACCGGGGTAACAAGTCCGTTCATGACATTTCTTCCTTCTAAATCTTCACCTAAGAGTGTTATAACTGAGATGTGAAAGGAACCGCAGCGACTCAGCCACAAAGTGGAGACCCCGTAACGTTAGAGAGTGGGGGGGGGCGACTGCTGAGGAGCAAAGGGCAGAAAATTCACTAACGCTCTGCTCATCCCATAACTGCAGAGTCCAGACCTCCCCTGGTATTAACATAAGCACAAACACTGCGCCCCACCGGGAGTTTCATGGCTGCATGCAGCCGTACATCACCAAGCACAATGCCGAGCGTCTGATGGAGCGGTGTAAAGACGCCACCACTGGACGCTGGAGGGGACGTGTTTTTTGCAGTGACTGATCACACTTCTCTATCTGTTGTGTAATGGAGTCCAGGTTTTGTGAATGCCAGGAGGATGTTATCCCCTGAGTGCATTGTCTGTACAGTTTGGTGGTGGAGGATAATACTAATCGACTTATCAGGGGTCAGCCTTGGGCCCTTTGTTCCAGTAAAAGGGAAATTTTAAATCACAAGACATTGTGAACAATTGTAGATTCCAGCTTTTTTATATACAATTTGGAGAAGACCCTTTTCTGTTCCCCATGACTGTTCCCAGTGAACAAAGTCCATACAGACACGGTTGGTGGAAATTGGTGGAAGAACATGAGCGGCCGCACAGAGCCCGGTCCTCAACCCCATCCAACAACAAGGAGATTGAGATCCTGGCCTCTCCCCAACATAATGTTTTGACCTTCAAAATGCTCTTCAGGATGAAGGGGGCAAAAATTCACACCGACAACTCCAAAATTTTGTAGAAAGTGTTCTGAGAAGAGCGGGAGTTGATATATTTGCAGAGAGGTTGAGTTCATATTAATGACTATGGATGTAAAATGGGAAGTCAGTAAAGATATTGTAGGTGTAATGTTGAGGGGGCATAATATGGTCCATACAGTGTTCCTTGCTCAGACAGATGATAGATAGATAGATTTATCCTTGGTGCTGCGGTGACCGTTGTACGATGGCCAATCACAGTTTTAGTGACCGCCTGCATGGGATCTATAATGAATTAAATAACTAAGAAAAAAAAAATGCTCTAAAGTTGCCGAGTTAATGTAATCTAGCTCTCAGCACTATCAGTCAGTAATGTGCTCGGAGCTCCTCGTGACTACAGCAGAGCACTCAGTAATCAGTTCTCCTAATGGCAAATAAAACTTTTCTGCCTATTAAGTCGTGTATAAAGTTTCATGCAGTAATTTACAGCTGGAAGAGTCGGAGAAATGAGAGCCCTTAGAAGAAGAATATAATCCTCCGCCAAAAATGACCTAGTTAAAGTCATTTAATGATGTCCATCGTTTTGTAAGACCTAGATTCAAGAAGAAGAAAAACTCACATTGCAAAGCCATTGCCTTTGAAAACCGGCATTTCGACCTAGGACGACTGCAAGAAAAAAAAAAAATACAAAAAAAACCCCCCAACAACTTACCGTACCTAAAATCCTAATAACATGAAATGTCCCTTTATTGAACAACTGGAAAAATACTTTGCAAAATGACTTTACAAAGATTCTGCTTGCAGCCACCACTAGGGGGAGCTGAACACATGTACTTATGCAGCGCTCATTGACTTTACTAGGAGCTTTCTTTATCCTCTGGCAGTGGTGCCCCCTAGTGGTTGATGTATGCAGCATGAATTTGTCTATTTCCTGACTGCATGCAGTTAAGTATGTGAAATAGTCATCAATCTTCAAGAAAGAAAACAAATGATGATTAAAGGAGTTACTATATTATGTTATAGGGGTTGTCCCAATGAAGAGTACAACAGTATACAGGGCGAGTAATCTGTGGGCTGTCTAGGATTAATATTACATTTCTTTGTTATAAAGAACAAATCATTTGTAAATAAATAAATGCTCTTGTACCTAGATATACAGGGTGAGCCATTTATAAAGTTGGATCCAAAATGGCCAACTTCAAAATGGCCGCCATGGTCACCACCGATCTTGAAAAGTTTTCCCCCCTCCCATATACTGATGTGCCACAAACAGGAAGTTGATATCACCAACCATTCCCATTTTATTTAGGTGTATCCATATAAATGGCCCACCCTGTATTTTAGTTATATACCTGTTATATCGCCCCCTGGTGTCCACTGCTGGTGGAAAAATAAGGCAGTTCTATTGGCTGGCCTGCACACCAGAAGTCATGAGAACACTGCCCCTGTACAAGTATTTGTGACCATCCATACTGCCCACATTAAAGGTTGCCTATCCTTTCTCACAAAACCTGTTATAAGGTTGGCCCTGCTGTGCTCATCCTCCCACAACAGATTAAAAATTGTTCTTGATGCATGAATAAATCAAATGTATCCAGAAACCGTCCCAATTTTCATTTTCTTTAACTTACTAACCACTCTTCCCCATCACTCTGCCAGCACTATAGGTGCTGGAATCTCCAATCCCTAAATTCCCAGCATGCATTACCCATTCAATCCATTGCCCTTAACTGTAGACCTGGCTCTCTGTTATGCTTCAAGGCAGGTTGATATACAGGAACAAAAGGACAAAAAAAAAAAAGACAAAAGGCCTGCCCCAATTTCCTGTAGAGAGACAAAGAACCTCCCCCCACTTCCTACAGAAAGGCAAAGACTTGCCCGCACTACTTGTAATACATCTTGGGGTCTCTGCTGATGGCTGATTACACTCGACAACAGTCAGTGAGCAGCAAATTACACGTGTAGCAAAACTAGTTGTCGGCCCTTTGGAGCAATTTTTCAGTTCTAACTCCAGGTAAGAAATTTCTGGGATTAAACTGATGGCCTGTGAGAACAGAGAAAGACGCAGGCTTATGATTTCCAACAATCTCCAAAGAGAGCTGAAGTGCGGCATAATAAGCAGAAAACATTCCTTGGTTTCAGAGTGTGATGATGAGAATTACCACCCTATGGGAAACGTGAAGACAGTGGCGGATTAAGTGGACTGTTCATAAAACCTGTCCCCCTATACCCCACTTCCCACCTGAGCGCTGCGGTCCCCGTGCGGGAATTGACAGCCGTACGGACCACAGCACTTGGTTTGCTGCGGGTCCATACGGAAAACCCGCCACCATTCCACCACGTGTGGACATGGCCTAAAAAGACGTTGCACATAAGCTGTAGGCCTACGGCCAATACGCACAAAATCGCCCAACGTGATCCTGGCCATAGGGGATCCACTTTAATGTCCCCACTTTAATTTGAAGTCCCCTTACTTCATCCATTGCAGTCCCCTATCACCCACTCACTTCATCTGCAGTGCCGCTTCATCATTTGCAGCCCCTTATCCCCCCTTCCATTTCATCATGTGCAGTCCCCTTCCCCCCCAACTTCATGTGCAGCCCCACTACCCCATCATCATGTGCAGTTAATTTTACCCCCACATCACCCCCACATCATGTGCAGTGCCCCTTACCCCCAATTCATCATGTTCAGTCCCACTTACCCCTTAATTCATCATGTGCAGTCCCTCTTATCCCCCACTTCATCATGTGCAGTCCCCCTTATCCCCCCCTTCATAATGTGCAGCCCCACTCACCCCCCCTTCATCATGTGAACCCCCACTCATCCCCCCTTCATCATGTGAACCCCCACTCATCCCCCCTTCATCATGTGAAGCCCCCACTCACCCCCTTCATCCTGTACAACCCCACTCACCCCCTTCATCATGTCTAGCCCCACTCAACCCCCTTCATCATGTGTAGCCCCGACTCACCCCCTTCATCCTGTGTAGCCCCACTCACCCCCCTTCATCATGTGAAGACCCCACTCACCCCCCTTCATCATGTACAGCCCCCAGTCACCCCCTTCATCATATACAGCCCCCAGTCACCCCCCGTCATCATATACAGCCCCCAGTCACCCCCCCGTCATCATATACAGGCCCCAGTCACCCCCCTTCATCATGTACAGCCCCTGTCACCCCCCCTTCATCATATACAGGCCCCAGTCACCCCCCTTCATCATATACAGGCCCCAGTCACCCCCCCTTCATCATGTACAGCCCCCAGTCACCCCCCCCGTCATCATATACAGGCCCCAGTCACCCCCCCGTCATCATATACAGGCCCCAGTCACCCCCCCTTCATTGTGTACAGCCCCCACTCACCCCCTCCCCCATTTAATTCATTTTATAAATAAAAAAAAGATAAAAAAAGTTCCCCATACTTACCTCACAGCCGGCTCGCTCCCCAGCAGCGCCTCTGCTTTCAGCATCCTCCGGGACATGTCGGCGCGTGCACGATGACGTCATCGCGCACGCCCGACATCTGACCCGGAAGTACAGCCGGAGGGAGCGGGAGCTGAGCAGCCGTCAAGGTGACGGCCATGCACCGTGCGCCGTGCACAGCTCCCGGCCCCGGCCTCAGAATGTGACGCGGGCGGCTGTCTGCTGCAGGCGGCGTCACAGCACAGGGCACGGCCGGCACTGTACAGGTGCTGGGGGAGCGGCCCGGGGGGCATTTGCCTCTCTGCCACCCGGCCCAGCCCGCCCCTGCCCCTGGGCCCCCAAAAAACCTTGGGCCCGGGGCGACCGCCCCTATTAAGATCCGCCACTGCGTGAAGACATTAGCCCCTTCCTTACTCTAGGCCTCATTCAAACGCCGGTGCTGCATGTATGTGTTGCGTCCATGAAATAAAACACACACATTATAATCTACGGCGCTGTTCACACGTCTCTGTTTTCCAAAACACACGGAGACATGTTCGTCTTTTTCTGGCAGAACGGATGACAAGGGCAAATACAAGTCTATAGGTCAGTGAAAAACACGTGCAGCACACGGATGGCATCAGGGGTGTCAATGTGTCATCCATGTGCTGCACCGTGTTTTATATTGCAAAGGACAGGAGAAGCGGTGTAATTTATTTCTTTCATTAGCCATCCGTGAAAAACACTCATGACACATTGATGGTAAAAAACGACAAATGGATGAGAAAAATGGCCACACGGATGAGAAAAATGGCCACACGGATGAGAAAAATGGCCACACGGGTGAGAAAAATGGCCACACGGATGAGAAAAATGGCCACACGGGTGAGAAAAATGGCCACACGGGTGAGAAAAATGGACATACGGATGACATTCTGATGGTAAAAATGGCCACACGGGTAAGAAAAATGGACACATGAATGACAAAAATGGACACACAGGTGACACACTGATGGTAAAAATGGATAAAAGGATAACATGGATGACAAAAATGGACAAATGGATGACACACTGATGGTAAAAATGGACACGTGGATGACAAAAACGGACACACAGGTGACACACTCATGGTAAAAACGGACACACAGGTGACACACTCATGGTAAAAACGGACACACAGATGACAAAAATGGACACACGAATGACAAAAATGGACACGGGAGACACTGATGGTAAAAACGACAAATGGATGAGAAACAGACACACAGATGGTAAAAGTGGCCACACGGATGAGAAAAATGGACACATGAATGACAAAAATGGACACAAGGGTGACACACTGATGGTAAAAAACGACAAATGGATGAGAAAAATAGACACACAGATGGTAAAAATGGACACCCGGGTAACACACGGATGGTAAAAAATGGATAAAAGGATAACATGGATGACAAAAATGGACACACGGGTGACACACTGATGGTAAAAACGGACACATGGATGACACACTGATGCACATCACTGATGACACCTTCACCGTTTTTTCATGTACGTGTTTAAACACGGATGTGTGAACAAGACCCATCTCAGGGTTCAGACAATTTTTAAAGTAATCTGCTGATTGTCTACTGATGTAATGGGATCAAGTTGTGTGAAAGTCCAGGGACCATATAGATGGATGATCTGAGCGGGAAGCATAAGAACAGCATGGGGCAACATAACAAATATCTAACAGCAATATCTACACAATGTAGATTATCTCCGTTGAGAGAACAATGTCAGGTTTCTTCACGACACTCCAACTTTACACATTGAATGCAAGAAAGAAAAAAAAAAAATGCTTACAAAATGGTGGTGGTGAAAAATGGCAAAATGAAACCGTTAGACTTTTAGAGATTTCCTTTACATTTCGGCTCTACCTTACCACATCTTCTTGTCTCGTTAAGTCGCTTATTTTCTAAAGGACAACTGTAATAAAAATATTTTTTTTAAAAATGATCCGCCAACTCCGCTAACCTTTCAGAGCCTGAAGAGTAATCAAATTTGGCCTGACGCTTGCCGTCTCCGGCCATCTGTCAGTAAATACATTCAGTGACTGTCAAGAAAGCAACGACGTCGTGCAGTTTGAGTTTATGGAAAAATGGTGGAGGGCGTTACTGAGCTAAGGAAAAAATGGCCGCTTCGATGTCAAAGGCCCCTTGTGCCTTATTACCCAACATCCTGGGAGTTGAGTCGGATTTGTCACCTTGATTTAGAGCAAAAAAAAGGTTCTGAAAACTCAGCAGGTTTTACCGGAGAGATGAGCAGAGAGCGGACCTCTGAACCGCCTGGATAGTAGGAGGCAGTAAATTCTCCAAGGATGCTGAGAAAACACATCTGTTATGTCTCCACCATCAATCCAGCCTGGACATTAATAACACCTAAGATTTATGAAGCAAGACTGTCCAGGCTTCAAGAGTCAAGACGCTGAGATTTTCAGAGATTTGTGAGCTCTACAGATAACAATTATATCCCCTCCTGCACGCTCAGAATTAACGAGCACTCACCTGCCTCTGATCTCAACGGACCAAATTTATTTCTATAGGGTCACGGTATCCAACGGCCTAGAGATAGAATGTCACCGAAGAGATGTCTAGAACACCAATGGGACAAAACGATGGAGTGTAGGGGTAGCCGACAAGGAAATAGTTAATTTGCAGAGAAAATTATCATATAGCAAAATTAACCCGATGTTCCTCTCAAGTCAATATAAAGTCGAGCCGATGGAATCGCCTTCTGAAAGTTCAGTACAATTCCAAAAGATCTGGTCTCTAAGTCATGGTGGAGCTTGGAGTAAATGTAGCACCCCCAGGAGTATGGCCACCACAATGGCTTTGCCTTCCTCCAGGGAGGGTAATGCCAGGCTTGGAGGCAGTGAAGGGTCTCTCCAGCAGTTTATGCATACAACACAGTTCCACTCCAGGCCAGCAGGGGGGGCTCTGAACCAGAACTGAGGGGAAGAGTGCTCCCTGAGGGCCAAGAGGAAGGAGTGGTCAGTTAGTGTGAGGAGGGACAAGTGTGCAGACGTGTGGAGAAGCGCGGAGATTGAGCAGAGAGGAAAGGCTCATCTCCAGTGAGAGTGCATGAACTGGAGCCTGGTCTCCACGGTTGTACGGATACTAACAGTCCTGCAACAGACACCAGAGGAGTAGGAGGCTGTAAATGCCCTACTCCCATCTAAGACTTGAGGGCACAACAGCAGCTTGGATAGTGAGCCGGGACTCAGGAGAGAGGAGTCCCCGAGAGAGGCTACAGCTGTCTGCCGTGCAAGTAAGGTTCTTGAGAACATCTGTCAGGAGGAACTCCAGTGTAACTCAGTACTGGGAGTACTTCATTCGAATAAGCACTAGGAAGGAGACTGCACAGCCCATCTGCTGAGAGAGCATCCCCGAACTGCTTCCAGGCTAGCCTGCTCCGTACCATCTGTAATCAGGACCCTGGACTGCATTTATCAAGTAAAAGGTACAGAAATTGCATCCCGCTGTGTCTCTGTCTGCTTCCTACTTTTCCGGCACTGCTACATCCCCGTACCAACTACATCTACACTGCCCTGGGACTACAGCTTCACCTGTGGGGAGCTTTTACATCTTTGCTGCACCATACTATCAGTCCCAGCGGATCTGCATGCAGCGTCGGCTTAACATCTCACTTGCCGAACACCACAGGTGGCATCACAAACTATTCCATTAACTACAAACCACCATTCAACACCCCTGATTACTTGGGCGCCCAGGGCCACGGACCCGGTCACCGCTGCTGTGACACATCCCCCTGACACCGGCCCAGTACTGAGTACCCCATGGCCCTGGGAGGGCGACCCATAAACATGATATTAGACCATCCGCTAGTGTCCTACACAAGATGCTAGAGGGCCACATGCCGCTTCTGTGAGTGTTTGATTTAACACTTGGCAACCCAACTCCATACCAAGTGTCTAAGATTCACCAACACAGTCACTGAGTACCACAGCACTGTCCCACAAGTCAGAGTATTGACATAAGTAACTTTCAAAAAGGTCCAGAAGAAGATTCGGTCTAGTGATGAGTGAGCGTGCTCCGGTAAGGTGTTATCCGCGCATGTTGAGGTGGTAACAGAGTGTCTTCGGCATGCTCGAATAATATGTTTAAGTCCCAGCGCCTGAATGTCTTGAGGCTGTTCGACTACTGCAACAAATATAGGGATTGTCTATTTGTCAGGCAAACAGCCTCTCTATGATGAGGAACTTGTTTGAACTTCGGAGTGGCCTGTGGGCCGGTCTTTCCTTGGTTTCACTGGCTTGGAGCAAGTAAGTGGAGTAAGACTCTGCCTACTGACCCGCCCCAAAGCATGGGTATATCATTAACTGAAAACTTATAACACTGATTACACAAGAACCACAAGACTGATTTCTTCACCACATGTATCATTCTAAATCAGTTTAAAAGCGCCAACCTGACAATGTAGTTTACTTAGCAAATCCTGCTGACAGATTCGCTTTAAAGAAGTTGCCACTACTTGGACAACTTCTTCTCATACCCCTCCGCTTGGCCCAGATAAAATAATATAGATTATACTCACCTCCCATACCGATGCTTTTCCTGTTTTCCCTGGACTCACGTGCTGTTGTTGTGACACTGGCACCTAATCAATGCCGGCGTCACTGCCTCCACCTCCTGTTGAATTGAGCACAAAGAAGAAGTCGGAGATCAGCTGCAGACTGGACTTCCTCTTCATGCTTGATTTGTCCAAAGGCGGGGACAGTGACACCAGTATCACAACAACTGCACGGGATCCCCGGAGCCGTAAGAGTCAACCCCACAAGAACGGACCCGGCACGAGAGGGGAATATAAGCTTTATTATTTTGTGGGGGACAAATTTTTTGAACAAGAAGGGTTATCCCAGTAATGGACAACACCTTTAACATTGATTTCCAATCCTTAAGATAGGCCATTAAAGTATTATCAGTGGTGGTTCGACCCCCGACACCTGCACCAATCAGCCGTTTCTGGTGTTGGCGACGGTCGGAACTGCTCAGTTACTGATCTGCACCGCACAGACACGTCAACTCTATAGTGGCCGCGGACGGGTGCTGCATATTCTCCCCTATTCAAATCAATAAGGGGTGGATGTGCAGTACCCAACTGTGGCTACTATTCCATTGATGGAGCTGTGTTGCGCAGCTCAGAAACAGAACTATTCTGGCCGCCGCCAACACCAGGAACAACTGATTGGCGGGGGTTCCGGGCTTTGCACCCCCCCCACCTATCAGACATTGATAAACTACTACTTTAAGGATAGGCCATCAATGTTTAAGAGTGGACAATTTGATCACCACTTTCAGAATTTTTTTTTTCTAATTTGCATATATTTGAGGCTAAAAATCATTTTTTTAATTGTTTTTTTCATTGAAAAAAAGTGCACCATTTCCCTTCTGTAGCCTCTCTATCGCTGGCTGCAGAACAAGCTATCTAAGACGCCATCAGTGAGCTTCTTCTGATGCTCTAATGAGCGACTTTTTCGGAGTTCCTCTCAGCCAATTTATGGCCACCACAGATGACATCAAAGTTGAATGGGCAAGAGACAGTAAAAGCCAAAATGGTACAAAATTTTTAATGAAACACAAATGCAAAAATAGGAAAAAAATATTGTCCCCCAAGGATGGAAACCATTGTTGCCTGTGGAGGCAGTAAGGTTATTATTACCTCCAAGGGTTCTACTAAAGGGGGTGCACACGGGCCCTAGAGCCAAAGGGGAACCCAAAGGAAGACCAATACTACTGAAGACCCACGATGGTTGAGGGTCCAATTGTAAATTTTGCAATGGGTCCTACAAGCCCATTACACCACCGACCACCTCTGCTGCAGCGGCCTAGAAACCCTTAATAAAAGATTAATCATTGGACTTCTGTAATCTATCATCTCCATAAATAAAAAATAATTTTCAAAAAAATCAGACAGACTCCATTACATATATTTCTAAACCGAGCATGGCAACCGAGGCCATAAATTACAATTACAGAGCTGTAATAAACGGAGGGACAATTACACACAGATGTTATTTCAAGTCTATGCTGAAATGTCAAGAGAAGCGCGTGGTTCCGGAAAGAAATATATATGTCGCCATCTCTAGCGCCGCCGTCGCGTTATTACCGCTGACGCACAGCCAATACGATTTGCAATGAACCCAGCTAACTTAATCAGCGTCGCCTAATACGGATTTCAATACGCCGACATTATATTGATGGCACAAATAGTTCCACAATTATGTAATTACGGGCAGAGGGCAAAGCGTCTGCCACGCATTTCGGGAGAGAGATGCTTAGCGCGTGAATTTTCCAGCACATAAATTACCGCATCTGACTTATTGAGGCCAATGATGATTGAGGAAGGATTTGTTAAAATTTATCAAATCATAGACTTTACTAAAAGTATTCATCTGAGCCGCCTGCATATGTATAGCATCTCTATAGGTTATACGATACATGTCTGATAGATCCAGATCTAGAAATCGATTTTTCCATATTTTTTTTTCGCTTCCATTTTTCTTCCTCGTCTTTCAATGATCAGGGTTTTTTTTTTTGTTTGTTTGTTTTTTTACTTTTTAATCCATACGAGTTGAAGATTTGAATAACACCATTCATTTTACCATATAATGTACTAAAAAAAAGATAGAAAAATAAAACAAAATGGGGTGGAATAGGAAAAAAAAAAACAGTAATTCTGCCATTGTTTTTTTTTTATTGTTGTTGTTTTTACTTGGTTGCTACTTATAAAAATCTAATGTTTTGTTTGCAGTCACCAGAGTTGCTTTTTTTAATAACACCATTTATTTTACCATATAATGTACTAAAAAAACTAGAAAAAATCCAAATTGGGTGAAAAAGAAAAAAAAAACAAAAAAAAACCAACAGCAATTCTGCCATTATTTTGGGTTTTTTTAGCGGTTTTTACTCATTTGATACTTTTACTAGGTGCTTTTTCAGGCGGATTCTGGGTACGTTTTTTTGAGGCAGTTAGAAAATACAAGTTTTTTAATGGGAAACGCTTGAGAAAAAGCTCCTTCTTTGGGAATTTTTGGAGGAATTTTTACCTAAAGACTTTATCAGCCTTTTGAAATATGCAGTCTAGTTTGGAGCGTTTTCCCATCAGGAGCCAGTTTTCAAAAAAGGGACATGCACTTTCTTTTTAACCTTAAGGCATTTTTTCAAAGCCTGAAAAGGAGAAAAATACATTCAAAAGACTGAATATATGATCAGCAAAGTGGTGGTACAATAAATGTTAGTTAGGAGGCTTCTTCGAAGCATTTTTTTTTAAAAGTGATTTTCATTCAGGCAGTTTTTTTTTTAAGCAAACATGCTTTAAAAAACTCCATGAAACGTTGTGTGCACATATCCTAACACTTATGTAGAGTAGATAATACAGGATCCAACATTCACAAAAGGTGATGTCACAGCTCACCTCCTCCCCTACAATGACTGATAACACCTCTATATATAGTAGATAACACAGGATCCACCATTCACAATAGGTGGTGTCACAGCTCACCTCCTCCTCCTGTACAATGCCTGATAACACTTCTATATACAGTAGATAACACATGATCCACCATGAACAATAGGTGACATCACAGCTCACCTCCTCCTCCTCCTGTACAATGCCTGATAACATCTCCATATACAGCAGATAACACAGGATCCACCATTCACAATAGGTGATGTCACAGCTCACCTCCTCCTCCTGTACAATGACTGATAACACCTCTATATACAACAGATAACACAAGATCCACCATTCACAATAGGTGATATCACAGCTCACCTCCTCTTCCTGTACAATGACTGATAACACCTCTATATACAGTAGATAACACAGGATCCACCATTCACAACACTCCTCCATAAAAGTCAATGAGCATCCTACAAGCTCCTACAGACCTGATGTTAAGCATCTCCCTGACTGGTGCCAAAAAAAACCCCAATAAATTAAATCCAAATAATGATGAATATTCTTTTTCTGAACGTTCTTTATTTCCTGATAGTAGATTTTTATTTTTAACTAGAATTATTATTTTCGACCTCTTCCATTAACAAGTCTTTAGGGCATGTAGCAAACACAACGAGGCCACCGCCAAACATCTCCAGGTCTTCTGCAACCACTCTGCCGGTTCTCCGAGAATGGACCCCGAGTGTCAGACAATCCCCAGAGAAATTAAAAACGTTTAGCAGAAGATGCCAAAATGGCAATGAGTATAGTATCTCTATCTCTAAGACTGACCATTACCGTGACAATGTCAGGTGCACCAGCTCGCTCTTCTGGTCACTGCCAGAATTGCAGAACGGTCAGTAAAAAGTGAATCTGATGCTAGATTTTAATTAAAAGTCTACGTTATTATTCTAAGGTCGCGATTTAACCGAATGTCAGGAAACAAACGTGTACAAGTTGTATCAAAAGTATGGGAATGAAAGGGTTATTAAAATTTAAAAAATAAATAAAATACAGTATATACACCAAAAAATAATGGTTCATCGGATTTATTGATAGGGCGGTCTCACTTTATGGTACATTCTCTGGCGCTGTAACGGTTAAAGAATTCCAATTCCTGCATTTTGAAAACATACAGACAAAGGATTCCGTTCCCATGGCAACAAGCGCACATTGTAGCACTGCCTATGTATTTTTTTTTCCCCCCTCCCTCTCGCTATCCCTTACACGCCGATACAAATAACGATAATGCTGTAAAATCCGCGGCTTTGTGTAACCAAACCTCGCTTTAAAAAAAACATGCAACATTTGACGCCCGGCCACCTCCACGTTGCGGCGTTTTTGTGCCAGGGCTGCGAATTAGAGGAGCAGAGACGTTACTGCGCACAAGGAAAATTAAAGCAATACTTCAGCCGATCTGTCAGTAGAACTTGCCAATACTGGCCGTCAACGCCGGCTTGTTACGTCTCAGGTGGTCCCTGCTGCATAACACGGCTGATTAAATCACTCCGGGGCTCTCGAGAAACAAAAGATCATCATTAAGTTATTCTGCAGACATTCATTCCAGAAAATCATGTCCAAAAATGTTATTTAATTAAAAAAAAAAAAAAGAACAGATATTGAAACAGAAAAAAAAAACAAGGCCATGTTCACACACGACGCGTTTTCGACGCAGTTTTTTTTTTTTTTTGCTAAACCATTTTGATCTCAATGAGAAAAAAGTGCAGTATAAAGAATGGTCACGCTGCGTTATTTTATTTTTTAAAAAAAATTTGCTACAAGTCAAAAGAACGTGAAGGAGATTTCAGGCAACGTTCACACATCGCGGTCACGTTACATTTTTTTTTTTTTCCGGCCGACGAGACGATAAACAAATTGGTGCGCTGTGGTTTTTACAAATTGTTGCAAAAATGCTGCCATTTTACTGCAAGGAAACAGTAACTCATCAAAAACACAACATGTGAACAAGCCTAAAGATTTTAAAAAAAAAAAAAATTTCACTTAAAGGCAAAGTATAATCAGAAAATGACTTATTGTTTAAATCAGGTTTTTTGAGTGACACGTATTTTTTTTTTTTTTAGGTAATATTTTATTTTTCATGTCGCAATCTTGGTTAAAAAGAAAAAAATAGCCATTTTGCATTTTTGACAATAGCCACTCGGGCTATTTTAGGCTCATACTTCCTGTC
The DNA here is from genome assembly GCF_039654945.1 of Dendrobates tinctorius. Lineage (NCBI taxonomy): Eukaryota > Metazoa > Chordata > Amphibia > Anura > Dendrobatidae > Dendrobates > Dendrobates tinctorius. Next base: position 9,635,661 of record NW_027361695.1, on the reverse strand, counting down.
TTTTTCGAGGAAGAGTTTGCAGTAGTTTCCTTATCATCAGAGGCAGGATTACAACGATCGATGTTAAACTGTTCATCCGGGACTTTAACATTGATGGCCTCTCCTTAGGATAGGTTATCTATGTCTGATCGGTGGTGATGTGACAACCGGCGACCCTGCCGATCAGCTATTCCCGATGCCAGCTTGATGATGGAGCTTGACAGCACTGCTCCGCCAATGAAATAGTGGACGGGACTATGTACTGCACATCTAGGTGGTGGAAATGCAGTACGCAGCTGCGGATACTATACAGCTCTGCGACTGAGCAGTTCCGGCTGACACCGGAAACAGCTTATCGTCAGGACAGCCGGGTGTCGCACCACCACTGATCAGACATTGATGACCTATGCTAAGGAGAGGCCATCAATGTTAAAGTCCCAGACATCCCTTTTAATAGCCATCATTGTAATCCTGCCTCTGATGATAACGAAACTGCTGCAAACTCTTCCTGAAAAGACAGGAATCATGAGCCGAGTGGTTATTATGAAAGAGGCAAAATTACTAAATTTTGCATTTAAAAATAAAAATTGTTATATGAAAAAAAAAACAGTAATGTCTGGTCTTCTAATTGACAACCCATTTAAAATAAACGATCCACCAATGCAATAGACGAATTCACAGCTGAAACTCCTCCTCCTCCCTCCACAATGACCTTTGCATGTGGATAATTAAAAGTGCACCAATATTGCAGAAAGGAAAAAAAATAAAAGAACTCATCTTAAAAAAAAGAGAAAGCGAAAAATGTATCAGGTGCAACTATGCCATAAAAAAAGCGCAAAAGCACTCTCTTTTCTTCACCTTTCACCTTACAGGATCTGTGTCAATTGGTAGGAAATTATATGAATTTTTCATGTATGGTCACTAACACCATGGCATATTTCCATCTCTAGCCTGCAATGTGTGAACATAGAAAGGGGATGTCGTGCATGGCTGGACCATTTTTCTAATCTCAGGCAATCCCTTTAAAGAGGACCTGTCACTTGCCATAAATATATACAGTACTTTATTTTACCTAGTGTAAATGCCGCTGTTCTCCTGAATCCGGCGATGTTTTTCTTTAGTTTCTGCGTCTCTCCAACCTTGAGATATAACCCTTTCTTCCCTGGGTAGAAAGCTAGTCTTTTAAGCATGGGCGTGATCCTTATCCCTTCTCTGTGGGCGGTTTTCTTGAAATCCACGCCTTGTTGGCTAAAAAGACTTGATTTCTATATATAGAGAGAAGATGAGGCCATATCTCAGGAATGCAGAGGTGTAAAAACAAAAGAAACAACGCCGGATTCAGGAAAACAGTGGCGTTTAACCTCCCCCCCATATTTAGGGCAAATTAAAGGTCCAACTTAAAGGGATTGTGCAGCATTTTTTTTTAAATTGCTACTTTTGTACAAAAACGGCCCCACCACAGTCTTCAGGTTTTGAAGGATATTGGCACAGACAAAAGCTCATCGCTTTCCTAGTACTGCAGCCACTTGTGTTATAGAAATTCTAGCAATATGCCATCAATCCAGAAGTGGCTGTCCATCATAGTAATCCATGGATGAGCTGGGTCTACCAGAGCACCTGGAGTTACCTTCAGCCCTCAAAGTGGAGGTCCCAAGCAGAGGACTTCATTATAAATGGAATTAGACAGAGACGGATGGAAATCAGGAGTGAGGCTTTATATAGCTTTACCTACCGTTACATTTGCTTTTTGGGGCAGGATATCTATTCTAGAGGACTTCTTTATAAAGTTTATATGTCAATAAAAAGGTACATGGACAGGCGTGTTCATTATCAGAGGACCCCTTTATGTGAAACACCCCCTTTCTTATTAGTTCTCCTTCACCAATAGATAATGGCTGATAAATGGGTTTTCTTATTGACCTGAGCAGATAGATACTATACAACAGACATATAAGAAATGAATGCGTTCACCAGAAACCTATAGAAAACGCAACATGATAAATGGAATTAGACAGATGGATGGAAATCAGGAGTGAGGCTTTATATAGTTTTACCTACCAATACATTTGCTTTTTGGGGCAGGATATCTATTCTAGAGAACTACTTTATAAAAGTCTATATGCCAGTAAAAAGGTACATGGACAGGTGTGTTCATTATCAGAGGACCCCTTTATGTGAAACACCCCCTTTCTTCTTAGTTCTTCCTTTCGCACTCCACAGCCAGGAGCTGAGTGAGAAGCAATAAAAAAGAAAAAAAAAAGTGACAGCAATTATTATGATCCCAGATACAAACTACAAATTCAAGTTGTCAAATATAATCACGTTATAAACCCCAAAAGACACTTTAGGAAGTCATTCTCTAAGGCAGAACACTAAGAGAATGGTCTTAGATAGAGAAGGGAGCGCTCATCAAATCCATCATCATACATGACAGTCTGGGTTGATCTCCTCCGGATGTCAGTATTGTAAAAATTCTCTATAGATGTGAAATCATTTCTCCATAACTAGTCCCTATGATTTAGGCTGCGGCTCAAAACTGCGTGCTGCCACCTACTGATAAAGATTTAGTATTGCGAGTCATATCTTAACACTACAAGGGAAAAAAAAAAAATCCTCATTCTGTAGGAACCTTAAATCATACAATTAGGCCACGGTCACACTACTATCAGTATTTGGTCAGTATTTTACATCAGTATTTGTAAGCCAAAACCAGGAGAGGAACAATCAGAGGAAAATATAATAGAAACACGTTACCCACTCCTGGTTTTGGTTTAAAAAAAAAAACAAAAAAAAAAACCCTAATACCCAACACCCCATCCCCCATTTTGGAGCAGAAACTGATCGGATTCTCTCCAAAGTTCCAAACTCTTCAAAAAAAAACTTGGGAGTTTCTGCTCAGTGGCTATGCGCACATTGAGTTTTTCAAGAAATTTTTGGAATGTTTTTAAAGAGTTTTGCATTTTTGAGAAGGAACTGGAAAGTTTCTACAAAGTTTACCAAAACTCCGCAAAAAACTTTGTGTGCACATAGCCAGTTTCTGCTAAAAAAATCTCATGAAAAAGACTCAGTGTGCGTAGAGTCAGAGGGTATCTTTTTTACCCTGTGCTTTTTAGAGCCGTTTTTTTTCCATTCCTGGGAGAAAAGAAAGTGAAGGTCACTTCTTTGAAGCATCTCCTGATGGAAGAATACTCCAAACTCGGCACTGTCCAACCAAAAGGCTCAAAAATCACTCTGTGAATACTATTCCGAAACTTTTGGAGGCCAGTTCAGAAAAATAAAAACTCCTCCAAAAAGTCCAAGAAGAAGGAGCGCTTATTGACAAGATTTCCACCAAAAATGGGTTTTCTTATTGACCTGGCCTCATGAGCGGACACTAGAAAACAGACATATAAGAAATGAAAGCGTTCACCAGAAACCTATACAAACGCAACATGACAGATGGAATTAGACACAGATGGGTGGAAATCAAGAGTGAGGCTTTATATAGCCTTACCTACCAATACATTCGCCTTTTGGGGCAGGATATCTATTCTAAACTTCACGAAGATGACATAGAATTTTAGAAAAAGAGACCGCTTCATAGGATAACACAGTTTGGATGGAGATTACACACAAGATTCCCTGTCAATCACCCAATAACTGGCTGCCCTTCTGTGTTTCAGAATCACAACGACCCCTTCGTCGGGACAAATCGGCCCTGAAACACATTAACCAAATACCAATATCTACGAATTACCAAAAACTCCAGGTAGCACCAGAATCCCTATGTTGATATAGCGCCATGCTCCTTAAGAATGAAGATCTTTCTAAAAAAAACAAACAAACAGTGCCCCCCCTTGTTCATAGACTTTTTCAGGAACTGCAGCTTATACCTATTAAGTGCTACGAGACAGAACCAGGTGGCACACAGACGCCTACGGTCCATGCAACTGAGGGACTATGAGAGGCTTCTTTTGGTTAATGCCTTGCTCAGGGTTGCCCCGGTCAGTAAATGAATGGTCTACACCTCCAATGGGCCTACTGTTTTGTGTATAATGAACTAACCACAGACATACAATATACATGTCTCACAATACTGAGTAACAGGAGTATGGACTTAGAGTGCAGCAAAATCGCAGTACAGGTCCATAGAGGATGTTCTACTGGTCCCCTAGTAAGACTTAGGACACCAAGTCTCACTATCCAGTTGGTGTACGGGTGTCAGACCCTAAATGAGGTCATATTAATAACCTGTACTAAGGATAGGTCAGCAATTTTTTACACACTAAAATATAAAATGGCACAATCAATTCTCAGCAGTACTCAGGTCAAAAGGCCTTAGAAGAAGTCTGACCTCAAAATTGGGATGTGCCAGATGGTGCGCTCAGGTGGCACATAAGGGTCAGGAAGTGTGGCCAGGTGGCACAGATGCCAGATAATATGCTCATGTGGCACACAGGCACCAGACAGTGTTTTCAGGTGGCATGCAGATGCCAAATAATACGCTTAGGTGGCACATAGAGGCCAGGCAGTGCACTCAGGTGACACACAGGAGCCAGACAGTGTACTCGGGTGGCAGGCAGACGCCAGACAGTGCGTTCGTGTGGCAGGCAGACGCCAGACAGTGAGTGTGCTCAGGTAGCAGGCAGATGCCAGATAGTGCGCTCAGGTAGCAGGCAGATGCCAGACAGTGCGCTCAGGTAGCAGGCAGATGCCAGACAATGCGCTCAGGTAGCAGGCAGACGTCAGACAGTGCGCTCAGGTGGCAGGCAGACGCCAGACAGTGCGCTCAGGTGGCAGGCAGACGCCAGTGTGCTTGGGTGGCAGGCAGACACTAGACAGTGCGCTCAGGTGGCAGGCAGATGCCAGTGTGCTCGGGTGGCAGGCAGACACTAGACAGTGCGCTCAGGTGGCAGCCAGATACCAGACAGTGCGCTCAGATGCTACACAGATGCCATGCAGCGTGCTCAGGTGACAAATACACACCAGGCACTGTGGTCAGGTGGCACGCAGACACTTGGCAGCTCCACCAATCAACCTTTACTACGTCCCATAGTAACTGAAAGCACAAAGGGTAAAGAGCTAGAACAATACAGCTCCATACACGGTGTAGTGTCCATCCTTAAGCGCTGCACCTCTGCGTCTATTAAAGTAAATGGGAGCTAAATTGCCATTTCTGAATAGGGGCTTTATAAAGGAGAGCTCCTCTCACACAATGATCATTTTCTTCTAACCTTGGTCGGATGTGTCTGATGATTGATTTGAGACCATAAACAAACCAATGATTTACACTTCTGGATTAGGGGCCCATTCCGGGACCACGACAGAGAAGTAGAATAGTGTAAGCGTCAGGCTCCTGCATGGTTTACTCAAGTACAGGGGTCAGACTATCACCAATCATAAGGCAAGAAAATCCCAGAAAGCTCCTTAAAGGGGTTGTCCATTACTGGACAAACCCTTATTAATGAGCCCAATATATGAAAAAAAAAAATTGATGCTCACCTCCCTCCATAGCTCACATGATGCCCCCCTCCAGATGCTGATAGTCTGACGCCGGGGAGTCCAAATGATTGGCACCGATCTAGGAGGGGAGCGCAATTTTTTAAAATTATTTTTCCCCCTTACTGTGACTTTAATAAGAGTTTTTTCAACAGTGGACAACCCCTTCAACATCATCGAACTGTAGAAATTTATGGAATCTTTGGAAGTTTTTGTAAACATGCTTCAATAAGGGTGCTGAATATATCTGGAAGACAGAATTGATTTCTTATTGATCTACATAGACAGGATGGGGGCTGCTGATTGCAATGCACATAAGACACAAAGCTAATTCTGAAAGTCCTTTGAAGTCAATCCATCACATTGAGCGAGGGGGCATCCGAATGCGCACACAGATCAATAAGGATCACATTCCTCCGCTGCGTATTCTGGTCCCAGTCGCCAAGAAAAAAGTAGAATAAATGAATGAGGGAGATGTCAGACCACAAGGATGCGCCTGACATTACACGTCACCTAGTAGTGACAGTTCCCCCCAGGCGACCGGAATATCACCTGACAACACGCACCCGGCAGTAGCAGGTCACGTTCCCGACCTTCAATATCTGCGCGGTGGGATGAGTGGCAGAGCCATGTAAATTGCTCTCCTTTAATTTAGTTTTATTGATTCCAGTTCACAGGTCTCCTAAGAATTGCCGGATTCCGGCAGCGTACATTGTTCCGTCAGTTACTCTACACGACCAATGTGTGCAAGAGCAAAATGAGAAATCCAGGGAGCGTGTGCAGGAATACTCAGTGATGAAGGCGTGCAACTAGCCAGTGTCTCATGTCCACACGAAATAAAAAAACCGGAGACTACCAATATAACTAACAAAAAATCTGTCCGCCCCACTGGTTGCTCATCTGCTACCAGAGTTCAATATACCATAAACATATCATTCTCGCCCACAAAGCTCTCCATAGTTCTGCACCGCCCTACATCTCATCCCTGTCTATCACCCTACTCATCCTCTCCATTCTGATAATGACCTAAGACTAACATTCTCAATCTGAATCTCACATTCCAGTCTCCAAGACTTCTCACGAGCTGCATCACTTCTGTGGAATGCACTACCCAGGACAATTCGATTAATTCCCAATACTCTTAGGTTTGCGAGTGCCAGAAGTCACGCGGGACGCCCGGGCGCTCCAGTTTGCAGCGCTCCCCGGCCTCAGCACCCTGCAGCCGCGCCAGCCCCCCTGACCACCGCGATTGCGCCGCCGGAGCTGGGAGCCCCCCGGGGGGCATACTCACCGGCGGCGGCTTCTTTATGGAGACGGACCTCCTCCGGATGCCGCTCCCTGCTGCACACGCCACCGCCGTGCCACCCATCCTGGGCCACCGTGGCGTCCTCCAGGAGCTCCGCACCAGGCCGAGGTAGGAGACCGCCTCGCTACCTGCACCGGCCGGCCGGCCTGGGATCCGGTCTTCTGTAGGATCCCGTCCCCTCAGGAACAGGAAACCAACTGATGCGTGGGAGAGGTGCCGCCCTTTTGTATCTGTAGGTTTCCTGTTCCTGAAGGGCGGATCCCCTCTCTCGTGGTGCTGTCATGGGAGTCCGAATAAAAACGCATTTCTTGAGACTGGGCTATCACCTCACTTAACTAACTACCCATGTTTTGCCCTTCCAAAATGTTCTTCCAAATCTGGTCCCTTGTATCATCTGTTCACACACACTCCATGTACTTAATAGCTCTCTGTGTCTGTACCTGTACCCATACTGGCCGGTGACCGGTTCATGGAGCCTTATGTGAATACCCTATTTATTACCGTATATTGATGGCCGGACCTTACAATGGCGCCAAATTAGGTCTTCATTTTGCTCACATTCAGCGCAATAAATATAAAATGCAGAGTGTTGCCAATTGATCTATTTGCAGGTGCACCGGTGTGAACTTCTTGCTGCTGAAATACCTGGTAATTGGATATATAGCCCGTTCTGTTAGTCAGTGATCAGAGTTCCTGTATGCACTGTCTCCTGGCCGGCGACGCACGCACGGAGCGAGAGCTGATGAATTAACAGAGGTGGATGCCTTCAATGTCAGAGTGTGGCGTCACGTTTCTGGTATGGATAGCAGGAAGAGCCAAACTTATTTCCAACGCATTTCGGAAACATCAGTATTGCACTTTTATAGCTTTAACAGCACCTGTGCATACTTAAACTAATAGGATAATTATTGAAATGCGAAGAGTTCAATCCCTTTGGTTTAAGTGTGTCTAATTCAAAGATCCACTGGCTCTCAACCCGTGACATTTACTTAATATAATTGCCACTTCGCCAACTCTCTTTAACCCTTGTGTACCTTTAAAGCAGCCCCATGTTTTTCAGCATAAAGTTTTGATAAAGGGCGGTCATGAAATGTATTTTTAATATTGCGCATATGCTCACTTATTCTACTTGTCATGGGGCGGTGACACCTGTAGTACTGCACGGTATGTAATCTTGGATAATGAACCTTTAATTACCTTTACAAAATTCAGGGGTTTTTTGGGAGCAGTTGGTGACAAACTTTGCATTTGCTGCCTGCCTAGAAGCCAGTGTTGGTTAAGAATGATAAACCATGTGTGTCACAACTCAGTTGTTAGGTATCCTGGGACCAGGAGCTGCTTCCCTGTCCATAACGTTAGGGGCGCCCTAGCTCGCCCTGTTACTCGAATTACTTCTGATGGTGAAGACGACGGGGCCACATACCTTGCCTCAGCTCCTGAATCTTCCCTCACTCAGTCTGTACCCTTCCTCCACTCAGTGATGAAGGGAGTAGTAGAGTATCGTAATACACTAGACTAACAAGGTAATATGGACAGGAATGAAAGAAAATACCAAGCATACAAATATACTCACACAAACAATAAATGTAAACATCGGGGAGTGGAGGTGTCAGGAGCCTGTCAGCGCCGGTGTGCAGCCTCCGCACTGTAGGGGGGTCCGGGGTCAGGTACAGCGGGAAAGTACAGATACACAGGACCTGTGGACGCTCAAGTTTAGCAAGCAGTCACAGAACCTGTGGTCATGTGACTGCAAGGGGGTGGGGCTTAGCATCCTGCTTTCAGAGATGGCAGGACACTATACAGAAATACTCACCGAGTCAGGCAAAACGGAGGTCATACACAGAGATATCAGTAAAGTACCAGGGATGAGACAGAATGGATAGTCAGGGCCAAGCAGAAGTCAAAACCAAACAGACATAGAAGGTACCAAGCAGAATCCAAAGCAATATCCAGAGAACAGACCGAGTCGCACACAGAGAATCAAGCAACCAGAACACAGCAAAAACACACTCAGGGGTCACCACACAATGCCAAGGGCGAAAGTATAACTGACAGGGATTGGAGTATCTCAGGGCAATAAAAAGCTCTGCCTGAACCAAAGAGAGGCCACAATAATTAACCCCAGGTGTGCAGGTCAAAGCCTGCACTGAGCTCAAGATATTAACCCCTGATGTGCAGGTCAAAACCTGCACTGGGATCATGACAGGAGGATGAGGTAAAAAACAAAGTAGGGGAAGAAGGGGATTAGCACACAACCAAAACCTCACAACAATCTCAGATAAATCTACCAAACGCCTTCTCAAACAATAACAACAAACCACCATCTCCTGAACCATGTAGCATGAAGCTATCGCTGGCAATGAGTGCTAGCCAGGGCCCAGAATATATAGGAGAGGGGCGTGGCTAACAGTGAACAGCTGAGAGCCTTAATGCAGGAAAGCATCCATGAGCACTCAATTGAGCAGATTAACCCCTGCACTGCTAAAAGAAACCTGCACTGTGTAATATGAAGATGAAGTGCTTCTAATCAGTGCATGAGAACGAGAAATCAGATGCTGCGGTCTCCTGGCTCCTCTATGTTGTGTCTAATATTAGTGGGACGTTCTTGTACAGTGGGGGGGAACTCAAACTACCAATATTTCTAGCCTTTCTGAACCCTGGGTGTGCTGGTAGATATTCAGTACTCAGGTCTAGTCCCAAATATGAACTCTAACTCACCCTACTGTCGAGCAGAACGTAGTACTATCCCCAATAACACATGCAACAATACCCGTGTCTTCAAGGGGGTACGTGGGCGGTTTGTCCAGCTCCTTACACAATCGTGCAATGTTTCTGATACTTGATTGGACTTCATATAAGAACACTGGGTCATAGCCCTTTTCTTATCTTTAATCTTTGGTTTCAGCCCAGTGGCAGGTGGATTTGCCACACTTGTGAAGTAGACAGCGTATAGAACCACTGTGGATATCGAAAATATTATTGCAGATACTTTATTAATCTGAATCATATTACAACAGATGTTAAAATCTCTAGCATTTATTATTGCCCCCCGTCCCCCCATAAATACACCGATCTGACCAGGAGTGGGGGAGGGGAAATGACGACTGCTGAAAGCATAATTATAAAATCAGAAAGGTGGTGGTCATGTTTTAAGACCAGTTAACCAGCAGATTAACAAAAACACCACATTGAAATCATTAGATTACTGCCCCCGACGGTGAAGAGGGGACTGAAAACGTTGGAGATTTTTCATTTCTGTCTCTCGAAGGAGCATAATAAACCAATCGAATATATTCATGTCAAACAACCCAATTGATGCAAGAGAAATATGGCCGAGTAACCAAGATACTATTATTTCAAAGAGCCGCGGATTTATTGAAGCCCCAGCCGCTCTGCATGGTCGCGTTTGTTCTACGGGAGAGTTTAAGACTTTCTGCTTCTCTCGGTAATTAAGAGCGGCCACCTCTGATGAACACTGCCCATGAGGTCTGCAGAATGTCATCTCCGGATAATTTTTATGTTGATTGTAATCATCACAGGGAACGCTATAAATTCCTTCTCTCACAAGATCCCCCACGTTGTCATCTACTGCCGCTGCCCTGCGGGGAGAGGACAGGAAGCGGCTGACGTCTCTTCGCTTGTATCGTGCTGGTAGATGAAGCGCCATCGCAGTAGGATCTAACTCATCTCAGATGCTGAATCACCTGCTAAAACAACACAGATTCGACCGCGGTACAAGAGAGACTAATTACAGAATGCAGATTAGGAGTCTCGATTCAGCCCGCAGTTCTGGGGTAATAGGCGCCTAATAGGTTTGTCACCAAATTATAGGCCTGCATAACCACCCGAGGCACAACATAAATTTGCCTGATTTGCTTATGTGTTCAGCCGAATTTGCAAAATATGTGGGTGTAAAGTGAGGTCTCTTTGCAATCATTGATTTTTTTGGCAGCAGCAGTAGTCAAAATGCCGACATCAAATGCTATCCCGGGCATCAAGTTCCTGAAGTACTGGAAGAACATAGCATAAAGCTTGGAGCAGCTTGGTGTAGGGAGGTGATCTCCAACCGGTGGCTCTCCAGGTGTTGCAAAACTGTAGGTTTTCAAGGCAACTGCTGCAACACCAGTTTGTCCATGTAACGCTGGTGGGTGTAGACCCACTGCGCCACGGGCCAGGCTTACCGTGGAAGGGAGTGACTAGGCGACTATCTGGTTCTCGCAAGAGCCTCTGATGGTGACGATAGGTTTGGCGGCAGCCAGGTACCACTCCAGGGCAGTCCCCGGGAATGTAGTAGCTGACCAGAAGGTCAGAGGCACGGGTAAAGACAAAATGTGGTCAGACATTCAGAGATCGGGGCAGGTAACACAGGATCAGTAGGAATAGCTAAAGTCAAGAGTGGAGTGGTCAGGCAGGATGGGAGAACGAGCCGGGTTGGTAACGTGAAGTGGAATACAGAAGAAAGCATTCACATGAAGAAACGGGGCAGGAACCAACATTCGGGCGGGAGTGGAAGGCGGAACTGCCTAATATAGGCCCTGCTCGCACAGATAGGCTGGGGAACCTAATCTCTGCAAGACCTAGCAGGGCTAAATTCCTGCAGTGACCAGCCACACACCCCTAAGGCTAAACGAATGCATCAAGAAAATGCAGCAGTGTAGACAGATTAGTGGAACGGCCTGACATGAGAAATTGAGAAAAACACATGGTGAGAAGGGCGCTGCGGAGATGTGCGACTTGCCTACGTGACAGTCCATACAATAAAATTGGTGGACATTTAAAAGAGGACCTGTCACTATGCCAAAAGTGACCAGCTTTTGTTCTTATCTTATTCCTTTTGTTCCCCTGAGTTTTTCGTTCTTTCTCCTTTTATAATTCGCCATACGGTTCCCGAGATACGGCCCTTTTTATTTTGCACCCATTATTATAGTCGTTACAAAAGGGGTGTGGCTCAGAGGGTGATTATGCAGAGTAGGGTGAAGACACACCCACAGAGTATCCTGTGAGCCACGCCCCCATTGTGAAGACCATAAAAATCAGTGCTAAATAAAAACTGCTCATATCTCTGGAACCATATGGCGGATTTAAAATAAAGAAAAAATGGAATACTGAGGGGAACAGTGGGAATAAACTAAGACTAAAAACTAATCACTTTTGACGCAGTAAGAAGATCGCCTTAAAGGGTTTTTCCAGGCTTATAATATTGATGTCTTATCCACAGGATCAGATATCTATTGGACCTATTCACCCAGCGTTCCCACCGATCAGCTGTTTTTAGTACAGCTTTGCTCACTCAGTGAACGGAGCTGTGTTGATCACAGAATACAGAACAAGAAACAGTTGTGCGGATATGCCTGAAGTTGGACTCCCACAGATCTGATATTGATAACCTATCCAAAGGAAAGGACACCATTACCCTTTGTAACAAAGTGACATAAGGAGGGGCCCGACAATCACTGGTGGGGGGACACTGTGTTATCACACCTCCCAATAGTAAATTTTTCATATGATTGTAGTAACTTGAAACAGGTGGTCTTTGTTCAAATTTACAAAAAAAAAAAAAAAATGTGCCCTATGATTTGGGATCCACATAAATTAGTGAATTTGGGGGCTCCCCATGATAGAACTCAGACTTGCCTGAGATTTAGCACCTAAACACTGAGTAGGTATAAACAAATTTGTCTGGAATACCCCTTTAATCCACGATGGATATCTTCTTGAATTTCCGTGTAGAAAAGCTCTTTCTCCAAAGCTCTGTGTTGTGCGCCATAGCTCAGGTCTACGCACAATGCATTATTAAACCATCATTACATCTCAGTATTTATTACCCTAACCTGTGGGCATTATTAGGGAATGCCAATCACACGGCAATAAATCCTCTCAGTTGAGAAATAGATCCACAATGTTACCTTCGCTGCATCACCAAATTAATCCATAGATCAGGAAGGACACAAAAAGGTGAAGCCCCTCTCAGGAGACCACTGTGGTACCCAAAGTAATGACTAAGGATGGATTCTAGACCGGTCTCACATTTTGACGATTTCCTTAAAGGGGACCAGTCACCTCTCCGTTACAAGGACACAGACTCAGGCTCCATTCACACTACTCCTTGGGCAGGACGGACACTGACACGAAGTTACAGACAGGGCTGGATTCAGAGACTGGTATAACAGTCCGGACCACACGGAATATTGGGATAGGTACACGTTCAGACACAGGACTCGGGATCTGGTTCAGGTTCCGGTGGAGCGGCTTTGCAGATCAGGAACCGTCGGAGCAGCTTCAGAGTTCAGGGACCGCTGGAACGGCTTCAGAGTTCAGGGCCTCGCCGCACATGGACCAGGGGTTCGGGTTTAGGACCTACCTGCTCAAGGACCGAGGATTCGGGTTTAGGGCCTGACCGCACATGGACCAGGGGTTCGGGTTTAGGGCCTACCTGCTCAAGGACCGAGGATTCGGGTTTAGGGCTTGGCCGCACAAGGACCAAGGGTTCGGGTTTAGGGCCTGACCGCACATGGACCAGGGGTTCGGGTTTAGGGTCTGGCCGCTCAAGGACCAGGGGTTCGGATTTACAGTAGGGCCTGGCTGCTCAAGGACCAGGGTGTTGGCTTCAGGGCCTGGCCGCAAAAGGACCAGGGGTTCAGGAACTGACTACACAAGAACAGTAAAGGACCTGGCAACATACAGTTGCACACACTACAAAAACTGGGGAGGGTGCAATTTATACAAGATGCCTTCAAGCTATTAGCTGGGGGCATCTTTGTTGACGTGCATGCTTCCCTTTTAAGAACGGGGCGCTGCCGGGAAGTGCGGCATGCGAGCGCAGGAGATGGGGAGGTGACCGCACGGATGGGAGTATGTCGGCGTTCCTACATGGAAGGCGAAGCGTTACAGATAGACTGTGTAGGGATACACCCCATTGACAAGATGGATTATACCGCCCAGTTGTCAACTTATTTATATATTTTCAAATGGAATAACAAAAGTTGACAACTAGGTGTAACCATTCATTTAGTCAAGGGGGTGTATCCCTACACAGTCTAACACGCAGGTGCAACGTAGGGTTCTAAAAAATAGCTATGTCAGGCGTAATGACACGTCCTATTTAAAGGGAACCTGACAAGCTCGGCTGGATTTTTTGCAACTTGCTTTTCATGGTCACGACAGTGTGGGTGTCACAATCTGACCCCATTCACTTCTATAGTGCCGCAATAGAGCAGTGGCACAGAGCAATTTATCATTGGCTAAAGTGTGCCCAAAACAATGCCCACCTAGTGACCATGTAACCGTGCCAATCACCTCGGCTCTGGTGGAAAGTTGCCGTCAGTGGTCAATAAATATTACACTCTGGGATAACGGTACCATCTTACCACCCTCTTACCTTACCCCAAATTGAAACCCTAGGTTCTAGAATATAGTATTTCAATAAAGCCAAACAAATAACATCAAGGTTGAAGACACGTACAAAGTAACGCAATAGGGAAAATTGGAGTCAAATTTGCCGTCATCCTTCAGGTTTAAATCATTTTTTTCCTAATAAAAGTTGAACATCGTTTTCTACTTACAGACAAGAGAAATTCACACTTGGAGAAAACTGTAATTTTCTTACCTGCAATATAATAAAAGAAGACAGTTAGTTGAATGCAAGACAAGTCGGATCCTTTCCATGGAGCGTTACTTTACGTAATTTACTGGACCAGTAAAGTGAGTACAGAAGAAAAGATGGAGTCATCTCCATGCAGATGCACAAATATAGGGGGTGGTCACCATGACATATCATTTATCTACAGGATAAGTGATCGATTACTAGGGGACCAACTGCTGGAAACCCCATTATTACCCCCAAAAATTATTCTGGAGTCTTCATTTTGAATGACGTGATGGAGACGCGTGCGCAGTACTGATCTATCCACTGTCTATGGGACTGATAGAAATATCCAACAGCTGTACTTTGTTATCAGACTCCTAGACAATGAAGGAACTGGTGATACACGTTTCGCCAGCATTTCATTTGAAATGGAGACTCCAGAACCACATTTTTAGAAAGTCACCATGACGCATGCGCAGCACCAAACAATTCACTGTCTATTGGACTGACATAGATAGCCAAGCGCTGCACTCTGTCATTTTTGTCAGTCCCGTAGTCAGGGATTAGCATGGTGGTGCAAATACGTGACTATTTCTCCATTCAAGAGACTTAACAGTCTCAATGGTTGGACCTACGTTGATCGGGCACTTATCACATATCCGAAGGTTGGCCAACTCTATTAATGGCTGTAAAGTCTTAAAACTACCAACAAGATCTGATAAGAGGGTTTTACCGATAACTGAATGAAGACCACCAGATAATATATTAATCATATGTAGCAGAAGCCAAAAAAGTGTATTTTTGCCCTTAGCCTCCCCATACAGATATGGCTAATGACAGCCAAGCACCAAATCAGCCATCGGCTGTCTTTCCTGACTCTTACACACATACATGACTTTTATAACATTCCTTTTTTTTTCTAAGAGGAGAGTGAAGAAAGTGGTTGCCAGAGCGGTGTTATCTCCTGAATAACAAAAGGGTCGAGCTTTAAAATTCAAACTGTCCAAAAATTATCCCCCTTAAACTCCTCTGACAGGAGAGTGTTGGGAGGTCCCCATACACATTAGTCTGTCTAATGATCCTGCCGATATTCGAGGGTTCGTCTGACTTTAGTTTACAGCAGGAATATAAAACTCAAATACACAGAAGGCCAAAATTAAAAGCTTGAACAAAGACACCGGCCAACCTTCATATTTATTAAAAAAAATGTCTACAATTGAGGAAGTTTTTCTTTATCAAATATAACGATGAACTTTTTCATATGGAAGCAAACTCAAAGGGGTTGCCCCACAAACAAAGTACATTTTAATGAATAGATCTTAGAATAAAATATTGGAATAATATATTATGTAAGAGCAGTACAAAGCCTATGGCCCAGTGGCCTAATTTTAAATATCTAATAACAAATGATAAAAAAACTTGAATACAGATAATAAAGAATGATGCAAACAAAACTTTCCCCAAACACAATATGATCCCCCACACGCACGGTATGATGATCCTACTGTAACCCCCTTCCTCAACCCCCCCGACAAAGAATCACAGTATGAATCTCCAACTGTAATCCCCAGACAGCTCTCCATACAGTATAATGGCCACAAAAAAAGCTTAATACGGTATAATGGTCCCACATAATCAGCCATACGGACGGTGTAACAGGGCCCTGCATTGACTTTGATACAGTATTATGGCCCCACATAGTGCTTCATTCAGTATAATAGCCCCACATAGTGCTTCATTCAGTATAAGAGCCCGACACAGTGCTCCATACAGTATAATGGTCCCACATAGTGCTTCATTCAGTATAATAGCCCCACATAGCGCTCCCTACAGTATAATGGCTAAACACAGTGCTCCATACAGTATAATGGTCCCACATAGTGCTCCATACAGTATAATGGCTAAACACAGTGCTCCATACAGTATAATGGCCTCAAATAGTGCTCCATACAATGTATTGGCCTCACATAGTGCTCCATACAGTATAATGGCCTCACATAGTGCTCCATACAATGTATTGGCCTCACATAGTGCTCCATACAGTATAATGGACACAACAAGTGCTCCATACAGTATAATGGCCTCACATAGTGCTCCATACAATGTATTGGCCTCACATAGTGCTCCATACAGTATAATGGCCTCAAATAGTGCTCCATACAATGTATTGGCCTCACACAGTGCTCCATACAGTATAATGGCCTCACATAGTGCTCCATACAATGTATTGGCCTCACATAGTGCTCCATACAGTATAATGGCCTCACATAGTGCTCCATACAATGTATTGGCCTCACATAGTGCTCCATACAGTATAAGGGCCTCACATAGTGTTCCATTCAGCGTAATGAGCCCCATATAGTTCTCAGGTCTCTTCATGGTGTCTTCAGATGTACAAAGGATCTTGGTACAGTGGGCGTGTTGTAATTACATCATCGTGCCGATATACTGTAGTTGAAAGTGTGATGCCGGGTAAAAGTAGGATATTAGGAGGAAGACCTGCCCGGCATTGCGGGCCAAATATATTAGGTGGACCTGCCCGGCATTGCTGGCCAAACGTACTCGCCCTCTGTCCGGTTTTGGCCCGCAGGCCAGAGTTTGACATATGTGGTTTATTGGATTGCTTAGTCCATCCAGCTGAGAAAACAGTTACATTATGGTTGGCCAAACCTGCCATCTTTGGAAGGATCATTCGGTGTCTGGGTTCTTCCACGATATTGGTGGACGCAATTCAATCAGTTGAATTTTAACCCAGTATACTTTTAATCACCAGCTAGAAAAGTTGCCGGCAGAGGTGTTGGGCAGCGTCTTTCTCCGCCCTAACGATAGAGAATACATGTGTCGGGGAGTCAAGAGAGACATTTCTTGGCCAGATGATTGGCTCCAAAGTCAAGAGTCGAAGGGGATCGTCTTCTGCTGGACCTCCGGAGCTCATTATTTCGTCCAATTATCACGTCTGCTTCCAATTGGACCAGCTACACGTAACCCAACGTGGAGCATTACCTGGTCCCATCCAACGGTGCCGCCATCACACACACGGCCAACTCTCGCTAGAGACTCCGCAGTCTTTGAAATACAATCCGTACAGACAGACAGATATAATGAGAGATGATCCTGGTGGAGATGGTGGTTTCGGAGTTCTTTCTAGTCTGCTATTGTCATAATCAGCATGCTCGTTAGACAAGCCTTTATTGTTCTCCCCGAGGCATTCTTCTCTCTGTACGTGAACTCCGAGTTTCTCATAGTGGGTGGCATCTTTTATTAGTTTCAGATCCCTTTGTTATATGGCGAGACTCTGAACAGAACAGTAGTTAAAGAATTCTGTGATTTATCCACCCTCACCGACCCAACTGTATAATAATATTTAATAACCCACCGAAAAAAAAAAACCTTCTTCTATAAATCTTCTTTTCTGTAGTGTAACACAATATGCCTTGGGAAGAAAAGAAAAAAGTCGACTCCTCCATCTTTTATTTATACGTGACATTTCAAGCGGTGGAAGGCTGCCGAGCATTCACAACATGGAGAAAAATGTTTTGTTTTTCAGCTGGAAGCGAATTTTTCTAAATCCTTCCGGGCATAATAAGATAAATGGAATATATTCTTATTATATAGGAAATCCCCTTAGACTGTGGGGGTCTTCATCCCCTGGCCCTTAGAATACTTAGTCTTCAGCCATTAGGGCATACTGGATGTCGATCAAGGCCTGCTGGGAGTTTTACAACAGCTGGAAAACCACTAGGCTAATGTATAATCTATGCAAAAAAAAAAAAAAGATTAATTTAAAGATGACTTGTTACTTACAATAAATATGTAATTTATCCAGTCCAAATGCCGATGTTCTCCCGAATCCGGCGATGTTTTTCTTTTGTTCCTGTTCCTTTCCATTCCTGAGATATGGCCTCCTCTATGCAATCTAGGCTTTTTAGTCAACTGGGCATGGTCCTCAAGAAGGCGACCATAAAAGGAGTAGAGGGCAATGCCCAGTTGGCTAAAACAGTAGAATTACATGCATAGAAGAAATGGTCGTATCTCAGGAATGGAGAGGCGCAGAAAAAAAAAGAAAAACTACGCCGGATTCAGGAGAACAGCGGTATTTACACCAGGTAAAAAATTATAGATTTATGGCAAGTGACAGGTCTCTTTGAAGAGGAGCAATACAAGACACAAGATAATGGTGAGTCTCCCCACTCTTGTAGATAGCAGGAATATAATAATACTAGCCAATTTTCTGGAAAACCTGTCTGCAAGAATAGGGCACGTGGTACATCGTAAGTGTCACGCTGCTGCTATGCAAGTAGATGCAAGCTCCACTAGATGGCAGCAGAGTGGAGGGAGGACTGCACACAGCAAGAGCAGACCTGCAGTGCAGCAGCGAGGCTACCACCAGGTGGCAGCAGAATAGTCAAACAAGCCGAGTCGATATTAGTCTGTAGCGCAGTACCAAAGGAATAAACAAACACAGAGTCAGAAGTAAGCCACATGGGTCAGTACCGGTCAGGAGCAGATATGCTAAAGACGAGAGACAAACAGCAGGTCAGGGTCCAAGGAGAGTCAGATACCAGGGAGTCCTAAACATGAAAGGAAAACACTGAGTCGGGACGGGGAGTGGGGAACAAACAGACACGGGCAAAGTCAGCAGCAGCAGGAGGACAAATCAGGGTACTACCAGGGTCAGATACTCACGCCGTAGGCAGAAAATATAACTGACAAGGCCCGCAGGATGCAGCAGGAAGAAATAGCCGGCCTGAATCCAAAACGAGGCCAGGCAAAGTTAACTCTTGACATGATCAACCCGGGAAAAGGGCAGACAGGACTCTGGATCATGACAGTAAGGATATTTTTCTACATAGCCATGCCCCCTAACTGGACCAAGCCCAAGGGGCATACACAGGCAGAAGAAGGTGCCTGTGCAAGATCACCACCATGTCTACCCAAAAAAACCCAGAAAGCTTTCTGGGTGGTTTTGGGTAGACGTGGTGGTGCCGCCTCAAAAATGTCTGAACTCTTCCCAATGGGAAATTCCTGGAAAAAAAAAAAAGACGAGATGGCTCTAAACTAAAGGAGAATTGTTAATGGTTCAGATAGAAAGGAGTTTAAGTAAAGGCAAAATTAAAAATGTATACAAATGCATCTATTGTGAACTTATGGGAAGTTATTATCAAACTAAATATATACGATATCAAAATAAAAAGTTAGGGAGAGAAAAAAAGCAGCATCAGGCTTACAAGAGCTTCTTCTCTAGTGCCCTTCCGGTCAGTACGGAAATAAAAATCACATAAAATAGGTGGAAGTTATTTGCAGAAAAATAAATAAATAAATATATAAGCTGAAGAGCCCGGCGCTGCCCGGGCATAGTAACTAACTGTGGTTAGTTATAACAAATTATAATTATCCTCCATCCCATAGTCCCGTGCCCATATACCCATCATACATATCCACGATCCCATAGGCCCATGCCCATATACCCATCACACATCCACCATCCCATAGGCCCGTGCCCATATGCCCATCATACATATCCACCATCCCATAGGCCCTTGCCCATATACCCATCATACTTATCCTCCATCCCATAGGCCCTTGCCCATATACCCATCATACATCCTCCATCCCATATTCCCGTGCCCATATACCCGTCATACATATCCACCATCCCATAGGCCCGTGCCCATATACCCATCATACATATCCACCATCCCATAGGCCCGTGCCCATATACCCATCACACATCCTCCATCCCATATTCCCGTGCCCATATACCCATCATACTTATCCTCCATCCCATAGGCCCTTGCCCATATACCCATCACACATCCTCCATCCCATATTCCCGTGCCCATATACCCGTCATACATATCCACCATCCCATAGGCCCTTGCCCATATACCCATCACACATCCTTCATCCCATAGTCCCGTGCCCATATACCCATCATACATATCCCCCATCCCATAGTCCCGTGCCCATATTCATATCTGCCATCCCATAGTCCCGTGCCCATATACCCATCATACATATCCTCCATCCCATAGTCCCATCATACATATTCTTCATCCCATAGTCCCATGCCCATATACCCATCATACATATTCTCCATCCCATAGTCCCATGCCCATATACCCATCATACATATTCGCCATGCCATAGTCGAGTGCCCATATACCCATCACACATCCTCCATCCCATAGTCCCGTGCCAATATTCATATCCGCCATCCCATAGTCCCGTGCCCATATACCAGTCATACATATCCACCATCCCATAGGCCCGTGCCCATATACCCATCATACATATCCTCCATCCCATAGTCCCATGCCCATATACCCATCATACATATCCTCCATCCCATAGTCCCGTGCCCATATACCCATCATACATATCCTCCATCACATAGTCCCATGCCCATATACCCATCATACATATTCTCCATCCCATAGTCCCATGCCCATATACCCATCATACATATTCGCCATGCCATAGTCGAGTGCCCATATACCCATCACACATCCTCCATCCCATAGTCCCGTGCCCATATTCAAATCCGCCATCCCATAGTCCTGTGCCCATATACCCATCATACATATCCACCAACCCATAGTCCCGTGCCCATATACCCATCACACATCCTCCATCCCATAGTCCCGTGCCCATATACCCATCATACATATCCTTCATCTCATAGTCCCGTGCCCATATACCCATCACACATCCTCCATCCCATAATCAACCATTATGACATCACAATGAGGGGCGGGGCTTGATACGCACACACTTTTCCCCCAGTATGTAGATAGGAGCAAAATTGTTTGGTAAATTGGAACGCGCGGGGTTAAAATTTCGCCTCACAACATAGCTTAGGACGCTCTCGGGGTCCAGTCGTGTGACTGTGCCAAATTTTGTGGCTGTAGCTGCGACGGTGCGGAAGCCTATCCCGGACATACACACACGCACACACACACACACACACACACACACACACACACTGAGCTTTATATATTAGAGATATATATATATATATTTATTATTATTATTATTTATGTTAGAAATATCCCCCAGAAATCCAATGAAAGAAGGGTTACTTATTGAAGGGAAATCATTGTCACACAATATTTATCAGGCAGGCGACGTGTAAAGCTAAACACAAATTAGAAGTAATAAAAGTCTGCACATTTGTATCACAAATCCTGATTCCAATCTGCCATTTATTCCCCGGAGTAATCCATGTCAGGCACATGAGCTCGGCGCACACACGTACAGTCCTGCTGAAATATGTATAAAGTCTCCAGCTGGCTAATAAAAGGCCGGCAAATATCAACAAAATATATCAAGACCTAAAGCCAACCGCACAATAGAATGTGGCATTTTTACTGCATTATATTAAAGGGAGTCTCCGCTAATTAGCCAGGCAGAAGACAACGTTCGGGGCTTATTTTTGGCGCACTAGGAGCCCATTAAAATGACTGACAGGGACTCAGCGGTGATATAATTACATGAAATGAGGCTTCGAAATGACCATGTGCTGCCCATTTATCGCCTCCGAGGGGTAGTCACCGGCGCGTCACGGGTTCTAAACCAAACCCTGAAACATTTCCAAGAGTGACGCCCCAAGTCACAAACACTTCCCAATTAACTCTGGAAATTACCCAGGAAATTGTAACTTATAGATGTCGCGATTTGGACACCGTCTCTAAAGGGTTTTGCCATCTGCGTCGTCGAAGAGGAAAATATTTCTTTGCCCACTTATGAGCCACTTCTCTTATGAGCCACTTCTCTCCACTCCTGCCTCCTTAACTGAACACTCCAAAATCTCTCTGTAAAATCAATAGGAACTGCCAGCTTATTAAGGAATCAAGATTATTGCTTTCTACAGACGTCTATGAGTGGGAAGGTAGAGGAGGATTAAGTGAATGGATTTACAGCTACACTGCTCAGTACTGCTGTATTATCTTCTCTATTAGTGTTGATCGAGCAGAGAAATGCTGGGTATTCGAATCAGGCACGTCAGACACTCCAAATGGAAGTGAATGGTCAACTCGAGCATTTTTCCATGGAAAAATATTCTCTCTCTCTCTCTTCGCCCGGCTCGGAAAATTCACTTACAAAGATGCAAGCATCACGCAATATTCGGCACCGCTCGCTACTTAATCTCTAGGTCTCTGCTTCTGAATATGTGCCACGTAGAGACAGTAAAGCAGGAATTTATCATGTCTGTGCATGGGAGACATCATAGCGGCCAGTCTCTATCCAGTAGCTCAGAGACAACTGAAAATCAGAGATAAAGCCTATGTAGGTTCCTCTCACTAAAGCCTGGAGCCGTATACACTAAACAAGGATACTTCTTATCAAGATAGTACAATAAAATGTTTGAAAAGATGAACATATATTAATTCAAATTGACTCTTTCACCAGGTTTTTGCCACTTAATCTAAGAGCACCGTAATGTAGAGATTGAAATCCTAATTCCAGTGATGTGTCACTTACTGGGCTTGTCAGTTTTATCACCAGGAAATTATAACTAGAGGACTAGTAAACCTGCTGCCATGTAGTCCAACCCTGCCCCCCACTACTGATTGGCAGCTTTTTGCATATTCATAGTGTACACAGAAAGCGGCCAATCAGTGATGTGGGCGGGGATATACAGAGCTCAGCATTTAGAGAACTGCTAAATCTGCAGCAGAGAAAACTGATTTTTATAAAAAAAAAAAATAACACGCAGCCCAGTAAGTGACACATCAATGAAATCAGGGTCTCTGCCCCTACAGTATGCTGCACTCAGATAGGGTAGTAAACACCTAGTAACATAATTGCCAACTTTCTCAGAATGTGCAGGGTGCTCCTGGGAAAAAAAAAAGTAGAGCTCAGATTTCTGGAATTAACAAATCTCCTGCAACGCACCTTCCCACATTCAGAGGGTGTGAATGGGGTGTGACCTGTTAAGGTTGTGGTTATGCAATTATTTTCCGCTTCCCAAAAATAAAAGTTGGCAAGAATGTTCTTCCTTCTCAGAAATCTCTAATCAGTCTATGGTCGGGAATGCATCACCAAAAGCAGAGAACTTTGCTTATCAGCACTTTCTACAACAAGTGGCTGAGCCTCGACCCTCAAACTAAACCCCACCTTCTGCTCTTTTTTTGCCTAGCCAGAGGAAATTATCTCTAGATTTTTTTTCAAATATCTTTGAAATCTGGAGGGTTTTTTTTTTTAAAGATCTTAAAGTCCGATGATGTTTGGAAACTGCCACTACGGGAAGGGTCAGATCTTTTATGTTCTGTTCATGGATGGATCTGGTGCGAATGGAAAGTGATGTGTATACCTGAGCCCAGACAGAAGCAGACCCCTGTGCAAGAAGATTATATAGGGCCTTTATAATTCAATTATCTCATAATAATACACCTGCTTAAGAACTGAGTATTAGTGGGTCTCTTGGGACCCTGTGCAGCTGCACCAATGGTACGTCCACCTCTGTGTGGACCTCATAAATAACCTCTTAAAACTGGAAAAGTTATTTAAAAGAAATAGCATTCCCCTGTCTCCTGAACATTTTTATAGTAAGTGTTTATCTCACCCGCCACACTGCTGTATTCACAGCTACACTACTTAGTACTGCTGCTGCTTTTGTTCATGGAGAGAGATAAGAGGGCTGGGTCCTTTGCGTCTGTTTTCTGTGCATGTGAAACATCATGGCAGCTAGTCTCTACCCAGAGACATCTGAAACTTAGAGATAGAGCCTGCAGAGGGGAGAGGGGGGGGGAACTGTTGAAAAATACTTGATGATACCTGAAAGAAGGATGGTTCCAGGTGAAACATGCCATGGTTTTAATAAGCTGTAATCATTTTTGTTCAATACTGGTGAATATTTGGATCTTTAATATTTGGGAGCGCCCAGTACCTGTATTTCATATGAAGTGCTATAGCATATTGACACCAGGCTGTGCCTTTGATCATCTAACCATCCCCTAGTGTGCTGGCTGCCAAATTATACCCAATCAGCTCCCACAATCCCTCTCTCCTGACCCTGTAGTGTGGTCTATATATGTAGTAGTTCCTAAGGGGAAGCACGCAGTGTGGGGTGCAGCACGCAAGCATCCCATAAGCAAAGCATCACAGAAGCTAAGCATCAGGAAAATGGCAGTTATACATGGCAGTTAGTCAGGGCAGGAGTCAGGTAACCCACACTTTGCTCTCCCCTTTAACCATGTGCTTTATTTTTATCCTCCTGTGTTCCCTTGCCATCCACATTCACCACATTCACCACCCTATCCCCCTTCATCACGACTCATACACATCAGCCCCTCTATACTTCCCTTTCCCATGTACAGCTCCCATGCACTCCTCACCTTCCTGAGAAACCTCAGCCCATCTTGCCCAAACACATTGCAGAAAAAAACTACTTACAATTCCAACAACTATTTGCTCTTTATCTTCCTACTCCTACTGATTTCAGGGGACATCTCCCCCAACCCTGGTCCACCATCCTCCAACCTCAACCCCTACCCTACCTCATATCGAAACCATAATAATCTTATTAATATTACTTGCACTCCCTCATCTCCATCTTTTAATTGTGCCCTCTGGAATCCACGGTCAGCTTGTAACAAGCTTCATTTCCTACACAACTACTTTCTGAACAACTCTCTTCATCTGTTGGCCCTCACTGAAACCTGGATTCAGGATTCTGACACGTCTTTCCTGCTGCCATTTCCTATGGTGGCTTACAATTTTCTCACTCCCCGAGACCCACAAACAGACATGGTGGTGGAGTCGGCATACTCCTGTCCCCACAATGCACTTTCCAGGTCATCCCCCCAGTTCCATCACTCTTATTCCCTTCTTTTGAGGTCCACACCACCAGGCTCTTCCGTCCCCTCCCCCTCAGGGTAGCAGTCATATTCCGGCCCCCAAGCTCACCCTCCCACTTCCTTGACCACTTTTCTGCCTGGTTGCCGCAGTTCATGTTCTCAGAACTTCCAACCCTGATCCTGGGAGACTTCAACATCCCCATTAACAGCCCTACTTCCACATCTGCATCCCAGCTTCTATCACTAACCACCTCTCGAGGCCTTTCGCAGCTTTCAACCTCTGAGACACACAAGGATGGTAACACCCTTGATTTGGTCTTCTGCCGGCTCTGTTCAATCTCCCACCTAAATAACTCACCGCTTCCACTCTCTGACCACAACATTCTCTCCTTCATGCTCACAAATCCTCACCCACCCCAACTCACTCCTACCTACCACATATTCAGAAATCTACAATCCATTAACCCTCAGACACTTTCAGATTCCCTACACTCATCACTATCCCCAAATCTCCTCTTTTTCCTGTCCTAATCTGGCTGTTCATCAATACAATGACACTCTTAGAAGCATCCTTGACCAAGTAGCTCCCCTCACCCTCAGAACCTCCAAACACAGAGTAAAACAGCCCTGGCTCACATCGCAAACTCAACTTCTCCAGCGATGCTCTAGGAGTGCTGAACGCCTATGGAGAAAAACCCGCACACCAGAAGACTTCATCCACTTCAAATTTATGTTAAGAACCTATAAGGCTGCCCTTCACCTCGCCAAACAGACCTACTTCACCACCCTGGTCTCCTCACTAGCCAACAACCCCAAGAAACTTTTTAACACTTTTCACTCCCTCCTCAGGTCAAAAGCCCAAGACCCAATCACAGACATTTGTGCTGATGACCTGGCCTCCCACTTTACATAAAAAATAGATAATATCCGTCAGGAAATCTGCTCCCAACCACCAAGTGCTGTGACTCCCATCCCATTGCATGTCCCCTGGCTCACTTTCCACATTTGATCCCATCACAGAAAAAGAAGTCTCCAGACTCCTCTCTTCTTCTCGTCCCGACTACATGCACTACCGACTCCATTCCCTCACATCTCC
This sequence comes from Dendrobates tinctorius, assembly GCF_039654945.1. Classification (NCBI taxonomy): domain Eukaryota; kingdom Metazoa; phylum Chordata; class Amphibia; order Anura; family Dendrobatidae; genus Dendrobates; species Dendrobates tinctorius. The sequence goes on along the minus strand of NW_027361695.1, from coordinate 9,609,415 downwards.
TCCAGTCTCTCTCTCCAGTCGTCACAACCCGCCTAACTACAATCTTTAATCCCTCCCTCTCCTCGGACATTTTGCCATCGTCCTTCAAACACGCCATTGTTACTCCATTAGTAAAGAAACCCGCTCTCGACCCATCTTGCACAAACAACTACAGACCAGTCTCCAATCTCCCTTTCATCTCTAAACTTTTGGTACACCTAGTTTACTCCCGCCTTACCCGTTACCACTCCACTCACTCCCTTCTAGACCCTTCACAGTCCGGCTTCCGCCCCCTACATTCGAGTGAAACTGCACTCAAAGTGACCAATGACCTTCTGACAGCAAAACGTAATGGTCACCACTCTCTGCTCATTCTTCTTGACCTATCTGCAGCTTTCGATACTGTTGACCACCATCTCCTACTCTCTAGGCTCCAGTCACTAGGCATTAAGGACACTGCTCTCTCCTGGTTCTCTTCCTATCTCTCTGACCGTTCCTTCAGTGTTTTGTTCTCTGGCTCCACGTCATCTCCTCTTCCTCTTGCTGTCGGGGTACCTCAGGGCTCAGTCCTTGACCCTCTTCTTTTCTCTCGCTACACTGCCCCAATTGGACAGACCATCAGATTTGGCTTTCAGTACCATCTTTATGCTGATGATACACAACTATATACGTTTTCCCCCGACCTTACCCCCTCTGTACTACAGAACGCCAGTGACTGTCTGTCCGCAGTCTCCAATATCATGTCCGCTCTCTATCTGAAACTCAACCTCTCCAAAACTGAACTTCTTCTGCTCCCGCCGTCTACTAACCTCCCTAAATCTGACATTTCCCTCTCTGTTGGTGGCACCCCAATAACACCCCAGCAGCAGGCGCGCTGTCTGGGTGTTGTGTTTGACACCGATCTCTCCTTCACATCCCATATACAATCCCTTGCCCGCTCTTGCCGCTTACACCTAAAGAACATCTCTAGAATCCGCCCTTTTCTCACCATGGAAACAACAAAAACCCTCACTGTAGCATTGATCCACTCCCACCTGGATTACTGCAACGCTCTATTAATTGGCCTGCCCGTCACTCGACTATCCCCTCTCCAGTCCATACTTAATGCAGCAGCCAGGGTTGTCCATCTGGCTAATCGGTACTCGGACGTGTCCGCTCTTTGTCAGTCATTACACTGGCTGCCCATTCACTATAGGATCCAATTCAAAGTACTTTTTCTCACCCACAAAGCTCTTCAAAGTGCAGCACCCCCCTACATCTCCTCTCTCATTTCTGTCTATCGGACCAACCGATCGCTGCGCTCTGCAAACGACTTTCGACTAACCTCTGCACTAATCCACACCTCTCACTCCCAACTCCAAGACTTCTCCCGTGCTGCTCCAATCCTCTGGAATGCTCTACCCCAAGAAATTAGAACTAACCACAATTTGCACCATTTTAAGCGCTCCCTCAAAACACATTTGTTCAGAGCGGCCTATCACGTTCACTAATCAAAGTCATTCTACGTGTAAGTGTGCGTGTGTAGACCATTCACCATCTCCATCCATCCCTCACTCCCTTCAAGATGGCTGGACCATCATTGTAAATATACCCCTGTACTTTGTATCTCCCCCCCCCCATTGTAGATTGTAAGCTCTCACGAGCAGGGTCGTCTTATTTTGCTTTAATTATTGTATTGTTAACGTTGTTACTTATGACTTGTGTTTTGAAACTGTTAAACTGTAAAGCGCTGCGGAATATGTTGGCGCTATATAAATAAAGGTTATTATTAAAAGGTTATTATTATTATTATTATTATTATTAAGTAGCATCAGTAGATATAAGGGATTGTGCATCCAAAGCAGCAAGATGCATCCGTTTCGCCTCATCAACCAGCTCGAGCCTCCTTATAATAGACCTCCCCCCCATATAACAATATAGTCAAATGTAACCAACTGCAAAGTCTTTGTTTAGGAAAATCATTTGACTGCAACAATGTTAATAATGATTTATTGTCCGGCAGCTTCTTCAAAACTGAAGCCACATCTGCCAACGGAAAAGAAAGAGGAGTCTGTTAGGAGGCGCACATAAGCGGGAGCAGCCGGCGCACAGACACTACACACATTTCCTCCGGTCTAAAAACAATAACAACCAATCAGATTGGTGAACCAGGACTGACGCCGATCGGCGCGATGCTAATGGAATCAGGGGGGTTTTGTGCCCATTTAAATGGCGGCTACCTTCAGAAATTTGGAAATTTTAATTTATTATTTCACGGCCTTTACAGCAAGATTTTCTCGTTTGGGTCGATATTCCGATAAACAAACACTCACGCTGACACCGTCTTGTCTGCCAGTTTATTTGCATCTGGCACCGACACACTGGCCAAATGTTTTGGCAGGCGGATTGCGAAAAGAGGAATTGGTGAGAAGACTTTTAAAGTGGCAGAGTAATATATCGGCTGCATGCCCAATTTAAACCCATCTGGTCACCCGTCTGCCACCTATTTTTTTTTTTTAGAATTAACAAGTTAATAAAGAAAAAGAACACAACAGATATGCAATATGCGGCAGATGTGCGTACTATAATGTATTATGTTCCGCAGCAGCTGAGGTGTGTGCTATGAGGTTCTGCAGCAGCTGAGGTGTATTATGAGGTTCTGCAGCAGCTGAGTTGTATTATAAGGTTCTGCAGCAGTTGAGTTGTATAATGAGGTTCTGCAGCAGCTGAGGTGTATTATGATGTTCTTCAGCAGCTGAGGTGTATTATGATGTTCTTCAGCAGCTGAGGTGTATTATGATGTTCTGCAGCAGCTGAGGTGTATTATGATGTTCTGCAGCAGCTGAGGTGTATTATGATGTTCTGCAGCAGCTGAGGTGTATTATGATGTTCTGAAGCAGCTGAGGTGTATTATGATGTTCTGAAGCAGCTGAGGTGTATTATGATGTTCTGCAGCAGCTGAGGTGTATTATGATGTTCTGCAGCAGCTGAGGTGTATTATGATGTTCTGAAGCAGCTGAGGTGTATTATGATGTTCTGCAGCAGCTGAGGTGTATTATGATGTTCTGCAGCAGCTGAGGTGTATTATGATGTTCTGCAGCAGCTGAGGTGTATTATGATGTTCTTCAGCAGCTGAGGTGTATTATGAGGTTCTGCAGCAGCTGTGGTGCATAATGAGGTTCTGCAGCAGCTGTGGTGCATTATGAGGTTCTGCAGCAGCTGAGGTGCATTTGAGGTTCTGCAGCAGCTGAGGTGTATTTGAGGTTCTGCATCAGCTGAGGCATGCATCAATTTGAGCCGAGGCCCCTACTTCAGAGTGGACCTTGTAGAACAAAATCCCCCCTCTCCCCCAGAGGTTAGCGCCAGGTAATGGCACTCTCCTCCCCAGTCAATAATGGAAGAGTCAAACCGTTGTTGGAGAGAAGTTCATTGTAAACCTTCCACCCTTCACCATTTATTTGCTATGATGGAAATGGGGTTAACATGCGCAATCCGACCTACGGCCTCAGTGCAATCACTTGGGAACCTGCAATATCAAACACGGCCTATGTACACAAGAGTGGCGCTGTTCGTGGAAACAAAACAAAAAAAAAAAAAAAAAACGACAACCTTTCCTGCATTTATAATTTCATAGAACCCCATTAACATGTACACACAATGTATACCGTATATACAACCATTCATAAAAGCCGCCTCCATATGTATATTGTAATATAGGACTAACGACAAGAATTGTGCGAAAATGCAGAATCAACAAAGAGAATCCCGACACCTCCTACACTGTTTCCCCTGCGCGGCGCTCGGCATACGGAGGAAGCACAGACACACAAGTGTTTATAGGAAAACAAAACGTGTAAATATTTACTGTCAGTGGAAACAAAAGAAATAACTGCTACCTAAATAGTCAGAGGAACGCTGCTGCAACCGCAGTGACCGAAAAGGGGAACATGATGGTGGGTGCAGCGGAACCAACAAGTAATGGGGTATGTACCGGCTGGATTCATTGGCCGAGAGGAGAAAATCGATTCTGATTTGAGTCTGAAACAAAGTCTACTCAAAGTATTCCGTTTCTAATGACATTTTGCTGGATTCTAAAGGCTGGGAAGAGGATAAAAAAAATAAAACACATACGCAACTCTCCTTGGCCCCGATCCCTCCGTATATCGGTACTGCCGCCGCTGCTCCCTACCAGGACTTCTGATCGGCCTTAAGGCTGTGTGCACACGCTGCGGATTCTTCTGCAGATCCACAGCAGTTTCTGCTGCGGTGTACAGTTCCATTATAATCAATGGAAAATGAAATCCGCTGTGCAGACAGTGCAGAATTTTCCGCGATTTCAAATCCGCAGCATGTCAATTCTTTGCGTGGATTCCGCTGCGGTTTGGCACCTGCTCCATGGCAGGTGCCAAACCGTAGGGGAAACCCGCAGGCTAAACCGCAGAGAATCTGCAGATAAACCACAGGTCTTTTGACCTGTGGATTTACACAAATCCACGCGGAAAAAATTCCGCTGCATGTGCACACACCCTATGGGGACCATGATGCACGCCATTAACTTCATTAATTCAATTATTACATCAACGGGGGCACCTGGTAGAAAACCCGAAAGGCGAAGACCACCAAAGAAGAGCCGATTGGAGGACAGCGCAGAATCGGTATGGGACAGGAGGAGGCGACGATAGGTGAATATAAGAATTCATTCGTGGCCCAGCCGAGCATGGATGATATCTGCTGATATCTGGCAAATTGGCGGTAGATGCCACATCAATTGCGCCTCTTTCCTCCCGAGCGTTAAATAACCCTTCAAAAGGAGTTAGAAAAACATGGCTGCCTTTATGTAATAAACAGCACAACACCTTTCTGCAGATTGTGAGTGTTATTGTAGCTGATCGCCGTAGGGCTGAGCTGCAATACCACACACAACCTGTAGACAGATGCGGCACTGTTTTTGGAAGATAGGAGCCATGATTTTATCATCCTTGACATCCTTTTATTCCAAAAAATAACAAGTGTAGGATGTAACTTACTTATCAGTGGGGAGGTAGGAGGGACTACCAGCGATCCTTAGATTAGGACTCTGCAGCCACATTGGAGCAGAGGTTTGCTTGACCGTCCCTCCATTCATTGTCTTTAGGACTGCCAGTCCCATAGACAATGAATGGTTTTTGAGTCCGATCATGCAAACCTCAGCCCCATTCACAGTGGATCTGCAGAGCCTCGATCTCAGGATCGCTGGTGACCCCCCAAGTTATACTTTGTCCTGTAAATAGAGAATAACTTGAAATTTCGTGATTAACACTTTAAAAGCTTGACTCCATTCTGGCATTAGACCCCTCCGCCACTGTATGGTCAGTCCACCCTAGACACCTAAAGGATGAGAATAAGGCTAGTGTTGGAGTCAGCTAGTTTAGCAGCCAGCCGTCAGTTCTTCTGATTTAGACATTGGTGATCACATTTTTTCTCTCTCTAGGAATGAGCATTGGTTCAATGCGTTTCACCAGGAGACGATAGACTCGTTTCAGCCATCTGCTCGGAATAAATTGTGTGTACTTAATGATCAGGCGGTAGCCAAGCTAGTAATAGCAAGCAAATGGATGAGACCGAGACAGTACACATATTCTGCCTCTAGAGGGAGCCACATGCTCATCTTTCGGAACTATCACTTTCTACATTCTTTTACTTCCATTACATAAGAGCTAAAGAGACGAAAGTATTCCCGAAAAGTTAATGTAACACATTGATGGAAAATACTCAATTTCCTTGTTATTTCTTGGCCTAATTAGTTAATGACCATTAAATATGAGATCCGAAAAGTAGCAGAGTCACCGGGCAATCCTTGGTCGATTGACCAGTGTAACCCCAGCCTAAGACCACGTTCACATGTCCAGTAACCATCCGTTAAAATGGATCCAGAAGCAATCCGTAGGCAAAAAAAAAAAGTAAGTTCTGGGCTTAAAAGAGTTGCTAATTCTTTGGATAATATATTTAATTAAATGCCTATATATTTGGGGTTAAAATCATTTATGCAATTTGGTTTCATGATCAGATTTTCACCATTTGGCTTTTTTTTTTTTATCTTGCACATTTAACTTTGCTGTGGTCATAAATCAGCTAAAATGAGCTTAAGAAAAAAAAGGAATTGGAAAGAAACTCTCCCATTGGACCATCAGATGGCGCTCACTGACGGATTATCAGTTTCCTTATTCTGCAGCAAGTAATAGCAAGTGTAGCATACAGTCAATAGCATTCAAAAACAGCACAACGTTTTAAACGAAACCCAACTAAAGTGAAACTAAACTTTATTCCTTCTAGGAGCCGCCGGCTTTCAGTCGTAGAGGCGTGCCCGAAGTGGCTTCAGTCACTGATGTATACACCCTGATCGGTGGCTGTTATCATGCCCCAACAGCCAACGGTCCAGTGCCTCTGAGCACACAGAGTGAGCTGTCACAGTGCTAAAGCGTGCTTACAGCTACTGCTTATTGTGAGTTTGGGCACGCCTCCATGACTAAAAGCCGGCGGCTCCCAGGAGGAATAAAGTTAATTTTCTCCCAGTAGCCACATTTTCAGTAGCATTTGGTGACGTGATGGGTTCCCTTTAAATTAATGTATTTTTGATTAAAAAAAATTAGTTTTTGCAAAAAAAAAAAAAAAAAAATAATGATTATCCCCAAAAAGTGAACAACCCATTTAAAATGAAAGGTAATATATCTGTTCTAAAGCTGTAGGCAGATACCACAGGAGTCACCTATGACAATTATTTTAGATTTTTCACAAATACTACTACTTATTAAAAGATAAAGGTGATAAATTCCCTTTAAGGCTTATTACAAAGCTTACAATCCAGTATTGACTAACCTCGCTGCGCACAGTTTATTCTGCCGTATTGTAGAAAGTTTCAGCCCAATAACAAAGTCTTTTATTGCGGCCCCTTCAAAAAAGGCAAAGGGCATCAATGTGGCGGTAAAACAAAGAGCACTTCTGCTCCATTCCTACCACAGAATAGGAGCTTTTATATCATCTCGGAGGATTATGTACACAAAGCAGCAGTTAAAGAGTCAAAGTGGGGAAATGGAGAATTTCGCCTGACATGTTAATCTTTGCTGTCACCAAATTATAGCACTCAGGGCCTTCTGGGACGGAGAAGACAACCGGGACCATTGTGTCCTGTTGGAAAAGAAATACTCAGAAAAGATCTGATTGCAGCTCATCGCTTCCCTGTTTACTGACTCTGTATTGTGTGAGAGCTATAGGGCGGTATTAGGTGGCTATTATGTGGGCAGCATTATATCGGTAGTACATGGTGCCTTATGTTGGCTGAAATTGCAAAAAACAAATGAGATCTTCCCCTACTGATTAGACGATGAAAGGTCACCATCCTATGGTTTACCAGCTGTTGCAGAACTACAGACCTCAAGCCAGAGGAGTAACTAGAGCCCTTGGCCCCTTCCTGGTATAATGTCCCCCTATCCTGGTATAATATCCCCATCCTAGTAGGATGTCCCCCATCAATGTATAATGTCCCCCTATCCTGCTATAATGTCCCCCTATCCTGCTATAATGTCCCCCTATCCTGCTATAATGTCCCCCTATCCTGCTATAATGTCCCCCTATCCTGCTATAATGTCCCCCTATCCAGCTATAATGTCCCCCTATCCAGCTATAATGTCCCCCTATCCAGCTATAATGTCCCCCTATCCAGCTATAATGTCCCCCTATCCTGCTATAATGTCCCCCTATCCGGGTATAATGTCCCCCTATCCGGGTATAATGTCCCCCTATCCGGGTATAATGTCCCCCATCCTGGTATAATGTCCCCCCATCCTGGTATAATGTCCCCCCATCCGGGTATAATGTCCCCCCATCCGGGTATAATGTCCCCCCATCCGGGTATAATGTCCCCCCATCCGGGTATAATGTCCCCCCATCTGGGTATAATGTCCCCCTATTCTAGTATAAGGTCCTCCATCTGGGTATAATGTCCCCCTATTCTAGTATAATGTCCTCCATCCGGGTATAATGTCCCCCTTATTCTAGTATAATGTCCTCCATCCTGGTATAATGTCCGCATTCAGGTACAATGTCCCCCATCCTGGTTTAATGTTCGCATTAAGGTACAATGTCCCCCATCCTGGTATGTCCCCCATCCTGGTATAATGTCCCCCATCCTGGTATAATGTCCCCCATCCTGGTATAATGTCCCCCATCCTGGTATAATGTCCCCCATCCTGGTTTAATGTTCGCATTAAGGTACAATGTCCCCCATCCTGGTATGTCCCCCATCCTGGTATAATGTCCCCCATCCTGGTATAATGTCCCCCATCCTGGTATAATGTCCGCATTCAGGTACAATGTCCCCCATCCTGGTAAAATGTTGCCCCATTCTAGTATAATCTCCCTGTTCTAGTATAATGTCCCCAATCCAGGTATAACATCCCTATTCTAGTACAATGTCACCATCCAGGTATAATGTCCCACATTCTGGGCCCTTTCCTTTTGTCTCCAGCACATTTTAAAAAGAAAAATAATAATTCTTACCTTCCTCCACCACCCACACCTGCAGCGTCCTTTTCTGTAGCTGGCGCATGACCCGCTAGCTGATTTTGGCGTGCCGGCACGGCCAGCACATGACGTCACTGCTATGCACCCCACGTCACTGCAAGCCAAAGTCAAGTGCCAGCCTCTGATTGACCAGCAGCGTGTATTGCAATGCAGGGAGCTGGCGGGTCTCTGCGCCACAATACATTCCACCTGAATGTGTATCCGAGGATACATATCCAGGTGAAATTGGCATCGGCGGGCCTTCCTCACGCATGGGCCCGGTTGCATCCTCTGTGACCCGTGATAGTGACGCCCCTGCCTCAAGGCATGCTAGAAGTCAGTGTCAGAACTGTAATGGAGGCACTACAGCAACCTCTGTTATGGAAGTGACATTTTCATTAAAATAACTTCAGGTAGAAGGGGCGCCCCTGGTTAAAGGGGTTGTCCAGCCGTTTTCTGAGAAATGACATACACGACACGCATCATTAACGCTCCCTGTGAAGTTCAGCTCCGTCCCGGTATTTTTATATGGACTCGTTGGACACTCATGCGTTAATGCGCTAGACTTGTGTATTCATCCAAACCATAATTGGAAAGCCCGAAACAGAATCCAGCAGCCGGCCTACTTGCTGATGGTTTTCAGGTCAAGAGCAATCCCATCAGTCACGTCGGGCAAGTTAGGCAGAGTAAAGGATTTATGGATGATATGTAACACGACAGAACGACTGAACAAGAAATACACGACGGTCGCCTCTAACTAAAGGCTATTTTGGTCTCTCTGCAGTCAGGAAGCGAAGACAAAATATTCAAATATTAGTTTTAGCGGAGTCTTGGCTGCAGAAAGGCGTTCAAGACAAATAGCCGAGGAACGTTCAGGAGCCGGAAAGCTGGAGGGAGAAATCCGGCATGGTCTTAGGGACAGTAGACTGGATTTAATGGTGGAAGATTTTAATAAGTTTATCAGAAGGACACTTGGAAGATCGGCTGGACTCTCCTTCACCGGTCATACGACGGATGGTCCTACCTAGAAAATGCTTCTCTCTATTCTGCAGAGTTTGACTATTCGGCTCTCTGAAGCCAGAAATGTCTGACCGGCCAACGCATCCCATTAAAACTGGCCGAAAAATATTCCAGAACCCACTTTATTACAGTAGAGATTTGGAGAGAGGGTGATTGGCGCCAAGTGACACGGCATCTCTTTCCTCCACTTTGAGTCAAACCCTTATCATCTCCCTCTCCGACTACTGTAACATTCTCCCATCACCTCCCATATAATACTCGTGCCCCATCCAATTCGCCCTTGAAAGAGATGTTATGAGAAATCAAATAGTTTTGTTTAAATATATATATTTTTCTATTACATTTTCATAGCACGGTCTTAAAAAGTAATTTAAAAAAATATTGTAATTTTTACTGTGGACAAGAGGTCTAATTTAGGACTCCTACTTTCTTTTGGTTCATAAATACAATAGCAGCAATAGACTGAATCAGACCCTATATTAGTCTTCTGAGCTTGTAATCAGAGCAAAGGCAATTGTGAATGAAGTGGGAGGAAGTGAGCTGTGATATCACCTATTGTGAATGGTGGCTCCTGTGTCATGTACTGTATATAGAGGTGTTATCAGTCATTGTACAGGAGGAGGAGGTGTGCTGTGATATCACCTATTGTGAATGGTGGATCCTGTGCTATCTACTGTATATAGAGGAGTTATCAGTCATTGTACAGGAGGAGGAGGAGGTGTGCTGTGATATCACCTATTGTGAATGGTGGATCCTGTTTTATCTAGTGCGGGACCAGCAGGACAACGATGCACCAGATCACCCAATAAAATGTGTATGACAGGTACTCAAAGTTTGGTGCCAATGATTTGTAATTGTCAGTGAATGCATCTTGTTGGGGGGCATGGTTCCACTGTGAAAACCCCCAACTTCTTAAAGGGAAGGTGTCATCAGAAAATTGCCTATTGTTTAAGTCATTTGTATAAAAGTCATATGAGCATGCTCCTATAATAGTCATTGTGCAGGGAGAGGAAGGAGGTGAGCTGTGACATCACTTATTGTGTATGGTGGATCCTGTGTTATCTACTGTATACATAGGTGTCATCATTCATTGTACAGGAGGAGGTGAGCTGTGACATCATCTATTGTGAATGGTGGATCCTGTGTTATCTACTGTATATAGAGGTGGCAGTCATTGTACAGGAGGGGGAGGAGGTGAGCTGTGACATCACCCATTATCAATGGTGGATCCTGTGTTATCTACTGTGTATAAAGGTGTTATCAGTCATTGTACAGGAGGAGGAGGTGAGCTGTGACATCACCTATTGTGAATGGTGGATCCTGTGTTATCTACTGTATATAAAGGTGTTATCAGTCATTGTACAGGAGGAGGAGGTGAGCTGCAACATGACCTATTGGGAACTGTCTTATCTCATGTATACAGAGGAGTTACCTTCCAATGCAATCCTGTCTGTGATGATAATTGCTGCAGAAAAGTCAGAATAGAACATACAAGGCCTAATGGCCAGTGTGGAAACTACTAGATTTCAGCAATATATTAAAAAAAAAAAATCAATAAAATATATCTAAAAAGCAAGTTTATATATAGTGGTTCATTTTCTAATGACAAATTCTCTTTTACTCTGCTCAGTTAATTGACCGCTCCGCTCCCCACGTTAGCCTTTTCCGCCCCCCATGGTCAGGGCCCTCTCTCAATCTGTCACTCACCAAGTCTTGCTTATTGTCCTTACTTTCTACCTTATGTTATATATTGTGACGCTTTATATACACCTGTAGTTTTGCACCATTTTATAGGTTACAGCTCCCTGGAATTACAACGGCTTTATAATAAATAATAATAAAAATAATAACAGATTCCGTCATTGACGTTTCCTAAATTCCTGGATTGTTGCATCACTTCCATCAGTCCTGTACTTCGCCTAGCAAAGCGCCCACAGACGTAATACACCGCCTCGCCCATTCGGAAACTGGTGATCATACCACTATGAACCTAACTGGCACGCTGGTGCGCGGAGGACAATCTGCTGCAGCAATGAAATCTATGATCAATAAAAAGAGAAGAAACAACTGTGCATACAGCTTTGATTAAAAAAAAAAACAAAAAAAAAAAACAAACAAACTTCCTACCGTTTTATGTACGCAGCTCCCATGCAGACCTATAGATCTTCATAGTTACACACGGAGTAATTAGATCTTGAAGTCAATTTTCCCTTCATCAAATATTTACCAAATTCTATTCTAGCTACTGTACAAACTGTAGGTACGACTCCACCGCCCCCCCCTCCGTAACAGAAAACGTTATAAAATCATAAAAAATAGACAAAACCATAATAAGAAAAGTCATTAAAAGTATTTTTCTTATAAACTTAAATTCGAGGAGCCATGGTGCTGAAACGTTCGCTTGGAGCTGCAATTCCATAAGCAGCCTATTTACAAAAGTGGCGCTGTTTCTTTATAATAAATAAATAAAACAAAAGTGAACAAAATAAAAAAAAGTTTGAAATGAAACAATCTAATAAAGAGCGCAGCATGGGGGTCGACGAATTAAGCTAGAGCCGACGTGCTCGGTGTCTGACTTCTCGTACCACCTCAAGCCATGTTAATAACATACAGATGTTTGCCTCTTTTTTTTTTTAGCTTGTTAAAACAAAAAGGGAGCGAATGCATTTACTCCACCCTTACAGGCAGCTTATGAAAGCCAGACCCGTGCAAACCGCAGTCGCCATTCTACGCGGAATACGTATTTGCCGTCTGGATTTCTCCGGTGCTTTTTTTTTTTTTTACTTTATTATTTTTTTTTTTTTTTTTTATTAGTATCGCCAGAGTAACATATAGTTTGAATTTGGGCATGAAAGACAAGAGACAGGTTACATACCCGCAGATATTGCTTTTGGGATTTTAGCATAATTCGGACCATGTGTTATTTAATTTTAAATCAACTTTTATAAAACTATAAAACAAACAAAAAAAAAAAAGTATAATATCATAAAGTCAGGTATCGGGGATCAGAGTCTTTAACGGTCGAGAAAACACAGACAGGCGGTATAAGATTTTGCACCCCCCGAGCCCGTGAAATATCAGGGGTTCCGAGACGATAATCTAATTCATGTCTGTGACACTTCAGAAAACATTAGCGCTACAAAAAAAAAAAAAAAAAAAATAGAAATGGAGTTTGGAACGGGGGTGGGCATTATTTTTATAAATATTCATGTATATTGAAGGAGTTCTTTTTTTGGGCAGACTCTAAGGGGTTACACCGTCCGATCCAACTCGATCCTGCTATAGGGGACGGAATTAAGATACTTTCATCCTTATAAGTTCCTACAGCTAATTTTGGGGTAGAGGCATGACCATACATCACACCTGCCTACATTTGACCACCTAACAAATTAAAGTGGATCTGTCAAGGCCCTATCCGAAGGCAGCACAGAATAGGGAAGGAGACGCTTTGGGGATATACATTTTTCTATTATTTCATCTAAAAAAGCTGCTTAAAGAGAATCTGACAGTAGGATCACCCTTCCTAAGCCATCTATTTCAGCTTGTAGGCCATAGAAAGCTGAATAAAACGATACCTTGATATCTGCAATCGGTTGTTTTATCCCAGAGAAATCAATATTTTTCTTAATATGTAAATGAGCTCTTAAGATCTATGGGCCGGACATAGATCTCCCTGAGAACCTGCTTTCATAGATTATTTTAAATGAAAGAGGGTGTTACTAGTAGGAGACATATAAATTAGACAGTCAGACATAAAATATCTTACCCTTGTAACTCCTCCTTTCATCTAAAATAAACTCTGGAGGCAGATTCTTAAGGAGATCTACGTCCAGCCCATAGATCTTAACAGCTCATTTACATATTAAGAAAAAAAAACGTGGCTTTCTCTGGAATAAAACATCAGATTGCAGATATCAAGGTGTCACTTTATTCAACTTTTCATGACCTACATGCCCATGTAGACGGCTTAGGAGGGTTGATCCTACTCACAGATTCCCTTTAAAGGGATTTTCCATGACTTTTGAAAAGTTCCAAAGGTGAAGGGATCCTATAAAAAAAAGAAGAGCTACTGATCACAGGAATCCTCTGCCTCTCGAGGTGGTGATATCCTGACCGCCAGTGACCTGGACCCTGCAGCCAATCAGTGGCCTCAGCAGTAAGGACATTGGCAGTTGGGTAAGGACATTACTTCTAGTGTGATAATGTCCTGGTCATCAGGAATCTGACCACTGCAGACAATCAGTGGCCTAAGCAGCAGTCAGATGACTGACTGGAGGTTAGTAAATCATCACTTCTGATTCAGACTTGAAATGATGTAGTTGCGAGGGATTCCAGTAATGGTTTCTTCTTTCTTTACAAAGATGTCTCCCCTATATAGAAGCCATAGAAATCCCCTTAAATTGCTGAAAAGAAAGCATGTGAGTTCTACCCATGCGCACACAGAGAAAGCCTGCGAGTTCTGCTATCCAGACCCACATACAGAAAGAAGTCTGAGTCCTGCATTCCCAGACATAGAGAAAGCTAGCCAGTCCTGTTTCCTTTGACCACACACACAGTGATTGAAACATTTCTATGTGTAAGCTTGTGTGCAATTAAAGTTGTCAATCAAAAAGTATAGCAATGCAAAAGAAGGACTCACAAGCTTTATATCTGTGGTAAGGGAAGCAGGACTCTCAGTCTCAGAGTATGTGAAGAAATCAGAATTCACAGGCTCTCTACAAATGAGTAAGTGTGGCGCCCCTGAGGGTTCAGTCGCCACAGAGGTACTGCACCTCCTCCTGAGGTGTGGTGCCCCACCATCCAGGTAAGGTGGAGACTCCTGACCGCACTCCAACACCTGCATCTCACACAACATAGTAGCGTGGCAAAGAACCTTTGGTGGCTCCCTACTTGGAACACGAAGAGTGCTGGGAGGCGGGTGGAGTTAGTTGGCACCAAAAGAGCGGGAAGAGTATAGGATTTAGTCAGTCTGACTCAGGGAGTCAGTGAGTGAAGATCCCCTGAGTGGGATGGATTGAAGGAAGTGCTGCAGCAGACCTTAGTGACCTGGGTCCGCTGGCACAGGAAAGGAACATCGATAGAAAGCCTGACTCTCTCCATAAGAAAGAAGGATTTATACGGAAGTGAGGAGAGGAGGACTAAGGATTAGGGTTAGAGGAGAACCCTTTTCAAGTTCTAAGTGCAAGGCCGGGGTCCGGTCCCCGAGGTTGTATGGATACTAATAGTCCTGCGACAGACACCGGAGGAATAGAAGTTGTCACCACTTTATTCCCACACAAGACTTGGGGGCACAACAGCAACAATAGTGAGCCGGGACTTAGTAGCAAGGAGTCCCCGAAGCAGGCTACAGCTGTCTGCCGTACAATTAGAGTTCATAAGAACACCGGACAGGAGGCACTCCAGTGTAACTCAGTACTGAGAGTACTTCACTATAGGCGCAAAAAGGGAGACGTTCAGAAAAGGCACATAAGTTGGCGGAGTGTTGGAAGGGAGTACTTCATCTTGCCTGGTGGTTGGCTGAGCCCCTGACCCGGAGGACATGGCACGGATGCGGGCACCTGTACCTGCAACAGACTGAGTAAAGCTTTGGAACTACATGCCCTGGTGTCCTCCACTTATTCCTGCGCCAACCTGCCCAGCACTGCTACATCGCTGTGCCTGACACTGCACCATCTATGCTCCTCCCTATCTCTTCACCTACACTGCCCTAGGACTACAGCCCTGCCTGTGGAGGGCCACAACATCATTGCTGCACCACACCATCTGTCCCAGAGGATCTGTCTGTAGCGTCGGCTTAACATCTTCATTGCCGAACATCACAGGTGGCGTCCCGAATCGTTCACTAATAAACTTTAAGCATCATCCAGACACTCAACATTTTCCCCCTTTACAATGGACGCCCAGGGCCACGGGCCGGGTCACAGCTACAGTGACAACTCCCATTGAAATCCATCGGGCCCGGCTCCGAGTACCCCGCCGCCCTGGGTGAGGCGATCCATAAGGGTCGCCAGACACTCAGGCTTTCTGTATGAGTGGGTAAGGTAAGCAAGACTCTCCAGCTCTCGTTATATGAGTAAGGGAAGAAGGACTCTCAGAGCAAGGAAGCAGGACTCTCTATGAATGGGTAAAGGAAGCAAAATTTACAAGCTTTCCTTAGGACTCTCAGAGAGTAAGGAAGCAGGACTCTCAGGCTCTATGAATGGGTAAGGGAATAATAATAATAATAATAATAATAATCTTTATTTATATAGCGCCAACATATTCCGCAGCGCTTTACAGTTTAACAGTTTCAAAACACAAGTCATAAGTAACAACGCTAACAATACAATAATTAAAGCAAAATAAGATGAAATAAGCTGCCCCTGCTCGTGAGAGCTTACAATCTACAATGAGGTGGGGGAGATACAGAGTACAGGTGTGTATTTACAATGGTGTATTTACAATGAAGGTCCAGCCATCTTGCGGGAGTGAAGGATGGATGGAGATAGTGAATGGGCTACACACGCACACTTACACAGAGAATGACTTTGATTAGTGAATGTGATAGGCCGCTCTGAACAGGTGTGTTTTGAGGGAGCGCCTAAAACTATGCAAATTGTGGATAGTCCTGATTTCTTGGGGTAGAGCATTCCAGAGGATAGGAGCAGCACGGGAGAAGTCTTGGAGTCGGGAGTGGGAGGTACGGATTAGTGCAGAGGTTAGTTGAAAGTCGTTTGCAGAGCGCAGCGATCGGCTAGGCCGATAGACAGAAATGAGAGAAGAGATGAAAGGGGGTGCCGCACCGTGGAGAGCTTTGTGGGTGAGAACAAGTACTTTGAATTGGATCCTATAATGAATGGGCAGCCAATGTAAGGACTGGCGAAGAGCGGACGCGTCTGAGTACCGATTACCCAGATGGACGATCCTGGCCGCTGCATTAAGTATGGACTGGAGAGGGGATAGTCGAGTGACGGGGAGGCCAATTAATAGAGCGTTGCAGTAATCCAGGCGAGAGTGGATCAATGCAACAGTGAGGGTTTTTGTTGTTTCCATAGTGAGAAAAGGGCGGATTCTAGAGATGTTCTTTAGGTGTAAGCGGCAAGAGCGGGCAAGGGATTGGATATGGGATGTGAAGGAGAGATTGGTGTCAAACATAACACCCAGACAGTGCGCCTGCTGCCGGGGTGTTATTGTGGTACCACCCACGGAGAGGGAAATGTCAGATTTAGGGAGGTTAGTAGACGGCGGGAGCAGAAGAAGTTCAGTTTTGGAGAGGTTGAGTTTCAGATAGAGAGCGGACATGATATTGGAGACTGCGGACAGACAGTCACTGGCGTTCTGTAGTACAGCGGGGGTAAGGTCGGGGGAAGGCGTGTATAGTTGTGTGTCATCAGCATAAAGATGGTACTGAAAGCCAAATCTGCTGATGGTCTGTCTAATTGGGGCCGTGTAGAGAGAGAAAAGAAGGGGGCCAAGGACTGAGCCCTGAGGTACCCCGAGAGCAAGAGGAAGAGGAGATGACGTGGAGCCAGAGAACAAAACACTGAAGGAGCGGTCAGAGAGATAGGAAGAGAACCAGGAGAGTGCAGTGTCCTTAATGCCTAGTGACTGGAGCCTAGAGAGTAGGAGATGGTGGTCAACAGTATCGAAAGCTGCAGATAGGTCAAGAAGAATGAGCAGAGAGTGGTCACCGTTACGTTTTGCTGTCAGAAGGTCATTGGTCACTTTGATGAGTGCAGTTTCAGTCGAATGTAGGGGGCGGAAGCCGGACTGTGAAGGGTCTAGAAGGGAGTGAATGGAGAGGTAACGGGTAAGGCGGGAGTAAACTAGGCGTTCCAAAAGTTTAGAGATGAAGGGGAGATTGGAGACTGGTCTGTAGTTGTTTGTGCAGGATGGGTTGAGAGCAGGTTTCTTTAGTAATGGAGTAACGATGGCGTGTTTGAAGGAGGATGGGAAAATGCCCGAGGAGAGGGAGAGATTAAAGATTGTAGTTAGGGGGGTTGTGACAACTGGAGAGAGAGACTGGAGAAGATGTGAGGGAATGGGGTCGGTAGTGCATGTAGTCGGACGAGAAGAAGAGAGGAGTCTGGAGACTTCTTCTGTGATGGGATCAAATGTGGAGAGTGAGCCAGGGGAGATGCAGGAAGGGATGGGAGTCACAGCACTTGGTGGTTGGGAGCAGATTTCTTGACGGATATTATCTATTTTTTTGTAAAGTGGGAGGCCAGGTCACCAGCACAAATGTCTGTGATCGGGGCTTGTGCTTTTGGCCTGAGGAGGGAGTGAAAAGTGTCAAAAAGTTTCTTGGGGTTGTTGGTTAGTGAGGAGATCAGGGTGGTGAAGTAGGTCTGTTTGGCAAGGTGAAGGGCAGCGTTATAGGTTCTTAACATAAATTTGAAGTGGATGAAGTCTTCTGGTGTGCGGGTTTTTCTCCATAGGCGTTCAGCACTCCTGGAGCATCGCTGGAGAAGTTGAGTTTGCGATGTGAGCCAGGGCTCTTTTACTCTGTGTTTGGAGGTTCTGAGGGTGAGGGGAGCTACTTGGTCAAGGGTGCTTCTAAGAGTGTCATTGTAGTGATGAACAGCCAGATTAGGACAGGAAAGAGAGGAGATTGGGGACAGAGATGAGTGTAGGGAATCTGAAAGTGTCTGAGGGTTAATAGCTTGTAGATTTCTGACTGTGTGGTAGGTAGGAATGAGCTGGGGTGGGCGAGGATTTGTGAGCGTGAAGGAGAGAATGTTGTGGTCAGAGAGTGGAAGCGGTGAGTTGTTTAGGTGGGAGATTGAACAGAGCCGGCAGAAGACCAGATCAAGGGTGTTACCGTCCTTATGTGTCTCAGAGGTTGAAAGCTGTGAGAGGCCTAGAGAGGTGGTTAGTGATAGAAGCTGGGATGCAGATGTGGAATTAGGGCTGTTAATGGGGATGTTGAAGTCTCCCAGGATGAGGGTTGGTAGTTCTGAGGACATGAAGTGTGGCAGCCAGGCTGAAAAGTGGTCAAGGAAGTGGGTGGGTGAGCCTGGGGGCCGGCATATGACCGCTACCCTGAGGGAGAGGGGATGGAAGAGCCTGATGGTGTGGACCTCAAAAGAAGGGAATAAGAGTGATGGGACTGGGGGGATGACCTGGAAAGTGCATTGTGGGGACAGGAGTATGCCAACTCCACCACCAGGTCTGTTTGTGGGTCTCGGGGAGTGAGAATTGTAAGCCACCGTAGGAAATGGCAGCAGGAGAGACAGTGTCAGAATCCTGAATCCAGGTTTCAGTGAGAGCCAACAGATTAAGAGAGTTGTTCAGAAAGTAGTTGTGTAGGAAAGGAAGCTTGTTACAAGCAGACCGTGGATTCCAGAGGGCACAATTAAAAGATTGAGATGAGGGAGTACAAGTAATGTTAATCAGATTATTGTGGTTTCGATATGAGGTAGGGTAAGGGTTGAGGTTGGGGGATGGTGGACCAGGGTTGGGGGAGATGTCCTCTGAAATCAGTAGGAGAAGGAAGATAAAGAGCCAATAGTTGTTGGAATTGTAAGTAGTTTTTTTCTGCGATGTGTTTGGGCAAGATGGGCTGAGGTTTCTCAGGAAGGTGAGGAGTGTGTGGGAGCTGTACATGGGAGAAGGAAGTATAGAGGGGCTGATGTGTATGAGTCGTGATGGAGGGGGGATAGGGTGATGAATGTGGATGGCAAGGGAACACAGGAGGATAAAAATAAAGCACATGGTTAAAGGGGAAGGCAAAGTGTGGGTTACCTGACTCCTGCCCTGACTAACTGCCATGTATAACTGCCGTTTTGCTGGATGCTTATATTCTGTGATGCTTTGCTTATGGGATGCTTGCGTGCTGTACCCCACACTGCGTGCTTCCCCTTAGCAACTACTACATATATAGGCCACACTACAGGGTCAGGAGAGAGGGATTGTGGGAGCTGGTTGGGTATAATTTGGCAGGTGGGGCCAGCACACCAGGGGATGGTTAGATGATCAAAGGCACTAGACCAAGATGTGGCAATATGCTATAGCACCTTCCACCTGATAAGATCTAGATAGGCCCCAGTCACAGATCTAAAGCAGTAAGTATTACATACAGTGCAACAAATGAATTATACCAAAGCTTTAGCAAGCACATTTAAATATGCAGCAAAATGGTAAAGCAGCAGAAGTATGGAGTTGTACCATTTGGATATATTACAGCAGAGAATAGAGGCAGCAGAGGTGGGAAGTTGTATCATTCAGGCTGCTTGCTAGCAGTGAATGGAGTAAATACATGCAGGGTGGTTCAAGGGAAGCAAAATTTGCATTATTTCTATGGGACTCTCAGGCTCTCTCTATTAGTAGGTAAGGGAAGCAGGATTTACAAGCTTTCTCTACATGTGGGCAGGAAACGCAGCAGTTAAATAGCTATAAACAAAGACACTGAATTAAGGTATAGAAAACTTTACATCCCTGCGCTCAGCGTTTCCCCCTGATCCTATTCTGCATGCAGATATCACAGTTTTTTTGTCCTACAAGGGGAATTTGCCTATTTAGGATCACTATCAGAAATACACTGGGGAGAAAGGCTCCTGTTCTGGCATAACTTATTCAGCAGAGTTAATAAACTTTTATTGAACACAAGTACAAAACAGCTCATCATTTATACAGACTTATCCTTTGTAATGTTTTTCAAAAGTGGATTTTCCCTTTAAGTCACATGACACCAAAAGTTAGTGCGAACTTTTCAGAAAAAAAAAAAATCACATGGCTGGATAAGATTCCTACAGCAAATATTTTATATGGTTCTTTTGTTATCATGTGCACACAAAGAGCCAACTCATCGCTATAGAAAAATCTCAAACATTTCTTTGGCCAGTAGTTAAAGTTTACGCAGAGGATGCAAGGCGCTGCTAATATACAGGAGAAGGAGCACTATAACCCAGACAGAACTCAGATAATGGGGATTTGTAAAGCTTTCACTCTGAAATCCTACATATTAAGTGTCTGTGTCTGAAGCTCAAGCCTAAAAACTTTACCCACCGGCCACAACCAACCACACACGCTATATGTTAGATAGTGTGCAACCCACGAATGCAGTGAACATACAAAAGGTGCATGGTCACCTAGTGGTGGTTAGTATGACGGCCACAAGGTGACCATAAAAAAAAAAAAAACACAAAGTTGTTGGTTGATGATTGACATTAGGTCCTGTTGTCGCTTCCCCATTTTTATTTAATACCCACCTCCATCACTAGGTAAAGTTTGGCAAAATGTAGATTTATTATGGAGATCAATGGGTAATAGCATGCATTGTGCAAAGCATGATATCAAATACTAATACATCTAAACGTAAGGAGAGGTTCCAGTGTAAGTATTTTGTGAATTATTCTTTTTTTTTTCTTAAAACCTAAGAAACAAAACGCTTATTTTGTATCCGGTTCGATGAATAATTCATACATAAGCTCCGAAGAATACACAGCGGCATATGTTGTAACATCAGGAAAATGCAATTACTGTGTATGTAAAGAAAATCCTCTGTTCACATCAGCAGAATACGGCTCTGCGCCCACAGTTCACGCCCCACTGACTGCATTAATGACTGGCGCATGATCGAGTGTTGTGGCTTCAATCTCCATGACTGTCACATCATTTTTTTTTCTGGCGTCTAAAGTCCCTAACTCAGTTCTTTTAAATGTACTATATGAAATTAAAAGGGAGACAGCGGAAAACAACGCACCGATTCTCAATGCACCCTCGGTGCGGATGAGCAGTTCAGTGCACCTTCCAGTCTACTTGTTGTCCATCTAACCCCTGCTCCTGTAGAGTCAGAACTGTCAATCAATGAAGGGGAGGAGACAAATAGATGCAAAACAAGTAGGTGGGAAGGTGGGCTGAGCAATTTGGCCATACCATAGAGGGTTATGGTTTGAACAGTTATTTCTTGCTTACAGAGTCCTTCTAATTTTGATATGTTGCATAACAATCACTATGAAGCTTCAATTGGAAGACAAATAAACTATTATAACAGGAAATTATATTTGGAGCAATTTTCAGTAGGTCTTTACCGCAAGGCATGTGTAGTGAAACCTCCACCTGGGGGAGCTGGTGAGGGAAGAGAAGTTACACACTAAGCGTAGCAACACTGAGCAACCGCACAGGTGTCACAGGTAACAAGAGAATGGTCAGACAAACCGAGTCAAAATACCAAGCCGAGGGTCAAAAAGCCAAACATGAGCACGGGGTCCAAAAACGTGACACGGAAGATGTGGTCGGGGTACAAGCCGGGGAATCAAAAGCCAGACAGAGAACGTAGCAGCAGAGACGAATACCAAGAGACAAGTCAACGGCAGGAGGAGCACCAAGGTACAAGGGTCAGAGGCTCTGAACTGGAAGCTAGAGCCATCACTAACACTGGTCAGCAGGCTGTGACGGACTGAAATAGCCCAGCTAGCTCCAGAACGAGGCCGAGGAGATTGACTCCCGCATGACCAGTCTAGAGAGGATGGCAGAAAATAAACTCTGGACTGGACCATGACAGCATGAATGTGCTATAAGTCACTGCACGTCCGGTTGACCAAGTACTCGATGTTACCCATAATGACGCGCACATTGGGAAAATGTTGGAAAAGGAGAAAAATCACATGAATGAGCTATGACAAGTGGAAGGAAAAAGGGACTGAGCACTAAGTGATCCATAGCAAGCACGGCGGATTCCTGATAAGAGCTGGACTGGCCATCAGGCAATCCTGGCAAATGCCAGAAGGGCCTGTCTGGTCGTGGGCTGCCTTGTCTGCTACGTTGTTAGCAGAATCTGTGTTCTCAAGATACTCATGCTGTTAAGAGTTGTGACTGAGCACAAAGTCGCTGACTCCGTCACCTACCCCAGCAGGCCACAGGTATCATTAGAAACATTGGTCTTGTAGTAAATCTTTCTTTCCTCCATCCAGGGTAATATTAGTAATATATCCCAGCTGGTTCTTGGTGACGGGGACAACATGGGCCTGTGTGATTCCATCCCCAGTCTGTACCTGGTCCTGATCCTCCTCTTTGAAAAGGTAGGAAGAAGAAAACCTGCTAAAGGGACAAAGCATCTCATGTTAATGGGATAATTATACTAGACCGAGATCTCTCACTAAGCCAGTGAACTTGAATGTCCTAAATCGGGTAGAGAGGGGTAAAAATGCCGATTGGGAGTGGAGGTACCAGTGCTGGGACAATAGTGTGCTGCTTTGGCTCCACAGTTTTACCCAATGAGTATGACAGTGTCACGATCCATTTTTGGATTTGTGGCAGCTCTGGCTCCACTAAGTTAAAACCTTTTTCTTTTCAGTCCAGCCGGGTTTAAATGTCAGTTTTACCCGTCTGGCAATCTGGTGTAATTGCATTGCTGCTGGGTCAGCTGATGTGGTGGTGACCACCCCCACCATCCTTTAACAGGTCACCTGATGCATCAGCTAGCTGTCGGTGTTAGAGCATTCTACAGTGATCAAGCTGGAGGAAGGAGCACTCTGGGTGCAGTGGTGTTTTGCTGATCTGGTGCCTTTATACTGCTGTGCGGAGCTTTGCAGCAGAGAAAGCTAGTCTGGTATATTTTCACCTAGCACGTTTTGATGTTCGTCACTTCCCCTGTGTCTATTATCTGCAGCGGCAAGGCTAGTGCTCCTTGCCGGCCGGTGCACTAGCCAGGGCAGCAGTAGGTGACTTCTAGGGACTAGGTTCGTGACGGCAGCGGGGGGGGGGGGGGGGACCCGCATCAGGCATTAGGGGAGTGCAGGGACATGCTCAGGTTTGAGCTTAGGGTGTGACCATCCCTCATTCCCTATTGTTGGGTTCTTCCTCTCACCTTTTCTATCCCATTGATTGTGTGGTGTGCCGTCCGTTGACCGACCACCCGTGGGGTCGTCTCACACCGCTATAGTCACACCATGACAGGCAGCCACTGGAAAAAGTCCTAGCAGGACTTTGCTGTAGGTCACACAAGTCAGATCTCCAATGATATCACATTGATGTCTTTAGTAAGATAACCCATTGGACATGGTCTTATGCACATGATGATCTACGGAAAACTCAAAACCAGCATTTGTGCTGGAAAAATCCCAAGACCTAAACGCTTAAGCGCCTAAAAATCGGTTATTGGATCCTAAATTTTTTGGTTCTTTTCTTTTACTAAACTTCTACAACAATTTCTTGCAAAATCTGCAAACCATGCAGCATTTACAATACTGGCATCCTATTTGGCAGAGAGATATTTAGAATCCTTCTCACCGGTCACCGGGACCGAGGTGTGACTGTACCCGCCATAGCTCCATTAGATTAGTCGTCTCCAACTTTTTGCAAAACGTCACCTCTGGAATTCTAGGAGTTGTAGTTTTGAAGAGTCACAGCTTGGAGGGAGAATAAGGCACTGCACGACGTGTGGGCACATGGCTGTCATTATTCAACTCCGCCCATACTTTATTAAAATACTTCAACAATCTATTCCCTGTGATTTGGGATTTAATTAGGAATAGTCGTGAACAGAATTACTCTTCTCCGCACTTATGTATTGGATGAAGTCTGTTCTCCCAGAGATTATTAAATCAGAATATTTTCAGATGGAGCCAATGGGGCAGTAATGTAAACTCCATCCACAGCCTATGAATCACTTTCATGGCACTAGGGTGGGAGAGACATCAATATGTGCAAATGCTTCAACATTGAGGAAATGGAAAACTGAGTCAAGCCTTGCCCGTTCTGCCTTTTTTTTTTCTTCTTCTTCTTTCACCGGACAGGAAACAGCTGAGCTGACCATATAAAATTGAACCCACCTGTCTGAGCCGCGCCGATCTCCGGGTTCATGAACAGAATGTGGGCATAACAGTTTCAGACTTGGGTCCCATTGGGCCGCACAGGAAGTGGCGTACCGCCAATTTTGGCAGCCAACGTGCCTGCTGCGGTGCTCCCGAGCCCAGTGCCGAACAGCTCAGCCTCGTGACTGCCATCCGCTCACTTGGCAGAAGTTGGAAGGAATTGTGTGAAGAGAGCCTTGCTTGATATCGGACTGGTGCAGGCTGTGATTGGAACCCGCTCATTCCTGTGATGCCATGATTAGAGTTGAGCAAATTTTTAAATATTCGGTTCGGATTACGATCGCCGGCGACTATTGTATTTGCACTATTCGCCGACCCCCTGTTGGAGTCAATGGGAGTAGAGCTGAGCGAATATATTTGGAAACGATAGTCAAAAGTAAATTCGGCATGAATTGGGTACCAATATGGTACAAATATGGTAAATTCGGATTTGGATATCATTTTCCAAACCTATTCGCTCATCTCTAGTCATGATGAACAGCAAACATGGCATCTAAATATCTCACTTATGTGTCAGAGGCTGCAGACCATTGCACTGCATCTGTGTGCAGTCGGTCTCAGTTGTTTGCTTTGCAGACTAGTGGCCACCTCCCCCCCCCCCCCGGTGCTAATGACCACACCTGGATCTGGGTGTTTATAACTCCCTACTTCCTGTTGGGAGTTGCGGGTGATATTTCCTATTTGCACTTCTCTGTTGAGGCTTGGAGCTGTAGCTGTCTGCTAGTGTCCTCTTGGAGTTTGGAGGGTGTCAGAGATCCAATCTGAGTCTACTTAAGCTAAGTGTCACCCTAGTTTCCTTTATCCTTCCTGTCTTTAGTGTTAGTGGGATTGACTAGTGTTCATCCTGTTCTCCACGATGCAGGGCTTTTTGCCAGGGTCACACAGGGACTAGGTATCCTGTTCGGCGATGGGTGCAGAACCTATATAGGGACAGTAGGACAGAAATGGTGATGTTACGTCAGTCTAGGGGGTCTCCATTTCCCACTTCCCTAGTATTTGGTTCCCCTTCCCTAATCCCTTTTGCACTTAGTCTGTCCTACACTGTGCGTGACACAATAGTTAGATAGGGGGCACATGTCACCCTCAACGGGCCCCCTCTCTGGAACCCTATATACTTGTGAGAAGAGATAACGTTAGGGCCAGCTCTCCAGCTTTACGAAACATGTACAATTGGGTTGGCTTCTGCAAAAATTTGGAGCACATGATCGCATACGTGACAACTTTCCCAGAATCTCTGTTTTATGGGGGCTTTGGTGGCACCCAAAAGCAACAATAGAGGGCATGGAACAGACATGGAGGGATGTATAGAAGATGTGAAGTAGAGTGGTCAGAAGATGGGGGGATGACAATATAGAAAAATTGTTCTTTTGCCCCTGGCGCTAATTCTGAAAAATTGGTAAGTATACATCATCATCTCTGATCCCAGGGAGGATCTTGTAATACTTTGGTGAGCCAGTCTAACCCTGCAAATAAAGATATACAACAATGTCCTTATGTACCGAGCAGAGATATACATTGTTTTGCCCATACTGGATAGACCCAACACTTTTAAGCTCTTGTGTTTGACGGTGGAAACTTTCTGTAAGTCTGCAAAGTACCTCCAAAGAAATCTTCAAATTTCACCTACTTCAGGGACAAGAAGGAGGAAGGTTGAAGAGCACGTAATCCATCCTAAAAACATACATTTAGGCTTATTACTTTCCATTATTAGAGCTTTGATCTTCGAAATGTTATGATATTGCTCTATTTAGTTGGAGTTTTTATAAAGAATTTCATATTAACAAATCAACGAGCAAGACAAATGAAATCTTGTCGGCTTGACAAATGTGTTAATGTAAACCCATAGCGAAAAAAAATGTTCCGAATCTTGTGCAGGTGTGGATATGAGACAGTCACATTAATAGAAATTACCTGATCAGCAGACACTGCGATAACTCCGAGCGATCAATTACCAGCCTGTCAAATGCTCGCGAGCTCCACGGAGAAGAACATTTAGATGAGAATTACTAAGCAGGAATTAAAATGTACGAAACAATGGCAGACAGAGTTATAACCAGAGCGTTTACTAAACTTCTCTTACAATCAGATGTCGGCGGAATAATATGGCAAAAGATCCGATGATTTAACGCAACACTGACGTAAGATACGTTTGCTTAGAAAATAGTCGATGTGGTTAAAATATGCCAAAAATTCCATAGGATGCAAAAAAAAACCTCAGTATAAATGGTCTCATCTACTAAAATTGGTAAAACTGCAAAGCACTTTCAACTTTACAATCTACCTCTTACTAAAATTCCGATTTTTAAATCTGCAATTTACTCCTCATTCACTAGTCAACTGTTGGCCAAACTCCTAGGCAAGAAAACAGCGCTTGGGAGTTGCTTCCAATAGATATTGTAAGCGCTGCTTTGAAGTGATCCCTTGATTCAGTCAGCTTCAGTGCCCCTCAGATGCCAGTCTCTGCTTGCAAAGTGCACAGTTCGGGTCAATCGTGCCGTTGGTCCGAACCGTCAATCATCAGGAGCACACCACTCCTCAGCCAACAGTAAGCCAGGTGGTAGGAGAGTGTAGTGCTTCTGAAGATAGAAGGTGTGACAACCTCTTTAAAGGGGTCTTTAGGTATTAGGTAAACATCAATGTGTGATTGTCAGGGGTTTGACCCCCAATAGAGGACAGTAAAAGGACTCAGACACCCCAATGGAGTAAGGATCCCTTCAATTTGCCAACTGGTTGGACTCCTGGGAGTCAGAACCTTTATCAGACACACATCAATGGACTCTGATGCGCACAAATCACAAATACAGTAGTGTACATGAGGCCCTAGATGTTATGTGGAACCTGTGTCTTGCAGGTTTACTCGGAAGAGACCTAGCCCAACTCCAAACTGTGAAGAGGATGCAATTGGCAAAGTCAATCCTCCGACATCTTGGAGGACACAACCAATTTATTTTTCATGGCATAGCCCGTGAAAGTCTTCAACAGCAAAAGCGCCTGAAGTTCATGAGTCTGTAATGGGGCACATAGGAAAAAAAAAAATAGGATCTCATCACCTTACTTATTGGGTAGCAAGAATCTGTGCAGGACTCTTTTCTATAAAGAAATTAGAATCAGGCTGTGGGGTAATCGACCACGTGGTCACGTGAAGGGTGTGGAACTCAAAGAATCCTCTAAGCCTTCGTGTCATTATTGCCAAAACTTGGCTCCTTATCGGGGGTCTAATTTAGACTTGACAGCAAAAACCCCTGTAGTCTGTTCATACAAAAAAAAAAACAATAAAATAAAGTGTTCAGGCTGTCGCAGATCATTGGCTCCTGATTGTTGTGTGGCCACCAGAAGACACAAGTCACCTGTCTAGAGGAAAGTATGTTCTTTCCTTAATTTTATTGGAGCAACTTTTGCATTTAAGAATGGGCTGTCTTGTAGTAGTCATCCCGTTTGAGACAAATTTGCAACTTTGAGGAATCCATGAAATTATAGAAATCCATCAAAGTACAAGAAAAGTGCAGTTTTAGGTTAAGTCTCAGGTCTGAGACGTGGTTGGAAGAAATCGGTGGTGGTATCACTTCTATAATTAATTTTATTTTCTAGTCTCCCTTGTACAACGCCCGTAATTGTCCTCCTCTAAGATTAAACCTACCGGGTGTCTGAGATTACGAGCACCATCGTTGACAATATCTACTGGCGCTTTCTTTGCTTTTCGAAGTACAAACTTTCAGATTCAATTAAGAGAGCAGCTTAGACACAGGTGTTCTGTACAACGGTGACTTCACGTTGGGGGTCGCAACACAAGAGTTTATAGATTTCCTGTTCCGTTTATAGATACAACACACTGCAGCTAATAATGCAGAACATACGGCTCAATAAGGATTTACAAGACGAAAATGAAGAGAGAGACTTTGTGGATCCAGCCATAACGATTTGCATGATTAATTTGGCAAAATAAAACATTTTTTAATATATGTATCTGTATTTTACTGGATTATTTTACCTTTTTTTAATGTTATTTCCATATAATGGGTTTATAGTCGGTTTCTCCATTTTCTGCAGTTTTTGTTTATAAGCCATATGGGCTTTTTAACGCTGTATTCCGGTAAGAAGTTTTCACCGTTCCACAGGAGACTTCCACAGCTGAGATGCCACCACCGATTGCCAGAACAGGGAGCTTCTGTCCTCTACTTGAATGGAGAAATGGTTAAGCATGAGCACTGTTGCTCCATCTATTCTCTATGGCACTGCTGGAAATATCGCCGTACATAGACAATGAATGGAACGGCTGCCATCACAGCACCTGTTTACATTGCTTGACTCTTTTAGGAAATGCTGGTCAGTCTTTGTTTGTCGTATTTATATGGCGGTGGTAACGGCGTCCATATTTGTCTGAGCTTCTCCTCCCATCATGCCAAGGTTGATTTAACTAGAACTGGATCTTACCTGCCCTTTAAATTGTTAACCTTTTGGCCAGGGAGAGACATCTGTCACCAAAGAAAGATTGCCTTGCCGTAGCTGGTGGGCTCACAAAAAATTGGCCAATTTGTGTGCCAAGTACCAAAATTTTGTAATACCGTTTATTTGGCAGTAATTTACATTTCATAGTTTCAATGTTTGCACATATCAAGGTGTATGTAGAATGATGCTGTATTTTGGGGGTTGTGTCTATTGCAGTCACAGCAGCTTGCACCTGTTCACACTTGCTTTATTCTATTAGGAGACATTGGTCATTTTTGTTACTCGTTATCAAACATTTGGAGGCCATACCTGCTTCCTTAGATAGTGGAGATCCACTCCATCCCAGTCTACCTGTGTGTGTGTGTGTGTGTGTGTGTGTGTGTGTGTGTGTGTGTGTGTGTGTCCGGGATTGGCATCCGCACCGTCGCAGCTACAGCCACAAAATTTGGCACAGTCACACGTCTGGACCCCGAGAGCGTCCTAAGCTATGTTGTGAGGCAAAATTTTAACCCCGCGCGTTCCAATTCACCAAACAATTTTGCCCCTGTCTACATACTGGGGAAAAAGTGTGTGTGCGTCAAGCCCCGCCCCTCATTATGATGTCATAATGCCCCTATTTGCATAATGGAAAAACAGTGTGTGCGTACCAAGCCCCGCCCCTCATTATGATGTCACAATGGTTGCCATGGCGACGCTGATGTCATCATAGGTTGCAAGCCCTGCCCCCTGCTCATTATGATGTCATAATGGTTGACTATGGGATGGAGGATGTGTGATGGGTATATGGGCATGGGACTATGGGATGGCGGATATGTATATGGGCATGGGACTATGGGATGGAGGATGTGTGATGGGTATATGGGCACTGGACTATGGGATGGAGGATATGTATGATGGGTATATGGGCACGGGACTATGGGATGGAGGATATGTATGATGGGTATATGGGCACGGGACTATGGGATGGAGGATATGTATGACGGGTATATGGGCACGGGACTATGAGATGGAGGATATGTATGACGGGTATATGGGCACGGGACTATGGGATGGAGGATATGTATATGGGCACGGGACTATGGGATGGAGGATGTATGATGGGTATATGGGC
The DNA here is from genome assembly GCF_039654945.1 of Dendrobates tinctorius. Taxonomy (NCBI): domain Eukaryota; kingdom Metazoa; phylum Chordata; class Amphibia; order Anura; family Dendrobatidae; genus Dendrobates; species Dendrobates tinctorius. Next base: position 9,579,547 of record NW_027361695.1, on the reverse strand, counting down.
ATGGGACTATGGGATGGAGGATGTGTGACGGGTATATGGGCACTCGACTATGGGATGGAGGATATGTATGATGGGTATATGGGCACGGGACTATGGGATGGAGGATATGTATGACGGGTATATGGGCATGGGACTATGAGATGGAGGATATGTATGACGGGTATATGGGCATGGGACTATGAGATGAAGGATGTGTGATGGGTATATGGGCACTCGACTATGGGATGGCGAATATGTATGATGGGTATATGGGCACGGGACTATGGGATGGAGGATATGTATGATGGGTATATGGGCACGGGACTATGGGATGGAGGATATGTATGACGGGTATATGGGCACGGGACTATGAGATGGAGGATATGTATGACGGGTATATGGGCATGGGACTGAGATGAAGGATGTGTGATGGGTATATGGGCACTCGACTATGGGATGGCGAATATGTATGATGGGTATATGGGCACGGGACTATGGGATGGAGGATATGTATGATGGGTATATGGGCACTCGACTATGGGATGGAGGATATGTATGATGGGTATATGGGCACGGGACTATGGGATGGAGGATATGTATGATGGGTATATGGGCACGGGACTATGGGATGGAGGATATGTATGATGGGTATATGGGCACTCGACTATGGGATGGAGGATATGTATGACGGGTATATGGGCATGGGACTATGAGATGAAGGATGTGTGATGGGTATATGGGCACTCGACTATGGGATGGCGAATATGTATGATGGGTATATGGGCACGGGACTATGGGATGGAGGATATGTATGATGGGTATATGGGCACTCGACTATGAGATGGAGGATATGTATGACGGGTATATGGGCATGGGACTATGAGATGGAGGATGTGTGATGGGTATATGGGCACTCGACTATGGGATGGCGAATATGTATGATGGGTATATGGGCACGGGACTATGGGATGGAGGATATGTATGATGGGTATATGGGCACTCGACTATGGGATGGAGGATATGTATGATGGGTATATGGGCACGGGACTATGGGATGGAGGATATGTATGACGGGTATATGGGCATGGGACTATGAGATGAAGGATGTGTGATGGGTATATGGGCACTCGACTATGGGATGGCGAATATGTATGATGGGTATATGGGCACGGGACTATGGGATCGTGGATATGTATGATGGGTATATGGGCACGGGACTATGGGATGGAGGATAATTATAATTTGCTATAACTAATCACAGTTAGTTACTATGCCTGGGCAGCGCTGGGCTCTTCAGCTAGTTATAATATTATATATGAAATATATATATAAAATTATATATAATAAATATCCTAATAATAAAAAAGTTATATCCTCTGCATTTTGCAATTTCATTTGTTTGAGAATGTAGTCAATATCCATTTGAATAGGCTCGGCATTTTTTATTCATCTTCTTCCATGAAGCTCCCAAGAAAATACATTTCTATGTATGAAATTCAACCCTTGCGCACTTAGAACAAAAGCACACGCCAAACACAAAAAAATCAAATCCACTTCAATTATTTCTGCCGGGTAAGCCCACAGCAACGCAAAAAATAAAAAAGGAAGAAAAGATCCCACTACTGACCTAATACCCTGTACTGGCATTTTTCACTGTGAGATCTTTTGCCAGCAGACCTTAGATGGGATTTGATCCTGTCATTTTACATCTGCCAAAAAAAAAATTACGATTTTTTTTTTTTTACTATTTTTATTTTTTGTATTTTTTGATTTAGTCTAAGAAAATGTAGGACCGATAAAGAGTCACCGATACCTAAGAGTATCTGCATCGGCAGGTTGCCAGATCAACCAGTTTCAGATGCTGCCGACTGGTGATTGGCCAGAGCCGTAGAGGAGCGAAAAACGACACGCCCTCAATGAAAACTTTTTTTTTTTTTAACATGCCCTCTTGGATATCAAGCCATACTGGGAGCTCCAAAGGAAAAAAATGGCATAGCTCAGCAACGGAAGGACAAAATGAAAAATGGAAAAAAGCGGTAGATTCTGAGGAGCGCGGAGATTATGGCAAGGTAACAAACTCAATTTTGGGGGGACACATGACGGGTCCTCTTTAAGTCACGAATCGGTTAAAATAAAGCTCATTTATTTTGGATGAATTCCCCATATGGTTCAGCTACCTGTACTTGATAATAGGAGACCGGCGCAGATTGCAGGCTGAAACTCCAGATATCTGAAGATCTTTTGAATAAAATATGGAGCACCTGTCAGCAGCAATATACATGTAAATGGTGAAAGGAAGAGCGGCGGGGACCCATTCACTAAGTGACCTTGGAGAAGGGCGGCCGTTAGTAGAAACATACAAATACAGCTTCCTTTAGGATCAAAAAGGGCGGCATATACTAAATACTGTGTTACAGCAAATGTTTGATGGCAAAATAATAATTAGCAGTGTTGTGGGATTACAGGTTAAACCACAGCATTATCCTGAAAATTACCGCCTGAAAAACATGAAAATGGTCCTAATGCCCAGGAATGTCCGAAACATGGGAAATCAGAGGCCAGAACATTTTTCTTGCACTCAACTATTGGGAAACTTTAATGTCCGATATGTTCTGGAGACTTGCAACTTTTGAGAAACTTTACCGTACATTTGGTCGGGGTTATGCTTTTCTTACACAGCGCTTCAAATCCTCTACAGACATAGATTTAACAGGTAACATTCCGGCTGCCACCACTAGAGGGAGCTCAGGAGTTTGCTGTATACTATGTATAGATTGAACTGAATACTAACCAAGTATGCAGTGAGCTCCTTAGCTCCCCTTAGTGGTCGCTAAAGGAATATGCTCTTTTAAATTTATATGCAGAGGATTTGGAGCCTTGTATCAGGAAAAAAAAAAAAACAGAACTAAAATTATTATGAATATATAGTAAAACAGATGTGAGGGAATCTGGCGAAATTTGAATTCAGCAGATTTGGTCAAGAAATTCAATGCATCAAATTTATTCAATGCAACTCAAATATGGTCAGGTTGCCAATAAAAGACATTTGTTATGTTCTTCTGATCTCTCCAGACTTCAGAGCAGACTAAATGGAGGGGATAAGAAAAAAAAAATGCTTCTCACTTGGGAGCAGAATAAAGTATCATAGGAACCATTTTCTATTTAAAAGTCCGGCTGGTTTATTTCACTCTTCTTACACCGCATCACAGAAAAAAAAACAAATACAGACCTTGTCCGGCACAAAGTGAATCACAAAGTAACAAGTCCATACAATAGTGCAGGTTCACCCGCTTGTGTTAAGTCCTTTAGCAAAAAACACACAATTCCTGGAGGTCTGCAGACCTCCGCATACAGACGTGTGAGACAAACAGGCCTCAATTTACACGTTGAACCACATCCAGGGGTGGAGAAATAGTGAGCAGCCATCCAGCCAACCTGGCCCTGTCATTGCCGATTACCCCTCTTCGTACTATGTGTACTGGAGCATTACCCCAGGTTTCCATCACAGAGGACAACACCTTGAGCCTGTGTTTTGTGGTTGGCTTCTCTGTCCGCATAGCCGCACCTTTCCTCCGATATAGGTTCTGTTATCTTGGCTGCAGTCTGTTTAGCATAACAGGTATTTTCATTTGTCTGCCCCATCACCTTTTAGGTGCGGCTTTATATAATTTTCATCCTGCTGGCATTTCCTGCTGGTGATAGCAGAATGACTGAAGATCCAAATGAGAATATCGTTTAATGCCAGTCAGTGAAATTCCAGCTATGGTTGATCTCTTTGCTGTTTCTGTTTCTTTACTCTGCACCTATCTTTTCTTTTTGGGTAGTAGGTAGCATATTATCTAACAGTACATACTTTAGGCTTTATTTTGTATTTAGTGGGTTTTTTCAGTCTCTCTCGTATCTTAACTTTTTTCAGCATACTTTCCCTTTTGTAGGTAATTTACACTCTGCTCTGCCCTCCAATTCTTTAGCAGGAACGTGACGCGCTCGACGACCTTTCGGGCAAAATAGGTCCGAGTTGCCATTGTCTAGTCTGTGGTTAGGGCTATCTCAGCTCATTCAGGAACCTCTAGAGACTGTGGGGTCAGGATTTCAAGTCTGTAAAGGAACTGGCAGGGTCTAGCATTTTTTAGCTTTACCTATAATGCTGAGCGATTTGCTACACTAGCATTGCAGTAGACATGTTCTTTACATGAGCTGATGAAAGCCATGAAAAAAAAAAAAAAAAAACTGTCAAATTCCAGGTTGTGAGACAGTAAAACACAAAAAAAGCCGAGGGGTGGGAGTACTTTTGCAAGCCACTATGTGTGCGTATGTGTATAATAAATATATAATAACTTGAATTCTGGTGAATCTGCGTGCATTTTTTGGGGGAAATTTATAGTGAATTCCATTAGCTTAGAGAAGTGCAAATCAATTTGAGCATTGATATATTAATAAGCAAGAGAATAAAATTTGCGGTTGCAGAATATGTGACCGGGCCCATACCTGACGGGGACCCAAAAATGCCAGTGCCTATGTGTGTCCAAACCAGAACTGTGGAGATGAAAAGCCAAACCTCCAACTCAGACTCCTCAGTATCCCTGACTCCCGACTCCGCAGCACCGGTCACTACTGAGCATGTGCATAAAGTGCAACACAGATTCATCTGAACTAAGAGCCAAGATCCTTAGATCAGGAACAGAAGAGACATTTATAAGACATTTCCTAACTTTCCCAAATTCTTATGAAAGACATTTACAGCACATCCTGCATTGAACCCAATGCATTATATATTTTCCACGAAAATGGACACCGACTTCACGACTCCGACACCATAGCCCTGGTTCAAACATGCACATTCAGCTGCAGTCTATCATGGCACAGAGACCCACCAGATCCCTGCATTGTAATACCACTGGCCAATCATAGGCATGCCAGTCACGAGCGACGCATGGCAGTGACGTCACGTGCTGACCATGATGGGCACGTCAAATTCAGCTGCAGGCTATAGAAGAGGACGCAGTACACTGTGGTGACAGAGAACGGTAAGAAGAATTTTTTTTTTTTTTTACGTGTTGGAATAGAGCGTCACAACAGACACTAGACCAGAAAGGAGCCCAGGATGGAGGACATTAGACCAGGAAGCGGCACTGGAGATAGGGGACATTATAGCAGGAAGCGGCCATCATTACATGACGTGTGAAAACGTAGGTCTTTATAGGATTTAGAAAGCTACAAAGGCCAACACATCTGACCAACACGGAGGTCCAAATTTTGCGCCGCATCCATCGGACTTTAGTTATGACACCGTTAATTAACACAGAATCTTACACCTAGAAATTATGCAACTATGAATGATGGACATTTATGACTCCTGAAGAAGGTCCAAAGGCTTCAATTTCAAGTCAGTCACTTTGAAGCTTCCCTGCATGACGGACTTCCATGGGAACATGCACCTAAATATTTTACACGTCAATAGACCCAAAATTGATTTGTCTTTTGGACTCCTAACTTTATTTCTAACAAATCTCTCGGCACAAGCATTATTCTTGAAAGGATACACCTGCAAGCTTTCTGCAATCCAAGTAAAACAGCAATTTATAGAGCTGGGAACACACAACGGCCACTAAATGACATACAGCGGTGAAGAGCGGTTATCGGTTTTACCTTCTTTTTTTTTTTGTAAGTGTCTCATTTTCCGAGAAATAAAAATGTCATCCTTTCATACGACAAGATTTCACTGCTTCCCCTACGAGAGGATCAGTAGTGTTCACGGTCACACATCAATCAGCTAATTACCTTCCATGGAGAAAGGTGAGAGAGGTCAGTGCCACTTAGCGAGGTTAAGCCAAGCATCTCATAAGGGATCCTTTATAACAATGACTGGGGCTTTCCACATCATAGATTAAATATAGAAAAAAAAAAATTTGTAAAAATCATTGAGGATGGGTTTTTCCAATATTCTTGTAAGAATTTTTTTTTTAGCCTAGAAATAAATAATTTGCTCACGTTCTCATACACATTAGATCAAAATAGTCTGAGCCCATTGATCTCGTCAGGACCAGCTCACCATCTGATGTATAAGGGGGATCTCCCGACTCTCCAAACAGATAACGCTAGGAGAGGGAAGGATCGACCAACTAGAATTTCAGCGCCCACTACTTTTGTCTTCCAAGGGAAATAAGCAGCTGCCAGGCATCTTTCTGGCCTCTTCCTGATCAAAAACACATGAAGTTTCTGCCAAGATGAGCGCTAATGTGTATGGGGGAGTTAATAGAGATCGCTGCAATTTCATCTTCATCTGGCGATGCCTGAAGTCGCTCCCCTTAGTAAAGGGGAGGAGCCAAGTAGAGGGGAGAGGTTCCTGCTGCAGCTAGTTGCCTTATAATCACAGACTGACAGTGTGGAAAAGAAAAAAAAGACATGGCCTAGATCCGGAAACACAAAAGAGAAGATTTCTTTATATGATTTTCAATTTTTAATTTTAATTGATCCCATTACAGAATCAAAGAAAAGGTTTTACAGGAGAATATCTCAGTATTTTAACCCTTCCATGCATTATCTGTGTTTATTACTGCTTTAAGTTCAGTTGTAGTTAAGGTAGTTGTTTTAGGGTATGTTCACACTTGGGTTGTTTTTTTTTTTTCTGCAGCAAAAGCAAGAGTCTTGACAGGAAAAATATGGACCTTTTTGAAGTGTCCCCCCCCCCCATTCATTACAATGGGTGAAGAATGCTACAGAAATGGTGAAAGAATTGACATTCTATAGATCTTAAAAACAGCCATCAACTCAAAAAACGCAAGGAAAAAAAAACGTACGCATGAGATTTTTTAATTCACAGCCACTTTGCTGGTATTGTAAATTCACTGTTTATGCTGCAGAAAAAAAAATGCAGCAAAAAAAAACAACGAACAAACAAATGGTACAAAAAGCTCAAACTCTTAGGCAGAAAATAGTTATTCCGAGTTACGATGATTGTTATGGGAAACAGTCAACCAGCTAATCGGCAGACGCAACCCTGAAAGATTAAAGAGTCTGTCCACACAAAATGACTGTTCAAACCAAGCACAGGCACTCAGTGCACCCTTGGTGTGGCCGAACAGTTCAATGCACTTTTCCACCTACTTATTTTCCATTCATCTTTGGCTTCTTTAAAGTCAGAGCTCTCAAATCAAGAAAGAAGGGCAGAGATAGAGGCAAAGTGAGAGTGCAGTGAATGCTTTGGCCACACCAAAGGTGCACTGATCGCCTGCGCTTGGTTTGAACCATCATTTGGTTCTGATAGACCCTTTTAAACAGAACTCCTACAGCCAGATTTTCCTATACAAGACCACTGCACAATGTCTGTTATAAAGACTCCACTTCCCAGAAAAGAAACCACACTAGCAAGCCCTGCGCAGACATTGAGTTTCCAGCTCTGAAGAGTCCAGAATTGTGAATGCAGCTCCGGAGTACGATGCAGGTTTGTGATCAATTCTTTAATATACTGAAACGTCCTGCCTCCTATGAATATTAATTTCATGTGCTATGTTAATCCACATAGTTTCAGGTAGTTAAACAGCTTCAATCCTTGTCGTTTCTCACATTACATCGACCAAAACAAAGTCATTCAAGATATTTTAAAATCAATAATTTACCAGGCTGTTTACCGTGACCGATTCAAGTCTACAAAATTACAAATGCTGGATATATCCCAGAATCTAGGCCTGCCAAAGACTAAAACTTAGATGTGCAATGCAGAAGAACAAAAACGCTCAGGATTGGGAGGCTCATTGTCCGATCGTTCAGGGATATTCTGGTTTGTACCAAATCGTTTTGTTGGCATGGCACACCATAGTATACACAGATAACTGCTGTCCGACAACGTAGGTGACGGCAATATCCTTCGCGCATCGCCTCACAACGGGATGGATGAGGTTAAGGGCCTACTATTCAGAAGAGGTACCAAGGATAGTAGAAGGTTCACCGGCCACAAATTGCTGACATGGCTGCTGGAACAGGAGACTGCAAATCTTTTTGTAAACCTACAAATGTCTATTCCTCCGGACTATTCCTCCAAGCGTCGCTCCACACGGTAACCTGGGACAAGACACACGTCACTGAAGTCAATTACATGCATCATACCCTATGTGACTTCGTTAGGTTTTAGGCGTTGGTTTCCTGTCGCTGCACAGCGGAAATCCCGAGCCTTGCTTTCGGCGGTCTCCCATTCCTCTCCGGCCGCAGAGGAGGTTGCTCAGCAAACTCGTCTGTCCCGGCGCTCTGCCCAGACCAGCTCCGTGGGTTTGCTTGCTGCTGCCACAGCTATGGCAGTACATGCTGCTCAGCAGCGAGATTCTCCAGGGACTAAGTCCCCATGTCGGGCCACTGAGCATGCCAGTGGAGTGATCTCCCATTGGAGATCGAAGGTCACGTGCTCAGGTCCTGCTCCTGTTCGGATTGGCCCATCCGAGAAGCCTGGAAGGTCCCGGATGCTCGCGGCTATAAAAGGTTCGCATGGCCTCTCAGCCATGCGCTAGGATAGACTGTATGTTCAGACTATATGGAGTGAGTGATGTATGCATGTATGAATGTCTCTGGTGACTGACTCATTATGAAACCTCTACCCTTGGTACGCATGTGTTGTGCAGCCTAGCCTGCTAGCGCCCAGGCTTAGGTGTAGGTAGGCCAGAGTTTGAGTAAGGCTTTAGTCTTCATCAGTGACTCGGCACACCTCAGTGCAAGTGCTCCACACTAAATAGCCAGCGTCTATAGCGGCGTTCGTGGTAGCGACGCCGCGCGCTCAGTGGGCCTAGAGGGACTCTAACCCCGTGTCCTTGAGGTAGAGTTCTGTGGCCGTTTGCTGTGCGCTCTTTGGCCGGGCTCTGTGAGCTAAACAGGCTCCGGCATCCACGTTCAGTGGTTGTGCGGCTCTGTGAATTAACAGAGTCCGCTCCTGCTCACACTGGGTGACGTAACCCACGTGTGACTGTTTTCACACCGCTCTATTCTTCTGCCATTGTCTAGCAGCAGTGTACCACCTCTGCACGGTGGACCCCGGGCTGCAAACGCACCTACTACTACTTTATAATTTGGTGCGTTCCGCCAGCCCTAGCAGTTAGGCCTAGTCAGTGTCGAAAAATCAGGAGGAAAGACAGTTGCAGTGGCAGGAGACAGACAGGTCTAGCTCAAGTGAATATAACTACTTTTTTTTTGTAATTCCTCCCAAGCTCTCAAAATAATCCAGTTGGCTGACATTTTTTTTATCGGACTGGCCCACCGGGAGACCAGGGAATCATCCGGTGGGCCCCTAATCCCTGGAATAATTATCACATTCGCAAATGCTGCCAGTGCCCATAGCAGAGAGGACCCCAACCCTAGTTTTAGATGAATGTGCGTCCAAGAAACAGCTACAGTACAAAAGAATAACTCATTGTAGGCACTTGGTACCTGAGAAGGACACGGCCGACTGTCAAGGTCCACTGCTTCTTCTCCAGGCCTTGTGTGTTTAGTTCTTGTCAGTTTGTTTTTGCTGTATTCAACGTACTTAAGAAATATTTATGTCCTGTTTTCTACTCCATGGCTTCTGAACAATGTTCCTTGCTGCTCAAACTTTACTAGACGTAGAATTACAATTGTAATCCTATGATAAAAAAAAAAAATTACTTGGCCTTTGAGCAAAAAAAAAAAAAAAAAAATATACCCCCCACCCTCCCAAAAAAAGCTCCTCTAATGTAGAACACTCGATAAATTAGATGGTGAGATTTCGCCTATTGCAAAATCTATAACACAGCCCCTCCATTCACATTCTTTGATATATCTGCTTTTCCTTGTGGAAAAGGGGCGTTTGGGTTTGCAGCATTGATCTAGTGTAACAGATAAACCCTAAAACATCAGCCCTGGCCCAACTATAGAAGAAAAAAAAAAAAGCAGCAAAAAAAATAAATAAATAATATTGACATGTCAGGACTCGCATGCCAAGAGAACACTCTTTCGGCATCCATTAGGCCAAAACGAGGGTATAGGTTGTGAATCAGTCTTTAGGGTATGTTCACACACAGCTTTTTGAAATGTTCAAAAACGAACATATTTTCAAGAGGAAATCGCTTCAGGAAACACTTTTCTTGTGTGGAGTTTTTGGAGTAGTTTTTCTTTTCATGAAAAAGTTTTGGAGAAGCTTTTTCCCTGAAGACTTGTCTTCAACCTTGCGATTGGGCAGTGCCTACTTTAGAGTGGATTCCATGTGTATCTTATACTAAGGCTATGTGCACACGTTGCAGATTCTACAGCGGATCCGCAGCGTTTCAGGCGCATTGTACAGTACCATTGTTTTCAATGGTAAACTGGAAAACGCTGTGCACATGCTGCGGTTTTTTCCGCTCGGATTTGCTGCGGGTTCAAATCCGCAGCATGTCAATTCTTTGTGCGGATTTACACCTTCTCCATTGTAGAGGTGTGAAACCACAGGGCTAAACCGCAGGCTAATCCGCAGAAGAACCGCAGGTCTTTTGACCTGAGAATTTACCTGCGGATTTTTCCAAATCCGCAGGACCAAAATCTACGTGCGCACATAGCCTAAGATTTTTTTTTTTTACATTTACCGTGTTTTTGCAGGCCGATTTTGCGGCCCCAATAGATTTCTATGGGGCTGCAAAATCGGCCCACAAAAATTAGTCAGAGCGCTGTGTGCCGTATGGCCGTGAGGGCCATATTTACGGCCGTGAAAAAAAATCAAGCTTGCTCGATCTTTTTCATGGCTTACGGACACGGCCCCCATTGTAAATCCATGGGGTCGCAAAAACAACGGAAGTTTGTTTTGTTGCGGTGCACTGTGACTTCTGGTTTTGCGGAACGCCGTTTTTTTTTTTTTCTTCAATACTTTTTCCATAGTATCGGAAACCTGAAAAACAGCGATCTGCAAGTTTTTTGCCCTCTTTTATTGCGGCCGACCGTGAAAATTGCGGCGATACGGCCAGCAAAAAAGGTCCGCAAAAACCTGGTAAGTGTAAAAGAAGCCTAAGAAGAGATATGCACATTGTTCCCCCCCACCACCAGAGTTTTGGAAGCGTGTTTGAAAAGGATTTTGAAGTGAAGTGGATCTGCTAAAATATACTCAAACTTTGTGCAAACACAGCCTCAGAAACTGCGCTGGCTTTAGTAATGTCAAGTATACTCACCCTTCCTCCTGAAATGGCCACAGTGTGAACCTGATCCTACACTTTGCAAGTATATCAACCTATAGTCCGGCTCATTTGTTTGGTTTTGCTGAAATTTCTTGTACTTTGTACAATCATGAAATGGCTCCCCATCTTCATAGTTTCCTATGAATTGGTATCTTTTCACTTTTTGAGCTGCGTCATCAAAAGCTATCCATATAGCACCACTCTATTCGCATGGAGCTCTTCACAGTCTTAGGATCAGACGGGGTCCCAACAGTTAGACCTCCAGCGATCGATAAGCTAACCTTTATCCGACGGATTGGCGACAACTTCCAAACTGGAGAACACCCCTTTAAGATCTACTCAATTATTAGGTCTTGTAGGGGCAATGTATGTTTGGAAAAAAAAAAAATATATGTAGCAAAACATTCCCTTTAAACTTTTGGCATTTAAATGGTTAACTGGGGATAGTAGTAAATCACTCACAAAAAGGTGTCCAAGTATATATATAAAAAAAATCTAAATACACATACTGTATATAATGATGATACATATCAAAACAACTTTAATTATAATTTCCCCTAAATAAAGACAATTACAATCCCTTCTACTCGCCACTAACCATTTCTGACGACGCGACTCACCACAATTTACGAATATTGTTTTATGTGACTGCTCCCTTCTGTGAGGACGACGGATTATGTACAATTTATTACAAGACCGTTAAGTGTTTCCAATTGTGTTGTGGTGCAATAACTCCTAAACCGGCTGCAGATGTTTGGTTGCGCGTCGAGGTACAAGTGTTTGTCACAGACGGAATCCAGATCAAAACTCCACATAGATCTGTGTGTCTCTATCCATCTCCTCTGCGCGCGTCTCATATCTCCGCCGTCTGTCTGTCTATCTCACACCATCACCTGTCTGCCTTTATCTACAGATCTAACTCTTTTATATTACATCTCAATCTAGATAGACAGACAGATATCCAAAATCAGTGCCAGCACTCCAAGGTAAAAAAAAACAAACCCCGAATCATTTATTGAACCCATTGTGATGGTGCCGTTTCCTTCCAAATGTGGAACTTTCGGAAGGAAATGTCACCATCACAATGGGCCAATAAAGGATTTTTTTTTTTTACCTTGGAGTGCTGCCACTAATTTTGTATATTACTAAGGTTTGGTTTTGCCTGGGAGGCTTTGCATCCATTTTTCATTTTACTATTGCGGTGCCATTTTTTGTCTTTGCATTTGACTTTCCATAGATAGATAATAGATACATAAATAGATAGATAACAGATAAATAATAGATAGATATATAAATAGATAATCGAGAGATAATAAATAGATAATATATAGATAATAGATAATTGTTCTGCCCATTCATGTGCAGCAAGACATTTCTTAAGTGCTGTTCCAGCTATGGCCATTAGAGGTCATAGTTGCCCTTGTTCATGGATTTAGAATCCTTTCCCTCTGTTTTGTTTAGAACTGCCCCTCCAGGTCTGAAGCTTGTAGCCATTTTCTCCTGGATCTCTGAGCTACTCACATGTGCCTTGTTCTCTGCAAAATCACTGCTTCTGGCAAGCGGATTCCGGTGAGGGTTTAATGCAGTTATGTGATATGTGCTATGTATCTGTGTTGGTTAGCCATAATGCAGCCCCCCATGATATGTGCTATGTATTGTCAGCTCTTTGTAATGCTCTTTATCTGCATGTAGTTATATGCATTTCTGTTTATGGTAGTGCAATGCTAGCAGCCTAAGCCCTGTTTCACACATCCGTTTTTTGTGTCCGCCAAATGGATCCGTTTCTGTTTTTTGCCGCTAAGGCTGGTTTCACATTTGCGTTTTTTAGCGCTGGAAAAAAAACGCATATGTGCGCATGCGGTTTTTCCCCTATATTTAACATGGGTGCGCATACCTGCGCGCTTGTAAGCGCATGTATGCGATTTTCATGCGCTGCGTTTTTTTGGGGTGTGCGTTTGTATTTTCCAGACGCAGCATGTTGCATTTTTTGGCCCTGCAAAAAAGCTCATGCGCACATATGCGCACGTTTTGCGCTAAAAATGGCCATTATAGCCTATGGATGCGCATATGTGCGCACTGGCATGCTCATGTATGCGTTTTTTTGCACATGCGTTTTTTTTTGTTAACCATGGAATTTAGGGGTTTGGGTTAGAGTCAGGGTCAGGGTTAGGGTTGGGGTTTGGGTCAGGGTTAGGGTTAAGTATGGTTTGGTTAAGGGTTAGGGTCAGGGTTAGGGTCAGGGTTAGGGTTAAGTATGGTTTGGTTAAGGGTTAGGGTCAGGGTTAGGGTTAGGGTTAGGGTCAGGGTTAGGGTCAGGGTTAGGGTTAAGTATGGTTTGGTTAAGGGTTAGGATCAGGGTTAGGGTCAGGGTTAGGGTTAAGTATGGTTTGGTTAAGGGTTAGGGTCAGGGTTAGGGTTGGGGTTAGGGTCAGGGTTAGGGTCAGGGTTAAGTATGGTTTTGTTAAGGGTTAGGGTCAGGGTCAGGGTTAGGGTTAGGGTTAGTTAGGGTTTAGGGTTTGGGTTAGGGTTAAGTATGATTTGGTTAAGGGTTAGGGTCAGGGTTAGGGTTAGGGTCAGGGTTAGGGTTAGTAAAGTCATGGTTTGGGTTAGTGTGAGGGGCCACCTAATGTTGGAAAAAAACGCAAACGCGGTAAAAACGCACTAAAAACGCATACAAACGCATAAAAACGCTGCGTTTTTTTCATGCATGCTCATAAAAATGCTTGAAAAAAACGCAGCAGTTGTATGCTTTTGTATGCGTTTTTTCAATGCGTTTTTTTGCGGGAAAAACGCGCCGCAAAAAAAAGCAAGTGTGAAACTAGCCTAACGGATCCGTTTTGACGGATCCGCGGTAGCCGCTAATGCAAATCTATGGGAAAAAAACGGATCCGCCAAAAACATGGCAGATCCGTTTAACAGAAAACGATGGATTTGGACGGATTTAAAAAAACGGAAGTGTGATCCAGGCCTAAGGCCGGTTTCACATTTGCGTTTCAGGGCGCAGCGACGGACTGCGCACGGCCACCGCTAAGCCCCACCCCTGCCACGCCTCCTCTGGTAGCTCCACCTCCGGGCGCATGACGCTGCATGCGTCCCCTGTCTTTATCACTGAGGACGCAGGCCGTGCGCAGTATGCGTTTGGCGGCTCCTGCGTCCTTTTGACGGTGCGCCGAGCGCAACCAAATTGCAACAGGTTTGCGTTTGGCGCTGGTCGGCGCACTGTCAAAAGGACACGGCAGGGGCGGGGCTTAGCGGCGGCCGTGCGCAGGCCGTTGCTGCACCCTGAAACGCAAATGTGAAACCGGCCTAAGTTTGTTTAGATATCTCTTTTCACTGCATTGTGTGTTGTATTACTCAGCCTCTGTAATAATGCCTGCTACTGATATAACAACACTCTGTATCATTGCTTTACTGTTATGATAGCACCTTTTTTATTGCTGTGTTGTTATCTGCCAGCACTGACATACTGCACTGTCTGTTTCTTTATAGTTTTTACCCGATCTCATCCACTATTGTGTTCACCAATCTGCTCCACTATACCATCTGTTATCATCTCCCATTGTTGTTCACATCATCTCAATAAACATAGACTTAAGCACCCATACAGTCTTTTTACTGGGAGTGGATGAAGGGTTTAGCCGTATGCTGGAATCCACACAGCGTCATACGTGGAAGAAGGCAGAACAGTAATAGATGGATGATAGAGGATAGATAAATAGATAGATAATAGTTGGTGACATGCGCTGTATTCCTGGCTGATAGCACTGGTGTGTAATGTAAATCTCTGACATGTGGCCCAGTACTCCGCACAATTTCCATATTACTCTACAGCATAAATCTGTTTTATGTCTTTCTAATACATTGGTCCCAGTTATGCTCATGGCTCGTCGGTTGTTTTTTTGGACCATTTCATATACATATATATATTTTTCTCTGTTGCCCGGACAATGACCGTGCATGAAGACGTCCCAGAGATCGGACCGCAGCCGGACTTCACTTTTATAAACTTTCTGACCGACTGGTAATAAAATATAGATAGAGCAAAAGTATAATAAATAAAAAGTTGTCTCGGGACTTCCCTTTTAAGACGGAGGAGTATCTTTAAAGAAAAAAAAAAGTCTAGTTGCCTTTAGCAATTAATCTGAACGTAAAATATGAAATCTAATTGGTTGTAACAAGCGATATCTCACTTTTTATTTTGCACATTTTCTTTAATCAGCTGGAGACTCCTTAGAATGTTTGTTAAAATTTAAAAAAAAGGCACCTTTTTCTAGATACATCACTTTACCTACCTGTCCATTGATTGTCAGTTCCATCGAAGCTGCAATACCGCACACAACCTGTGGACAAGGTGTGGCGCTGTTTTTTGGAAGAATGCAGCTCTGGGGTTTTTTTTTTTGTTTTTGTTTTCTTCTAAAAATGTATAAAATACCAAATTATGACAAAAGTTGTACAACAATATATATAAAAAAAATAAATTACAATACGGCTGAATGGATTTCTTCATTAGGAGACCATTCTGTCCCTTAGATTGTACAACTCATTAAAGAACTCATTAACTTGTGAGCACAAAAGCTTGTCTATCTTCCCCAGTCTCTCGATAATGAAAGCTTTGCCTTTCATTAAGCATTTACAATGGCGGACCTCTTCATACGGCCCCATAATTACTAGAGTTCCAGAAAAGAACATGGTTCCGCCGGTGTGATCAGGGGGAACATCCCTTTGAAACGTGCGCTTTGTCATTGTATCATCCTCTGATGTCTTTTAACAAAGAAGAAACGTTTGTATGTTTATCGAAAAGTACTAGCTTACCTTAAAGAGGTTCCGCAAATTATAATGTAGCCATAGAGAAAATAATACTCCTTACAGACACCATGACGATAAATGAAGAACTGGGGACGTATCCTAAAGGCACCAGAAAAAGATGTTCTTGGGGAGTGGTAGCCAAAATCCAGAGCTGACCTAAACCTTTAATGGTCATGTAGTGCCCAAAAAAAGTGTGAATGTCATCCCATCATCTTCTTTCTCCACTTATGAGCCACGTCTTCCCTCCCTTTTAATTCCTTAACTCAACATCCAGCTCCAATCGGTCTTAGTCAAAGCAGAATGGACTGCAAGATCACTGAAGGATCAGGTTACACCCCCTCAATAGAAAGGAGTGGAGAAAGTAGAGAAAGAATGAGGGGCACCCAGCAGACAGACAAAAGCATTCAAGGTAATGAATGTCCCAGATGGGTGAATTTCTTTAAAACAGTGAATATTCAAAATTTACCGTTCGTAACTACAATGTAATTTTCCCCCTTTTGTTCTTCTTGATGAAACTGCCCATTGTTCTCTTGGAAGCTACAGTAGATTGATTTGCGAATTTGGGACTTCTGACTCATAGCGGTTCCTGTTTTCTTTTTACAAAACAAGTCAACTTCTTACGGAAGCGAGCTTTGCTTCTCGCTTGTAGATCTCCCGCACGCTAAAAGCAGGAAGAGGAAGTGAGGAACATCTCCAAATCAAGAGATTAAAGTTATTCTTTGAAACCGAGCGGCTGTCTAAATTTCCCAGAAGAGCCGACAAGGATTCTCCTGTCCTCTCTCGTTGCTCGTTCACGAACGATAAAGAAAGATCGCCGATTGTTCTGTCCCCATACTGTGTCAGGTTATCGGCAGCATATCACCGGTTTATACCGGGCGATGTACTGTTGTTGATGACGATTTTTGTTGGCATAAAGAATCCGATCACTCTACAAAGGAAGGAGTCAAAACCCTATTATAGGGGAAGTCATGGACCCTAACACTGATGGCCTATCCTTAGGATAGATCATCAATATCTGATTGGTGGTGATTAGTGATGAGCGAAAGTGTTTGGATCAGGTGTTATCTGAGCATGCTTGTGTGCTAAACAAGTGTCTTCAGTGTGCTCGAAAAATATGTTTGAGTCCCCGCGGCTGCATGTCTCGCCACTGTTCAACATCCGCAACCAATGCAGGGAGTATCTGTTTGTTAGAGACTCAAAGACATTTTTCGAGCACGCCGAAGTCACTCGGTTAGCACACAAGCAGGCTGAGATAATACCTTATTCGTGCACATTCGCTCATCACTAATCCCTAACGATCAGACATTAATGATCTATCCTAAGGATAGGCCATCAATGTTTAACCCTTTAATAGGGTTTTGACTCCTTCCTTATCCGAGCATGTTTGGTCATCACTAGTGGGGATGCAACACCAGACACACCCACTGAATAGCTGTTACCGGTGTCGGCGGCCGCCGGATCTGCTCAGTTGTGGAGCGTCAGAGCCCACATCCATTGACTGCCTAGTGGCCGAGGCCAGGTACTGCACATCCGCACCCTATTAAAACCAATAGAGAGTGGATGTTACAGTACCCGGCCGCAACCACTACTCAGTCCATTGAGCTCTGCAACTGAGCAGTCCTAACTGCAGCCAACACCGGGAGGGGTGCCGGGTGTCGCACCATCGCCGATCAGACATTGATGACGTTTCCTAAGGCTAGGCCGTTAATGTGAAAGTCCCGGACAACCCCTTTAAGCAATAAAATATAAATCTCAGGCTTAAACAATAACAAGGAAAAAAAAAAATCTATATCCTGTTGGCCCCAAACTTAAGATAGGCTTTACCTTCAATTTATCTTGATAAAAAAAAATATATATATATTTTTTTTTTTTTTTGCGGCAGAAAAAAATTTTGCAAGACGTACAATTTTACAAACAATACAACACATGTTAACAATCAAAAAGCATTAGAGAACGGATTTATTGTGTAGGGGATATATGGAATGAAACAGCCAGAATCTCACGTCTCTCGTAATAACTCGGTGTTAGGAATCCTAAAGCCAAAGGTTATGGAACTACTGAAAACCGCCTTCGGTTTTCCCGTTCTTTGTGCATTGTACGGATGACACAGACACCTTGTTTCATAGAACTTGTTAAACCTGTATCTCATGGGTTACAGGTGTATGTGTAAAACTTGAGCAGGTTGGCAGCTAAACCACCGATAAACAGGTTTTCCCACTGTGCTCCTGGGCACCACTATTATTTTTAGAGACTTTCCATAAACAGGTGTATTGGAATAAGAATTGTTATCTTCAAGCGGCATCAATGCAGTCATACACCAACCACACGCAGTAGGACCTGTTAGACATCTTCCTGTGAGCCCTTAAGTATCACCACCAGAACAATGCGAGACCCATTGCTTTCTTTTCAACAAGTCAAGTTTCCTTGACCAAGTAGGACATGTCACGGTCCCCCCCGCCCCGAGCTCATGGAAGACAACTCACAGATGTTTGGTAGATCTGAAAATGTTTGATCATTGAGATGTTATAGATTTCATTTTAGATGGGGGCTCTGTGATCCTTAAAAAGTTAACGCGAGTTGTAAAAAAAAAAAAAAAATGCCCCCAATTCCATTTGATCAATCACCCAGTTCCTGTATATCATACAGAATAATTAAAATCCATAAAGACAACCTCTGGAGAGGGGACATATCATCCTCACATTGAACATATGGGATTAATAATAACTGGAGAAGTGAGAAAGAGCTGAGACTTCAACCTTCTTTGAAGTAGAGACCTCCTGCAGTGGCCAGGTAATGACTGCATAAGTCTACTCTGAGAACCAGCCTGGGATTCATTTATTCAGAGGCGGAAGAGTAGAAGGGCTTTCTCTGTTCAAAAGATTTTTCTCAGACCTTTTGGAACCAGTGGTCAGTGATGAATATTGGGGTTTGCACTGATCCGATATTTGTAGTAAAATTATTCTCTGCAACATATCTAAGGGAAAAACATAATGCATTCACGCACATCAACAGAAGACCATTCCAACCCCTCCAATTTAATATTGATCCAATGAATGATGCTATCCATGTCATGTATCATCTCCATAGAAAGGCAATATCGAAATGGAAAACATGACGACGAAATCTCCCGCCTGGGACCTCCTAGGGCGAAGATATCCTCATAAAGTTCTAAAAAAAAAACAAACAAAAAAAAAAAAAAACACACAACAACTATCTCATCCCACAACTAGTCCCCATATGAGCTCGCCAAGGGGAAGTGTCTGGGCATAACCTTGATCTAATTAAAACCAGTTTGGGTTTCTGTCATTCATTCTGGAAGAAACAGTTCGATGTGAGAGTGTTCCATTTTCCTAATTGAAGCGCTTCCCTCCATACAGATAAGAGCCATTCCTGCAACATCAAGTTTAATCATTCTTTCGTTATTCCTTTTTATTCAATGTAATTGTATGTACCGTATTGTTTTGTTCCCATTCGTATATTTTTATAAACACTTCCTACCTTTCCAGATTAAACATAAAATTGAACAGTTCTGTTCCTCTTGTTCTGTAAACCACACCCATGAAGATATATGTGCTAGGCGTCAGATTTCTGCGTTTACTTTGCAGGGATCCAGACCCTCACATTCTGCAGTCTCCTGCTGTTTATCTACTGCAGAGGAGATTGCCTGGAGGCTTGCAGAAGGTCCGGGCTGCTATAAAAGGCGTGCATGGCTGTTCTGCCATGCGCTAGTATAGTCTTACTTGCTGCTGTGTGTATGAGGACGGATGTATGATTCTGGTGAATGACTTATTATTAAACCCCTTCCCTCTGATGTTACGTATGTGGTTAGGGATTGAGTTTAGAATCATCGCCAGTGCTCCTCTGCTGCAACATCCACAGCTGCTAGCGTCCGACATTGCGCTTGCATCTTAGCTTTGTCGTTAAGCGGCAGTGTCCACGCCGCGCTGCAGTAGCAGCCCTCCTTGGCATTCCTGTGACTTAACAGATTGCGCTGCGCACCTGGGTGACGTTTAACCCTGTGCGCATTACCGCCATATTGCTCCTGCCACCACTTAGCAGCGGTTATATCACCTACTGCACGGTGGACCCCGAGCTGCGAACGCTCTTTATTATTTATTTTTATTTAGTGCGTTCCGCCATTCCTAACATTATCCTAGCGCCAGGGTCTGGCTAGTAATGGCAGAACAGCAGCAACTGTTACAGTGTATTCGGCAGCTTGAGGGCCGGTTGGCCACTCTTGAGAGGGCTCTCAGCTGCACAATCCACCGAAGCTGCTTTAAAGGCAATCACAGACGCGGTTTCACGTATGTCCACATCCTCCCTCGCACCGACAGTTACCCACCTCCTGTTGTACGATAAATTTTCTGGCGATGGCGCCTCCTGTAGGGGTTTCATCAGCCAGTGCTCTATCCAGCTGGAGCTACTGGCTGCGCGATTCCCTACGGAACGGGCCAAGGTGGGGTTTATTATTTCCCTACTGTCGGGCAAGGCGTTGGAGTAGGCTATGCCACTATGGGAGCGTGGAGACCCAGAGGTTCAGACTGCTGGTCAGTTTTTAACAGCTATTAAGCAGGTCTTCCTCGGTCCACGGGTCACGCACAACACCTCTCTTCAGCTTCTTGCTTTGACTCAGTGTTCTCTCTCGGTTAGTCAGTATGCCGTCCGTTTTCGGACACTGGCTTCCGAGCTGGAGTGGTCCAACAGAGCTCTCATCCCTGTGTTTTGGAGAGGTTTGGCGGAGCATGTTAAAGATGCTCTCTCTACCAGACAGGTTCCTGCAAGTTTGGAAGAGCTGATTGCCATTTCCACCCGCATTAATCTCAGTTTTTCGGAGCTCGGTATGGAGCGTGCTCAAACCAAACGGAAGGTTACCTCGGCTCCCAATTTTTTTGAGCCTCTGGAACTACCCGAGCCAGAGGTTCCACCCCCAGAGCCCATGGAGGTGGCTCGCGCCGTTCTCCAGGCACGTCCGGCACAAGACTCCAGTTGCAGTTATCATTGTCAACACGCTGTTTCTCAGGACAACAGTGCCCCGCAACGGCCAAACTATGTGCCGCCGGGCAAGACCCTTGTTCCTCCTCGCCTTTGGCCGAAGGTTCTCGTGTGGGCACACGCGTCCAGGAGGGGTGGTCACTGTGGCTATATGCAGACCACAAAACTCCTGGTAGGGTCTTACTGGTGGCCGCACAGGGCTCGGGATGTTAAAAAAATATATTCGGGCCTGCGTCCTTTGTGCTCGGAATAGCCTCCCTAAACGAAGGGTGGAGACGCCTGCCGACACACGCTGGCGTTCCACTTTAACTTCCTCTCCCGTCGTCTCCCATGGGTCTCTTCTCAAACATGGCGACCTTGCTGCCCCTGATGCCTTCCACTTGCCCCGAGTCGCTCTGTCACCTACCGGGACATCTGACTTGCCTTCAGACGAGTCTGAGGCCTATACCTCTGATGGGCACAAGTTGCTGGATCAGAAGGCTTAGGGGGAGGAGGCCCTAGGAGGGGGGGTAATGTTAGGCGTCGGATTTCTGAGTTTACTTTGCAGGGATCCAGACCCTCACATTCTGCAGTCTCCTGCTGTTTATCTACTGCAGAGGAGATTGCCTTGCAGCAAATCTCTCCTGAGGCTAAGTCCTTCTGTCCTCCTACTGAGCATGCTCATGGGACGATCTCCCATTGGAGATCGGGAGTCATGTGCTCAGGTCCTGCTCCAGATCTCATTGGTCCATCTCAGAGATCTGGAGGCTTGCAGAAGGACCCCGGCTGCTATAAAAGGCGCGCATGGCTGTTCCGCCATGCGCTAGTATAGTCTTACTTGCTGCTGTGTGTATGAGGACGTATGTATGATTCTGGTGAATGACTTATTATTAAACCCCTCCCTCTGATATTACGTATGTGGTTAGGGATTGAGTTTAGAATCAACGCCAGTGCTCCTCTGCTGCAACATCCACAGCTGCTAGCGTCCGACATTGCTCTTGCGTCTTAGCTTTGTCGTTTGGCGGCAGTGTCCATGCCGCGCTGCAGTTGCAGCCCTCCTTAGCGTCCGCAGCTGCAACGCCGCACACACGGTAGGTCTAGACGGACGTAGTACCGCCGTCTTGGGCTACTCCTGTGACCGGATACTGTGTGTATTTATACTGAATTCTGTGACCTCAACAGGCTCAGTCTTTCATATTTGTATTTATTTGGCATTCCTGTGACTTAACAGAGATTGCTCTGCGCACCTGGGTGACGTTTAACCCTGTGCGCATTACCGCCATATTGCTCCTGCCACCACTTAGCAGCGGTTATATCACCTACTGCACGATGGACCCCGAGCGGCGAACGCACTTTATTATTATTTTTATTTAGTGCGTTCCGCCGTTCCTAACAATATGTTACCTGTAACTGATGTTTAATTGGCCTGTCTAAACGATTGGTGTTGGCAGCTAGTAATTCCTTTTTGTTGTTAATTTGTTAATCAGCACGAAATGTATCTAAAATTACATAATTTTTACATTTGCTTCTTGTGAAAAAGGAATAAAAAAAAAAAAAAAAAAAAAAAAAGAAAAAAAAAGACAGGAAACAATGAAATGGTTATCGAGTAGACCGGTTTCCATAGCGAGCCACATACTAAACCCCTTCCAAAAAGAGAATGCATGCATGTACAACCTGTTCTACGGGCTTTTCTCAAGGTCAAGTTGCAAAAGATTTATGGAGTGTCGAGTGACATTTTTCAGAAATTTTCACACACACGGCCATTTTTGGCAACATTGCAGAAAAATAAATGCGTTGTACGTGACCTATATGTCACACGTGGTAATAATGTGGACATACATGTATCATACAAAGTAAATATTTACCTTTGTAGCACCCAATATGGCCATCAGTTTTTTTTTTACTTTTAAAAAAAGAAAAAAAAAAAGTTTTGTTCTTTTTGGTGCATTCATTAATAAACTTTAGGATACCTTTAACTTTTCATCCACAGTTTATGTATTTAAAAGGCCTTTGAGCTTGCACAGTATTCCTTTGTAATCCTGCATATTCATAGTATTCGGAGCCAAGATGCTGTCAGTGAGCCCGGCTACAATGATGTAGACGTTCTGCAGCCCCGCACGTACATACCCCAGTGACTGAGAGCAGAGCAGCCGAAAAACACAGAACACATCCATTCTCTGTCATAACCCTTAAAATACTGTTGGTTTCCTACAACTCCGAAATATGAAATAACAATTGTAAAAATAGAGCAAGGAACACAACGTATATCTAATAGTGGAGATCATTCAGGGGTGAGAAGTCCAGTAAGGGCCACCATGCTTTTAGCATTAGTGCTTCAGTTTTAGTCGAGGTCCTAGAGTTGATCTTCCACCTTCCTCCATCCTATCCCCACTCATCAGACATTAAAAGGGTTAACCCCCATCTATAGGACTGGAAAAATCTTACCTTGGGGCCCGAGAAAAAGGATCTGGAACCAGGAAACTATGAGCCCCCTTCTTGAATGAAGTAGAAGGACCTATGTTCCATTCATTGTCTACAGGGCACGATGGAGAAACCCAAGGATAGCGCTCTTTTTCAGGCAGTACCATAGACAATGAATGGAGAGGAGGTCGAGCATGCACAGGTCTACTTCATCTTCTGATGGGGATTTTTTTTTTTTTGAGTTGTTAAAAACAAGTTTTATACTGGAAACGCTATCATGCTTTTGCATTTTGGCCAGGGGAGGTTCAATTTTATTGAGGTCCTAAAGTTCATCTACCACCCTCCCCCACTGATCAGAAATTAAAGGGTTATTCTAAAGTCAATAAGTAATCCACTATCCATAGGACTGACAATCTTACTACTGTCCGACCTTCAGTGATCCGACGAGTTTTCTATCGGAAACTGCTTCTGGAATTGGTTCTTCCTTGGGGAGTTTTTTGGAAAATCATTTTTTAGCAGCCTTTTGATTGGACAGTGCCTAGCTTGGGGCATTTTTGCATCAAGAAACGTTGCAAAGCAGCGACAACCCCCCCTTTTTTTTTCTTCTGCCTGGCATTTTGCTCGTAAAGCACATATATGGTCGGTCACACAGATGACACATCGATCACACACGGATGCAATGCTGTACGTGGTTTTCACGGACTCAGACTTAGGCCCTTAAAATCCATGCTGCCAGTAGAAAGGACATGCCTCCACGTGGTTTACATGGATACACGGTGTGCACAACAGCATAGGATAAAATGGCTACAAGTGGCAAGCGTGAGAACACGGATGCCAAACTTACTGCAAACATGGACATGTGAAGGGGGACCAAGATGCAGCTTGCAGGAATTAAATCTAATGGCCAGTGGTGCATGTGTAACGTGGCATGGGACAGTAGTTGTGCGCGAGGTAGTCATCTCTTTTGCCCCGGCACACTTCATGAACATGGGGGTTCTGACTGGGTGTATGGGCTTCATCTATTGGGGTGCTACGCCCTTGCAGGCTGCATGATATCAGTGTCTTCGACTGGCCAGGACTGGATGTTAAAACAGTTCAATGAGGGAGACCACCACTCGAAAACAAACAGTCTTTTACTTGACACTGACTTGGTGGGAACGATGTACAATAGATAACGGGGGGGGGTGGGGGGGACTTCACAAATGTTTCCTTTACAACATGGAGCATCTACACACACGGTGTCGCTACCTCTACCAGGCTTACTTGTATCTATACCCAAGTTCTTTTGTCTTTACCAAAACCAAGCACAGTTTTACAGTCTAGTATGTGAGAGGCCTATACAACCCGCGGTTCTGCATTCTTTCCCTTTAGAGGAACTAGTTTGTCACTATGGCCTTTACCTCGTTCTCTGCTTGTTGACGCCTTGGAACTTCCTCCCGGGGCAATCTCTTTATCTCACGCTACCTATTCAGTCCTGGCCCGTTACCTCTCTATCTGGCAAACTCTGGGCCGTACTGCTAGGCGTCCTGTCCCAGGACCTGTCTCACATGCTTTACTCTGTACTTTGCTCACTTTTCCTTCCTTTACTCTATATTTCGCTATCCACTGCCTCGGTCTCCACTCACATCACGGACACCCACGTGACGGGTCTCTGCTGACTGGTCAGATCTAAGGTCTGCTTTTGTGGCACACTCGGCCCTATCTACCCACCTGACAGAAAATGGTCTGTCTCCCTTCACTTTTTCCCCCTCCTACTCTGGGTTAGTTCCAGCTATTAACTCTAACTCTCCCTATTGTCGGACAAAAAAAATAACACGGTCACCAATAACACATGTCGAAATACACGTGTCTTCAAGGGGGAATGTAAGCAGTGTGTCTATCTCCCTACATTCCCTCCTCCTTTAACGATGGTCATCCTCGGGCATCCAGAACCTGGATGACACCAATGCATTTCACCACATACAACATACATTAAACTACACAAAGTTCTGTTCTCCTTCTAGAGCAACACAGACCCAGTCCTACTCAGTTAGGACAATGGAACTTCGACCATCCAAGTCCTTTGATCCTGGCATCAGTCCTTCGGGTTGATCAGGCCCCTCTTAGCAATAACGAATGTCACAATCCATGTGTCTTCAAGGGGTAAAGTAGGCAATATATTCATCTCCTTACACATGTGCCGTTTCATTTAAAGTCTATGGCGCCTACGAATATAGACGAGTCCTGTTTTTTCGGCTAACAAAATGATAATACGAGCAGCGAAGTTAATTACAGACCGGCTGCTAAATTCAACTCCTCTTGGCCAAGATTGTGCATCCAGGAGATAACCAGAGGAGAACAGTGATTAAAAGTACCCTGTTCTAGCAATTGTTGGGGAGACCCCTATCCACTTTTGAAGAGTAGAATACCCTTTTTTTGTCTTTATTAACAAATCCATTTTAGCGAGTCGTCATCATTTGCTTCTGGACTAGGCAAAGAACACAGTCAATAGTAGCTTTATAAGAGGAGCAGATCAGTACCGTATAACTAGGCAGCGATCAGCGGGACCCGGAGGGTAAGCAACGGAAGAGAATATTCAATTTAGTTTCAAAAACAAGAAAAAAAGGTTTCAAGGCTGTAGAAAGTAGAGCGGATACAACTAACACCCATCACCAAGATCTGTAATTCTGATTTCTCAGTTGTAAATCGAGGGATTTTACATCAATACAGCAGAGAAAATCCGCCGGCTTCATGTGTATGCAAATATCTGCAGATGACTTTAAGATTGCCTGCTTCTCTTATAAGAACTGGCTGCTGCCTAAATAACACGCCGAGGTCTGAAACATTGCACAGAGATGGAAGATGAGGGATATGCCCATGAGAGATGGAAGCAAAAACCACAAGGGATTCATTGCATTGACCCATGTATGAAAAACCAGGAACGTGTCAGTGCAATCCAGTAATATTAGGGAATTGGTCACATCACAAAGGTATCAAAACACTGCAAATGTGCAGACTGCTGGGCTGGTGAGCATGGAAGGTAAAGGGGTGACTGTGGGACCAGCAGGACAACGATGCACTAGATCACCCAATAAAATGTGAATTTCTTTTGCATGCCGACTCACCATGAGGAAACAATCGTAACATGCTGAGAATGCATCCGATGAAGGGATCACACGCACCCATGCTAGTCTACGGGTGCGTGTAAAACATCGGATTGCACTCAGATGTCATCCGAGTGCGTGTAAATAAAATGTTCCTGTAAACTGCAATACCAGACACAACCTACGCACATGAGTGGCGCTGTTGCTAAGAAATAAATATAATAAGTCTTTTTTTTTCCCCCCCCTTCCTGACCATAGCGACAGCTTTATACTCTCTAATCCCCTCCTCCGCATGACAACTTTAGGAATGGCAAAGATGAAATGTAGCATAACACCGCACATGGCCAAAAGTGAAATCCAGTTTAATCCCTAGCAGGCTGCAGCCGTGGATCAAAAAAACAAAAAACAAACAGTTTCTAATTAGGAATGTGTAATAGGGGCTGAAGTAGATGCTGGAGTCGGTTTCACGAGAGGAGCCGTCTTTAATCTCTGTGGGATGTTTGATTTTAATGGTTCTTATCTTCTCAGCAGTTTCTGTTATTCCTCCAAGCATTGTATCCCAGCAACACACAAGAAGCCATGATTAGCTCTTGTACTTGACGCACTGATGTCATTGCCGAGGCCACCGGGCGTTCCCTAAAGAGCAAGTGAATCCTCTGTTGACCTCCGTAAAGTATGCGGCAACCTACAACCTTAAAGCAGCAGCGCAGGTGCATACAGTCAGCCACGCTGTTGTACAACCTTCAATAAGTTGACACGTTAAACTTTATCAATCTTTTTACACTTTGCCTTTAGGTCGACGAAAAAAACCTCACTAAGCTTTTGCTCAAAAGCTGCGCAAGAATAGATGTTGTCCTGATGAAGGGACCAGATTGATCCTGAAACGCGTTGCTTGCTCAGCTGAATAAGACTGCCTCCTTAAGCATAGCGGTATGCTGAAAATTTTCTCAATGATATGTTCTTATCAGTTAATCCTTTGGGTTCATCATACTTGCAAACTCCAGAGTCTGGAAATTCGTAAAGAGTTGACAAATCTCCTAGGCGCCACCAAATTGGAAATCAACAGTTCCAAAAGATTTCTTGTGCGCGACATTGGGAGGTTCCATCATCAGAAAGATCATCGGCATCCAATCAAATATCCAATGGGTGCAAACTCTTACCGGAGTCTGGAAGTTCCTAAAGAGTTGACAAATCTCGTAGTCGCCACCAGTTTGGAAATTAGCAATCCCAAAAGGTTTCTTGCACAAGACGCTGGAATGTTTCTTCATCGGAAAAAGCATCGGAATCCAATCGGATATTCAGTGGGTGGGAAATGGGTTTTGGGGGGGTGTGGACTGATAAAGGGGGCACAGTAATAGTCATGAATGTTGGGTCCTTCCTGAAAACCAGCAATGAAAATTGGCAAGTATGGGATCCCCAAGGCATTCCATGTGCAACCGTGAGGCACCACCAAGAATGAAGCACACCATCAATTTCTTGAGGATTATTATAAAATCCGTAAGAAAAACCATCTCCAAGTGCCTCCTTGTAAAATCAAAGGTCAACACAATGCTATGGCTACTGCATAACTAATCCATTTCACAAAAAAAGTCATATAACCACGGACATAAAGCCTAAAGCATCAAGAGCTATACATCATCATACTTGTGAATTCTCAAAAATTGGCAAAGGAGAAATACTGAGTGTGACTTTTCAGCGCTGGGGTCCTGGTTTCAAATCCCACCAAGGACAACATCTGCAAGGAGTTTGTATGTTCCCCTTGGGTTTGCGTCAGTTTCTTCCAGGTTCTACAGCTTCCTCTCACAAGCCTAAGACATATTGATAGAGGTTGTAGATTACGAGACCCAATGGAGTCATATAAGTCAAACATCTGCCTATTTTTCCATGCCATGTCCCCTTTGCCAGGACATGCCCTGTTCCCAATGCATCCTAAATACATATATAGAGGCCAGGGTCCATTAAATTACGAAGAATGCCGAGATTACAAACAAGATACCTTCCAAAAGCTTTGGTTTTGGCAAGCGCCCAGAAGATTTGCAAACTGTTTCAAGAGTCTGTGAGAGGATTCTTTTCTAAGAGGGCCTACAAGACATTCGGGAGGAGTTTGCATTCAAGTATGTTATCCATATTAGACTAGGGTCACACAAGTGTATCTGGTCAATTATGCAAATCACACTCTGATCAGAGTGTGATCCGATTGTCTCGGTTGAGGAGAAGATGGAGAATGTACTATGTCAACTTGAGGACCAAGAATTTGGAACCTGCCATTGATATTTTTCTCATTATACATCAGATGATGAAACATGAAGGATACCATTACAAGCCCTAGAGAACTGGATTTACATTCCTTATTACTAAACCTATTAAAAAATGGAAGATTAAAAAAGCAAAAACAAAATGGAAATTCAGAAAAAAAAAAAGTCTATAGTATCATCTTCCTTTACACTATGTAACAGACACGCAATGACTCAAAGTCGGACCCGGGATCTGTACAAGGGTTAACCAAGACAATACTTGATGCTTAATTGATAGCTGCAGAATGAAAAGAGTCCCGAGAGGGGAATAACAGCTGTTTCCCGGCAATGGTTACTAAGATTCCACCAATGATTGTAAAGGAAATTACAGCATCCCCTCCGAATGTAGTAATGCAATGACAGCTACATATTGATTCATGGGGGTGTATACCAGGACACATCGACTGATCCACAATGCTCCAAATCCAAGCCATTATCGTAAGATCCCACCAACCCCCAGTATATATTCACATTTTACTAAGAGAACCTGAACTTATCCTTAAAGAAGCATTCCTCCTCCTCCCATCAAAGATTTTATCCGCTTAATATATTGCAGTCATCATATTATATAGCACTGTGTACTTACAATTGCTCATTTTGCCTTTCTACCCAGCTAATTCTTCTCTTTTCTCTGCTCTACGTAGCAATAATAAGTCTCTTGTCCTTGCAGTTATCATTCCGGTCTTCAACTTCTGACCCAGCTGCTCATTCCTCTCCCTTGCCAGGGACTTTTGCAGTGATGACTCATGCAGGAAAAACTGACCTCCTGTTTCTACATAGAGCTTAGAAGAATTTAGCTCATCAGTTTCTAATCACATGATGCAACAGAGAAAATGGAAAAGTAAATAATTATCTGGGTAGAAAGGCAAAATGAGCACTTGTAAGAACACAGTGCTATATAATAGGATGACTGCAATAAAAAAAACTTTGATGAGAAGGCTTCTTTAAAAGGACACACCTCATATGAAAACCTAATTTCATAAGTGGTGCAGAAGATCACCCGAAAACCACCTGTGGCACCCTACAACTTAACCCATAGTAGGAAAATGCGAACACGCTCGATTAGAAAAGGGACCTATGCGTTCTAAGTTGGCTCATACTAATGTTTTATATGGCCAACATTTTTATGTTGCCGATAGGACAACACCTCATTGTACCCCCTAGTCGGACACAAAAAGTCTTGCAGCCAGTGGGAGAAAAGCAACTTCAAGGGTAGATCATACCCTAGAGAACATCGCTCCACCATGTATCCCTCATTAATTTCAACAGACAAGGTGTAATATAATATTGGACCGATGCCGTTACATTAGTGCATGTGCATCTGGCAGCCATTGGGTAGTTGCATATCCCACATTTTGCAACCCATGGCAAGTGGAGAAAGAGCTACAACCAACGGGACTACCCAACTAAATAATTAAAACTGGGTCCAGAATGTAGAGCTTGCTCTGCTGTCTTGAAGGTTTCCTCCAGATTTCCAGCCTACAGCCATATTCCCAAACCAAACCAATGGCTTTTACAAAAATTGGACCTAGTAGACCTCTCTGTCAGGCCAAACGACGGGGACCTCGAAGACCCTACTGATTTACAATGGAGTCTGTTGGATTCCATCTTGGTGTTCATTGTTTTGACAAGGAAAACGGCACCACATACATCATTATTCTTGTTTCAAGTGTGATAAAATATACAACTGAATCTCCAATTTAGGTGTGAACCCAAAAAAATAAAATTATCCCTAAAAATAAAATAAAAACTGGTAACACTTTAGGAAAAAAAAATCCAAATACAATCCTAAAAGATGTGACAAAATGTAGCAAAGAACTATTCTACTGCTACAAAAAGATGTTGTGGAAACACAGCGAGGAGATGTAGCTGATAAGTCTATTGATTTAGGAATGCAGCGCGCGTCGAGGTATTTGTGCCTCATTGCATTCCTGGAAAGCTCTTCCATGTATAATGGTTAAATATAATGCATTCTGCAGCTGAAGTTGGATTCTAATGGCCATGGATTTCTTAACTTTCTGGAGAAGCATTTTCCCTCAACACCTCATTAAGTTCTAATAATGACGGCAAGGTGTTTGAATAAAAATTAGGAATCCGAGAGTATAAGGCCAAATTTTTACATTTGCCCAGAGCTAATTTAACATGTTTCTAGCTTTAGAAACTCTAAATTAATATTTAAAGGTCTAGGACTTTTATATTGAGGACTTACCCGTAGAAATCCCATCACTACCAACGATCAGATCATTAAAAGGTGCAACAGGGCAATAATGACACAGCGCCGAAGGATCTATGCTGGCCGTGAGTGGTATTGCAAGCGCGTTCTCATTTATTTGTTTAGGGATGAGGTTGCAACTTGCAGTACTAGCAGTGGCCACTACACAATAAACGGAGCTGTGCCATGGCACCTTCAATCAGGTGATCAGTCTGGAGAAAGTCCCTCACTGATCTAATATTAATGACCTAGTCTAAAAGTTGGCCATGCACATTAAATGACTGTCGAGGAAACAGTCATACACAACAACATACACAGTAATCATCAGCTTTCCTAAAAGCTCCTGTGTTTTCTATTAGAAAGTTGCTTCCAGAATCCCTGCTGAACATAAGGTTCAGTTGATTGAACTACAATCGTCCAATTTGGGATACAAGTAGGAGGACCCCTTATAAATTTGATGCTGGGCCAAAATTGCCAACTTTTATCTGATGTAAGCACAGGAAATCAAAATTGGTAGATTGGATAATCATCTGTAAAGTCATAATTAAACTAAGAAAACCATCTATTCTTTGTTAGAAGGGTTCCTCAAATTAACAGTTTCCCAAGTAATCAGATGTAATCTCTGGATGAAGCTGTCAATAAGTCTTCAAAATTCCCTGCAGCACCCCCGCAGGTTAAATGATGCATTACAGAATTCATAATGAACTCAAATCTCTTTACTAACTCAGTTGTGATGCTGAGTCACTTCTCACCTCAAATCAGGAGTCAGGGTAGTCAAGGAGTCCGAGGTCAAGAGCCAGGAGGGTACGTCAAAAAGAGGGAAGAGACAAAGGTGTAGTCTGGTAACGGTCTGAGGTCAGAATACCAGGAGAAAAACAGATCGGAGCAAAGGGGCTAGGCAAAATGGATGGTCAGAATGGGGTCCAAGGTCAGGCAGCAAAATGATCCACAAACAAAGCACACAAAAAAAAACAAAAAAAAAAAACAGTGGAATTTATGTCTGGCACAGATCTGGGACTGAGAGTCCCAGCTAGGCAGTCACTTGGGACAGGGAACACCTGAAGGCAGCCAAGATGTCAATCAAAACAACGACAGCTCAGCATGCTCCTGCACCAACTGGACAACTGACCTGTCAAAATATAGACAGCTACAGAATGTCCCTGCACATGATTGGACGGCTGAGCTTTTACAAAACATAACAAGTAAAGGAGAGAGGATTGCGGCAGATCCCAGACGTTGACAATAGAAAAACCTCCTAATTCATTGCAACACATTTCAGGGGAAGAACCTACTTCTTCCTCAGGCATCTGTTGCCTGACGAAGGAGTAGGTCCTACTCTAAAAAAAATTCCAATTTATTGCAAGGTGTTTCATACGCACTGTCTGGATTTATCTTTTTCTACGGTAGCGCCCGGGATCCACCGTACTCTTCGATCCTTTACATCTATCTTGAGAACTGGGGCTCCATCTCATTCTGCCAGGAATGAAAAGGTGGTCATGCAAATGCAGTCCTCTCCATTTACTTGCATGAGACGTCTGAAAATTGTTGAGCAATTATAAAAGTCAATTGAAGCCATCATGGCTACGTTATGTATGGAAGCCATGACAGTAGTATGATCGCAACACCGGTTGTTGTTTTTTTAATCATTGCTTTGTGAATTTTAAGATCACCAGGTTGTTCTACTTCGTAAATACAATTTCTGGATTATTCATTGACAGATTAAATGAATTTCAGAATATTTTGGAAAATATAATAATGGATTGGGCCATGTCTGAGGAGAAGATGGAGCGGATTATTGTGTCCTCATTATGGTCAGCGCTGTCTGAT
This sequence comes from Dendrobates tinctorius, assembly GCF_039654945.1. NCBI lineage: Eukaryota > Metazoa > Chordata > Amphibia > Anura > Dendrobatidae > Dendrobates > Dendrobates tinctorius. Next base: position 9,546,810 of record NW_027361695.1, on the reverse strand, counting down.
TTAATTACGTACATCGTTTGTACATAAATTCTTTCGTGAGCAGCTTGCCTTTCAAATTCATGCTCTCAAATGCAGTATAATTACCGGGCCCCCAGGTTACAGAGGGGAGATCTGCAAACGAGCAGAGCATATCCGTACCCATGTGATGTGTAAACAGCCAGCCATCTGTTGCGGCTCTATACTTCATACCCAGAGAGAAGGTTAACCCATATCTGAGCGAGGTCAGCCGTGCCGGGGCTTCAAACAATTACTTAACTTTTCTGCAATTAACTGCTGGTCTCACTTAAGATCCCGTGATGATCCTGAGCCAAAGAAGAAAAATAACAGCTCAGAAAGGAACAATATAAAATAAAAGCATATTGTGCACGTGTGCAATTACTAATCCCTTTCCTAGTGTTTGAAGGCTCATGGTCCAACAGGAACTGAAACATCTTGTCGTCATTTATTGGTATACTAGATGGTGGCCCAATTCTAATGCATCGGGTATTCTAGAATATGTATGTAGTTTATTTACAGGGAATCTGTCACCCCATTCTTGCCCCATAAGCTGGGACCACCGCCATCAGAGGCTTATCTACAGCATTCTGTAATACTGTATATAAGCCCCCCGTTGAAACCTGAAAAATAAGAACATGTTAGATTATACTCACCGGGGGCTTGGTAGGGTGCAGTGGGTGTCGTGGTCCGGTCTGTCGCCTCCCATCTTCATAAAATTATGTCCTCCTCCTTGCTTCTCTCTCGGGTCCTGCGCAGGCGTACTTTATCGGCCCTGTTGAGGGCAGAGTAAAGTACTGCAGTGCGCAGGCGCCGGGAAAGGTAAGAGGTGTGGCGCCTGCGCACTGCAGTACTCTGCTCTGCCCTCAACAGGGCTGATAAAGTACACCTGCGCAGGAGCCGAGGGAGAAGCAAGGAGGAGGACGTCATTGTATGAAGATAGGAGGCGCCGGACGGGACGGCGACACCCATCGGACCGTACCGAAAGCCGGGGTGAGTATAATATAACTCTTTTTTCTTATCTTTCAGGTTTCATCGGGGGCTTATCTACAGGATTACAGAATGCTGTAGATAAGCCCCTGATGGCATTGGCTAGGGCCGCAGATCTTCAGACGGTAGTGGTGGCGTGCGTCGGTCGAACTCCGCGCCAATACACGGCCGGACTGCGCCTGTCGCTGATTGGTCATGCCCGGCCGGCCACGACCAATCAGCGACGCGGGATTTCCGTTACAAACAGAATTAGACGATTATATAGTAGACTAGATTAGGGCATAAAGCACATGGCAGCGATGCACAGTGTACAGAAAATCGGCACGGGGGCTCGTGGTGTGCTTATGGTCTTGCCGTAACACCAAGGAACCTAGAACCTGAAGAGGCCTGTCCACTGCTGTCCATTCTAGTGGTCATTCTCTGAATTTTGACACCATAGTTAGTTCTCAATCTACTGTAACGCAACTGTGAGCATTATAGGTTTTAGCTGTATCATATTAGTTACCCATGTTCAGTGATATCTCTGCATTCAGTAGATCTTTATTGTGACATCACTGCGTGCACAATCTTTTTTGCATAATCAATCCTGTATTGTGATCTACAGTGGAGGACAAAAAGTAGTATTATAGGAGAGGATTGTTGCATACAGATGAGTCAGAATATGGTAGCAATGCACAGCTACAGTGGGGAAAAAAAAGTATTTAGTCAGCCACCAATTGTGCAAGTTCTCCCACTAAAAGATGAGAGAGGCCTGTAATTGACATCATAGGTAGACCACAACTATGAGAGTCACAATGAGAAAACAAATCCAGAAAATCACCTTGTCTGATTTGGCAAGATTTATTTTTCAAATTGTGGTGGAAAATAACTATTTGGTCACCTAAAAACATGCAAGATTTCTGGCTCTCACAGACCTGTAACTTCTTCTTTAAGAGGCTCCTCTGTCCTCCACTCATTACCTGTAGTAATGGCACCTGTTTGAACTTGTTATCAGTATAATAGACACCTGTCCACAACCTCAATCAGTCCAAACTCCACTATGGTGAAGAACAAAGCAATTCCACATCAAATTGTATTTACTACACCACAGTGTCAAAATGCCCATGCATCAAAAACGGACTATGATTTCAGCCATGTATGTTTCACTCTGAAACACTGTGGCCTCCAAGGAGGACTGAGCCGCACAGGAGATTAGTCAGGCAGTTTCTCCCCTCCTGCTGCCAGTGATTGACAGGTCTCTCCCTGCTTGTGTGTATAGGGAGACACATGCAAGTCATTGGCAGTGGGCAGAGAGAAGCCGCAGCGGACCCACCTGCCTGACTAGTCTCCCGCGTGAAACCTATATACAAATGATTTTTTGCTAATAATAATTGTATTTAAGAAAAATTGTCACCAAGAGTGACACCCCCCCTTGGCATTTTTGCTTTCTATACTCTGTATCCATCAGAGATATGACACCAGCCAAAACATGTTAATAGATTTGTAGGTAAAACTGTTATGATTGAGTCACCGTAGGAGGCAGACACAAAAATAGAAGCTACGTCCAGAAAACCAGAGAAGTTGGCAACTATCAGATTGCAGACCCCTGAACTTATCAACACAACTAGCAGTAGCCGTGGGGGGTTCCTACGATGCCCTAGACCCCTCGATCACAGCCGGAGCGCTAAATAGCCTAAAGACAGAAAAGGAAATCTAAACTGCCCCAGAGCAGACCCCAAAGTAAAAGGCAGCCCCCAACATATAATGACGGTGAAGCAAGATGAAAAAACACTCACACAGATAGAAAGATAGGCTGAGCAAACGATGGGGCCCAAGCTAGCTAAACAGAACAGGAAAGGAAGGTTGCTGTCTGCAATCTGCCAAAACCCTATCAAAGACATAAGCCAACAAGCTGATATGAAAAAGACCCTGAAGCAGCTAGGCTTCAAAAACTAAATCAGCACTCCGGTATTTTCAGAAGACAGAGCTAAAGGAATTCAGCACACCCCAGCAGGGAATGGCAGAAATCCAGAAAAACAAAGCCAAACAAAGTCTAAGCACAAATGCAAAAGGCCGAGCAGAAATTCAGACTGGTCTCCAAGGATCCCACAGAGAAATCACCCGCAGGGCAGAAGGGCGTCGGCAGCCTTATATCCAGTCAGTAACTCCACTCAGCCAGTCATCATCATCAGACTCAGGTGTTTGATAATCAGGCTCACTACCTTTCTTTACCAGAAGAGGGAGTTCCTCGGGCCTCAGTAGTGAAGGGGAAAATGAACTCACAACATAAAACCCTCCAAGTAGCACAAATGCTAAAACTCCCGAATTCCAAGATGCCATGTAACTCCAGTTTTACAAAGGGTTATTCCATCTATCAACATTTCTCACCTAATTATAGGATTTGTGGTGGTCTGACTACTGGGTCCCGAACGAACTGCAGTGGGATAAGCTGTGTGGAGTAGACACCAACCACATACACTACCACTCCATACATCTCTATGGAGGGCACGTAAATTGCCAAAGTAGAGAATAAATGTGCACCACTGGGTCTTGTCCATAGTTGGAAGTTTTGGTGGTGGTCTGGACTCCGAGACCACCTGTAAGTGCTAGAACCTAAAGGGCTGTCATCAATAATCATCTCTCCTTAGTGCAAGTTCAATAGAAGACAAAGGAGCAAAGAAGCACCATCCTCTACTTCTACTGATTAGGGGCGAATATCCATCACCAGTTCTCACCTGTCCTGGACTGGTGGTCTGGACTCTGTAACCCTCTGTAAGTGATAGAACCTAAAGGGATGCCATGAAATCATCATCTCTCCTTAGTGCAAGGCCAATGGAAGCCGAAAGGAGCAACGAAGCACCATCCACTAATTCTACTGATTAGGGGCAAATATCCTTCACCAGTTCTCACCCGTCCTTTACGTGTGGAAGTCGCTTACCAATGAAGGAGGCAATCAGGCCAATCCCTTGATCATAAGTTGACCATTATGCAATACAGACTATACATAAAATGATTCAATAGAGGTTGCAGGAGGGGAAGGAACAAGATTTTAGCTTTCTTACTTGCCAACAATAATTTCTTTATTGGACGCTAGTTCATACCAGACCATACCAGGAATGTTGGCTGTAATGGGCTGGGTGTGTTCTTGTCCGTGCCTCCATTATTTTAGATTTCCAGGTCATTCCCGGCCTCTCGCTGTAATTTTCAATCTTGTAAAGGCGAACGTAATGTGAGAATTGCAGTCTAGACATGCTCACTGTCCGCAGTTTCCTCTCTAGTATTTCACATTGAAATATTGCTAGAAATCCTTACAGAGAAGCCCCAAGCCCTCCTCGGGGATGGTTTGAATTATGGAATAAGATATCATGTGAGAGGTGGCGTATGTCCGAATAACAAGAACATTCTGTTTACTTCCCTTTTATCACCAAAATATTTTTTTTTCTTTTTCACATTTTCTACTATTTTCACATTTGCCTATTAATTTCTATGAAGCAATTCGTATGTAATTGAGCAAAAGGATCAGTCATCTCACGGGTCAACTCTTCCGACACAAAATGTATGAGCTGCAATGGACTGGCACAAGAGTCAGTTATCCCGTGCACCACTGTCAAAAAGAGAAGGATCTTACTCATTGCATAAAAATTGTCTAACATGTCGGATGGGTGGCATCATGAGTGGTCAGACATGTTCCCATTGCAGTGCCCAACTTTGGTGCAGAAAGGGGCTATGAAATTTGGACATTACTCATACTAAAATAGGAAAAAGAAAAAAAAAAGGCCCCTCGCCATTAGGAACCATTATATCATGAGAATGATCTTTTCATGGCATGTATAGCTGTCACTGTCCACATAAGGGTAAACTTACAGCCTGCAGATTAGTGGTAGAAGTACAATAAAATCCTACAACATTTATTAAGGACGTCCCAGAGCTGCTCAATGATCCATAACGGATCCCTCCTGGTTTTTAGCAATCATCCTAATATATTTCAGCCAACTATCATACACCATAAAAAGTTTTAGAACACGGATGTTATGTCAGAAGTATATACAACAATTAAAAAAAAATGGAAATTGAGCTGATCTGTGGAAATAAAATAAATGATTGGAGTAAGATTTCGGTATACAGACAGACTATTTTAATGAATACTTTTTCTATATTTAGATGGGCATTGTCACGCTGGAATGCCAAGAAAGGGAATTAGTGACTGGCACTATATGGAGTCTTGGGACTCGGTGACTGGCACTACACAAAGGCTCGAGGCTTGGTGACTGGGACTATATGGAGGCTCAGTGACTGGCAGTACATGGAGGCTCAGGGCTTGGGGAATGGCACTACATGGAGACTCAGTGACTGGCACAATATGGAGGCTCAGGACTTGGCAACTTGACACTAGATAAAGGCTTGGCGACTTGAACTACAAGGAAACTCCAGGCTTGGCAACTGGCACTACATGGAGGCTTGGGGCTTGGTGACTGGCACTACATGGGAGGTTTGGGACTACATGGAGGCTTTGGGCTTGGCGACTGGCACTACATGGAGGCTTGGCGACTGGCACTACATGGAGGATTGGGGTTTGGTGACTGGTACTACATGGAGGCTTGACGACTGGCACTACATGGAGGCTTGATGACTGGCAATACGTGGAGGCTAGACGACTGGCACTACATGGAGGCTCTGGGCTTGGTGACTGGCACTATATGGAGGCTTTGGGCTTGGCGACTGGCACTACATGGAGGCTCTGGGCTTGGCGACTGGCACTACACGGAGTGGAGACTTGGGGCTTAACAACTGGCACTACATGGAGGCTTTGGGCATGGCGACAGGCACTACATGGAGGCTTGGGGCTTGGCGACTGGCACTACATGGAGGCTTGGGGCTTGGAGTCTTTGATACTGCCATTTTTCTGCCCATGAGATGTGGGAACTAAGGTTGAATGTTTTGGGGTACTGTGTTTTAGGTTGAAGCTATTTTTCTTGGTCCAAACTGTGATGCATCAACGGCAGCCTCATAGGCAAACACGGATGTGTGTATCCAGCTTTACATCAATATGGGCGCATTATAGACAGAAGGAATTAATTCACTGACTGGCATTGTTATTAAGGGTTTAAATCAGGTTTATTCCAAAACTCCGGAAATGTTATAACTTTTACAATAAGTTGTCATTAATCCTAGCATAAAGCAAATAGATTTTCCTTTTTTTACCAGTGTGGGCTCATGTTAGTCACCGTTGCCAATCTGTGCTGGTAGAAGCATGCCCGGAGTTGAAATAGTCTCCTTCCACTTCTGATAACTGATAATATTGTCCCTTCTTGCTTGTGAACCCCTATTCACATGATAGGGGATAGCCAAGCACTGTAACAGCAATACGTTATCTCCAGCAGTCCCTTAGAGAAAAAAAATAACAGATGGAATGTGTACAAGGACGTCCCTGTTCCCAATCCATTCTCACGTGAGTAAAACCACCTCCAGAGTCGTCGGGCTGCATCTTACATGCACTCTCGTGCAAGCCGAGCGTGCATATATATAACTGAATGGTGGGGGCAGCTGGAAGAAACTGAAGGTGAATGGCCACCTTTAGACTAAGCATGTGCAAATTATTCTTTTGAGAACTTAGAAGCATCGAGGGACTCACATGTAGCCTATAAACATGCAGAAAAAAAAAATCAAGTAGACCGAGAACATGCACTTTACGTGAAGTGAAAGTCTTCATGGGAAAATTACTGCTCCACATAAGTCCTGAAAGCTTTGCAGATCCGAGAGGTAAAGAACACTCAGAAACCAAGCGACGGGTGAAACTAAATTGCATCAAAACGTAACGCTACAAGTCTAAGCCTTAGGACAGACAGCAAGTCAAGTGCACAAATGCTTCCCATGTGTTTGAGGTTAAGAGAAAGAACATCTTTGAAAGCTTAACGCAGAAATGGCTCTGAGCAATCTGTCACATTTAGTAATGTCGGTGGAATGAAAAAACAGCTTAGAACAACTCAAACTGTTGAGAAAACACGTGCCACCTTCTACCAGCATCTCCTCCGATGCATTAGGCCTACACAATAGGATGATGCCGTTACGGGCTTCCAATGTTTAACCACAGATGTACACTTTGCCGGGACGTGTAATACAATTGTACTGGGTAGAAATAGCCCTCCAAGGACAATAACATTAATCAAGAACCACCGCATTCATCTCACGCAAATAATATGGAATCCGATGAAGCATAAACCTTAACCGCTCTATAGACAGAGGCTGTCCAAGGATTTAAGAAAATTTGCCCTATGGTAAAGAATTGTGTAAAAGTGAAAAATAACCATTAATAACCCCTTACATCCCTGTCACCCAGGTAGCCTCCAATGATGTAAGAGACCGGTTCCATTAAAAAAGGTAATGTGCAGTGTCTCCACCGCCACAACGACAAGTAGGAAGGTACATTGAATTGTTTGGCCAAGCAGAGGCTACTGATGGACTCCCTTTAGGGAAGAGTCAGACAGCCGTATAAACTCAGGATCGCGACGCAATGCTCGGAGAGCCTATCGTCTCTCCCAACAAGAGTGTGTATTTCGATGCAGCTGTCACGCTTGGGTAAGGAGAGCAGCCAGCCAGTCCATGCACGGAGAGTCTGCGTGTGGTTTGAACAGTTATCTGGTACTGATGGTCTCCCTTTAGGGAAGAGTCAGATGGCCATATAACTCAGGATCGCGACGCAATGCTTGGACTGGTCGTCGGCTCTCCCAATCAGAGCGTTTATTTCGAAGCAGCGGTCATGCTCGAGTGATGAGAGCCGCCAGCCAGTCTGTGCACGGTTTTGGGATCCGTATCTGGGTTATATGACCGTCTGACTCTTCGCTTAAGTGAATGGGTCTAAGTTGACTGGGGGGTGGGGGGAGGCCAAAGAGGCTGGAATTCCATCGGTCACATATGGATAGCCCATTTAATAAAAAGAAAATGAAACATAACAAGTCTCCTATTTCTTCCACACTTTGTTCTCTTCTATTCTTCAGAAAAAAAATCTCAATATAACAGTCCTGGCAAACATGGGTGACTGTACCGGGGAAAAGAAGGACTCTCCCGCAATTGCTTCCATATGAAATCATTTTGTGGTCAAGTTTATTTTTCTGTAATCAGGACAGACTAGGTTTCACTGTCAGGCAAGGACTTCATCCAACGCCAGAACACTGAAGGAATAGTTAGTGGAGAATTGTTTAATAAGCTAGGCTGGTGTCAGCTTTAATATCAATGATTGATGAGCCCATTAATAGCCTATATATATGGTCAAAATATAAAACATAGCTACATCAAAGCATACCAGTTTCAGGTTCAATCTGATAAATATGGCGCCATTACAACAAAATTGAGTTCGAAATACACATATATCAGGAGTAGGAATCATCTGGGGTCTCAATGAAAAGTATCTATGATGCTTTCAATTTGGATCATTGGACCAGCTGTTGGGCAAAGTTTCTCAACTACACTTCTAACACAGAAATTGCAAATTGAAGGAAATGCCATGGAATTATGGATATCACGAGATCGATAGACATATTAATGATCGATTAAATAATGAAAAAAAATGGAAACAAAGTTTTCAAAATATCTTAATTTATTCAGTGTGGAGCATAAGCGCCACGTGCAGAAATCCTCACACTTACAGCTTCGACTGTTATCAGTGAGGTTATTGATGGACATCTGAGGAAGGTTCTGCCGCACTGAATCGACTTGAGAGAATCATCATGATCCCTTGCTGGCAGCTCCCTTTGCAATTGACAACCAATGATATCTCCCATAGAGCACACCTGGGACAAGTCCGGAGACACTGAAGGCCATGATAGCATTTTTAGGCAGCGCAGGATGCTCACAGTAGTATGAGCAACATGTGGCCTGGCGTTGTCATATTGAGACACTGCATAAAAGTAGGAGTCACTGGCCCAATCTCTACCAATTTTAGGGGAGACAAGATGTTGACTCCCATGCACCACTTCGTGGTCTGTGCAGTCTTGGTCCAACTCCCCACAGTGTTGCCAGATCATTAAAAAATAAAAGGTTCAAAGCACCAGATGTTCTCCTCCACAGGATCTTTTTTTTGGTTACCGCATACAAAGGGTAAAAAATACAAGTGACATTTCTGCCAAGTAGGGCCTTTTTCAAGACAAATCTAATGTACACTTCTTATTAAATTTGGCTTGAAAAAGGCCCTATGTGGCCAAAACGATCTCTTGGAGAGATCGTCTGGTGGCTTGGACCTTCTTTTTCTTCTCTACCGATTTTAGGAGATTTCTCACCATAGAATGTGATCCCATAGGTCTGGGCGGTATAACTACAGAGACTCCCATTAAACTTCAATCAAGGGCTTATTGTAAAGGTTCAGTCTTGGAATACCAAATTTATCTCCTGGTTGTGATTGGCAATGTGTGATAAAATGGGAAGGATTCATTCATAGTTTTGCAGAAGATGCCAACGCTCGGACGCCACCATTAAGACATTTTGCAATAAATGAGGAATGCGGTGGTTCAGAGTCCGCGCTGCCCAAGGTTCAAAGGTACGATCACACACAAAGGTGAAGAATGAATACTGTTTATTATGTCAACATGTCTCAAGGTTTTCGATCCTCTTTATCAGGACAAAACTACAACTGATCATTGTGATTTGGTCCTGATGAAGAGGTTTGAAAACCTTGAAACATGTTGACATAACAAACCATATTTATGCTTCACTTTTGTGTGTGATCGTACCTTTGAACCTCGTGCAGCGCAGACTCTGAACCACCATATTCCTCATTTATTGCAACCCATCTCCTTGGTGGTCCTGCTACAGCCTTCACATGCTTTTATAGGAGTTGCGACTGTCACAACCCCATCAGGTGAGCATACCTATAATATTTTATACCACTTACTTATCACGTAAGACCCTATTTGCGATTTTTGTCTCTCCAGTTTTACCATTTGATTTATCATTAAGACGTTGATGTCAAATGCTAAGTATTTGGCATCAATTTCTACGGCGGAAAAGTTCCCAGGGGTTGTTTATAAAACAAATTTCAGGCCATGGCCTACAAGAAGCAATACATGGTCCTGCAGTTATGTCCTATGCTGGCACATCAGTATCTACATATAAAACTTAAATTGCTCATCATCTAGAAGGCTCCTGGAATTAGGAGAGATTCCCCAAGACAAGTCAACATAGCTCCCGAACTCTGTAACCTTTGAAAATCAGTGATTTCTGAAGATTCTTTGTGCACCAACATTTTTGGGAGGAGATGGCCCAAGTGTGAAAGGGTGTCCCGGGTGTGTCAGAGGCTGCAGACAGTCGCACAGCTTCTGGCTGCAGAAGGACTCTGCAGTTGGCTTTGCAAGACGCCTTCCTAGTTCTTCTGACTCTTGGACCCAGAGGCCACCTCCCCCCAGCTCTGACACACATGGATCTGGGTATTTATAGACTTCCTGTCTGCTTCTGGGAATCGCCGGTGATATTTCCATTTACCCCTGTTGAGGCTTAGAGCTATAGCAGTTGTCTATCTTCCTCATTGGTGCTGTTGGAGGACGTCTGTGTTATCTCTTCAAGTCTACTCAAGATAAGTGCTCCCCTCATTTGTCTATCCCATCTGTCTTTAGTTGTAGTAGGGACTGACTAGTACACACCCCATCCTTCTCTAACCAGGGCTTATTGCCAGGGTCATGCAGGGATTAGATTCCTGCATGGCGAAAGGTGCAGAACCTACATAGGGACGTTTAGGGCAGACAGGGTGACTTTATATCTGCCTAGGATTCCCCATTTCCCTCTTCCCTGGCGTTGGGCTCCCTTCCCTTCATCCCTTCGTGTTGCACTTAAGTCTTTCGCACACTGTGAATGACAAAGGGCCAGAGAATGGGCAGGAAACACAGCTACCAAAATACAGGAACTGGAAGAGTCTTCAGGAGTACACAAGTTATAACAACTTTTCGAAGTACTAACCCGACACCTGAATAGTTTAGAGCCGATACAAGATATTTTTATTATAGTCTTATGTCTCCTGGTATGAAGACATCAAGCCCTGTCTCCTGGTATGAAGACATCAGGCCCCTGAATAGAATGGTATAAGGGTTTACAGTTATCTAGCAGAAAAAAAAAACAAAAAAAACACACTGATAATAGCGTAACAAGCATGACCTACAAAATAAAGCCAAGCTTTGTAAGATACTGGAAGGCTTGAAACAAGGATAAAGAGTCTTGTTGACTTGAAATCCTCCTTCCTTCACTCCAAGCAGATAAGAGATGACAGGCTAAAGATGAGTGGAGGACCGATTTCTGTAACACTTCAACTAATCTCCATGGTATACAGCAGTTAGAACATTCGTTGAGCCCGAAAAAGTCAACTATTAGTTTTGTCCGTGTCAAACAGTGTATTATACAAACACTATATGGATAGCCGCTCGAGTGCCAACGCTACCTGTCTACCGATAAAACGAAGACTAGAGATGAGCGATTCGGTTCCAAATACAATTGGAATCGAATATTGTTTTGGCAATATTCGTCGACCACAGCCGAACGTCATTAGAGTCAATGGGAGTAGAAATTATCGAATAAGTTCGGAACCGATCACAAGACGAACATTCTGCACGAATAGTGTCCGAATATGGCCCGAATATGTCAAAATCTGAACAAATGCGCTCATCTCTATTGAAGACCAGTTCCATAAGATTACATTGATTGGCACAGCTATGAAAGTTTTTATCCACGTCACCAAAGTTACTGCAAAAGTCACATGAGACCAGACCTGAACTATCATCAGCAAAAGAGATATCGGATGGCCAATTGTTTGTTTGGCTGATGGCCTAGGTGTGTGGCCAGCCAAACTCTTGACTTAAAGGAAACCTGTTAGAAGGTTTTAGCTCCTCAAAATAGCCACCAACTTGTTTTCCAGGATGGATGGTACTAGGTTGACAATGATGCCCTTGTATCTTTTTGGCTGAGCAGCATCCTGAGTTGAATATACATGTGTATGCGAGGTCGGGCACAGATAGCTGTTAAGACAATACAGCATCTGGCTGACAATCTAAAGTATAGCCAGCCTAATTTTTACCTTAGAATGTACCAGCAAGGAAAATTTATACCCACAAACTGTCACCAACTAGATATCCATGGTAGATTCTTCATTCTGGCCAATGTAGCAGAACATGGAAAAGAAGTTAGAAAACAACATGCACTAAATGCAAAGAGTCATAAGGGTGGAGTCACTGCTCTTAAGGGTCATGCTGGTCCATTCCCCTACTGGAACCCAACATCACAAGCCAGCTTTCATTGCTTGTGTTGAAGCATCCCAGCCTGTGGGACCTCAATCAAGCAATGGGGGAAGAGGGGAAGTTAACTTGCCAAAGTGACTCTTAAGAGCTAAAGCTCCACCCTCATGACTCCTTAGAATTAATTTGCAAAGCAATTCTTTTTATATTTTTGGCAGCATTAGCCAGAATATACAAGGGTTTTATTGTCAACTGATTACCGGCCTGATAGGTTAGACACAATTTGGGAGCCTTAACCCTCCTGACAGATTTCCTTTAAGAAATCTATACACACCAATATTGAGTAAGTGATGGTTAATAAGAATACAATACGAATGTACAATACGTATATTATCTTAATTATGTCTCATATACCAGGACACCCTGCACTTTTGCTGTCCGAAAATTCCATAAACAGATTATATACGGTGTGCCATGTTTCACAATCCACATAGTGATACAGTAAAATTAAGTGCCAGGTGGGAAAATAGCAAAATGTCAGTGAAAAGATTGGCAAGCCTGGGGTAGAAAGAGGAGCCGAATCATTGTCCGCTGTTGTGATAGGCAACACTAAAAACTGAAACTGACCATGCTGGTTCCTGTACAGACTAGAAATCCTGACCTGCAGTCCCTAGTGGTTCCTGTGTGAGCTGAGAGAGCCGTAACCACACATTAGACGATGGCAACGAAGAAATATGCTGCCTAAAATAAATGGAGGGCAGAGCAGGGGGTTAATTACCTATAGAAGTAAAAGTGTGCTGAAGTAGAAAAGATATCAGAGTGAGTAGAACAAACCATGAAAGACTAAATATGTACTGTTAGAAAGTATTCCACCTACTTCCTAAAAAGAAAAAAAAAAGATAGGTGCAGGGCAAGGAACATAGACAGCAAAGCGATAAACCCTAGATTGTCTTTAAAGAACTGGTAAAAACTACAGCAGTATGGCTGGACATCCAAATGAGACCAGCACCGGCAGTAAATACGGGCAGAGGTTAAAGGGAATCTGTCACCCCTTTTTTGAGATATCATATAATGATATCATTCAATTGTGTGTCACATAAGGATTCTCTTAATACTTTTGCTTCCCCCTGACCCCGCACCTTTCATGCATAAATACCTTTTTTATATCGGTTCAGATGTATGTAAACTGTCGCTGTCCGGTCCGCTGGGCGGGGCTTATTCACCTGCTCCCCCCCTCCCTGTCTTTCTCTACGCATTTCTTCTTGTGTAGAGCAACACAGGGAGGGGGAGGAGCAGTTGAATAAGCCCAGCCCATCGGACCGGACCGTGGCAGTTTACATACATCTACACCGACATAAAAAAGGTATTTATGCATGAAAGGTGCGGGGTCAGGGGGAAGCAAAAGTACTAAGAGAATCCTTATGTGACACACAATTGAATTATATCATTATATGATATCTCAAAAAAGGGGTGACAGATTCCCTTTAAGTATATAAAGTGCACCCAAAAGGTGATGGGGCAGACAAATGAGTAAATGAAAGCACCTGTTATCCTTGCTTCAGTCCTTTTAGGGTAACAGAAACTAAACACCTGGAGCAAAGTTGTATCTGCTTTGACTCGGTGGACAGAGAGAACCTCTAAATTCCAACAAGTTTTAGGATTTTATTTTAAACTAGTCCTTATAGTTTTTAGGACTTTCCTACAGACCAAGAGGTCTTCCCTTATTTTTTTTCAGGAGAGTTGGAAGGTAGAGTTATAATAGTCTAATTGCAGTCGCTAATATTTTAGAGTTCCTAAAGTGTCCCTGTATTCTGTTCGTCTGAATGATCCTGAAGTCCCCTTTGTAAAACTAAACTGGATATTTCCTCTATAGCAGAAGAATGAAACAGCCCAAAAATTCCAGGGTGTAACTTTACATTCCATTTCAGTCCAAAGCTATCTGACCCTGCATTTTCCACATGAGAGATGCACGCTCCTGGGGCTCAGAGTGAAAAAAAAAACAGAAGAAAAAAAAATAGCTGTCATGATTGCAAAGTCATCCATCACTGAGCGCTGGCAAAAGTTTAGTTTTAACGAAATCAGACTCATCATCTCATCCCAAAAAGGAAGCGGGAACGCGATTCTGGCTGGAGAATCAAACAAGAAGACAAAATTAGACTGCGGAGAAGGGAACTGTCTAAATGACTTAAACGCACGTGGTCTGCGCCATTAGGAAGAAAAAGAAAATCCTTCTTTGGAACAAGGATGGGTTCATATAAGCCTGATTTGTTTTATTTTTGGGAAAAACTGAGCACATAAAATATTCCAAAGTTACCAATATATACCATGACGCGTCTGATAATACATGCACGCTCAGGGTATTTGTTTCCAGTAGGGAGAGAGTGATAAACCACAGCTGGACACCTGCTAGCAGCTTATCTCCCCAGAAAACAAAAATTATCAGGCTTCGAAATTTATCATGCCCGAACCTTCTTTCTCCCCCCACCTTCTTTCTCCCCCCAAGAAAGGGTCTAAAAGGCCCCAATACACAAAATCAACAGCTTCGACCAACTTTGCTTTCTTATGTACAGGCAACGTTAGGGTATGTGTCTTTTTGGGGAGTTTTAGAAGTGTAAACTTCAACTTTTGGAGGAGGATTTGGAGAGTTTCTGCACATACACTAAGGGCATGGCCTCATTTAGACACCAGCGCATGGGACGAGTTTTCCGAGGAGATACTGCTTCAGGAAAATCCGATGGTCTCACGGTGGAGCCAGTGGCATCACGACGGAGCAGGCGGCCTTCACTTTATACTACAAAGTTTAGCGCGTGGGCAGTTTCCGAACCTTAAAACAGTTAAAACAAGTAACACAAGACTGAACATATGCACAGCAAGGCATGGGCAGTTTCCAAACCTTAAAGCAGTTCAAACAAGCAACACAAGACTGAACATATGCACAGCAAGGCATGGGCAGTTTCCAAACCTTAAAGCAGTTCAAACAAGCAACACAAGACTGAACATATGCACAGCAAGGCATGGGCCGTTTCCAAACCTTAAAGCAGTTCAAACAAGTAACACAAGACTGAACATATGCACAGCAAGGTCGTTTTGACATTGCTGTATACTTGTGTTCACTTTATGGGGTTCTTATGCAGCGATTTTTCAGGTGGATTCCTGGCGGAATCCGCATGAAAAACACAATGTATGCACATACCCTAAAAGAGTTTCAGGAAAAGGAAACCTATTCCAAAAATTCCCCCAAAAAATGGAGAGTAAAGGCCTCATAAAAACAAGTAAAAAAGGCCTAAAGTTTGCGTTTAGGTTAAATATATCATCAAAAGATGAGCAAAAAAAATTAATTCTCGCAGCACTTTATAAAAAGTATTACGGCTCAGAAATTAAGATGCCAAAATGTTTTAATGGTCAGGTGCTTAATTCTCGCTCGATTTGCATCCTGTATTTTGGTAGATATTTATAATACAAATTAACATCGTGATTGAAATTCATCAGTGTTTTCCTCACTGTATTAAATACATAAAATATAAGGAGAGACATCGAGCTACAGAAAGTGAACTGATGGATCTCAAGGTGCTAAATGCGGAGCTTCACCGTAATTGGACAAAAACTCTGGGATGGTGCGTTTTCTTAACTTTTTCTAGTTCTCAAAATGACATTTTGGAGGACTAAAAAAAATGGGAAGATATTGGATGGGAATTTGGCTGGTATCGAATCAGATTGTGAATGGGAATGGGTATCTTGCTGCAACAGCAGCGACCAGAGCAAGCTCTGATCGTTGCCGATTGACCGCAGCATTTAAATGGTTAATCACTGATAACTGCTTTTAAATGGCATAATTGCCGGTGTACCAGCACATTGGCTCCCATCAGCCCCCAAAATGTCTTCACGAGAAGCCCATCAGTTGTCATGGCCCTGCTGAAGATCCCTACGACCGCCATCTTTTTCCTTCCAGCAGTACTTCATTTTGTCTATACTCTACAATACTGTGGAGTTGCAGTATATACAACAATTAATGAGATTGTCATAGACTCAATGACCCTAAGGACATGCACACACACAAAAAAAATTATATATACAGTGGCATGTAAAGGTTTGCGCACCCCAGGACAAAATTACTGTTATTGTGAACAGTTAAGCAAGTTGAAGATAAAATGATCTCTAAAAGGCCTAAAGTTAAAGATGACACATTTCCTGTCTAATATAAATATTATATATATATATTTTTTTTTTTTTTTTTTTTTTCTAAATCATCCTTTACATTTTAAAAATTGCAAACAGGAAACTGGGCCAATGCGAAAGTTTGGGCACCCTTGGATATTTGTGTGCTCAGATAACTTTGATCAAGGTTTTATACCTTAAATAGCCTGTTAGGGTTATGTCTTGTTCATTATCACCATTCGGCCAGGTGACGCAAATTTCCCAGCTTTATAAAAACCCAGCTTCCTCTAACCTTGTGCCAAAAACAGCAGCCATGGGTTCATCTAATCAGCTGCCTAGCACTCTGAAAATGAATATGGTGGAGGCCCACAAAGCGGGAGAAGGCTATAATAAGAGAGCAAAGCGTTTTCAAGTTGCCCTTTCTTTAGTTTTAAATGCAATTAAGAAATGGCAGGTAACAGGAACAGTGGAGGTCAAGATAAGGTCTGGAAAACCAAGCAAAATTTCACTGAGAGTTGCTCATAGAATTGCTAGAAAATTAGATGACCTGCTTGACTATAAAATGCCTTCAGAAAGATTTAGCAGACTCTGGAGTTGTGGTACATTGTTCTACTGTTCAGAGACAACTGCACATATATGGCCTTCAAGGAAGAGTCATCAGAAGAAAACCTCTGCTGTGTCCTCACTATGAAATTTTGCGTCAGAAGTATGCAAAAGAACACCTAAACAAGCCTGATGCGTTTTGGAAACAAGTCCTGAGGATCAATGAGGTTAAAATAGAACTCTTTGGTCACAATGATCAAAGGTATGTGTGGAGCAAAAAAAAAAAGGACAGAATTTCAGGACAAGATTATCTCGCCAACCATTAAGAATGGAGATGGGAGAATCATGTTTTGGGGTTGAGTTGCGGCCAATAGTACAGGGAACATTTCACGGGTAGAGGGAAGAATGGATTCAATGACATTTCAACAAATTCTTGATTCAAACATAATGCCATCTGTAAAAAAAAAAAAAAAAGCTGAAGGTGAGAAGAGGATGGCTTCTACAAATGTATAATGATCCTAAACACACGTCAAAATCCACAATAGACGACCTCAAAAGGGGTAAGCTGAAGGTTTTACAATGGCCCTCACAGTCCCCTGATCTGAACATCATTTAAAATCTGTGGCTAGACCTCAAAATAACAGAGGATGCAAGACGACCCAGGAATCTCACAGGACTGGAGGAATTCTCCAAGGGAGAATGGATGAAAATCCCTCAAACAAGAATTGAAAAACTCTTGTCTGGCTACAAAAAGCATTTACAATCTGTGATTCTTTCAAAAGGGGTGCTGCTAGGTAGTAACTATGCAGGGTGCCCAAACTTTTGCACTGGGCCATTTTCCTGTTTGTAATTTTTAAAATGTAAAAATATAAAAAAGACATTTTTTGTTTTTGCCTAAAATACAAAGGAAATGTGTCATCTTTAACTTTAGGCCTTTTAGAGATTATTTTATCTTCAACTTGCTTAACTGTTCACAACAGTCATTTTGACCAGGGGTGCCCAGACTTTTACATGCCACTGTAAAAAAAAAAAAAAAAAAAAAAAAAATCAATAAAGAGAGTTTATACCGTACAACAGGCGTGCTAAAAAAAAATATTCCACCTTTTCTTAAGGATTTGGAAACTTCAAAAAGAAAGATTAACATTAAATGCTTAATGCAGTCCAAGGTCGCTGTAGAAAATGACACTGCGGACAGCGAGGCCGGATGGTGTGGGGATGTTAGAAAGCAGAGTGGCGATCCTGCCGAGGAATAAGATTATAGGAAGTGGCAGGAAGTATGGTTTGTGGTGTAAACTGAGGATATGGCAGAGATACAAGTCAGAAAAATGGTGTGGATAGAGAAATTACAGTAGATACCACAATGTGGAGTATGGCTTGGAGACAGACTCCGCTGGAAGAACGTTGGGAGTCCTGCATTCCTCCTCAACCCTTAATGAAAATAATGGGGACTGGGTCTTGGATAACAATGTTCCTGAGAGCTGACTTTCATATGGAAATGTTTAAAATTGTGCGGAAACCTTTCAACGCTATGTAATTTCTAGGTGCAAATATCTTGAGTTCAATTTCTAAACTTTTTTTTTTACTTTTTATACAGAAGTCAAAATTCCTTGCATAGATGCAAGAGTTAAATTATAACATTTTGAATGCCTACAGCCATAACTAGGAGGGAAAACAAAAGGGGTTGTCCACCTTTTGGGATAATTTTATTGCATGTATTTTGGTCTAAAAATAATTTCTGAAATTGCATTTAAACAAGAATTTTGCCTTCTATATCCTCTATGCTGCACTGTCTGTTACAACCTGCAGAATCAGATAACTAAGAATCCGTCAGTGAGCTAGCTATAATGACATCATGGGGATTTTGTACCTACTTGTCATGATCCATGCTGGATCATGACAGATAAAAAGCACAGGTAACCTTTTTTTTCCTTAAGCTGTGTGCTTAAGCTTGGTTTTGCCCCCGGTGGCCATTAGGATTATTACACAGTGGTGTCTTTTGTTTGAGTTTGCCCCCGGTGGTGGTGAGCGTTATTGCACATGGTTATAAAGCAGGTGTGATTGCTGGCTCTTACCTATAAAAGAGTGTCAGGTGTTGCAATCACTGTTGGTGATAGTGTTCATTTCAACCATCCTTGGTGGAGGAAGGAGCTGGAGAGCGTTCCTTGCAGTACTGTCTTAGCCCTGGTGTGGAAGGAGTCATAGGGGGTTTCCTTGTAGCTCTGACAGAGCTTGGTGGCAGCGATTCAGGAGGAGCTGCATTCTGGCGGTGGACTCTGTTGCCAGGAGCAAGTGCAACAGAGTAAAGCTAAGTGGTGTTTCCCTGTTTGTGTTTTTCCTTAGTGTGTATTAGTACAGCGGTGGGGCCAGTGCCTGTGCCACCCAGCTCCCTAGTAAGGGATAGGTGTAGGGTGTGCTAGGGCAACAGGTGCCTGATCGGCGCCCGATGCAGAACCAGCATAGGGAACATTAGGAGCGTTAGGGACACTGACTCAGGGGAGTGCAGGAGGTCTCCACGTCCCCTTTCCCTATCGAGGGGCCCACCGTTGTAACTGTTTCCCCTTTCCCCGTGTCTTGTTGTTTTAGTTACCGGCCTGCGGGCCATGTCACACAGGATAGTATCACATGCCATGTCTTGTTGTTTTAGTTACCGGCCTGCGGGTCGCGTCACACAGCACGGGTCCACGTGACACTACTTCTCTTAGGTCATTTATGACCACAGATCACACCAAAGCTAAATGTGCATGTAAAGAAAGAAAGAGTAAAAATGTATTTTCGTCCCAATTAAATGTAATTAAGTGAAAAAAAAATTGTCCCCAAATCTAAACAGCCTCCTTTTTTAGCATAGGAGATCATATTCTGTTATTGAGGAAGAGGAGCTTTCTTGGAGAAGGAACCATGGACATACTTGTGGCACTGGACTCAGTTTCATGTTGTGTCAGTTGAACGGACTATTCTGGGGGACATTATAATATGTGGGGGGAGGGTGTCATACTGTATGGGGAAGGCACAAGGGGGCATCATACTGTGGGGAGGGAATGCAATGTGGGCGAATCATACTCTGCTTAGGGAAGCATCATTGGTCCATGATACTGTGTAGGAGGTGCATCCATGGGCAGACCTACCTTTGGTGCAGACTGTGCAGCTATGAAGGGACACGAAAGATTAAGGGGGCCCACTCCCACCTCCAAAGAGAGGCGTAATTGTGCATTATGATGAGCTACAAGATTAGAAAAGGGCCCATATACCGATATTGCACAGGGGCCCTCTTCTGTCTGTGTCTGCCCCTGGATGCATCACAAGGAAGTCATACCATGTGGGTGCCTTGAACGGAGCATAGAACTGTGTGGGAGGATTTAGGGGCTTCACTCTTCACTTGGGGCACCATTTCTGTGTGGGTACAAGGTTGAAAGTGTCATTCTAAATAAAAAAAACAAAATTTGCCAAGCTAATCTTGACCCATAGCCCTTAGATGGCCATATGAATCGAACGGAGATGAGCTCAGAGAACTGTCTGGCCGGTGATGCTCCCGAACCAAGTGTGCATTTCTATGCAGAAGTCACAACCGGTCGGGAGAGCTACCGGCCAGTCCGTGCACTGTTTTCCCATCTCGGTTCAATTTATACAGCCATCTGACTGTGCAATTGAAGTTTTGAGTCATGGAGGTCAGCATTGTCTCAATGTACCACATGCCATGAGCCAAGTACTACAGTATTAGTAAAAGCCCCTTTAACAAACTTTAGACACACTGCTTCAAGTTACATCTCTGCTCACAAAGTTAATGAGAATAATAAAATTTCAGTGGCATACTAATCACTGGATATGTATCCACATGTATATAAACTTATCTGCTCTGTGGCAGCTCCCGAAGATCATGCCACCATAGATCTAGAGTCAGTGTCGTGCCAACAGAGAATAGGCACACGCATGTCGACACAACTAACCTACATGATCTTCAGGAGCCATCACACAACCACTGTAGACCCACCAAGTGCCAGACCATCAGGTAAGTCGGCACTTTATCACATTCACCTTAATGAGGCTTTCAGAAATTCATGTGCTTGCCACCAAACAACCCAGTCAAGGAAATGTCTGCAATACATACAGCGCCTTAACGTTCCAGACTAAAGGACATTTACTTCCTACTACTTCGGTGGCTTCAGATCTATAAACCCAAACATGTACCTATGAAACAATGCAATGACTGTTTTGGGAATGGTTCACCTAGAATAATTTCCTTGTTACTTTTGATATTTCTGGCACTGAAGAGGTTACTCTGCTCTGAAGGAACATAGGCAAATCCCCATGCATGGCACCGCTGTTTACATTGGAGTGGAATATAATGCCGGCCTCTGGTGAAGGAAACTATAGTCCCCGAGCTGGTATGTCTAGTATCACTGAGACTGCGGGACTCGTGACAGATATATACCATGTCACTGAGCCAGTTTCAGTGACAACACTTGAGGCGTAGATTACTCAGAACTCTCGAAATGTTCTTTCTTCGGCCTTCTTGGCCAAGAATGAAAGAATGTGAAGGGCTTTTACCAATTGTGAAGTTTACATCAGCTTCAAAAGAAAAAGAAAAAAAAAAAAAAAAATACAAAATGAAAAATCTAACCCAACAGACCATCTGAGTTCATGCCTTCACCAGGCTACAAAAGGCTTTCCATAAGACCCAGTACTTTTTAGGTAAGAGAATAAAAGGTGGTTGATAGAAGTCTTGATTTCTGAAGTACTAGCCAACCATTGAATGTGTATAGCGCCTCTAAATGAAGGATGGCACAGGTGGAATTTCATCGCATGATCCTATTGCTTTTAGGGAAGAGTACCCATTGAGGGGTTTCTCTTATTCCTTGTTGAAAAAAACATGTAAACTTGGCCAAGCGGAGTGCTTTCGTGTATTGAAAACTCAGGAGAGAGAGTCGTCAGCCGAATCTTCATTTGGCAAACAGCTATCTTATGTGTATGGCCAGCTTTAAATAGCTGTAGGCCAAACACCTCCGGTGGAAACGTCTGTAGCAAAAGAATTAGGCATGTTGATATGGAACATGCTCAACCACTCTCTCTGATATTTCCCATCAAGGGATAGTGGGACACTTGGGACACTCCCCATGCACATTCGATGGTAGTTCTACGAAAATCAGTGGGTTTGGTTAAAATTCATGTATAGCATCCTTCCTGAAGACCATATACCAGCTTCCCTTTTAAGTAAACATTATTGGAATGTATTCAAAGTGTGCACTGGAAAAACTCTGGCATGAAATCTGAATGCATCTTCAGGCTCCCATGCACCTGGCGTATGCCTAAAAGGTATTCATTTAGCATACGATGGGCCAGTATGCATAGGCATGACTCTTCTTTTACTGTACAAGAAAACATACTTAGACAAACATAGCAAAACAGGTGAAGGCACAACACCTGTATAGGCTTGAATATCCGAGGCTGAAGCACTGTGGCTGGAGAAGACATCTTCCAGATGTGTATTTACCAGAACGGAGACAAACATGTTAGGTGGGCTGCGCTGTGGAAATGAGGAGCCTTAGAGTTACAGATAAGGTTTTTATTAGTAACAAGTGCTCATTACTCGAGTTTGCGAAGAGTAGTCGAGTATGCACAGAGTATCACGGGTGCTCAAGGACATGTTCTAGTCTTCGCGGACGCATGTTTCGAGGCTGTTAGACAGCAACAAAATACGCGGGAATTACACGTTTTTCAGGCAATCCTCAGATGTTTTGCAGCTAACAGCCACAAAACATGTGGCCGCAGGGACTCGAACATGTCACTCGATCATTCGCGACACTCATTGCATACCCATCCACCCTTGGCAAACTTGAATAACAAGCACTCACGCTCATCACTCTTAGCAATGCTTTTAGGCACCTTGAAGAAGGCCCCAGTTCAGTGCCGAAACGCGTTTGGTCTAATAAAAAACCTTATATGAAGCTCCAAGGCTCCTCATTTCACACAGCGCAGCCCACCGAACATGAATATCTTAATTCTGGTTTACGACCAAAATATGTCAATGTTTGCCAATATGGTGGCATATAACGGAGGCTTCAGTCACAGCTATAAGTCAGGAAAAACTTTGGACATAGCTCTGGTGAAATCTAAAACAAAAAAAAGGTAAGGCTAGGTTCAGACAGCCGTATTTAAAGTCAGACCGGTCAACCACAAATTGTGGACATTACTGGCTCCGTAAGCAGCTCTAGGCCCTCGATCACACTGCAGATAGGATGCATCTGATTGATTCATTTTACAGACCAGAATAATGCATGCAAAGTAGTGCACGGTATTTTTTTTCTCCATGCAGAGTATCGGTCTGCATAGAAGCTTAGCCAAATGGCTATAGGTAATTGGTCCATGTACTCTCCGTACGACTTGCCTACTTTGGACACATGAAAAAAGGAAATCACTGGAGAAGGACATCATGGTCAGAAGAATAGAAGGAACAAGGCGAAGAGGAAGACCAGCAACCTGATGGCTTGATACTATAAAGATAAGGTGGAGAAGACCTTGGTGGACCTATCCAGGCTTGCACAAGATCGAGCTTCCTATAGATAGTCCATCCACCAAGTTGTCATCGCTCGATATCAGTCTGAAGGCCATTAAAAAAAACAAACAAAAAAATACAAAACATCTCTCTATGGTGGACATGGACCTATTATACGGTTGTCTGAACAATCCCTAACCTGATTGGGTACGTGCAAAAACAGTCGTCTGTCTACACCGCAGTACTGATACATTTCTAAAACGTAGCATTTGGTCTTATCTAATAGTAATATTAGCTTCTAGAAGAAAACAAGCAAAGTACAAGCTGGTTTGATCTAGAGGAAACAAAGATGATATAAAGAAACCAAAACAATGGATTTAAAGAGTAGATTTGTCCAATGTGGATAAACATTTTTTTTTGTTAGAAAAAGTCTCTCACCCAATTGCCGATGGCCAAGATAATGTCCTTGCGGCTGTTATGTTGATCCCAGCCAACACTACTATCTTACATTATTTACAGAAGGTGGCCTTGTGGTCAATAGCACCTGACCTTTTCTAGTACAAATAAAAACTCTTACTGGTGGCCTACCAGTAAACTCAGCATCATACCCGTGTCTGCTATTCCAAATCGACTACATTGAGATGAATTGGGCAGAACTGCAATACCGCAAACAACCTGGGGACAGGCGAGGCACTGGCTAAAAAAAGTCAGCTCCTGAAGTAGGAGTACATCGTTTGCTCAGTTTATTGAATTTGACGACTCTGAAGGGCCTTTGTCTTACTGATTCCCGGAAGAAAATGTTCTTAATATGTAAAGAAACGTTCATTTAATCATAAAGCCAATTATACAATTAAGGAAAAAAGACAAAGAGCATGAATGAAAAATACATGAATCCATCGTGGAAGGGGTGAAATAATAAAATATGGAAGTTACGTACATAAAATCCACAGCGCTCCGAGTCTGCGAGAGGAAACCTGAAATGGGTTAAAGTCTGCAGAGAGAGGAAGATAGAGTTTCTATAGCGCCTGACAAATGTAATCTTGTCAAGTTAATATTTAAAAGATCCTTTTTACATTCAGGCAGATGGCAAACAACATTCTCTGCCATCTGAGCTTTAACCCATTGCCAGGCTGGCGGTCCGCTACAGGATCATTGCGACAAGCTGCGAGTGTGATTGACCCGGACGAGTTCATCCGAAAGGAAAGTCAATAACTGGATTGGGCTTGCAAGTGTTTGGCTTCAAGTCTTAAGGCCCAAGTACATGTCAGTAGACGGTAGATGGGACCGACTATCTACTGTGTGTGTGTGTGGGGGGGGAAGGGGGGGGGAATCTTCCAGACTCTTCCCGGCAGATGATACTGGTGGAGAGAAGGATCAGGCATTTGGAATGTCAACCACTCTGTCTTTTGTTTTCAGGGGAAATAAGCTGCTGTCCAAGGAGTCTGACAGTTTTCTTCACTCCGACAAAAATGCCTGACCAACAGCTCTCTCATGTGCATGGCCGGTTTTAATTTAAAAAAACTTTTCTGTCTTAAGATCCATTTACACAGGCCGATAATCGGGGTAGGAGCATTAAAAAAAAACCTCCGAAAACACAAACTCCCGATTATAGGAGAATGATCGAGACTCAAACATGCGGTCAAGCATTGGATTGTTTATGTCGGCACACAAATTATATTTGTCGGCAACACATTCTCCCATGTAAATAGGATGTGCGTCCGACAAATCGTTCTGAGTCTGACCTAGCTTGCATACGATTGTGAGCGGGTGTCATGACTGTCGACGGGTATCCCGGGACGAGGTGCTCTTCCCTGTCCCCAACGACAGAGGCGCCCTAGTTCGCCCTGTTCCCAAGATTACTTCTGATGGTGAAGATGCCGGGGTCACATAACTTGCCTTAACTCCTGTATCCGTCCTCAGACTGTACCTTTCCCCCACCCAGGGAAGAAGGGATTAGTAGTGTACCGCAATACACCAACCAGACTAGCGTGGTAGTATGAACGGGGATAATGAAAAATACCAATCATGCAAATATACTCACACATACAACTGAGGAATGCACTGGGGAGTGGAGGATGGGGTTAAACCAAAGTTAGAGAAGAAAGGGAATTATCACACACTCAAAACCTAGCAACAGTCACAGAAACCCACCAATAGCCTTCTCCTATAATAACCAGCAACAAAAACCTCCAGCCTTGCAGCAAAAGCTACTCTGGCAATGAGCGCTAGCCAGGGCCCAGATTATAAAGGGGATGGGAGTGGCTAACAGTGCAAAGCTGAGAGCCTTAAGGCTCCAGGAGCTCTCAACAGAGCAGATTAATCCCTGCACTGCCAAAAGAAACTTACGCTGTTTAATATGAAGGTGACGTGCTTATAATCAATGCAAAGAAGGAGAAATAAGACTCTGCGGTTTTCTGGCTCCTCTGTCGCTGTAAACCTGTGACAGTCGACTGTTAAAAGAGTGTTGATCGATTTGTATATAGTCGATCTTTGCTTGTTTATTAGCCAAAAGCAGCCAATACAAATAGGCCTTTAGAGAACTTTTTTGATCAGATCTGTTCCCTACAAAAAAAAAAAAAATCTTTCAAAAAATGATTTAAAGATTATTTTCTATTTATTTCAATGCTAATTCTCATTACTGTTGATAGGTAGAGTATTTTTTGAGCAATTTTTTTATTTTTTTATTTTACACTTCAGGTTTAGGAAAACGTTTGCTGGTAAAAAAGAAAGTGCTGCAAAAATGTTGTTGAAGGAAGTGACACGCTCTAAGAAAATATGGTCCAGAATCATTCTTTTTATTAGGAAATTGAGAATTTATAAAACTAGCATGTCAGGTGAGATGACAAATTTAGATGATTTTTTGGTACTTTTCTGGCCCGGTATAACTTGAAGTTAGCTCCGTTTCTCTGCTGTATTCCTGAAATTATAAATTTGCCAGTATTAGTGTATATAAATTAGTGGGGAGAGCTTTTAACAAATGTCTTGTAAAATATCAGTAAATTGGATATATACCGTATTCAGGTTTCCCAGCACTGAAATAAATCCGTACAATTTTAGTCTCTGCAACTCAACAGGAAAAGCCTTCATTTTGAAGTGCCGGGTGAAGAATTGATTTGTTGCTGTCAAGACGGCGCTGACAAGGACACTGGAGCATTTCTGGGGAAACTGCATAAGAATTTGCTAAAAGTCATTAGAACTTTCAAAGAGCCGGAAGATTTATAGCTCCATGTAAAGCTTTACAACCATCTCATCCATAATTATGTATAATTGCAGGAGAGGAGGGGGATGGGCACTAGTGTAACTCACCACTTTTTTTCATCAGTGCGCCGGATACAATTTTTATCCATTTTTGGCCTTTGTGTTAATTTTTACCATCGGTGTGACACCCTGTTTACTCAGCCGTCTGTTGCGATGGACATATGATCGCCCCTTAGACTATAAGGGTGTTATGATGAGTCACCGAAGGAGGAAAAAACAAAATAACAGCCAAGTCCAGAAAAACCAGAGAGGTTGGCAGCTATCGGATTGCAGACCCCTGAACCTATCCACAACAACTAGCAGTAGCCGTGGGGATGCCGGGGATGGCAGAACTCCCAAAAAACAAGGCAAAACAAAAACCAAACTGAAGTGTACAAAGCAGAGCAGAAAAACTTAGCTTTGAGATGCAGGAATCAGACTGGTCTCCAAGAATCCAGCAGGATCACCAGCCAGGAAGAAGGGCGTCGGCAGCCTTATATCCAGTCCTCAATTCCAGCCACCCAGTCATCATCTAGCTGCCCATGTGTTTGGTAATCAGTCTCACTACCTTCCTTCACCAGAGGAGGGAGTTCATCAGACCTCAATGGTGAAGGGAAAAATGAACTCACAACATAAGGGTATGTGCACACGTTGCGGATTGGTCTGCGGAATTTTCCGCACAGAATCTGCATCTCTTGGCAGAAAACGCAGGCCAAATTGCTTGCAGATTTCATGCGGATTTGTTGCGGGTTGTCATGCGTTTTTTGATGTGCGGATTTGACTTACTCAATCTATAGTCAATGGGTGCAGAAACGCTACATTTCCGCACAAAGAATTGACATGCAGCGGGAAAAAAAAAACGCAACGAATCTGCGCTGATTTTTCCGCAGCATGTGCACAGCAATTCTTAAACTCCTATTGACTATCATTGGTTTCTGTACTTCACTGCGGATTTGATGCAATTGCGCGCGTCCAGAAACGCATCAAAAACCGCAACGTGTGAACACAGCCTAAAGGGTACCATGTTTTACCTGTGAAACACGATTATAGCACCCAAATCACAAAAAACGGACGTCTGTACGAGAGCTAGAAATTGAAGGGGTGGTTCCATTCAATTAAGGCAACTCGTATTTATTTGCCCTATTCGGACAGTTTTCCCAGGTGACACTATAGGGGGGTTCCTGCCTGACGCCATATCTCATGTATTTCATAGTGGAGCATTCCCTTGAATGTACAACAGACTAGTCCAGATGATTGCTTTGAGGCCCTGAGCTGACAATCAGGATTCACAGCAGCATTTAACAGGTTATTAATCGCAGGCAATTGTAAGCGGCAGGTCCTGGCTGTAATACACAGCCATCACCTGACCGGATATGGGGCTGCAGGATCCCGCTCCATACACCTGCTACCGACATCCGCCGAACATGTTGTGAAGGGGTTAAAACTATTTCTTTCAACCATTTACACAAAAAAAAGTCTAGATTTATACGCGTTATGACACATTAATAAAAAAAAAAAAAAAAAAAAACTTGGCTATGTTGCCCATAGCAACCAATCACAGTGCAGCTTTCATTTAAGATTGTACTCTTGAAAAATGAAACCTGCGCTGCGATTGGTTGCTATGGGTAACACAAACAGTTTTGGTTTCACTTTGTATAAACCTTCCACCCCGCTGTATAGTAAAAGAGCAAATACAGGTCACTGATGAAATTTGTTTAATAGGACTGACTGAGCAACAGAATAAAAGCACAATATTAGCGTTCGCAAGTCAAAAATAAAGATAAATTACACATATATATATATATCTTCTTTTAAACACTGCTGTCAAACAAAGCATAAAAAAACTCCGCAACAGAGTTGTCTGAAATATGTCTTCCAATCATTTAATGAGAATGTCTGCAAGCAGAGAGAAGCGCTCTGGGGTAAGGCCCCTCGTGGGCTCAGCGGGCCCTGAAATGCCGTTTTCATGCTCATTAGTCCTTCTCATATTAGTCTTGGACGGTTACATCGGTCCAATCATCCCATACGTCTCACACTCTAAATAGGTCCCTAGATGTTTGCACTCTGGCCAGAAATGCAATTCCTCACGCCTGAGAAATACTGATATACACAGAGAATTTGACTTTCCAATAGCCCAGAATCGGCTAATTATCAGCTCCAAATGATGCCGGAATATAGGAATTTTTTCTAATCCCATAAACTTCCTAAAAAACCTTTAAAATAAAAAAAAATGATCACGTTGGGTTCAGACAAGCAGATGTAATTTTCCACCCAGAGAAAAAAAAAAAAAAAAAAAAAAGGCGGATTTTTCATCCTCATGTTGTTCAGTATGTCCTCCGTATTTTCGTTTTTTTTTTTTTCTTTTTGTGTACATCCCTATGTCATCTGTTTTAGCCGCAAAATCGGAAACGGTCGCTCGGTTTGGGAGAGCCGCGAAGGGTTTGTGCATTGAGGTCCATGCTTGGACCGATAACTGCATGAGCCCCAAGTCTCTAAGATCACGTTCCCACAATGACTATTTGGTGCGTTTTTGACGTTTCAACTTTTCTGCACTCTTTAGCTAAATTTGGTTATGTTTTCTTTTCCATTGCCTTAGGGTGTGGGGGTTAAAAAATTTTTACGCCTGCTTTTAACGCTTTAAAGCACCACTCCAAAAGGTGCTTTTTTTTTTTTTCTTTCATTTTATCGCTGGAGTGGTGCTTATAATTTAAAAATCGCGGAACCTACTCCTCTACTCACCCGCTGTCATCTTCACCTTTTATCGCCACCGCTCACGTTAGTCTCCGGCAGTTTATGATCAGCCGGATCGCTCTAGTGTTTCACGGAGAGAGCCGGAGGTCACATCTCAATACACGTCTATGAGAACCTCCCTCCGGCTCTCATAGACTTGCATTGAGAGCCTGTGACGAAAGTTCCGGACAGTCAGAAGTTGCGGTCACAAGATGGCACCAAAGGACCGGAGTGGTGCAGAAAAAAGGTGAAAATGCCAAGGGGTGAGCATAAGACTAGGGGCAGGGACCTTAGCTTAGAAGCACCACTCCCAGGGCCGGCCTGAGAGATTACGGCGCCCTAGGCAAAACTATTTTGTTGCGCCCCTACTATTCTTGGCAGTAGATGAAAACTTGGGATATAAATTTAGGAGCAAAATAAACCACCACAACAATGATTAATTAACTCTCTCCTAACTCTTTAATCTTCTGAGAAGTTGTATAGGACAAATATATACAAAGTAATCAATAACACAAAACAAAAAATGACCATAGATAATTAAAATTTTTGTTTCCTTGCCTTTTTTTTTTTAAAAGGATGACACCAAGTCACCGAGATTAATTTGTTTAGCAACTTCAGATTCTATCGAAATTGTTGCCAACCCAACCAACCTCTCTTGCGTCATATTTGCCCTTAAATATGTACACTTTTCTTTCCTTCCCTAAAACTTTTTGCCTTTTGAAAAGATTTTTTATAATTTTTTCTATTTTTTCTCTGGCTCCCCCTTTGGGTCGGCGCCCTAGGCGGCCACCTAGTTCGCCTATACGTTCGGGCCGGCCCTGACCACTCCAGAGCTGGTAAAAAAAACAACGCTGGGGTGGTGTTTTAAACAAAGCGGTTTTCTTTTTTTATACTTTCTGGTATTTGGATTTGATTTAAAAAAAAAGATACAGGTCTTTAGAAATACAAATGCAAGGAAAAGACTGTTGACTTGGGAGGGACAAACAGTATTTAAATCAAGGAAGAATTGGGTATATCCCATATGAATCCCTCTCTAGTAAGTAAAGATGAGCGAATTTGTTCGGATTCGGTTCCGAATACGATCGGAATCGAATATTGTTTTGGCAATATTCGTCGAACACAGCCGAACGTCATTAGAGTCAATCGGAGTAGAAATTACCGAATATGTTCGGAATTGATCAAAAGACAAACATTCGGCACGAATATTGTTCGAATATGGCCCGAATATGTCAAAATCAAATTCGCGGACAAAATCCGAACAAATTCGCTCACCTCTACTAGCAAGTAATAAGGCTTAACTTTTAATGTAATTTTAAAATTGCAGGGTAAAATTACAAAATCAAGCTACTGTCCGATCCCCTGATGAAGCCACATCTGTGGTGAAACATTTTGGGGGAGACATGTGCTTTAAATCTACTTGTCCTATATTGCCAAACAGGGTTGACACTCCGGGGTGCCACTATTAAATTAATTAGGCAGGTGCCCATATACATAATTAGAATTAATAGTGGCCGATTGTATATTTGTTATTGATACAGTCATGTGCAAGATTACATGCAGTTTTAGGCTAAGTTCACACTTGCGTTTGGGTAGAGTGCGTAGGGCTACGTACTTCCTCCCTTAAGCTCTGCCTACTTCTGCACTTCTTCCCTCAAGCTCCGCATACCTCCGCATGCGTCCTGCGTACGTATCTTTAACATTGGGTAGGCAGGGACATGCGTTGGATGCGTCTGCATGCATTGTTTAGACGTGCCCGCCGACCGCACAGAAATGCAACATGTTGCGTTTGACGGGAACGTCAAAACGACGCATGCGGACACATCCAACGCATGTCCCTGCGTACCCAATGTTAAAGATAGGCATGCAGGACGCATGCGGAAGAAGGTGGAGCTTAAGGGAAGTGCGTAAGTAGGCGGAGGAAGTACGCAGCCCTACGCACTCTACCCAAACGCAAGTGTGAACTTAGCCTTAGTGTGGAAAAAAACATATGAATGAGAACTTAAGCTATGTCTACATTTTTTCCAGATTTGAAGAGTTGGGTGAAGGTGGGTCGGACAGCCTTGAGACATGCAGCCGCGGAGACTTGAACATATTTTTCGAGCACGCCGAAGGCACTCTGTTAGCACCCGAGCATGCTCAGAAAACACCTTATCCCAGCACGTTCGCTCATCACTACTGATGACCAAAGACTCTATGTAGCCCTAATGTAAACGTCTCGACTCCAATTTTGCAGCAAATTTTACAGCCAGAAAAATAGCATTACGGTGTGGATCCCCATGACATCCATTTGCACTAATAGCGCGGAGGAGCAGTGACTGTCTTCATGAGTTGACCCTTTTAAACAGAACGAAAAAAGGGGGCAAATCTATAAAAAAATATACAACCTACAGCTCCATGCAGCGCGGACAATGTAGAGTTCAGCAGTCTCACATCACTTTATCAAGTCATTAATCAGACTTGGCATGCGAGGGGGATAAAAGGATTGTACAATGTATAGAGCTCAGACACAGCCATAAATAAGCTCCTACATTGTATTGAGCGGAGATGGAGCAGATCTCACTGGGTGGGCATTATGTGACAACACAGCTGGGAAATGGCCCACAGCAGCGTACCCAAACAAAGGGACGGGCAATATTTTGCTAATTACTCCAATTTTCTCTCTCCCCGCTTTTCCCCATAATTACATGCCTAGTTACTGTAAACCTAGGGGATGAATAACACACATGCTTTTTAGCATTCTGCACCGTTAGGTCTTGGTACAGTGACTGACAAAAAGTAAGGATCTGATCACAGTTGAGACTTTTGGATCCATTCAGAGGCATTGCTGCATATGTGCACCCAGTTTGTTAGCATACGTGCACCCAGTTTGTTAGCATACGTGGTCCCTATGGATCCATATTACATATGGTGCCACCATGACAGTTCTATTCTCTGTGTAACCATGAGCCGAAAAGTCAGCGGCTTCGGCTTTGCTTAACCAGACCTATTCTTCCATACACAGACAGGTATTGATATGAATGGACGCCATATAAAACGACATTTGTATAGTTATGGAAATTATTTTGAATACCCAAATACAGCTGTCTTTTTAGTTTAAGCTCCCACAATGAGTTTTTGACCCGGTCTAGTTTCACTTGCCAAAAAAAAAAAAAAAACCTCAGCGAGCTTTCACATTACATAGGGACGGGACACGTTAGCTGGTCCCGCCTGGGCAATCGTTTGACCGCTCAGTAAAACGGGATCCGGTCGTATGCACCGACGAGGCCACAGACAGAAATGGTGCCGGCAGAGCGAACATGCATCATTTTCAGGAGTGTGCGCCTAATGGAAGCGGTCACTCATACTTTGGCTGGGGGTCACACTTGCGAGTGCAATGCGCAAGTCTCTCGTATCAATACCTGGCATTGCCGCCGGCACTCGGACCGAAGCGTTTAGCTGCATAGAAATACAGGCAGCCACACACTCCGGTCCCCAGTGCCGGCGGCAGCGCCGGGTATTGAGGCGCGAGTTTCCCGCATTGCACTCGCAAAGTGTGACCCCGGCCTATATTTGAATGTCATGTATGAGAACTTAACCTGACGTCACTCCTGCAGAGGAGAGCAGATTGGTGTCATGACAAACCGTAAATCGAGATTACGGTTTTTAATATTCTGAGGCCACACATTTGTAAAGTCAAAAATTGTCGACAACCCTCTCCAAATGGTTTATTTTGATAGTTTGGGTGGCACAATGTTAATAGTTGATAGTCTACGGGACTGTTCACTTGTCCATGTTTTTTTTGTAGACCAATTGTGTGGTTTTTTTTCTTAAATAAAAAAAGGACATACCGTATCCGTTTTTGTTAAGTTTTGATTATTGTTTCAGCAAAACCAAAACCAAACCATTTAAGTGAATGGATTCATGAAAAAAAAAAAAAAAAAAAAAAAAAACCTCCGATATCTTCCGTGTGTCATTGGAGTGAGTGCAGTCTCTTTTTTACTGTTTAGGCAAGAAGGCTACTTTTTTTTTTCTTGACACAAGAAATCGGATGCCACAAAAAACTTACACAGACGAAAAATAAATGAAAATCAGATCCAGCGCGGATGAAAAATGGTTCGCTTTTTCACGTATGCATAAAATAAAAAAAACAAAAAAAAAAAAAACCAAAACACAGGTATGCAAATAATCTGAGGCGTAACAAAGATACGAAAAAAAAAAAAAACCTTCTTGCCTTGAAGTAGTATGTAAACCAGATTTGCTTTAAAAGAAAGAAATCTTACAAATAAAAGATTCACAAATAGATAAAAAGTGCAAAATAATAAACAGCAACAAGTAAATGTTACAAAAGAAAAGAGTGAAATTGATATTTCACATAAAATTCCATAAAAGTAAAGAAAATTAACTGTGACATTTCATAGAACTTTGTAATTAAAAAAAATAATATTAAAAAATGAAGCCTTCCTCCTCCTCTCAAAGTTTTTATCCTCTTAAAAAATATATTGCAGTCATCATATTATATAGAACTGTGTACTCACAATTGGTCGTTCTACCTTTCTACCCAGCCAATTCTTCTCTTTTCCATTAGCACTATGACATTATGTGATTAATAATGGATTACCTGAATGCTTCTAAACTTTGGGTAGAAAAAGTAGGTCAAGTTTCCCTGTATGAGTCATAAGTCACTGCAAAAGTCCCTGGCAGGAGGAGGAGAGAAGCAGCAGGGTCAGGAGTTGAAGAGAGGAATGATAAATGCAAGGACAAGAGACTTCCTGGTTCTACATCAAGAAGAGAAAAGAGAAGAATTTACTGGGTAGAAAGGCAAAATGAGCAATTGTAAGTACACAATGCTCTATAATATGATGACTGCAATATATTAATAGGATAAAAACTTTGATTGGAGTGATTCTTTGACTAGGGGCAAGCTATAACCATGGGCCGTGGACATTGGGGATGTCTACCCAGAGGGTGTTGGAAAACAAGCATGACCATTACTCTAACCTTCCTGGAAAAGCAATGATAACTCCTGTACTAGTATCATACTATAATAATTGTGACTCCCAATATGACTCCTTAATGCAATCTGGAATCTCCACATCCCCCCCCCCTCTGTAAATGGACACGGGGACGAGTTGCTGAGCAGCCCTATCCTTGTCTGCTAGTCTCCATCTTCATTGACCATCCAAAGTGGACAACGCTGGTGGAAGTTGATGCACCATCCATGGACAAGCCATCAGAAACATCACAGAATTGAACTGTTCTACCTGTTCTACTGCGGCTTCTATAACTACCATCACCTACAACTGGGAGGAGGATTTTGGTGTCATATAGAAGCAGGGGACCCAATAAAAGAATAAACATAAAACAAGTCACCTGCAAAAAGTCAACTGAACCTAGTAAGGCATCAAGTCTTCAGGCTACATTGCCATAGGGTTTTTTGGATGTGGATTGCGAAGGAGGTTCACTTGAAAAGTCAAGCAAAGAAATTCAATGTGTACATTCCTTTAAGGCACTTTTGTACTATTCTGAGGACATTACCCCAATTATGGATTCCAAAATGCATTTTTTTTAACCTTGTATTGCTACAGGAACCAACTGGGCAAAAACTGCATTGTGTGAACATAAAGCATACACTGGATGGCCATAGACATCAGATAACGGTCGACCCAAGCTCTCGTTCAGCCGATAGCTAAATTTCCTGACCCCACATACGCAAGCATGCTCAGTATGCCCAGGTGTGCATATACTTTACATAGGAACAGGGCAGTAAGCTGCTGCTACCCATCTTAGGGAGGCGGGTTACCTCCTCGCCAACAGAATGATCGGAAAATAACGGGAGACCGTTAGCATCAAATGACGGTTCAAACCAAGCATGGGCTCTTGGTGCACCCTTAATATGGCCAAACAGTTCAGCACACCTTCCCATCTATCTAGTGCCTGTAAAGCAGGAGCTGTCAGTCAATGAAGATGATGGTGGACATAGATGGAAGACAAGTAGATGGGAAGGTGCACTGAGCTGTTTGGCCACGCCAAGGGTGCACCGAGTGCCTATACTTGGTTTCAAAGATCATTTGGTGGATTCAAAAATCGACACCTCCACCAATCAGCTTTTAGTAGGTCCCACAAGAGACATGCAGCCAGCACAGCACCTTACACTGTGTAGTGGTCATTCTAGGGTACTACAGCTCCCATTGAAGCGCTACATGATCAAGTTGATTTGCACAAAAACTGGAGCCAGATGGTTACATTGTGAATGTTATTGTTTGATGGTATGAAACAAAGTTCCTGCAGATGAAATTCCAGAGTTGTAAAAGCGAAACCTAACCTTTTCTTCCTTCTCAAGTGCACTTATGTTTTGTAAAAAAAAAATATATATATATTTTTAACCCTTTACAATGCTAAAATGTGGGTTCCTTGCCTTAGTATTTGCTTTTACTTCTTTGTATACCTCCAAACAGCTCAACCAAGCTGAGCATGCATGTGTATTGTGAGGGGGGTGGGTGGATCAGCAGAAATAATCAGCCAGTCAAATAAGTATTTGGCTAACAGTTGTTATCTAAGGTGCATAGTCTCCTTAGAGGGGTATGGGTAGTACATTGTGACATTAGATGAATTTTGGTTTCCTGCTACTTGATGTTACCAGAGTTGAACAAAAATTTTTGAAGGACCCTGGTCCAGTAATCATATTAACTGAGGCATCCCTGACGCCTCTTTTGATTAGTAGCCCCCCACTCGGTCTGGCATGTTGCGAGGTCATGGGCACCAGGAATGTTACTGGTAATACGAGGTTGGCAGTGCTCTATCAATGTGGCAGATGGACCAAGATCCTATAAATCTTCTTGCTCAGCTCTTGTGGTTCTAAAAATTAGAAAAAAAAAAAAAAAAAGCACTTAATTTTTGGAAATACATTGGAAAAAAAAAAAAAAAAAAAAAAGAGCCACCTCTCCACTGACAGTGGCGCGCGTTGGGGCCCAGCAACGGGACCTCCATCTGTAATCCATTTATGGCATAACCGGTGGGCATGCCATGACAGTACGAAATTGGAAAACCCAATTTAAGCTAACCAGTATGATGTGACCCTGTTAGAAGGTGGGGGTGCCAATCACATCCACGGCTAAACCTACGTAGTCATTAATGATGAGCCAACATCCTCAGATAAGGTGTTATCCGAGCATGCTTGTGGGCCGATTGTCTTCAGTGTTCTTCAGCGTTCAATGATATGTTCGAGTCCCCACCGCTGCATGTCTCGTGGCTTCTCGACAGCCGCAACACATGCACGGATGGCCTAACAAACACTGCATGTGTTGTGGCTTTCGAACAGCCTCGAGGACTTGGAACATATTTTTCAAGCAAGCCAAAGACACTAGGTTAGAACCCGAGCATGCTCCGATAGAACCTTATCCCAGCACGTTCGCTCATCACTAGTAGTCATCAGAGCAAGATCTAGGTTTAGCAAAAAAAAGAGAATTAATAGGAGCCAAATCCACCAGGATCAAACCCTGCCCCCACCATTATTTTGTTGTCTAGGGGCCTCCACTATCTCCGATCCAGTCCTGGCCTGACCATTATGGATATTTCCTGTCTTCTTACAGTTTCATACTAGATTTCTGTGTTCCTGTACAAAGTCTAGTCTGTGACTACTGATACGGCGTGCCCTTTTCACCTGCCGAGGGGTGCGCTTTATCGACTATCACATTCCAGCTGTAGAAATCCTTCGCATTTTCTGTTCACACGGAAAAAAATCCGGGAGGACGTACAAAGAAGAGCCGAATCTGCACTAATTACCCCGGAGTTCCAGTAGCAGAATGTTACAATAAAGACATATCGCTAAAAAAGGACGGTTAACCAAAAGAGACGCCGAGAAAATAATGATATCTAATGATGGTGCCAAGGACACAATTATTCTTCAGAATCACTGGGGACTCTTGTTTCCTTCTCCATCAGTAACATCAATATTTTTTTTTCTTCATAAAATAGTATCAAAGTGACGGAGACCAGCACAGAGCAGCCATTGTTCGCCCTACAGTCCCAGGAGAGGGGTGCAAGATGAGGAGACGTGAATTTGTTTTGAACTCCGACGATTGCAAACAGTGACCACATCAAAAGAAGTCGACTACAGGCCGGGGCTGTTAAACCGCAAGAGCGGCTTCCATAAACATAACCGAGTATCTGTATAGAGTTATCGTGAAACTTGCTACAATATCACAGCTGCTAGAAATCTTATAGTCTACGATCGGGTTTCTACTTTTTCCATGACTTTCCTTTTCCCCCCCCACCAACATAAGCTGTACAAACCTATTTGAAAAGGGCAGATTCCCAAACCCTAGGCTTGTACACACTGGGTCCTCCACAAGACATTTCAATTGGTTGTCTACTTAGAAATATGCATCGTTCTTTTAGGGGTGTCTCATTTATGACATAAAATGTCTGAAAGAGGCAAAGCTCACCTCTGGGACCTGCGTTTATCTCTAGAATAAGGGGTCCCCCTATTCAGGGTTACAGCCGGTGAGTGAGAGAGCTAGTGGCGCATGCGCCATTCTCTCTCTAACACATTGCTATGGGAGATGCAAATACAGAATATTTAAGTATATAAGACACATGTGCCTTCACATCTCCACTCAATGGTGGTCAGCTACTGTTTGGAACAAGGGTTCGGGGACGACCACCATCTGGAACAAGGGGTAGATTGTGAACCCTCGCGGGCAGGGTCCTCTCATCCTGTACCAGTTGTGACTTTTAGGCTAAGTGCACACGTACCGGAACTCTCGCGGAAATTACTGTGAGAATTCCGGAATTCCATTCCGCGGGAAAATCGCATTTTAAATTCCCGCGGAAAAACTAGCATTTTGCAAGCGTATTTAGCTTGCAAAATGCTAGCGTTTTCCAAGCGATCTGTAGCATCGCTTGGAGAACTGATTGACAGGTTGGTCACACTCGTCAAACGTGTGACCAACTTTTTACTACTGAGGCCGCCTATGCGGCATCAGTAGTAAAAGATAAAATGCAAAAAAAAAAAGGGTGTTATTCTTACCTTCCGACGTCCTGCGCAGCCTTCCCAGTAATCCTTTGCGAAAATGCCGGCGATGACGTCCGTTCTCGCGGGATCACGATGTCTCGCGGTCATTCGCGATGACGTCGCGCGAATGACCGCGAGACTTCGCGATCCCGCGAGAACGGACGCCATCGCGGGCATTTTCGCAAAGGATTACTGGGAACAGGAGCGTGGAGAGAGGCAGGAAGGCTGCGCGGGACGCCGGAAGGTGAGAACAACAATATTTTTTATTTTAAATTCTATTTTTTACAGGGGTATGGTACCCAAAGCCCGGAGGACAGTCTCCTCTCCTCCGGACAGTGGGTACCATCAGCAATTGTTCTGCTTACTTTTCGCATGGTGTGCACAGCCACATGCGGGAAGTAAGCGGAACAATGCATTCCTATGAGTGCGGGATCGCCGCGATTCCGCAAATTAATGAACATGCTGCGTTTACCGCGAAGCGATTCCGCCGCGGTAAAAACCGCAGCATTAGCACAGCATTGCGGAATCCCATAGGAATGCTTATTTTTCGCGTTTTCGCAGCAAAATCGCGGGGATAAAACTGCCGCGGAAACGCAAAAAAAAGCCACGTGTGAACTCAGCCTTATTGTTTAAGATTACTGTACTTGTATTTATTATGTACACCCCTCCTCACAAGTAAAGCACCATAGAATAAATGGTGTAATAATAATAATAATAATAATAATAATAATAATAAGGGACAACCACCGTCTGGAACAAGGGATAAGGGACGACCACCGTCTGGAACAAGGGATAAGGGACGACCACCGTCTGGAACAAGGGATAAGGGACGACCACCGTCTGGAACAAGGGATAAGGGACGACCACCGTCTGGAACAAGGGATAAGGGACGACCACCGTCTGGAACAAGGGATAAGGGACGACCACCGTCTGGAACAAGGGATAAGGGACGACCACCGTCTGGAACAAGGGATAAGGGACGACCACCAGCTGGAACAAGAGGTAGATTGTGAGCCCTCGCGGGCAGGGTCCTCTCATCCTGTACCAGTCGTGACTTGTATTGTTTAAGATTACTATACTTGTATTTATTATGTACACCCCTCTTCACAAGTAAAGCACCATAGAATAAATGGCGCTATAATAATAAAAAGGGACGACCACCGTCTGGAACAAGAAATAAGAGAACGACCACCATCTGGAACAAGGGATAGGAGACGACCACCGGCTGGAACAAGGGACGACCACCGGCTGGAAAAAGGGACGACCACCGGCTGGAAAAAGGGATAGGGAACAACGACCACCGGCTGGAACAAGGGACGACCACCGGCTGGAACAAGGGACGACCACCGGCTGGAACAAGGGACGACCACCGGCTGGAACAAGGGACGACCACCGGCTGGAACAAGGGACGACCACCGGCTGGAACAAGGGACGACCACCGGCTGGAACAAGGGATTGGGAAGACCACAGTTCTGTAGATTGGTGCAGATCTCAACGCATCTATCAGACATTGATGACTTATCCTTTCCATTGATCAGTTGTAATCACTGGGAAAAGCAGGTCGAAAGTGGTTTAGTTTCCCTCCAGCGCCCCTACAGGAAAAAAAATAGGAATGACTCAGTTCTCATCAGATAATTAGAATAAAAAGGACATCCATCTGCAGATATATGAAGGGCAAGGACTCAGAAATGGCTATAAAGAGTTCAGAGTCTTCTCCAATTATTCAGTTCCAGTTTGGCTAAAGATCAAGTCAAGGTTCATTAAATGGATGGACATGGACTTAGAAGGTGACTACTTTACAACAGGCGACACTAGAGACAGATTTCATATTCTTGAAGAGCTAGCTTGTATATCTTTTTTCCCGACTTCTAAGTTTCCCTTTGCACCTTGGCAGTCTCCTCAAGTCAAAACCGTTCAACCTAGGCAGTTCTCATTGAAAGCAATGGCCAGCAATGTGCAGAAATTTGGGATCCTCAAGATCAAGAGACGCACTATGTAGCCCACTAGCGGACACAAACCGAAGAAGGCCCCTGTCCAAGAAGAAGATGTGGGCCTTTGCAGTTAAAAAGCTCATCACAATGCAAAATTTCACCTGCTTTGGAGATGAAAATAGGTCTCCTTACCTCTTGGGCCCCTGTGCAGCTGCGCAGGTTACACCAATAATATGTCCGCCCTTGATGTAGCCACCCTATCTAATAGATGAGGCCCTGAACTCAATTCTCCGTATGATGTGTGATTTTGTTATGACAGATGGACACCAAAAGCTGAAACCAGAAATACAAGTTAATCCAATATAACCTGGTATGTGAATACCCTGACATATATATAAGTATGTGCTAAAGTTCACCCAAAACCATCCAAGACAACCCCCCCATCTAGCCCAAAAGGGAGGATTTCTTTTAGAACAGGGCCCCTGTACAAGCATATTTGACCCAACTTTTTCGGTAAACTGTACATTCTCTGCTGGTCTAACACAGTGACGGGGTTAATTATATATTCCCTGATGGGTTAGTGTAGGGTAAAGAGTTACTAATAAATTCCGACCCCCAGGTTGGGGGGGTTCTGAGCAACTTCCCAATTTGCTATACCCCTAAAACAAATCCCTAATATGAGAAAGTTGGCACCATGGTAGATGCTCGCACAACCGTTTCTCTTCGTCCAAGGAAAATGGTCCCATTACTCTGATCAGACTTTGGAGGTAGGAAAAAAAGTTTCTCCACCCTCTCCATTCTGTCAGCCCATGAAAATTTGTACCGTACTACTCGGATGTCATCCAAGTGCGATCCAATGTTTTCCATTGACCCATAGACTTGTCACGTCACAGAGTGGTCCGAGGAAAAAGAATCGGACATGTGCATAGCCCTGTAGAATAACAGGGGTATGAGTGATATTGGTGAAAACCAAAGACTGTGCTATCAGAGAAAATTTGTTGTGTGCATGAGCCCTTCGAGTTCAGCAAAAAGATACCCAAGGCCCTGGTCCAATGGCCACACTGACAGTCCTTGACCGCCAGACCGGAGACCTTAATGCCTCTTCTGATTAGTAGGATTAGCGTGACGTACATATGACATTGCGCAGAGCCTACTGATCAGAAGAGGCACCAGCGATGGTGGTAAGCAGGAGGCTCACAGGGCTCTGTTATGGTGGCAAGCAGGAAGGTCATAGGGCTCTGATCCAGTGGCCACACTGACAGTCCTTGGCCGCCAGACCGGAGCCCTCAAGTCCTCTTCTTATTAGTAGGATCAGCGTGACATACATTTGACATTGCGCAGAGCCTACTGATCAGAAGAGTCACCAGCGATGGTGGTAAACCGGAGGCTCACAGGGCTCTGGTCCAGTGGCCACACTGACAGTCCTTGGCCGCCGGACCAGAACCCTTGATGCCTCTTCTGATTAGTAGGATCAGCGTGACATACAATTGACATTGCACAGAGCCTACTGATCAGAAGAGGCACCAGCGATGGTGGTAAGCAGGAGGCTCACAGGGCTCTGGTATGGCAGTCATGGACTACCTAGGTCTGTTATATGGTAGCAGGAAATATTGTGGCGCTAGAAATTAATCCATTTTTCACACTCGCTTCTACCAAGTCCTCTGTATCGCTCACAGCACATTTACACATGTAAGGAACGTATATTACGTAGAGGACAAGACCTGAGATAAATGACGAGTGGCTATTACAAGAAGTACAGTGATGACATATTGCCAAAAGGCAACCGACAAAGCTTCTATAGATCAAGCATATCCATGACGAAAATAAATACTACCAAGATGGGGGATGGGTGCACAAAAGGACAATATCGCTCACCTAGAGAGGATGAAATATTAGCTTTTGGAAGACCCTCTGCAGGCGGCATCATGAACACGCACCAGGACCCGATTCGGAGCCATGAGAAAAGTAATTGGGGATTACAGGCATCTATAGCTACATTTAAGGATTATTTGGGGACTTTACATGAGTAGTGGACACAGACGGAAGCGGGTCCCTGTTAGTGATGATGAGCGAGCGTGCTGGGATAAGGTGTTATCAGAGCATGCTCGGGTGCTATCTTGGTCGTGCTCGAATAACATGTTAAAATCCCCACGGCGGTATGATTCGCGGCTGTTAGGCAACCTCCTCGTGTTCCGGCTGCCTAACAAACAGGTAATCCTTGCATGTGCGCCAGCTGTCTAACAGCCGGAAATCATGCAGCCGCGGGAACTCCAACATGTTATTCGAGGATGCCCAATATTCTTGGACAACACCTTCACTCATCACTAGTCCTGAACAATATATGGGCGCGTTTCAGTCCAATAGCTCATCATAATGCACAATACCATTTGCTTTGGAGATGGAAGTGGCCCCGTCACCTCCTGGGCCCCTGCTGGCTGCCCCAATGCTTTATTCAGATGTTCCCCCAACAGAGCAAATGAGTTGAGGCGAAATTAGCCCAAAACCTGAATCTTACCCCATTTCTGATGCCTAAGCACATGTTGTATGGACCCCATGAACAAAAATCATATTTTTTTATTTATTTATTTTTTTTTTTTGGGGGGGACAATAAAGTACATTGTAGATGGACTATTCACAGTCCTACTGTGCCCATGGGGCCTTATGGAATCCAAGACTTTGCTCAACGCCCAGATAAACCATTTGGAACTGATGGTCTCCAGCAGATTACTTGGTGACTGCTTTTCTTGGATACCACCCGCTGGCTGTGTTTTCTTAAGCTTAATGAATGAGGTAGGAAAGCAGACTGTGAAGTGTTAATTAGGAACCAGATAATGAGATTGACACTTTGGGAGTGGAAAGTGCTTATCTGATCTGGAGTAATCCCATCACATATATAGCCTCCCTGGTTTATAGGGGTTTGTAGCCACAAGGCCAACAGACTCACACAGAGCAGTTCAGGTGCTGATGTTATTGGGCCACGTTCACACGGTCAGTATTTTACATCAGTATTTGTAAGTCAGAACCAGGAGTGGAACAATCAGAGGAAAAGTATAATAGAAACACGTCACCACTTCTGGATTTTTCACCTGCTGCTGGTTTTGGCTTTCAAATTCTGATGTAAAATACTGATAGTGTGAATGTGCACTTAAAAAGGAGAAACATCTATAGGCAAAGGGGGGCAGAATACAAGAAGGCATCATGGTTCCTTTGAGTCTAGTTTTTAATTTTTTCATGAAAAATGGCATCCGAGTGCAGTCCCGATTTTATGATGGATCCAAAGACCCGCACTGACGATTTTGATCTGACACTCGGATCAATACCGGACATTTCTCCGTCAAAAATGAACCATCCAATTCACTTTTATCCATGAATGAAAAACACGAAGAGCACCGGTATACAAACAACCGACATCAGTAGGAGTGCCAAGGAGCTCCTTGACCAGATCTTGATAAATTAGCTCCTGAACAGCAAGGGGTTCACATACTTTTGCTGTACAGGGCCACCACAAGTCTAT
This sequence comes from Dendrobates tinctorius, assembly GCF_039654945.1. Classification (NCBI taxonomy): domain Eukaryota; kingdom Metazoa; phylum Chordata; class Amphibia; order Anura; family Dendrobatidae; genus Dendrobates; species Dendrobates tinctorius. The sequence goes on along the minus strand of NW_027361695.1, from coordinate 9,503,051 downwards.
GCGACAGCTGTCATCAGCTTAACATACGCCCAGTTATCTCTCTTGGCTCCACCATACACATGTACATGTGCTAGGATGAGCATGCATGTGTTTTCCACAAGAAGAGGAGAAAAAGCCACTGCCAGACTCCTATGGCAGAGTCTTATTTTCCCTGAAAACAAAAGGATCTGCTGTTGAAATTCCATCAGTGCGATCCTTTTCCTTATATCATCGGGGAGAGTCCGGAGGCCCCCATACATATCAGATGATTCCATCGAAAATTGACAAGATCGATATCACACTCCAATTGGGCTGTATGTGTCAGGGACAGATATCTAGGGAGGTATGGAGGTCAGCAACACAGTATTTCAGGAGAGTCAGCATTTTGCGTCACTGAGAACGTTGGCACGTAAAATGGACAATAAAATCAGAGTAATGATATCAGGATGATGGTAAGCTCTCGGGACCAGTTTTTCCAAATTTTCATTTTGCAAACCAAGAGTCCACTGTTGTGATTGCATGAAGCGGTGGAGCTAACATATGGATGTCCCCAAGGCTGACAATATCCTCAGCGTGACTCATGAGCGCTTGGTGGAGTTTACAGGTGAGCTCCATCTGTAACGTGCGGGGAACAAATATTGACACAGAAAACCTTAAGGCCGCGCGTCGAGGTAGGAGATCACGCGCTGCAGCGTTACAGGCCTTCACCTGACCGCAGGCCATTGGCCTTAAATCACACTTTGGGAACAATTTAACACATGTAAAACATGTAGACTCGGGACGGAAAGTGACATAAAATATGGCAAAAAAAAAAAACAAAACACAACTATTAGTTGTGGCTGATAATGTTCACAAATAAAGGGATTTTCCAACTCAAAAACTTTACTGAGACATGGTAACTTCAAGATCCTTCAACTGGTTCTTTTCCATTCAAAAGGGAATTTTCCTTTAATATGATATCCATTTATAAATCCACCATGACAAACGGCCAAACATCTCCCATATTATAAAGCAGAACAATAGCCACAAGAGTAGAAAATATCAATTACAGCTGGCGAGGAGCCGCAGCGATCATTCATCCCGCTGGTGCCGCCACTTGCTCAGATCCTTGTCACATCTCACCCAACATGTGCAGATCTCACCTGAGAGTGTTATCTGTTGGGGAATGTGCGGCGGTGGCAGCAGGGATATTTTTAACGCAGCACAGTACAGAGTACACTACTAGAATCCACCAAAAAAAAAAAAAAAAAAAGATACTGATGCCTATTGGTGGATTTACACCAAGAATCCAAAACATTCCAAAATGTATCATCAGAGGAGAACACAACAGTAGAACGCGCTGGTAATTATCTGGGTGTACAATGGACACACGACTACACTGTCTAAGAAAATGCAGCAGAGCCGGATTTGTTATTTAAAAAGACGTCCTTTTCCTCCCCTTCTCCCTTTATACGGTCATTAGTGGGGTCAAAGTAGAGTCTTGAGTGCCCACGTGCTCCAAACAGACCAATTGGTTTTAATAGGTGCCCTGTATTATGGCTGCTCGTGGCCTGATTGAGGGGGGATTTCATCTCTAAGGCCGGGGTCACACTTGCGAGAAACTCGCACGAGTTTCACGTCTCAGAGAGAAATACATGCAGCCGCACACTCCGGTCCGAGTATTGAGGCGCGAGACTCGTGCTGTTTTCTCGCAAGTGTGACCCCGGCCTAAGCCAAACGATAACACGGCGATCCACACCTTGTAACCCCTAGTTTTATAAAGTCTTATTAGAATTCTAACTCCCTGCGATATCATCAACCTTTTTTTTGCATGGGACTGCAGGTAAACCCTCCGCACTATCCTAAACACAATCTCGCCACGGTGCACAAAGGGAACAGTTAAGAGGGTTTCTGCCATAAGGCTATGTTCCCACGTGGAACTTTTCGGCGATATTTCTGCACTCATTAAGTAAAATAAGTCACTTGCATAGTTAAAAAAAAAAAAAAAATACACACAGCGTTAAGAAAAAAAAAAATAAAACAACTCATCGTGGGAAAAATAAAAACAACTCATCGTGGGAAAAATAAAAACAACTCATCGTGGGAAAAATAAAAACAACTCATCGTGGGAAAAATAAAAACAACTCATCGTGGGAAAAATAAAAACAACTCATCGTGGGAAAAATAAAAACAACTCATCGTGGGAAAAATAAAAACAACTCATCGTGGGAAAAATAAAAACTCATCGTGGGAAAAATAAAAACTCATCGTGGGAACGTAGCCTTAGGACTCATTCTGATGTCCGATTTTTTTCCTGTATATAATAAGACTGTAGCACGAGGGTCATCAGATTCTCTCATAAGGGGACAAATTAAAAAAAAAAAAACACATTAATCATTTCCCCTCCGTGAAATTCAGACGTCGTCATGCGAGTGCGGTCCGGTTTTTGGTCGCGGACCCACCTGCTTGCATTGCGGATCAAATAAATAAATACATTTTAAAATAAACCGGACAAGTCTACGATATTTGCGGTGGAAGAAGAAAAAAAAAAAAAAAAAAAAATTAAAATCGGACGTATGGCCCCATAGGTACGATTGCTACAGGTGAAGAACACGGGTAGCGCTCAAATGCAAAAAAAAAAATAAAAAATTGGATGTCTGAATGAGTCCCCAACATGGGGGAATCAGGATCAGTAGGGGGGGGGGTCCCCAGCAGTGATTTTTAAAAGAGGGAATATCCCTTTAAATGACAAATTGAGCTCTGCTACCTTTGTACACCCGCTATTAACCCTTCTATGACGTACTTACAAAGAGTTTGGGTGGGGGGTCTTCACCTACCTTGCCTGACAGCTGTGATGGGGACCTGCTCCCCGCAGCTCCTCACCATCTCCAGCACGTCGTATCTGGGCAGTCCTGACACCGGGACCCCCGCCACCTCCAGCAGCAGCTCCCCTCCCTGCAGTCTGCCCTCTCCTCCTCCGGAGATCAGGGAGTCCTCCACCTCCCCCAGATAGAGGAACTCTCCGTCCTCCGCGCCCCCCAGCAGCGGCAGCCTCAGCTCCCCCCCGGAGCCCCGGCTCACCGCGCACTGGTGCACCCTGCCCGTCCAGTGGTTCTTCTTCTGGATCACTTTGGCCATAGTGATCGCGGGGGATCAGGAGCTTCACATAGGAGGGAACAGGTGACAGATCACACTCAGCTCATCCCTGCTTGAAACTTTTTAGATCCAGATCCTTGTTTGCAACTTTTTCTGTATCCAGATCCTTTATCCAGGGACTCCAGCCATCCTGTTACTCCATTCCAGAAAACAAAAAAAAAAAACTTTTTTTTTTTGTTTCTCCCCTTCCAGATCCTGTGTCTTTTGCAAATAGGAAGAGACTTTGATGCAGCTATTTCCTCACGGTTCCTTTAAAGAGATACAAACGTTCTTCATTCCATCCTGTCCCTATGATCCATGCAAAGAGCAATGGGAACTGGCACGCATGCGCGCTGGCCCTCACCTCTCCCTCCCCATATGCACAGGAGGAGCAGCAGCAGCAGCACTCTCCTCCCCTCCAGGACTCAGCACACACACAGCTACCAGGTCCTGGTGCACAGTATGGGGGGAGGGAGGAGGGTGACCTTTTTTACTGAAATAAGTCATTGATCAAAGTGATTAATTGTTCTAAAAATTAACACCTCCTTAATAAACTATTAGGATTTAGTAGAGCAGCAGATTACTGCAGCAGCCTGATTGATTTTTTTTTTTTAATTCCTCAGCTGCTGCAGAAGCTCTTGAAAGGTGAAATCTGAAGTCATAGACAATGCAGTAATAATAATATTTACACTAGAACGTTTGTGTTAGAAGAATCCAAAACAAGCATTGTTATCATAAACAACACGTATTAACTATTTACGAGCCGGAAACGCTTTTCTAATGTGATTTTTTTTTTTCTTTTTTTAACGTAAGACGTTCCGCACTTTTAGACGCTGGAATTTACTTTTTAAAGGTAGATCAAAAAGCAATAAAATGTCAGAATCTTTTATTTAAAAAAAAAAAATGAGGTAAGGTGTTATCCGAGCATGCTCGGGTGCTAACCGAGTGTCTTAGGGCGTGCTCGAAAAAATCTGTTTGAGTCCCCGCGGCTGCATGTCTCGCAACACAAGCACGGGGATTGCCTCCATTGCCGGTGGCATCCGCGGTAATCGGACTCCACTCAGATGACATCCGAGTGCAGTCCGATGCTTCACACGCTCGCGATCTGATTCTCGGATGTACTCGCAGCACGTCGCGATTGTTTTCTCATGCCAGATCCTGCATAAGGAAATAATCGCAGGTCTGCACAGCCGCATAGTATAACAATGTGCGGCGCCCTCTCCGGTAAAACATTGCGGCCGTGTTATGCGCTCATGTGAGCGAGCCCTAAGGGTAGGGGACCCTGGAATGGTGCTTTAATTAATGGGCCCATTATACACTTGTTTGAAAATAGCCTAAAGAATCCATGTTATTCTAGGTTCACGCTTGTACCGGATCCTTTCTAAGGAGGTTACATTACAACTTCCATCCTTTCTACAGGAAAAGAAAAGCGCAGCATGCTTCACAATTTTCAATCTGTTCTGCATCAGACCGAGGAAAATATCGCTTCATGCCAGAGTTTGATCAGATATTCCGATCACACTCAGCCATGCAAGTCAATGAATGTGTGGAAATCTTCGGACTGCACTCGGATGTCATCTGAGTGCAGTCTGATCTACACGCACTGACAGAATGGAAAAAGATGGAAACATTTTTTCTCTGTCTTCTCCATATCCGAGAAAAATCGTATCAAACTATTATTATAACTAGTAATAAATATAAATGAAAAAGATCATTACAGTCAGTGTTTACCGCAATGATGGAGACTGCTATTCAGTTGTAAATTTAACCTTCTCTAAGTTCAGTTTTCACAGCATAAAAAAAATTTTCCGTTTAAGGGGGATAATCCATTTACCGTATATACCAAATTACTGAAAGCCTGTTAATGGTTATCATTTGCAGTGTTTCTAGTAGGATAAAATACATTTTTCATCATTTTTTGCTTCCTTGTGTCCCTTTCCTCTGCTGATGGTATTTTGGACAAAATAAGTCTCCTTCCCCCTCTGGCATCTGGCAATATAGTCTATTTTTAGCTCCTCTGAAGAATGTGTATTACGGCGCACCGTGTATATACTTTAAATGCAACATGAGCCGCATTCCTCAAAATGGTTTCACTCCTGAACTTTGAGTAGTATCACCAGCACTATATTCCACTTGTAAAACCACATTCCTTTATCTTGACACTTCGAAAGTATCAAATAAGTGATATGTGACAACAACAAAAATTCTTCTTCAGCCCCAATGTGTTTTTAAGCCCATTTACACAAGATGATAATCAGCAAGTGAGTTTTCATAAGAACCAATGATCGGCCAATGCAACGTCACTGATCAGCACCTGAGCAAACAACCAATTATTGGCTGACTGGTTAGGTTGTGGTGCCAAAAAATGTATGGGGAGAACATGAGATTCATAGTGCCTGAACCACAGGCACTTTGTTTCAGACATTGCATTATTTCAGCTGCTGCAACAATACAGAAAAACTTTGAAATGTTGTCCTGTGACTATACGTCTCAGATGACTAGTCCAAGAGGCTGGTCTCTGGTGTCTTCTCCCCGCCCCGCTCCCTTTGATTGACAGGTCTCTCCCTATGCACACAAAAAAGGGAAATATCTGTCAGTGTAGTGGAGCAGGGTGGGAAGACGCTCAAGACGGATAGCCCTCGTCCGACTTTTCAAAGTATAGCTTCTCTGAAGCAGTGCAGCATTGCAGAGTCAAAAATATACAGCTGTAATAAAGCAGCCAGTGTCTCAATTAAGCTACCCACGGTTCAGGCAGCATGAATCTCATGTCAGTTTTTCTTCCCCGTACATTTTTACGTAAACAAGCATTATTTAACATTTATATAGCTGATTGGCACTCCTTTAAAGGAGTTGTCCGATCTTAAACTACAAGTCTGCAGTCGATCTTATGTGACTGCAGACTTGTGAATAATCACAGTGTGTGCACTGCACAATGTTGGGATTCTTAGTATGTGACTTGCATATATGCAGTCTCACGCAGACTAGACTTGTGTGGCTCATTCTCCAGAGAAGCTAAAAAGAGACTATATTGCCAGATGCCAGAGGGGGAAGGAGGTTTATTTTGTCCAAAATTCCATCAGCAGTGCTAAGTGGGACACAAGGAAGCAAAAAGTTGTGAAAAATATACTTTATCCTACTAGAAACACTGTAAATAATAACCATTAACAGACTTTCAGTAATTTGACATTTATATAGCTGATTGGCACTCCTTTGAAGGAGTTGTCCGATCTTAAGCTACAAGTCTGCAGTCAGACTTGTGAATAATCACAGTGCGTGCACTCTACAATGTTGGGATTCTTAGTATGTGATTTGCATATATGCAGTCTCATGCAGACTAGACTCGGGTGGCTCATTCTCCAGAGAAGCTAAAAAGAAACTATTTTGCCAGATGCCAGAGGGGGAAGGAGACTTATTTTGCCCAAAATTCCATCAGCGATTCTTAGTATGTGATTTGCATATATGTAGTCTCACACAGACTAGACTTGTGTGGCTCATTCTCCAGAGAAGCTAAAAAGAAACTCTTTTGCCAGATGCCAGAGGGGGAAGGAGGCTTATTTTGTCCAAAATTCCATCAGCGATTCTTAGTATGTGATTTGCATATATGCAGTCTCACACAGACTAGACTTGTGTGGCTCATTCTTGTTTCAATGCAAGTGTGAAGATTCTCCAGTACTGGGAGCAGGCATTTTGCATACTTCCAGTCACATTCTGACTAGACGTGTCTGGTGTCTGGTCTGCGTGAGACTGCATATATGCAAATCACATACTAAGAATCGCTGATGGAATTTTGGACAAAAAAAGTCTCCTTCCCCCTCTGGCATCTGGCAAAATAGTTTCTTTTTAGCTTCTCTGGAGAATGAGCCACACAAGTCTAGTCTGCGTGAGACTACATATATGCAAATCACATACTAAGAATCGCTGATGGAATTTTGGACAAAATATGTCTCCTTCCCCCTCTGGCAGCTGGCAAAATAGTTTCTTTTTAGCTTCTCTGGAGAATGAGCCACCCGAGTCTAGTCTGCGTGAGAATCCTGACATTGTGCAGTGCACCCACTGTGATGAGTCACAAGTCTGCAGTCACACAGAGTGACTGCAGACTTGTAGTCTAAGGCTAGACAACCCCTTTAAGGGCCTGTCTTTATTTTGTGCAGTTTTTCATGTATTGGTGTTGTTGCATGTAGGTGGCATTTTTTATTCACGCATCCCCATTTTTCCATTGTCCATGCGAAAGGGACATGAAACTTTTACCTCTTCTTTCAATGCTAAGATGTCAGAGAAGTGTCATTATAGTGGTACTATAGAAAATCTTCGTAAATACAAATATATATGTATATTTATTTATATGTATATTTATTTTTAAGTAAACCCTTATGCTGTGTCAGGAGTAAATTCTATTTTTCCAGAATTCAAGGGTTAAAAGAAAGTATGCGTGCCGCCTTGTAGACGCCCATCAGGCAGGTAACAATGCAGAGTTGTCGCTTTCATACACGAATTGTTGCTACGTTGTGTTTGGCCTATTCACGCTTTTGTCACCTTACACCGGGTTAGGCTGAATCGCTGCCATGCAACGTTGGACGTTTCACTGTTAGATATGGAGACGAGTATCGGAGAGCGACTACTTGATGCAGAATGGCAGGAGCCACGGCCGGTCTTATGTTTGCACTGGCATCACAATAGTTACCAGGAAACGTACTAGGAAGCCAATTCCAGCCACATGATACGATGACGTAGCCAGCACCTGACCGAACTGATATATCAGCGCCTGTTCCTCCTTCCTTTGCATATGATCTTATATCACGTATTCCGTACAGAATTCACCTGGATAAATGAAAAGGTTTGTCCAAGATTAGAAAAACATGACAGCTTTCTTCTAAAAAAAAACCCCCAAAAAGTGCATAGGTTGCGACATAGTCCCCTTTCACTTCAAAGGAGAAGAGTTGCAATACCAATGGCAACCTTTGGTCAGGTGTGGCGCCGTTTTTGGAAGAAATCAGCAAGCTTTTCTAATCTTGGGCAAACTCTATGTAGGGTTTGTCTCCCAAAAACACTTTTTTTTTTAATACCCTTATAATACGCTCATCACTGATAGGGAATAATAACTCAACTGTGTATTTGGAGCATTCCAATAAACATCATCGCTACGTCTACATGAAAATCTAAAGCACATAATGGTACATAGGAGACAATGGGCACATATTTGGTGCCAGCAGTTAAATGGTTATTCCCGTCTTTATACATGGACATTGTTGAATAGTGCTTGTAATAATAGCCAGTTTTTCAATTTACTGCTTATTAAAATTTGCCTCCGTTCTTGAGTTATTAAAGCTTTTCTTTTGTTTACAACTCGTTGCCTATGAGACAGACCACCGCTGCTTTGTAGCTTGTAAGCGCTGCGCTGAAGCTGGCTCCGATTAGGAAGTAACAGTACGATCCAGAGAACCTGCCCAGCTTCAAAACGGCGCTTACAAGCGCAATTGAAAAGAGCTTGTAAGCACTTTCATGATTCCGCCTATATGTGTATCTGGAAGAAGTAACAGTTCAGCTGTCCAATCTAGGACAGGGGCGTGCTGTGCTGTCAGTATGGTGGTGGCAGGAGGCTGGGGCGTGCTTAGCTGTCAGAATGTTGAGTATCAGTTTAGCCGTCCATTCCTCCATTTTTCTGCTTTTTGAGTGATTACTTGGCTATTTAGCCAGCTCGCTGCCTCTAATTAGTGCCAGTTGTAGCTTTGCTCAAATGATGTGTGCTTGCTCTGTTATCTATGTGCTCCTGTATTTGATCTTTGTTGCCGGACCTTGGACCATCCATTTGCCTTACCCTTTTGTCTTGATCTGCTACCATCCCGAATTCTCACCTCGGACTGTTACCAGATTACGCCTTTGCCTTATCCCTTTGTTTATGACGAGCCCTCTTGACTACCCCAGCCTCCCAGCTAGTGACTAGCTTCCCACACTGTGCGTGTACTGTTATCTAACAGCGGTGGTCGGTCTCCAAGGTAACAAACTATAAGCAAAAGAAAAGTGTTAATATCGCAAGAACAGCTACAAACTTTAACAAGCAGTAAATTACAAAATTGCTTGTATTTAAGAGCACTATCCGACAATACCCAATTGTGAAAATGGGAGCAACCCGTTCATTTACTAATGTACATGGGAGTTTATGGTAGCATTTGCTTCACAGTATAGTGTCATAATGCCTCTCGCCGACAACAACGGGATCCATCATTAGATCCACTGTATCCATTATTTGATCTGAACGCGTGAATTAACACAAAAGGAGAAGAGCGGCGCTCGGCTCTGATGTAGCTATACTGTTGTCTGCTCTTGCATGTTGCAGCCTATTTCTCCAGTCTCTAGTAATATAGATCAGCGCAGTCATTATTACTCATGATGCCGAGTCTGCCGGCTCACACTATGACAGACGGGAAAAGATGCACTGACAAGTTTTATTTTGTAATTGGTTCCAGATAAGAAGATGCTTGTGTCTGTGTATGGCTTCATCTGTCATTCATCTTCTGAATGTAGCGCAGATCAGTCACTTTCATTCATTCTTTCATTCAATCATTCGTGTAGTTTGGAGTCATTCTGGGACTGTCGCCATCCAATTAACCCATGTGTCACTGTATCTCATGACGCGCCATAAAGAAGCTACCAACGCCATATAGTGAGTCATTCAATCATACATAATTACCATATATCGGTGCTCATACACCTTGAATAACCATCAGATACTTGTAAATATGGGTTTACCGGCATTTGTACTAACTCCCAAATACCAAAGAATGCTCAGATTGGGAACTATTCTACATTTCTAATTGGATGTACAGGTGCTTTTCACAAAATTAGAATATCATCAAAAAGTGAACTTATTTCAATTCTTCAATACAAAAACTGAAACTCATATTATATAGAGTAACAGAGTGCCACGTGTTTGCCTGTGGCACTGCTGAGGGGTTATGGAAGCCCAGGTTGCTTTGATAGCAGCCTTCAGCTTGTCTGCATTGTTGGGTCTGGTGTCTCTCATCTTCCTCTTGACAATACTCCATAGATTCCCTATGGGGTTAAGGTCAGGCGAGTTTGCTGCCAATCAAGCACAGTGATACTGTTGTGTGTAAACCAGGTATTGGTACTTTTGGCAGTGTGGACAGGGGCCAAGTCCTGCTGGAGAATGACATTTCCATCTCCATAAAGCTTGTCGGCAGAGGGAAGCATGAAGTGCTCTAGAATGTCCTGGTAGACGGCTGCGCTGCCTTTGGTCTTGGACCTACACCAGCAGATGACATGGCTCCCCCAAACCATCACTGATTGTGGAGACTTCACACTAGACCTCAAGCAGCTTGGATTGTGGCCTCTCCACTCTTCCTCCAGACTCTGGGACCTTGATTTACTTTAATCTGAAAACAACACCTTGGACCACTGAGCAACAGTCCAGTTCTTTTTCTCCTTGGCCCAGGTAAGACGCTTCTGGCGTTGTCTATTGGTCATGAGTGGCTGACACAAGGAATGCGACACTTGTAGCCCAATCCTTTCAAGGCTGCGGTTATCCCAGTTGCTTGTGCCCCTTTTTCTACCACACTTTTTCCTTCCACTACACTTTCCATAAATCTGCTTGGATACAGTACTCTGTGAACAGCCAGCTTCTTTAGCAATGACCTTTTGTGGCTTACCCTCCTTGTGGAGTGTGTCAGTGACTGCCTTCTGGACATCTGTCAAGTCAGCAGTCTTCCCCATGATTGTGGAGCCTACAAGCCATAATCATCAACATTACCAGAAAGAAATAAACACTGGAAATAGATCATTCTGTTGTTTGGGCCTCCGCAAGATAAATATCACCCGTCAAATGTATTGGACGCGGTGATTCCATACGGTTCAATGAACACATGTGGAATCACCTGCGTTCAATAGCCGGCAGCGCTTTGGACGAAGGGGACATGAGCTGCGTCCAAAGTGCTGCTGATTCCTGAAGGTGTGCATGTTATGAATGAGTCACCGTAGGAGGCAAAAACAGAAATACTAGCTAAGTCCAGAAAACCATAGAAGTTGGCAGCTATCGGATTGCAGACCCCTGAACCTAACAACAACAACTAGCAGTAGCCGTGGGGGGTTCCTACGGTGCCCTAGACCCCTCGATCACAGCCGGAGAACTGCATAGCCTAAAGACAGAAAGGGAAATCTAAACTGCCCCAGAGCAGACCCCAAAGCAATAGGCAGCCCCCAACATATAATGACGGTGAAGCAAGATGAAAAAACACTCACACAGATAGAAAGATAGGCTGAGCAAATGATGGGGCCCAAGCTAACTAAATAGGACAGAATAGAAAAGCTGCTGTCTGCAATCCGCCAAAACCCTCTCAAAAACAAGAGCCAACAGACTGATAGGGAAAAAAGCCCTGAAGACGCTAGGCTTCAAAAAGACTATATCAGTACTCAGGTATTTTCTGAAGACAGAGCAAAAAGGAATTCAGCTCACCCAGCAGGGGAAGGCAGAAATCCAGAAAAACAAGGCAAAACAAAACCAAAACACAAATGCAAAAAACAGAGCAGAAAACTTAGCTTTTGAGGAGCAGGAATCAGACTGGTCTCCTAGAATCCCTCAGAGAAATCACCCGCAAGGCAGAAGGGTGTCGGCTGCCTTATATCCAGTCAGCAATTCCAGTCACCCAGTCATCATCATTCTGCTCAGGTGCTTTGTAATCAGCCTCACTACCTTCCTTCACCAGAAGAGGGAGTTCATCAGACCTCAATGGTGAAGGGGAAAATGAACTCATAACATGTGCACATACCATTACTTCTCAAATGAATGGGAAAATTGTAAGCAAAAATGCGCCAAAAAAGTGAGTACCGTGTCTTACACAGTATTTTTGCTGCAAAAATTTACTGCCAAGGGGAAAGGTTTTGGCTGCAGAAGAAAAGCGGTGCAAAAAACCCACGTGTGAACATATCCTAAGCTCATACTAGCTGTGGAAATCAATATGCTTGGTCCTTCTCTCACCCCAATTTTTTTCATTCTGCACCACTATAAGTTATCTGATCAGCTGACCGCTTCAATATCGACAGGTTTCAGTGTTTTTTCTCGAATGTGTATGGAAGACTTAGTGGTTCAGGAGAGTGGCCCGTCACCAGGTCCAGCACCTCCTCCCTGTCGCTGCTCGGGTCTCCGTGCCTTGGCTGCACTGGTGATGTCACTGAGCTCAGAGGCTCGTACTATCTACGCCTGCACAGTCGCGGAGCTCAGTGACCGCCTACAGCAGTGGTGCGCACTGTCAACGGGTTGTCACTGTTGGAGCCAAAATCACGGGGACCATGCGCTGGACCCGGGGAGGGTGAATACCTGCTCTGTTTCCTATTTTAGAACAGTTAGGGTCCACTTTCCTGAAAATGGAAAATCCCTTTAAGTCCATCGGTGGCCATAGTGCAACTTCACATAAGAGCTGTTGTACCAAGAATGGGATCGGACCCCCATCAGAATAATAAATGCACCCAGCAATGTTGGTTTATTAAAGGGATGGTCTGATTTAGTCAACCCAGTGTCAAATAAATTACTAGTAAATTCTAATTTATTATAAATGAGCCCTCCGCCAATTATCTGGAGTGGAGGTGAGCCTAGAGCTGTACGTCTGGGCATTACATATTAGTGATTTTAATGAGGACTGTGTAGTGATTAGTTTCCCCCTGTGGGGGCGCTATAGGGAAAGTGAACACTTGCTATTGGACTTCCCACAGATTACGGGTGATCCCTGGGGGGCATCCTGTGATCAGCTCAGTGCCAGGGAACAATAAGCATTGGTTAAAGTGCGTACCTGAAATGCCCTAGGCAGCTGCCTACTTTGCCTACTCTTTGCAAATAACTGGCTGCAATATTGTCGCGGCTGCTAAAAACATATCTGAAAAAGTCGAATTCATTGCTTTTACCCAGAGTGAACAGTGCTTACGGCTCCTACCAGATCCTTTGTGCACAATGATCAGGTTTGTTCCTATTTAGTCCACCAAGACCTAAGATCTGTATCTCATGGAGGATTGTAAATGGCACAAATAAGGAAACACACTAATTTCCAAGCTTGTTTCATTGAACCTGCAGGTCAGGGGTCAGCTTCTCCCAGGTTGGGACCTGTCACTAACCTCTGACCAGTTTTTCAAGGTCTGATTCCAGGATGAGATCATTGTAGATAAGATCTATGACTGCGGCTGATGCAGAATTTACCCTTTAAGAGTTATTTCGGATGGAAGAAGGGTCAGTGAGGACTTGGGGCTCCAGCACCTATGGGAAAATGAGAAAACACAACTTTTACTGTGCAATTAAAAACATGGTGAGAAAAGGCAAAAAAAAAAGATAAAAAAAAGATCAAGGATCCATAATCTTACGCGTTTCAGGCAAGGTGGATCAGTGATTAACACTGTTGCCTTGCAGTGCTGGGATCCTGGGTTCAAATCCCACCAAGGACACCATCTGTATGTTCTCCTTATATTTGTTTAAGTTTCCTCTGGGTAATACAGTTTCCGCCCACATTTCGAAGACTGAGCCCCAATGGGGACAGTGATGATGATGTCTGTAAAGTGCTGCGGAATATAAGTAACCACAGTAAATAAATGATTGCTAACCCAAAACGCGTAAGAGTTTGGATCCTTAATCTTTATTTTCTGCTTTCTCTCATCATGTTTTTAATTGCACAGTAAAGTTATGTTTTAGCATTTTCTCATTGGTGCTGGGGTCCAGGCCTCAAGGACCCTTCTTCCATTTCTGACCTTTATACCAGACTGGTCTGTACCTACTCTCCTTGCACCTCACCCTGACCAAATAAGGGTTCCTATGGGCATACAAGTGGTTTTCACACTGAACTGTCCTCTTTAGAAGGTGTGCTGATTACCTTTTTTTTTCCTTCCCTACGTTATTTTCGATGATGGCCAAAGACCCTTCCATCTTTCCTGTACTCTTCGCTCGTTATTCCCCTTTCCCTTTAGGGCTTCCATTTATATAGCTAGTCATAGGTGGAGATATAGCTCAGCTGTCTTAAAGGTAATCTATAAGATGCTCCTAGTGCCTGGTGTCACGACACAGCTGTCAGGTGAGCCGGGACCAGGGGCCCTAACACTAGCGGGCTCCCTAGCTCGCCCTACTCCCCAGGATACTTCTGAAGGTGAAGATGCCGGGGCCTCTGCCCTTGCCTTATCTCCTAATTTAGCCGTCTGCTCTGTTCTCCTCCCTCCCCCCAGGGAAGAGGGGGCGCTACTGTGCACCGTGAGCAGAGGGAATGCCAACATGTCCGATTAACTCCTGTTCTGCCAGAAGAAATAAACACATTTAAAATGAAGGTGAAGTGCTTTTTCTCAGCGCCGGAGTAGGAGCTACCAGACGTTGCGGTCTTCTGGCTCCACACTGTCGCGGTAACCCCGTGACACCTGGCACCCAAAACTATTGTCTGAGAGGCGCCACGATCCTGCCTGTGACTTCTTTTCTCGATCAGGTGCCATACTGAAAGAGTGCAACGTGTCATGTAGCTCGCATTTAATGAAAACCCATCAGATGCTTTTTGCACTCCGAATTGCCAGCACTACCACACCGTTCCGCTACCTTTGCTTTCTAAAGATGTCCTTAATGATCCAAACAGATGTCTCATGTGGATTAAAAGAAAAAAGTTGCCCGTGTGCGCCGTATGAGAATGAGTCCGAGTTTGCGCGAATGTCGCTATTTACGGACCAGACATGTGCGCTAATTGCAAGTCCATTTTCAGCTTCGTGCACTCGTTCACATTAATATCTGACAGTAAATTCCATGCAATGTTTTCAGGGCTGTCAATCACACAATGTTGGGTGGTATTAGGGCGCTGTCAGCCTGATTTGCCTCTATCGCCACACAAGAGAGGCATTTGCATGAAGCATAGGATTAAAAGGGTTAACTAGCTCCTTTCATTGCCACATAGGAAATTTAGACATGCTAGTGATGTAGCGTCTGTCTGTCGCTCCCCGCTTGATGTGCACCTGGCAGGTATTGTGCACCTGTCCTATTATTAATATTATAATTAATAAGACAGGTGCAAACACTGCTGCCTCTGCTTTATGCTGCAGCTGGGTCTACACCCCAGGGGACATTACCCCCATTCCCACATTCGTTACATTACCCCCGTTCCCACATTTGTTCGACGCAAAATGCTGCATGCAAGATATTTTGCTTCTCATCCGGTGCTTTTCCTGGATATAAAATTGAACTTTGGATGGCAGACCTCACATGAGTAGTATTTCCCTTTAGTGGCTGGAAGAGCCCACATGATGACTGCCTCTCTTTAGTGGCCAGCAGACCCCACATGAGTAGTGCCTCTCTCTCGTGGCTGGCAGACTCAAAATGATTAGTGCCTCTCTCTAGTGGTCGGTAGACCCCACATGAGTTGTGGCTCTCTCTAGTGGCCGGCAGACCCCAAATGAATAGTGCCTCTCTCTAGTGGTCGGTAGACCCCAAATGAGTAGTGCTACTCTCTTGTGACCGACAGACCCCACATGAGTAGTGCTTCTCTTTAGTGGTCGGTAGACCCCAAATGAATAGTGCCTCTCTCTAGTGGTCGGTAGACCCCACATGAGTAGTGCTTCTCTCTTGTGACTGGCAGACCCCACATGAGTAGTGCCTCTCTCTAGTGGTCGGTAGACCCCAAATGAATAGTGCCTCTCTCTAGTGGTCGGTAGACTCCAAATGAGTAGTGCTTCTCTCTTGTGACCGGCAGACCCCACATGAGTAGTGCTTCTCTCTAGTGGTTGGTAGACCCCAAATGAATAGTGCCTCTCTCTAGTGGTCGGCAGACCCCACATGAGTAGTGCTTCTCTCTTGTGACCGGCAGACCCCACATGAGTAGTGCTTCTCTCTTGTGACCGGCAGACCCCACATGAGTAGGGCTTCTCTCCAGTGGTCGGCAAACTCCACATCAGTAGTGCCTCTCTCTAGTGGTGGGTAGACCCCACATGAGTTGTGCCTCTCTAAAGTGGTCGGTAGACCCCCACATGAGTAGTGCCTCTCTCCAGTGGTCTGCAAACCCCACATCAATAGTGCCTCTCTCCAGTGGTCAGCAAACCCCACATCAATAGTGCCTCTGTCTAGTGGTTGGTAGACCCCACATGAGTAGTGCCTCTCTCCAGTGATCGACAGACCCCACATGGGTGTTGCCTCTCTCCTCCCAGTACAGAAATGAGCTTGATAACCACTTAGGCAATAGGCCCACGATGAGTATTTGTAGCAGATTTTTCTGCACCAAAAATCAGATAGTTGATAGGAAACACTGTATAAAATTTTTCCCTACTCATTTGAAATTGTAAAAAATGCTGCAAAAACACTGAAAGAATTGCAGATTTGAAGAAAAAAACCCCTCTTTTTCATAGTCTCAGTATGGACCGCAATGTCCGGACCGGCCGCAGGTTTCCTTACCCGAACTAACCACTTGACTAGCCGCAGGCTCCTGTATCCAGCCGGTGAGCCAGCAATGTAGGATCACGGGCAGCAGCCGCTCCGTGCAGCTATTTGGAAGCATAATTTGCTATGCAATGTATTTTTTAAGGGATAATTGCACACACTCCTGTACTATAATTGTCCCTCTATGTAATTGCAGGTACAACATCCCCGATGTATATGATTAGTATTACTGTAATGACTTTCACAAGCAGCAGGGGTGTTCTGTTAATATAAAATCAGGGTGGAAGCAAATATGAAACTCCATGTGGCTGTGTACCTGTCAGCACACTCCCGGGCCTCGTTTACAGCTTTTATTGACCTGTAGATTACAGGTTGTCATAAAACAGTCTGCATCTGCTGACAGATATGCAGGATTTAAAGCCCTGGACGGGTAGTCGTAGATGCTTCCCTCAAATCAAGGCGATCCCAAGGCCAGATTAATAGATAAACAACTAAAAAAAATGGAGAGGACACGTAAATCACTCATCAGATGTTGATGGGTGAAAGATTCGAGCTGAAAATCTTCATTGCTAAAAAATTGGGTAATTCGTTGAGAATAAAATGACGGATCAACGGCCAATGGAAACCAAAATCATCAACTGAGAGCTGGAATCCAAGTCACAGTGAAAATCAAAGGAAAACTGAAATCACAGGCAAATCTACGGTAATTTGGGTTAATTTCATCATAGTAAGGGCGCAGACAAACGACCATATAAATCACACCAAGATCAGACCGCAATGCACGGACCGGCCGGCTGGTCGGTCTTTCAACCCAAGCATGACAGTGTAGGTAACAGCAGGTTCACAGGATGCAGTGACGAGACACGAGACTGAGTGTTGCTTTGGAAAGTACGTTTATGAACTGGAGCCGCTAGGGCTATACTGAGCAACCATAAAGGGGTAACACTAATTGTCCTTGCAGGGACTCAACAACAATAACAACACTATTCTTTAACGAGAATGCGACTGACCCGGCAAGGCCGGATATTATGGGGCCACGAAACGGCCAACTACGGGTCCTTATTTCCTAAAGTCAACTGTCACGTCCTCCATGTCTGTTATGCTGCAAGTTGCCTGGAGCAGTGTGCACGCGCGCCTTACCTCATGGCTGCACGCTGTTACTGGGTAACCATCCGTCTCTGTAATCCGCTGTACTCCTGAAACCCCTGATCATGTGACCTTTCCTATGTTCCAGCCCTGCTCTGGTTCTGCAATACGCTGTATTACTGGAAACCCCTGATCATGTGACCTTTCCTATGTTCCAGCCCTGCTCTGGTTCTGCAATCCGCTGTATTCCTGGAACTCCTGATCATGTGACCTGCTCTATGGTTCTACCCAGGCTGTTCTAGCGATGCTCTCTATGATCCTGGAGGCTCTGAACCCAAAGTCTCCCCCTGGTCTTGACCCGGAAGTATTGGTGCTATGGTGCTATATCAGACCGCCCCTCCCTATGGTCAGGGCCTGATTATTGTTTTGCTTCCCTGCATGGCTGTTTGGTCTGCTGGGTCGCTCCCTGTATTCTTGCCCCTGCACTCTGCCCTGTCGTGCGTCTTTGCCCACGGTCCGTGCTTGTACTCCGTCTCTTGTCCCGTGCCTTGTCTTATGTTTGTCCATTATGCCATGTTTCGTCCTTGTCCTGCTTGGACTTGTTGCCCTTCCGTTGTTCTCTGCCTTGCCTATTTCTGCCATGTCTTGCCTTGGCTATGCTCTGCCTTGTGTTCCTTCCTAGGTTCTCGGTCTTTGCTTGTTCTGCCTCGCTCTCTTCCTATGGTGCTCTGTAGTACCTCCTGGCACCCGCACCATTCCTACTCTCTTACCTTTTGTGCTCTCGCACATTTCTATGTCTATTTCCAAGGCTCTGCCTTGGCCCGGCTCTGGGCTTCGGCCTACGCTCCGCTGCTAGACCCTGTCCTCTGGTGCTTTCTGGCACATTTCTATGTCTAGTCCCAAGGCTCTGCCTTGGCCCGGCTCTGGGCTTCGGCCTACGCCCTGCTGCTAGACCCTGTCCTCTGGTGCTCTCTAGCACACTCCCTGACTAGTCCCAAGGCTCTGCCTTGGCCCGGCTCTGAACTTCGGCCTACGCTTCGCTCCTAGTTCTATGTCTCATTTCCTGGCTAGTCCCAAGGCTCTGCCTTGGCCCGGCTCTGGGCTTTGGCCTACGCTCCGCTGCTAGCTCTGTTCTCTCTCTGACCTGACTCTGTGTTTCTGCCATGTTCCTCTCCGTGTTCCGCTCCTTGCCTTGCCTCTATATTCCTCTCCGTGTTCCGCTCCCTGCCTTGAACCCTGGCATGGCTCCTAGCACGCACCCTGCCTCGAACCCTGGCGTGACTCCTAGCACGCACCCTGCCTCGAACCCTGGCGTGGCTCCTAGCACGCACCCTGCCTCGAACCCTGGCTTGCCTGCCGGATTCCCGAAACCTGCCGACCGCTGCCAGAGGTCTGGAACCAGATGACTGCAGCCTGATGTCCGGAGCTGATTCCCGCAGCCTGATGTCTGGATCCTGTCGGTCGTTGCCAGTAGTCCGGAGTCCGATGCCATCACACCCTGCCTTGGACCCTGGCGTGTCTTCTTGCACGCACTCTGCCTTGGACTCTGGCGTGTCTCCGAGCATGCACCTTGTCTTGGACCCTAGCGTGTCCTAGCACGCATCCCTCCTAGGAACTCTGGTGTGACCCCTAACACGTACCCTGCCCTGGACTCTGGTATGTTTTCTGCACGTGTTATTTCAGGAACTTTTGGCGTGCCCTTGCACGCACCTTGCCATGTTCACCGTTTGTGCCCTGCATCTGATTCTCTGTTTTTGCCTTGTATCTGATTAAAATGTGTAACCACGTTTGCTGAAGAAACCCTGTGACCTCGCTTATGTTTCATATCCTGTTCGTCCTGTTGTCAGGCACTCAATAGTGTCTCCCTGAGCCGGCCGTCTGGTCCAGCTGCCGTGGTGGCTCACCCCCTTGGTCTTGCCCCTGACACTCCCTGTACAGGGGGTGGGTTCTCACTAGGTCAGCTCGCCCTAGGTGGGTGGGTGCCACGGCCCAGAGGGTCCACTCTAAGAAGAAAAACGACTCAGCGTAAGCTGACGCTCGTCACAGAATAATCAGGCCATGGACTCCGCTGGTACCTCGGCCTCTCTTCTGATGAAGAATTTGACCTGGTCTATGTCCTCTGAACTCACTTGGAAAATGGCGGTACCCCGGCCACTCTTCTGATGTGAATCAGACCCGGCCCTTGTCCTCTGAACTCGTTTGGAAATGATGGCAGCCAGAGTAAGAAGACTTTCCTGTCTACCCGCAGTCCACCCCACTGGATCTCCGTGTCTCGTCTGCGGCTCCTGTATCTTGACCGGTGCAGGTGCTCGTTTCAGATGTCGGATCAACGTTGTTTGGAGTGGCTTGTACTAAACTCTGGTTTCTGCCAAAGAATTTTTTTTTCTTCTTTCCAGCCCCGGTAAGAGAGGGCTTAAGGTGAGGGGTACTGTCACATCTGCCATGTCCACCATGTTTGTTATGCCGCAAGTTGCCTGGAGCAGTGTGCACGCGCGCCTTACCTCATGGCTGCATGCTGTTGCTGGGTAACCATCCGTCTCTGTCTGACTGCAATCCGCTGTACTCCTTAAACCCCTGATCGTGTGACCTTTCCTATGTTCCAGCCCTGCTCTGGTTCTGCAATCCGCTGTATTCCTGGAAACCCCTGATCATGTAACCTTTCCTATGTTCCAGCCCTGCTCTGGTTCTGCAATCCGCTGTATTCCTGGAAACCCCTGATCATGTGGCCTTTCCTATGTTCCAGCCCTGCTCTGGTTCTGCAATCCGCTATATTCCTGGAACTCCTGATCACGTGACCTGCTCTATGGTTCTATCCAGGCTGTTCTAGCGATGCTCTCTATGATCCTTGAGGATCTGAACCCAAAGTCTCCCCCTGGTCTTGACCCGGAAGTACTGGTGCTATGGTGCTATATCAGACCGCCCCTCCCTATGTTCAGGGCCTGATTATTGTGTTGCTTCCCTGCATAGCTGTTTGGTCTGCTGGGTTGCTCCCTGTATTCTGTGCCCCTGCACTCTGCCCTGTCATGCGTCTTTGCACACGCTCCGTGCTTGTACTCCGTCTCTTGTCCCGTGCCTTGTCTTATGTTTGTCCGTTGTGCCATGTTTCGTCCTTGTCCTGCTTGGACTGGTAGTACTTCTGCTGTTCTCTGCCTTGCCTGTTTCTGCCATGTCTTGCCTTCGCTATGCTCTGCCTTGTGCTCCTTCCTAGGTTCTCGGTCTTTGCTTGTTCTGCCTCGCTCTCTTCCTATGGTTCTCTGTAGTGCCTCCGGGCACCCGCACCATTCCTACTCTCTTACCTTTTGTGCTCTCTTGCACATTTCTATGTCTAGTCCCAAGGCTCTGCCTTTGCCCGGCTCTGAGCTTCGGCCTACACTCCGCTGCTAGACCCTGTCCTCTGGTGCTTTCTGGCACATTTCTATGTCTAGACCCAAGTCTCTGCCTTGGCCCGGCTCTGGGCTTCGGCCTACGCTCCGCTGCTAGACCCTGTCCTCTGGTGCTCTCTAGCACACTCCCTGACTAGTCCCAAGGCTCTGCCTTTGCCCGGCTCTGGGCTTCGGCCTACACTCCGCTGCTAGTTCTATGTCTCGTTTCCTGGCTAGTCCCAAGGCTCTGCTTTGGCCCGGCTCTGGGCTTCGGCCTACGCTCCACTGCTAGCTCTGTTCTCTCTCTGACCTGACTCTGTGTTTCTGCCATGTTCCTCTCCGTGTTTCGCTCCTTGCCTTGCCTCTATGTTCCTCTCCGTGTTCCGCTCCCTGCCTTAAACCCTGGTGTGGCTCCTAGCATGCACCCTGCCTCAAACCCTGGCGTGGCTCCTAGCATGCACCCTGCCTCGAACCCTGGCTTGCCTGCTGGATTCCCGAAACCTGCTGACCGCTGCCAGAGGTCTGGAACCAGATGACTGCGGCCTGATGTCCGGAGCTGATTCCCGCAGCCTGATGTCTGGATCCTGTTGGTCGTTGCCAGTAGTCCAGAATCCGATGCCATTGCACCCTGCCTTGGACCCTGGCGTGTCCTAGCACGCATCCCTCCTAGGAACTCTGGTGTGACCCCTAACACGTACCCTGCCCTGGACTCCGGTATGTTTTCTGCACGTGTTATGTCTGAAACTTTTGGCGTGCCCTTGCACTCACCTTGCCGTGTTCACCGTTTGTGCCCTGCATCTGATTCTCTTTTTTTGCCTTGTATCCGATTAAAGTGTGTAACCACGTTTGCTGAAGAAACCCTGTGACCTCGCTTATGTTTCATATCCTGTTCGTCCTGTTGTCAGGCACTCAATAGTGTCTCCCTGAGCCGGCCGTCTGGTCCAGCTGCCGTGGTGGCTCACCCCCTTGGTCTTGCCCCTGACACTCCCTGTACAGGGGGTGGGTTTTCACTAGGTCAGCTCGCCCTAGGTGGGTGGGTGCCACAGCCCAGAGGGTCCACTCTAAGAAGAAAAACGACTCAGCGTAAGCTGATGCTCATCACATCAACTTATCCTTCCTGACGTCCCTCGGTGTCGCCGGTGTGGCTGCTTTGGTGTCACTGATGTGGCTGCTTTGGTGTCACTGATATGGCTGCTTTGGTTTCGCAGCCGCTGGGCCCAGCTGTTGAGGAACTATAGTAGTCTTCAGGCGTCTCAGCACTCAGGAGAAGTTGGGGCACAACAGTCCCTAAGGAAGTCTTTCGTAACCCCCTGTAGCCACAGCAGGGTCTCGTTCGTTAGCGAGTCTACGGGGACTCCAGTCCCCCCAAGCAGGGTAGTGACGTAGTCTGGAAGAGTGGCGGTTGGTAGGCCACGCGCACGGACTGGGCCTGTGCAAAGAGTTTCTCTGTAGGTGAGGAGCAGGCCCCAACTACCAACTGCAGCGGGGTAATGGCAGCTGTGGGTGGTGATGAACAGGCCGCAAACATGGACGGAGGCGGGGCGGCAGCGGGCAGGCCACAACCACAGGATGAAGTGGCGCGTCAGCGGCCGGGGGAAGCACTGGGCAGGCCACAACGGGCTGAAGTGCAGCGGCAGCAGTTGAGGACGACCGTGGGCAGGTCGCGGGCCCAATTTGGAGAGGAGCGACAGTCTCTTGCCGGTAAGCTCGGTACCTCCTCTCTGAAGGCCACCGTAGATCTCCTCTCTCCTGCTGATCTCTCCTCAGGTCGCCGTCAGTCACTCTGGCTCTGTCACACCCCCCCAGTCTCTTTCTCTGTGTCTGGCGTACTACCAGCTGACTTCCCGACGTGCTCCCTGCCCCCTTTATACTCGCCCCGCCCTTTGCTGACCTGTCACTTTCAGTAGCCCGCTCTCCTCCGTTGTCCCCTGGGTACCATTTCTCTAGGAACCCAGATGGCGGTCCCCTTGGTTCCAGACCAGACACTCTACGGGGGTCCTCCTCCCTACAGCAGCTGCATAGAAATATATGACGCTGTCACTCTCAGGTCAGGAGACCCGCAGCCAGTCCGTGCATTGTGGTCCAATCTCGGTCTGTTTAACATGGTCGTCTGATTGCGCCATAACACATAACGTGGATTAGTATTGTGTGTGGACACCATATACCTGTATGGACTCCAGACAATATCTGTACATGCTCCTAACGAGACAGAGGATGGTGTCCTGTGACATCTTCTCCCAGATTTGGATCAGGATATCCTTGATCTACTGGACAGTCTGTGGTGCTATTTATTGTATAGGTACTCAGTTGGATCCAGGTCTGAGGAACATGAGGACCAGTCTCTGGCATCAATATCTTCATGATTCAGGAACTCCCAGAAACCTTTTACCACATGAGGATGGACATTTTCATGGACCAGGAGGAGCCTAGAGTCATTGCACAAGTGTAAGGTCTGACAATGACTCTGAGGATGTCATCACTGGCATGGCAGGTACTGTTGGCTACCACATGTAGATGCCTCGCCAGACCATCACTGATCGACTGCTAAACTCAACATGGTTGAGGATGTTCCAGGCGGGATAATATTCACCACAATGTCTCAAAACTCTTTCCCGTCTCTCACATGTGCTCAATGTGAACCTGCTCTCATCTGTGAAGAGAACGAGACATCAATGGTGGACCTGCCAAGTCTGATGTTCTCTGGTAAATGCCACGGGGTTGAGGTCTGGGCACAGGTCCCACTACAGGACACCCTTATGGAATCTGTTTTTGACAATTTGACCACTATTAAATGATAGAGGTCATACTGTAATGCTCTAGCACTAGCAGTGCTCCGCATCTTCTACCTCACACAACGGAGCAGATACTGGTCCTGCTGCTGAATTGATGCCCTTCTATGACCCTGTCCATCTCCTCATGTAACGTCCATGTCCTGGTGTCTGCTCCATGCGCTAGAGACCGTGGTGGGAGGCCCACAAACCGTGTAGCGGCAAGTATGAATGTGCTATCCTGGAGGAGCTGGATGACCTGTGCAACCTGAATAGGCTACAGGTACCACTGCATGCTACTAGTAGTAACAAGTACATCAGCAAATTGCAAAGCTAGAGAAGAATCAGTGTGGAAGAATGAGAGTGAAATTGTCTGAGGCTACCTGCTGCAAAACCATTTCCTTTTTGAGGGTCGTCTGCTGTTCCTCTGCTGTGCTCCAGCTGTCACTTTTATTTGCACCAAAGTCGGTGACATTGATTCACAATCGCTTAGGATGAGATCAGATGATGCAGATGATCACAAACACAAAACCCAACCCATTGGGCTACCGGTGGGTGGGTAGAGTTTTCTTCGATATGACTTGGGGATTGTGCTGTGATGTGCAAGTGTTCACTTTTGAGCTGTTTTTTTTTCTACAAAGTCTTCCTAGTGATATGGGTTTTGTGATGTACATGTTGTGCCACTAGAAATTTTCCCCACTGATTGTGCAAATTTTTACTCCATGACCACCCTCCGCCCACTCTACAACCACCTTCCACCAACTTCATGACCACCTTCCGCCCACTCCACGACCACCTTCCCCACACTCCACAACCACCTTCGCCCACTCCATGACTACCTTCTGCCAACTCCATGACCACCTTTCCCCCACTCCACGACCACCTTCCGCCTACTCCACGACCACCTTCCGTTCACTCCATGACCACCTTCCGCCTACTCCATGACCATTTCCCATCACTCTAATGCCTTCAAGTTTGAAAGTTATCCCTTATCCGTGGGATAGGATGTGGATTAACTTTCCAGTCACTGGGCGTCTGATCACTGGATCCCCCTACCGATCCCGAAAACCCGACTAAATGTAGTGTAGGTCGATCTTGCACACTTTCGCTCCACTCATTCTAATGGGAGTGTCAAAAATCAGCCGAGCGCGGCACTCTGCAATCTACGGCGGTCTTATTAAGAATGAATGGAGTGGCACTGTGCAAGATCGAGCTACGCTCCATTCGCGCTTTTGCGCTCAGTCGGTCCACCAGTGATCGGGAAGTGATATCCTATCTGACAGATAAGGGATAACTTTAAAATTTGAAAAAACTTTTTAATGACCTTTTTATGAGTTTGGGAACTGTCTCCTTTTTTCATTGTTGACAAGTAAAGGATAAAACTGTGCTGCTGCAGAACTTCTTTACGAAAAGAATAGAATGCTTCATTGTCTTAAAGATATTGAGATGTTCTGCTGCGGCAAGCCGAGATATTAAAACTGGATGTTCCACCAGGTATCTCTACATCTCTCATCCTGCGGCCTTGGGTTCTCATGTGGTCACACAACGTTGATAGTCCTATAACTTACTGGGGTCGGGGGACTTTTAGCCATATGGTACTGTTTTCTCATTCTCTACCTAGTATGAACAACAGGTGGCGCTCCGCTCACAGATCATTATATCGGTATGACAGAACTTCTGATGACACAAACTGAAGCTGAATTATGTAACATTGTGGGACCCTGTGTGTGATCTACAAAGCAATGTCATGAACACGATGACTAGTCCTGGCAAGTGACTTAATAATTCAGATATCATCTTACAACTTGCAGCGTATCTGTAAAATACAATGTGATATTAAATGTCATTATTACCTTCATCCATAAAGCATAAAGGATCTTCTTCCATAGAACAAAGACCTGCAGAGCTCCGAGCTTTATTGCATGTTGTGTGAGTGGGAGAATTATTACAGCTGGGAGCGCAAATGTTGCAACATCCAAGGGGTTAAATGCAATGCAATAAACCCCTTCATTCCACCCCCACAATGATGATCAGACTCAGAAGAAAAGTATCTGACTATTAGTCTCATAACTTACAAGAAGTGATAAGAAAAGTTATCAGTAAAACAAAGAAACACTGAGAAAATGAAAGTCAGGCAATGGGGAGTAATATACAGAAGGTAGGACGGGCCATGAATAAAGGAGTGTCTACAACGTATGACACCTCCTCATTGTCTAGGGAAATTGTAGCGCCCAAATGTGAAATTATTCATGCAGGACGGCGGCTCAGGAGGACACACATTCAGCTGAAGTGTATTGTGGAGCAGAGACCCTCCGGCTCCCTGCACTGCAGTACACACCGCTGTCCAGAGGGCAGCAGCAGATGTCTCAGTCACAGACGGCGCGTAGCATTGACATCATGCATCCCCACAGCAGGCACGATTGGCCGGCGTCTGACGTCGGCATGCCCGTCATGAGCGGCGCACGGCAGTGACGAAATGGGCTGCCCATGACTGGCACGTTGAAGTCAGCTGCAGATTATGGAAGAGGATGCCGCACATTGTGAGAGTGGAGGAAAGAAGAGTTGTTTACTTTTTTTTTTAATGTGTCGGAAAAGAATGGCACAACAGATATTATACCAGGAAGGGACCCGGAATGGGGGGACATTGTTGTAGGATGGGGTACATTATGCCAGGAAAGGGCCCAGGGTGGAGGGCATTATACCAGGAGGAGCCCAAGATGAGGGACGTTATTACAGGATGGGGCACATTATTACAGAAATGGGACAGGACTGGGGATATTATTACAGACTGGGGTCAGGACGGGGAACTTTGCAAGAAGGCGCCTAGATGGGTAACATTATAACTGAAAAGGGCCCTGGATGGGGGATATTTCTGTCCAGAAAGGGGCAAGGACGAGGGACATTATTACAGACAGGGGTAAGGATGGAGAACATTATTACAAGAAGGGGCCAGGATAGTGGACATTATTACAGAAAGGGGCCAGGATGGGGGACATTACAAGAAGGGGCCAGGGCCGAGGACATTATTACAAGAGGCCAGGTTTAGGGAAAGCATTACATGGAGGGTGAACATGTATGTCTTTATAGGATCTAGTTCTTCAGAAAGGCCCCTATATCTGACCAACATGGAGGTGAGGGCCCAGGTCCAAATTTTTCATCGGGGACCAGCGGATTCTTGTTACTTCACTGCACCACTCAGTCCGACGCTCAGCCTTGTGCTTGGTGATGTATGGCTGCATGCAGCTGCTCGACCATGAAGCTCCTGGCGGGGGCGCAGTGTTTATGCTGATGTTAATACCAGACAAAGTTTGGACTCGTACAAAACCATAGTTTATATATCACACAGAAGTGACCTCAAACTTATGGCTGTAAAACTATAACTCCCAGCATGTAGTTTGGTGAATGTTACTAGCGAGTATGCGCTCACCTCCAGTTATGTAACCTATGTCTTGGATACAGAACTAAACACAGGAAACATCAAGGCTGTCCAATGATGTCACCGGAATGTCTGCACATTCATTAACCTTTCAGAATCGCCACTCCCTGATCATACTGAGAAGAGTGATGACATGGGAGAGGCCTCGCCGGATAAGTGCTGCTTCCTCGAGAGCTGTCACATAGTCGACAGCACAGGGATTGGATTTCCAGGGATGCTGTGATAATGGGCAGGTAGATGTCAGCGCAGCGGGAGGCTGCAGAGCCCACGAAGCGCAATCAAAAGAATTCAGTAACTACCTGTCACATAAAAGTAACTTGTTAACTCGCGGTCTGCGCTGATTATTTGCTGGTATTAACGGCATAGAATTTAATTATTTATACTATGTGGGTTAACGGTATACACTGCGTGCAGAATTATTAGGCAAGTTGTATTTGAGAGGATTCTTTTTATTATTGAACAACTATGTTCTCAATCAACCCAAAAGACTCATAAATATCAAAGCTTAATATTTTTGGAAGTTGGAGTGGGATTTTTTTAGATTTGGCTATCTTAGGAGGATATCTGTTTGTGCAGGTAACTATTACTGTGCAGAATTATTAGGCAACTTAATAAAAACCAAATATATACCCATCTCACTTGTTTATTTTCACCAGGTAAACAAATAGAGCAACACAGAATTTAGAAATAAACATTTCTGACATTCAAAAACAAAACAAAAAAGATCAGTGACTAATATAGCCACCTTTCTTTACGATGACACTCACCTTCCTTCCATCCATAGATTCTGTCAGTTGCTTGATCTGTTTACGATCAAGATTGCGTGCAGCAGCCACCACAGCCTCCCAGACACCGTTCGGAGAGGTGTACTGTTTTCCCTCCCTGTCGATCTCACATTTTATGAGGGACCACAGGTTCTCTATGGGGTTCAGATCAGGTGAACAAGGGGGCCATGTCTTTATTTTTTCTTCTTTTAGACCTTTACTGGCCAGCCACGCTGTGGAGTATTTGGATGCATGTGATGGAGCATTGTCCTGCATGAAAATAATGTTTTTCTTGAACGATACCGGCTTCTTCCTGTACCACTGCTTGAAGAAGGTGTCTTCCAGAAACTGGCAGTAGGTCTGGGAGTTGAGCTTCACTCCATCCTCAACCCGAAAAGATCCCACAAGTTCATCTTTGATGATACAAGCCCATACCAGTACCCCACCTCCACCTTGCTGGCGTCTGAGTCGGAGTGGAGCTCTCTGCCCTTTACTGATCCAGCCTCGGGCTCATCCATCTGGCCCATCAAGAGTCACTCTCATTTCATCAGTCCATAAAACCTTACAAAAATCAGTCTTAAGATATTTCTTGGCCCAGTCTTGACGTTTTATCTTATGTTTCTTGTTGAAAGGTGGTCATTTTTCAGCCTTCCTTACCCTGGCCATGTCCCTGAGTATGGCACACCTTGAGCTTTTTGATACTCCAGTAACGTTGCATCTTTGAAATATGGCAAAACTGGTGTCCAATGGCATCTTGGCAGCTTCACGCTTGATTTTCCTCAATTCATGGGCAGTTATTTTGCGCCTTTTTTTATCAACACGCTTCTTGCGACCCTGTTGGATATTTGCCATGAAACACTTGATTGTTCGGTGATCACGCTTCAAAAGTTTGGCAATTTCAAGACTGCTGCATCCCTCTGCAAGACATCTCACAATTTTTGACTTTTCAGAGTCCGTCAAATCTTTCTTCTGACCCATTTTGCCAAAGGAAAGGAAGTTGCCTAATAATTAAGCACACCTTATATAGGGTGTTGATGTCATTAGACCACACCCCTCCTCATTACAGAAATGCAAATCACCTGATTTACATAATTGGCCGTTGGCTTCCAAGCCTATACAGCTTGCAGTAGGACAACATGTATAAAAAGGATGATGTGATCAAAATATTTGCCTAATAATTCTGCACACAGTGTATTTACAAAATTGCTTCAGGCATATGGACCCCAGAACAAAAGCCATACAAAGACATACCAGTTAATCCTTAAAGGGGTTGTCCAAAACTAAAGTAATCTGACCTATTGTTAAAATACTACTAGTCATCCCATGATCAGTGGATACCAGGAGCTGCAGCCTATGGGAGATCACTGCTCCATACACCGTGTAGTGGCCATTCTCGGGTACTGCAGTTTGGATCATGTATCACTGTGTAATGTGGTGCATATC
Source organism: Dendrobates tinctorius (assembly GCF_039654945.1). Lineage (NCBI taxonomy): Eukaryota > Metazoa > Chordata > Amphibia > Anura > Dendrobatidae > Dendrobates > Dendrobates tinctorius. The sequence continues at coordinate 9,473,712 of NW_027361695.1, read as the reverse complement.
ATTAGCCGTGGTTGAGGTGCTCATCTGTTACACCACAGCACGTTACATGGGGGTCCTAGCTAGGTGTGTGGACTTGTGCTGTGCGAAAACATCGAATGAAAAAAGCAACTAATAACAGAAACTCCCATCATTTATTATCAGTGTCCCAAGCTTCATCCATCATCAACACTATTGACCTTGTCAACCCAAGGTCAGTGTCTGTCATACAGACCTATGGGAATAATGATCGGCCTGTCTGTGCAAGTCACAGCGGCACATTGTATTTACAGATAGTCCACAATGAGTCCATTCTCCTCTCCATTTTATCTGCTTTGTAGGTGCCTTGTTTGATTAACCAGCAGTTTGGTCTCCATCATTCATCTCATGACCTAAGTGATTACCTGGCATTTCGCCCTGTCATTTACTAAATTATTGTTTCTTGCATATTGGAGGACCAGACCAGTCAGTCTATCTACTGGAAAGCTACCGGCTGCAAAGTAAAGACCAAAGGAGAGCAATATAATGTTATTATTGATCTATATGTCTAGAGATAGCTAAACATAGATGTACAGGGCCTTGAAAAAGTAGTCATATCCTGTGAAAGCTCCGCCGACATTTTGTGAAAGCCTGGAGCTCCCCGTACTTCCATTGCTGTAATGTGGTGGCCTTCATGAAAATGGTCGCCGGAGACATCACTGCTGCGCACCGGTCTGGGATGGATGTGTGGGGGCTCTGGGCTTTCACAATATATTGGCGGGGCCTCCGCACCACCGAACCTGCCACACCAGCCTGGGATGAGTCAGATCATGGCCAGACCACCGAACACCTCCTTTGACGCCACTCCACCAGAGCTCCTTATCAAACCCTACCCCCTGGTAAGCTGAGTTCGGACTGTAAGACGGGACCCTCATTTATTTTTTTTCCCTATTTTTCTTCTGAAAATTTGGGGTGCGTCTTATGGTCCGGTGTGTCTTATAGTCCGAAATACAGTGGGGAAAAAAAGTATTTAGTCAGTCAGCAATAGTGCAAGTTCCACCACTTAAAAAGATGAGAGGCGTCTGTAATTTACATCATAGGTAGACCTCAACTATGGGAGACAAACTGAGAAAAAAAATATCCAGAAAATCACATTGCCTGTTTTTTTTTTCATTTTATTTGCATATTATGGTGGAAAATAAGTATTTGGTCAGAAACAAAATTTCATCTCAATACTTTGTGATATTTCCTTTGTTGGCAATGACAGAGGTCAAACGTTTTCTGTAAGTCTTCACAAGGTTGCCACACACTGTTGTTGGTATGTTGGCCCATTCCTCCATGCAGATCTCCTCTAGAGCAGTGATGTTTTTGGCTTTTCGCTTGGCAACACGGACTTTCAACTCCCTCCAAAGGTTTTCTATAGGGTTGAGATCTGGAGACTGGCTAGGCCACTCCAGGACCTTGAAATGCTTCTTACGAAGCCACTCCTTCGTTGCCCTGGCGGTGTGCTTTGGATCATTGTCATGTTGAAAGACCCAGCCACGTTTCATATTCAATGCCCTTGCTGATGGAAGGAGGTTTGCACTCAAAATCTCATGATACATGGCCCCATTCATTCTTTCATGTACCCGGATCAGTCGTCCTGGCCCCTTTGCAGAGATCAGCCCCAAAGCATGATGTTTCCACCACCATGCTTTACAGTAGGTATGGTGTTTGATGGATGCAACTCAGTATTCTTTTTCCTCCAAACACGACAAGTTGTGTTTCTACCAAACAGTTCCAGTTTGGTTTCATCAGACCATAGGACATTCTCCCAAAACTCCTCTGGATCATCCAAATGCTCTCTAGCAAACTTCAGATGGGCCCGGACATGTACAGGCTTAAGCAGTGGGACACGTCTGGCACTGCAGGATCTGAGTCCATGGTGGCGTAGTGTGTTACTTATGGTAGGCATTGTTACATTGGTCCCAGCTCTCTGCAGTTCATTCACTAGGTCCCCCCGCGTGGTTCTGGGATTTTTGCTCACCGTTCTTGTGATCATTCTGACCCCACGGGGTGGGATTTTGCGTGGAGCACCAGATCGAGGGAGATTATCAGTGGTCTTGTATGTCTTCCATTTTCTAATTATTGCTCCCACAGTTGATTTCTTCACTCCAAGCTGGTTGGCTATTGCAGATTCATTCTTCCCAGCCTGGTGCAGGGCTACAATTTTGTTTCTGGTGTCCTTTGACAGCTCTTTGGTCTTCACCATAGTGGAGTTTGGAGTCAGACTGTTTGAGGGTGTGCAAAGGTGTCTTTTTATACTGATAACAAGTTTAAACAGGTGCCATTACTACAGTTAATGAGTGGAGGAAAGAGGAGACTCTTAAAGAAGAAGTTACAGGTCTGTGAGAGCCAGAAATCTTGATTGCTTGTTTCTGACCAAATACTTATTTTCCACCATAATATGCAAATAAAATGAAAAAAAAACAGACAATGTGATTTTCTGGATTTTTTTTTCTCAGTTTGTCTCCCATAGTTGAGGTCTACCTATGATGTAAATTACAGACGCCTCTCATCTTTTTAAGTGGTGGAACTTGCACTCTTGCTGACTGACTAAATACTTTTTTTCCCCACTGTATATGGTACTTTGTAGGACCACCTTTCGCTCCTGATAGCATTTGGGTATATCTCTACCAGCTTTGCATATCTAGAGGTTGAAAGTTTTGCCCATTATTCTTTGCGCACTCGCTCTCGCTCAGTGAGATTGATTGGAGACGTCTGTGAACAGCAATTTTCCAGTCTTATCACACATTCTCAATGGGATTTAGGTCTAGACTATGACTGGGCCGATAATACACGTGAATATGCTTTGAGCTAAACCATCCATTGTAGCTTTCGCAGTATGTTTAGGGTCGTTGTCCTGCTGGAAGGTGAACCTACACTCCAGTCTCAAGTCTTTTGCAGCTTTCTAAGTTTTTCCTCCAGGATTCCCCTGAATTTAGCTCCATCCATCTTCCCATCAACTCTGACAAGCATCCCTGCCCCTGCTGAACAAAAGCCTCCCCACAGCAGGATGCTGCCACCACCATGTGTGACTGTGGGAATGATGGTTTCAGGGTATTGTGCAGTGTTAGTTTTCTGCCACCCAGAACGTTTTGTATTTTGTTATGATGAGTCACCGAAGGAGGAAAAAACAAAATACCAGCTAAGTCCAGAAAAACCAGAGAGGTTGGCAGCTATCGGATTGCAGACCCCTGGACCTATCCACAACGACTAGCATTAGCCGTGGGGGGCTCCTACGGTGCCCTAGACCCCTCGATCACAGCCGGCGAACTACATAGCCTAAAGACAGAAAGGGGAAAAACTAAACTGCCACAGAGTAGACCCCAAAGCAATAGGCAGCCCCCAACATATAATGACGGTGAAGCAAGATGAAAACAGTAACACAGATAGAAAGATAGGTTGAGCAAATGATGGGGCCCAAGCTAACTACATAGGACAGGATAGAAAAGCTGCTGTCTGCCATCCGCAAAAACCCTATCCAAAATGTGCCAACCGACTGATAGTAAAAACAGGCCCTGAAGTCGCTAGGCTTCAAAAGACTATATCAGCACTCAGGTATATTCTGAAGACACAGCAAAAGATCAATAGATCAGAGACAAAAATGGAATTCAGCTCACCCCCGGCCGGGGATGGCAGAACTCCCAAAAAACAAGGCAAAACAAAAGCAAAACTGAAGAGTACAAAGCAGAGCAGAAAAACTTAGCTTTGAGATGCAGGAATCAGACTGGTCTCCAAGAATCCAGCAGGAAAATCACCAGCCAGGAAGAAGGGCGTTGGCAGCCTTATATCCAGTCCTCAATTCCAGCCACCCGTCATCATCTAGCTGCCCAGGTGTTTGGTAATCAGCCTCACTACCTTCCTTCACCAGAGGAGGGAGTTCATCAGACCTCAATGGTGAAGGGAAAAATGAACTCACAACAGTACCTCCCCCTTGAGGAGGGGTCACCGAACCCTCATCCATACCACCAGGGCGATCCGGGTGAGCCCGATGAAAGGCACGCACCAATCTTTCGGCATGAATATCAGAGGCAGAGACCCAGGAATTATCCTCCTGACCATAACCCTTCCACTTAACCAAATACTGGAGTCTCCGTCTAGCCAGACAGGAATCCAGTATCTTCTCTACCTCATATTCCATGTTACCTTCAACCAATATAGGGTCAGGAGGTGCCACCACAGGAACTACTGGTTCAACAAACCTCTTCAACAAGGACTTATGAAACACATTATGAATTTTAAATGTGACAGGAAGAGCCAACCGAAAATAGACCGGATTAATAATCTCCAAAATCTTGTAAGGTCCAATAAATCTAGGCTTAAACTTAGGAGAAGCCACCTTCATAGCGATATTTTTTGATGACAACCAAACCATATCACCCACCTTAAACTGGGGACCAACAGTCCTACGCCAGTTGGAAAACCGCTGGGCCTTTTCCTGGGAGAGAGACAACTTATCCACTACTTGGTCCCAGATCTGGTGCATTCTCTCCACCACAGTGTCAACACCTGGGCAGGCAGAAGGCTCCACCTGCCCTGAAGAAAATCGAGGGTGAAAACCAAAGTTACAAAAAAAGGTGACATCAAAGTGGCAGAACTAACTCTATTATTTAAAGCAAATTTCGCCAAGGGCAAAAATGAAACCCAATCATCCTGATCGGCAGAAATAAAACATCTCAAATACGACTCCAAAGTCTGGTTTGTTCTCTCCGTCTGCCCATTGGTCTGAGGGTGAAACGCAGAAGAGAAGGACAACTGAATTCCCAGCTTGGAACAGAAAGTCCTCCAAAATCTATACACAAACTGAACTCCTCTGTCAGATACAATGTTCTCAGGAATCCCGTGCAAGCGAACCACCTGTTGCAAAAACAAGGGCACCAACTCAGAGGAAGATGGCAACTTAGGGAGTGGTACAAGATGGACCATCTTAGAGAATGTATCTCAAATCACCCAAATAACAGTCATTCTCTGAGAGACAGGCATATCAGAGATAAAATCCATTGAAATATGGGTCCATGGCCTCCTGGGCACCGGCAAAGGCATCAACAAGCCACTAGAGCGAGAACAAGGTTTAGACCGGGAACAAGTCCCACAGGACTGCACAAAATTCCTGACATAATGAGACAAGGCGGGCCACCAAAAAGACCGACTCACCAGATCTCTAGTACCAAAAATACCTGGATGACCAGCCAATGCAGAGCAATGAACTTCAGACATCACTCTCTTCCTCCACTGGTCAGGAACATACAACTTTCCACTGGGACAACGCTCAGGTTTGTCCTCCTGAAACTCTTCCAGAGCACGTCTCAAATCGGGCGAGATGGCAGAAAGAACTACCCCCTCGCCTAAGATGGTAGCAGGCTTAGTCACAACAGGAGAATCAGCAAGGAAACTCCTAGAGAGGGCATCTGCCTTGACATTCTTAGTGCCCGGAAGAAAAGAGACCACAAAATCAAAACGTGTGAAAAACAAGGCCCACCTAGCCTGTCTGGGATTCAAGCGCTTGGCCGACTCCAGGTAAATCAAATTCTTGTGGTCAGTAAGGACCACGACTTGGTGTTTGGCTCCCCCCAACCAATGTCTCCACTCCTCAAATGCCCATTTCATGGCCAACAGTTCCCGATTCCCCACATCATAGTTACATTCGGATGGGGAGAACTTTCGGGAAAAGAAAGCACAAGGACTCATTTTAGATGTCACAGGATCTTTTTGGGACAACGCCGCTCCTGCACCAATCTCAGAAGCGTCCACCTCCACCTGAAACGGGAGTGAAACATCAGGTTGCCGCAAAACCGGAGCAGAAGTGAATCTTCGCTTCAGCTCCTGAAAGGAAGAAACAGCCTCCGGAGACCAATTCAGCACATCAGCACCCTTCCTAGTCAAATCCGTCAATGGCTTGGCAATACCAGAAAAATTAGCTATAAATTTCCGATAAAAATTAGCAAAACCCAAAAACTTCTGGAGGGCCTTCAAAGAAGTGGGCTGAACCCAATCATAAATGGCCTGTACCTTGGCCAGGTCCATTTCAATAGTTGACGGAGACAAAATAAATGCCAAAAATGAAATCCTCTGTACCCTAAAAAGGCATTTCGATCCCTTGACATACAGGGAATTCTCCCTCACAATCCGGAACACAGTCCGAACATGTTCCACATGAGAGTCCCAATTCTTGGAGAAGATCAAAATATTATCCAGATAGATAATCAAAAATTTATCCACAAAGTCTCGGAATATATCGTTCATGAAGCACTGGAAGACAGAAGGGGCATTAGTGAGCCCAAAAGGCATCACCAGGTACTCAAAATGTCCCTCCGGAGTATTAAACGCCGTTTTCCATTCATCCCCATGCTTAATGCGAATAAGATTATACGCCCCCTGAGGTCAAGCTTGGTAAACCAGCAAGCACCTTTATCTCTGGAGAATAGATCAGAAATCAGGGGTAACGGATACTGATATTTAACAGTAATTTTGTTGAGGGCACGATAGTCAATACAAGGCCTTAATGAACCATCCTTTTTAGCCACAAAAAAAACCCCAGCACCTAAGGGTGAAGAGGATGGTCTAATATGACCCTTCTCCAATGCCTCCTTAATATAGGATCGCATAGCCTCGTGCTCGGGTACAGATAAATTGAAAAGCCGAGCCTTGGGGAATTTACACCCCGGGTTCAGCTCAATTACACAGTCATAACTCCTATGAGGAGGCAAAGACGCAGACTCATTCTCACTAAATACATCATAAAAGTCAGCCAAATAGTCAGGAACATCATGCGACTGGGGAGAGGTGGAGAAAACAGGAGCATCACTAAGGGCACACCGACAACCCCAACTCACCACAGACAAAGATTTCCAATCCAGAACTGATTATGGATTTGCAACCAGGGAAACCCCAGAACAATGGTATCATGCAAATTATGCAACACCAAAAATCTGAAATTTTCTTGATGGTCTGGGGCGACCCGCATTACCACCTGGGTCCAAAACTGAGGTTTATTCTTCACCAAAGGAGTAGCATCAATACCCCTCAAAGGGATAGGCGTCCGCAGAGGTGTCATAGGAAATCCACAACGTTTAGCAAAATCCATGTTCATCAGGTTAAGAGCTGCTCCTGAATCCACAAAAGCCTTGGCGGAAAATGTGGACAGGGAGCAGATCAGAGTAATTGCCAGAAGAAACTTAGGTTGAACACCACCCACAGAAAACGTGTGTGCACAACGTTTCTCTCGTTTAGGGCAGACAGAAATAATATGCGAGGCATCGCCACAAAAAAACACAGCTTATTACGCCTTCTGAACTCCTGACATTGCGCCCTAGACAAAACTCTATCACATTGCATAGGTTCAGACATTTGTTCAATAGGTGGCAACATCTCTCGTGTAGTTTTGCGTTCACGTAAACGCCGATCCACCTGAATGGCTAATGACATAGAATCGTCAAGACCAGAGGGAACAGGAAATCCCACCATAGTATCTTTTACAGTTTCTGACAAACCCTTCCGAAAGAGGGCTGCCAAGGCACCATCATTCCAGGTAGTAAGGACCGCCCACTTTCGGAATTTTTGACAGTACAACTCTGCCGAATCCCGACCCTGGCTTAATGCCAACAGGGTCTTTTCAGCCTGATCAATAGCATTAGGTTCATCATACAACAACCCCAAGGCTTGAAAAAATGCGTTCACATTATTCAGAATAGGATCATCAGGTTTCAAAGAAAACGCCCAATCCTGGGGATCGCCGCACAGCAAAGAGATGACAATTTTAACCTGCTGCGCGGAGTTCCCCGACGAGTTAGGCTTCAAGGCAAAAAATAATTTACAATTATCTTGAAATTCAAGAATTTAGACCGATCCCCAAAAAACACATCAGGAGTGGGAATCTTTGGTTCAGCAGCATGTGAATGAGCAAGATAGGCGGAAATTCCCCGTACTTCAGCAGCGAGCTGCTCCACACGATCAGACAATTGATTCAATTCCCCCTACGGCCTCAGCGATATAGAGGAAAAAATATGCACACAAAAAAAAAAAAAAAAAAATTCTGACACTTTCTTTTTTTTTTTTACAATTCTCTCCTGCTATTGAGTACCCTAGGATCTGTGGTATGGCTGGTGATTCTGTTATGATGAGTCACCGAAGGAGGAAAAAACAAAATACCAGCTAAGTCCAGAAAAACCAGAGAGGTTGGCAGCTATCGGATTGCAGACCCCTGGACCTATCCACAACAACTAGCAGTAGCCGTGGGGGGTTCCTACGGTGCCCTAGACTCCTCGATCACAGCTGGAGAACTACATAGCCTAAAGACAGAAAGGGGAAAGACTAAACTGCCCCAGAGCAGACCCCAAAGCAATAGGCAGCCCCCAACATATAATGACGGTGAAGCAAGATGAAAACACTAACACAGATAGAAAGATAGGTTGAGCAAATGATGGGGTCCAAGTTAACTACATAGGACAGGATAGAAAAGCTGCTGTCTGCCATCCGCAAAAACCCTATCCAAAATGTGCCAACCGACTGATAGTAAAAACAGGCCCTGAAGTCGCTAGGCTTCAAAAGACTATATCAGCACTCAGGTATATTCTGAAGACACAGCAAAAGATCAATAGATCAGAGACAAAAATGGAATTCAGCTCACCCCCGGCCGGGGATGGCAGAACTCCCAAAAAACAAGGCAAAACAAAAACAAAAACAAAACTGAAGAGTACAAAGCAGAGCAGAAAAACTTAGCTTTGAGATGCAGGAATCAGACTGGTCTCCAAGAATCCAGCAGGAAAATCACCAGCCAGGAAGAAGGGTGTCGGCAGCCTTATATCCAGTCCTCAATTCCAGCCACCCAGTCATCATCTAGCTGCCCAGGTGTTTGGTAATCAGCCTCACTATCTTCCTTCACCAGAGGAGGGAGTTCATCAGACCTCAATGGCGAAGGGAAAAATGAACTCACAACAGTATTTAGTCCCAAAAGTTCTAATTTGGACTCATCTGACCATAGCCCTTCTTCCACATGCTAGCTGTGACCCCTACATAGCATCTGGAAGAAGGTTCTTTGGTCGGATGGTGCATCTGCTCCTCTCAGTTCTAGAGTAAGGCTCCTTCTTCCCTGTATATAAATAAATCTAGTATTGGTAGTGAAGTGGATGTAATCATCAACTGTTGACTATAAGAGTCTTATTGAGGACATGCCCAGTAGGAAAAAAAAAACAATTTTTATACAACAAAGAGAGGAATACCTAAGCTACTGCCATGCCCTGCACATGGGGAAGACAACATGGCGAATCAGGAGAACTATACTACATTTCTAATTGGAGGCATTGCTAATTATTATTATTACACCTACCAAATATTGGGATAGGATCTTGGAGATGGAATACCACGTTAAGGCCCCCGTACACATTAAGCTAATGACAGCTCAATTTGCCGATATTGACAGGTTCGGCCAATGGTCTAATGTATGAGGGCGCCAGATGACTGATAGTTGGGAGAAATGGTGATCGCACATGCCCGATCTCGGACTGTCAAAATAAGGGATAAGCCACTGGCTGGCATGACATAAAGAGCACTGGAGTTCTTGGTCGATTGAACGCTCCTGTGTATGGGAGTGTATGGCTGTCGGCCAAACGATCAGCCAAAGCATCGTTTTGCTTACAATTTTGAAATGTTTATGGCTAATCTGATCCTGAAAAAAAAGTGCTAGTCTCACCCTAGCCCATACAAATATCTCAACAAGGAAATTTCTAAACAAATGTCCGCCATGGCGTGCTGGTAACACATCTCTTGCCAATCTCATCTGATCATAATTTTAGGATATCCCCTGGAGAAGGCAAATTGTTAGAGAGGATCACAGATGAGTTGTGTTCTGGGAAGGTAGAAGACATCCTTGGGTGTCTCCCTAAATTCTAGCCCTTCTTTAGCATGGGATTGGGTCATCAGAAGCCTTCTGAAAAAGGCACAAGAGTGGGTCCAAAAGCACCCCATGTAAAGAGACAGGGATCAAGTAGTGGGGTCCTAAACTACCCCTTGGACAAAGTCATCATGCTTGTTAGATGGCTACAGGTGACTAGTGATGAGCGAATGGGTCGCCCTCCCAGGGCAGTGGGGTACTCGGTACTGGGCCGGTCTCTCAGAGGGGAATGTCACAGCAGCGGTGACCCGGTCCGTGGCCCTGGGCGCCCATGTAAAAGGGATTAAGTGATGGAATAAAGTTTATGAGTGAATGATTCGTGATGCCACCTGTGGTGTTTGGCAATGAAGATGTTAAGCCGACGCTGCAGACAGATCCCCTGGGACAGATGGTGTGGTGCAGCAGTGATGTCGTGGCCCTCCACAGGTAGGGCAGTAGTCACAGGGCAGTGAGGATAGGTGTTGAGGAATAGGGTGTAGTGTCTGGCAACGAGATGTAGCAGTGCTGACGGGGATGCAGGAAGAAGGCAAGGACACAACGGGGCGCAGTTTCTTTGCCTTTACTTTGCTTGGCAAATGCAGTCCAAGGTCCAGATTACAGATGGCACAGGAGCTGGCTAGCCTGGAAGCAACTTAGGAGTCTCTCTAGGAAAATGGGTTGTGTAGTCTCCTTCCTAGCGCTTAGTTTTAGGTACTTGCAGTACTGTGTTACACTGAAGTTCCACTTGCTTATTCTCTCTAGAACCCCCTCGTATGGCAGACAGCTGTAGCCTTTCTCTTCTTGCTCACACGTCGCTGTTGTGCCTCCGAGTCTTATGTGGGAATAGAGCATTTACAGCTTCCTATTCCTCCAGTTTCTGTTGCAGGACCATCAGTGTCCGTACAGCCATGGAGACCGGGCTCCAGATCAAGCGCTATAGCTGGGAATGAGCCTGAACTCTGCTCAATCCCCCAGCTCTTCTCCTCACATCCACACACGTTGCCCTCCTCACACAAACTCTTCATTCTCCCTTCCTGGCCCCCAGAGAGTAGCTCCTCCCCAGTTTGGGTTCAGAGCTCCCTCTGCTGACCTGGAATGGAACTGTGTTGTGTGTTGTGGTTAACTGCCAGAGAGACCCTTTATTGCTTCCAAGTATGACATCACACTCCCTAGGAGGAAGGCAATGCCACTGTGGTGACCATACTCCTGGGGGCGCCACATTCCCCCCTAGTGCAATTCAGTACTCCCGGACTGAAGGCAAAACATGTAAACATATAAACAATAATAAATATAACAAGATTTTAAAAAAAAATGAAAACTACAAAAACCAAAGCTCAAAAATAGTCCTGATGATGATCAGTCCAAGCGTCAATGTCCATGGTGCAATTCCTGAGCAAGTTAGTGAACTATTTACAAGTAGAGTTTTGACCACACATAGTCCTGTGGTCCAATTGTCCATCAAAACAAAATAAGATCTTCAAAAAGTTTCTTACAGAGTCTATGTAGGCACAAAACTTGAAACGTTGCATATTTCCAGATTAACGTTTACAAAGCTTATCTATATTTGAAACCTTAAGGGTGGAATACCTTGGGTACTACGGACAGACCTACGTAGCACTGGTGTTGTTGGGGACCTTACTGGATGCCTTGTGCTAACTACTACTGGTGTAGTGTGTGTTGTACTGGCTACATTACTGTTGGTTCTGCGTAGCACAGGGATACTAGATTTCCTAGGACCACTTCTACTCACTGTGGGCATGACAGATTCACCACTGGCAGGGTGAGAATTCTCTTGTTCCACTGCTGGTGTAGCATCCGCTGCTTGTACTTGCTGGTTTTCAGGGTGGTCTTGAGTCACTTCTTCTTGCACTACCAGTTGGGGAAAGGTCAAAACTGACACCAGTATGGCATTATTTTCTCTAGTCGAATTTGCAGGGAATTCTCCTTGTACAGTGCTGACCTTTTCTTCTTTTTCCTCTATGGGTTGAAGGTTGTTTTGCTCTTCCATTCTGTCCTTTAGTTGGTCAGGGCACAGTTTCAGATGATCCCTCGACACTGCTGATGAGGTTTCTCCTCCATCCTTACTGATAAGGCACACTTTAGTGTTGTCAAAGTTTCATGGTAAGATGGTGTAGGGTTCAGCTTCCCATTGGTCATCCAATTTATGCATCCTTCTTTTCCTCTTTAGGACTTGTTCTCCTGGTGACAAGGGAACTGCAAGTGCATGTTGATTGTAGTTCTTTTCCTGTTTTTGTCTCGCCTGAGCTAGACTCTTTTCTACACACTCTTGTACTCTACGGTACTGTTGCTGTCGTTCTGTATCCCAGTCAGCATCTGGTGATGTTACGTCAGGTGTCAGGACTCCCATATCCAAATCAATAGGCAACTTGCCAGGCCTCGCTCTCATTAGGTAGGCTGGAGTGCAGTTGGTGGAATTCACAGGAATGTGATTGTAGAGGTCGACCAGATCTGGCAACTTCTCTGGCCACAGATTCCTCTCTTCCAAAGGCAAGGTCTTCAGTAGGTCGATCACCACCTGATTCATCTTTTCACACGTGCCATTGGTCTGTGGATGGTACGGTGTTGTCCTGATCTTCTTGCAACCGTACAAGTTACAGAATTCCTGGAACCCTTCTGCCTCAAAGGCTGGACCTTGATCTGTAGGCACTCGCTCGGGATATCCGTGTGGTCGACAAAAGTGCTGTTGGAATGCTCTGGCTGCTGTCCTGGCTGTTTGATCCTTGACCGGCACGACTACCAGGAATCTCGAGAAGGGGTCAATGATGGTAAGAGCATAAATGTAGCCTGAACGGCTTGGGACCAGCTTCACATGGTCCAGGGCGACCAACTCAAGTGGTTGTTTGGTTATTATTGGCTGCAAAGGAGCTCGCTGGCTGTTACGGTCCTTTCTGCACAGGTTACATTGTCCACACTCCCGACACCAATCTTCAATAGCCTTCCTCATACCAGCCCAGAAGAATCTCTCTCGGAGCAAGGCCTCCAACTTCTTCCATCCGAAGTGTCCAGCTCCATTATGGTATGCTTCCAAGACCATTGATGCCTCCCTCTTTGGGACTACCACCTGCCAGACCAACTCATGAGTGCAGGCATTGATACTCCCCCGACACAGCTTTCCCTCATAGATGAACAGCCGGCCTCTTTCCCTCCACAACTGCTGGGTTTCTTCAGGAGCATCTGGATCTGGGCGTGAGTCAGCTTGTGACAGTAGCTCCTTTACCAGGCGGACTGCGGGGTCGCTATCCTGCGTTTCTGCCCAGTCATGATGAGGCAATGGATTTAGGGTGGCCTCTTGCATGACAGACCGTCTGTTTCTCACTCCTTGGGCACGTTGGGCCACAATTGGCCGGTGGAAGGCAGGTAACTCTATTTCTTCGAGTGCCTCAGGGTCTTCTCCTGCATCTGGCAGATTGGGCATTCTGGACAGCGCATCGGCATTGGCATTCTTGTGCCCCGCTCGGTACTTAATGGTAAATTCATAGTTAGACAGCCGGGCCATCCATCACTGCTCCAGTGCACCCAGTTTGGCAGTTTCCAAGTGAGTCAACGGGTTGTTGTCCGTGAAGATGGTAATCTTGGCTGAAGCTAGGTAATGCTTGAATCGTTCAGTCACAGCCCAGACTATGGCGAGGAACTCCAATTTGAAGGAACTGTAGTTGTCAGGTTTCCTTTCAGTGGGACGAAGCTTCCTGCTGGCATAGGAGATCACTCTTTCTTTGCCATTCTGTACCTGTGACAGTACTGCTCCCAGTCCCATGTTGCTGGCATCAGTATACAGAACAAATGGTTCGTCATAATCTGGGTAGGCCAGAACTTCATCTCCTGTGAGAGCCATCTTCAGTCGAGTGAAAGACCTCTCCAGTTCCTCATTCCATTCAAATGTAGGACTCTTCTTTCTAGCTTTCTTGGGCTGGCCCACCAGAAGATTTTGCATAGGCATGGCTATCTCAGTGAAGCCTTTGATGAACCTTCGGTAGTAGCCTACTAACCCGAGGAATTGACGTACCTCATGGAGGTTGCTGGGCTTCTGCCAGTCCCGGATGACAGTGACTTTGTCAGGATCCGGTGCCACACCTTCTGCACTCACTACATGACCGATGTACTGTACCTTGGGCTTCAGGAGGTGGCATTTGGAAGGCTTCAGTTTCAGGCCAAAGTTGGACAAGGCTTCAAACACCTCAGCCAGGTGCTTCAGATGGTCTTCATAAGTCATGGAGAAAACAATGACATCATCAAGGTATAACAGAACTGTCTCGAAGTTCTTGTGTCCAAGACAGCACTCCATTAGCTGTTGAAATGTCCCTGGGGCGGTGCAGAGCCCGAACGGCATGTAGTTGAACTCGCAGAGACCCATTGGTGGAGTAAACGCTGTTTTCTCCTTGTCTGCCTCTGCCACGGGAACCTGCCAATACCCACTAGAGAGATCTAAGGTGGAAAAATAGTTAGCAGTTTTAAGTGCAGCTAATGACTCTTCAATTCTGGGTAATGGGTAGGCATCCTTATGTGTAATACTGTTAATTTTTCTGTAATCAACACACATTCTCATGGTACCATCTTTCTTTTTCACAAAGACTATTGGAGCTGCCCAGGGGCTACAACTGTCTCTGATCACCCCAGCCTCCTTCATTTCTCGCAACATACTTTTGGCACATTGGTATTGTGTTGGGGGTATAGGCCGGTACCTTTCTTTAATGGGTGGATGATCTCCAGTGGGGATATGGTGTTGAACCCCTTTTGCCTTCCCAAAGTCTAGAGGGTGTTTACTGAATACCCGCTCATACTCCTGAGTCACTCGGTAAACCCCACTCTTTTGGTATGAAGGGGTGGAGTCAGTTCCCACCTGCAGCTGCTGACACCACTCCTCCAGCTGCTTTACAGAGCCATTGTCCTCCACCTGGTCGGATGAGACCAAGGGCTCTGAAGCCCGTATTGCATTGTTACTGACAGTAAGCAGCTTAGCAACTGTGGCATACCGAGGTATTGTGGCCTCCTCCTCCCCACAATTCAAGAGGCGTACAGGTACTCTCCCTTTGTGAACATCAACTACCCCTCTGGCTGTCAGGACAGTGGGCCGACTATCAGAGTACACTGGTTCTACCAATGCTTGGTTATCTTTTCCTCTGAGGCCTATGGCTGCCCGACACCAAATTAACATTTCACATCTGGGGGGTATCGCAATGGGGAAAAAAATCACTCACTCTGTCGCTTCCAATTTCTCCGCCAGAGAGTTCTACCTGCTGTCTTTGCATCAGGGCCCTGATCTCCTTCTGCAGGACTCGTTCACTGGAACCAGCAGTCTCAGCCACCTGTTGCAACAAAACAATAACCTCGGCAAGACAATTTTCAATCACATTGGTACCAAGAGTCATCATTGGGTTACATTCTCGTCGATCAATATCCACAACTATCAGACCTTGAGATTTTAACTCTACTCGACCCACTTTAATAGTAATCTCTTTACATCCTACTTGCGGCAAAGACTGACCATTGCTGGCAACTACTGTCAGTTCATCACTTGGGCCACGGGTAAGTTCTGAGTCAGCCCAATACCGCTTGTAAAGGATATATGGCATAGTTGTCACCTGAGAGCCAGTATCCAGCAAAGCGTTCATGGGGATGCTGTCAATCACCACTAGGAGGACCGGTCGCCCTCCAACATACTTGGCTCGCCAGTTCTTTGTGCCTTGTGGTCCTACTCCTGGGGGTTGGCCCTCTGCCCCAGGGGTTGCTCATTTAAATAACAGAACCTTGCAATGTGGCCTGCCTTTTGGCAGTGACGACAGATGGGATGTCCATCCGGGTCATAGCGATCGTTGTCTCTCCCTCGGCGTGGTGGGATCCTCTTCTTCCGTAGCCACGGGACATCCTCTGGACTGGAGGCCAGCTGGATCTTCTCCTTTGATGACACCTGCAGGGACTGCACAGTTTTGGCAAGTGCAGCCATGCCTTTGGTCAACTCCTGGACCTGAAGACGCATTTCGGCAGATGGGTCTTTATCCAGAGTCTGTGCATCAGCCTTCACAGGGCTGAGAGGGAAAGATGCTGATTCTTGATGGTATGTGATCGCTGGGCGCCTAGGAGGCACTGGACGGCTGACATTTGGTTCATGCAGCACCCGAATAGCCCTGTCTTTGAAGTCTGCAAAGTCTAGGTCAGGGTTTTGTGGGGCTATGATGCGCAGCTGTGCTCTGTGGGTACTGGATAGGAGGCCCTCAATAAATTAGTCCTTTAGCAGTCTGTCTCCTTCTTTCACACTGTCTGGATCAATCTGCTTGAAGGCTCGCAGCGCCTCCTGCAGGTTAAGAGCATAGTCCTGTATACTGTCCTGCGCTCTCTGCTTACACCCAAAGAATCTCATATTTATTTCAGCTGCAGTGCGGGTGTCAAAGGTGCTTGTTAGCTCAGCCAGGATCTTTTTAACAGTCTGTTTATCAGTGTCCTGCCAGGCTTTTACTTCCCTTTGCGCTGCACCAGTTAGCTGCCCAATAAGGGTGTTCACTTTCTGGCTTTCAGACAGAGGATACACCTCAAACAAACTGCACAGTCTCTTTTTAAATTCACTCAGGGTATGTGACTCCCATGAGTACTGCGGTAGCCAGGCCGCTCCCGGTATATAGGGCATGGACAGCGGCATTATGGGGACTGCTACGGTGGGTGCTGATACTTGTGGCGCTGTGGAGGCAGCGCTGGCTGCTGGATGCATCGGCGCTATGGGAGCCGCAGCTGCACTGGGCCCTGCAGCTTGTGGCACTGTGTGATTTGCAGTGGCATCCGCCGCTGCGTCTGCTCTTGCTTCAGACATTCTCTTCCCCCCCTAGTTAACGTTTGCCAGGCCCTGGGTTGTGCTGGCTTACCGGTTACCACTCCACCGGCTGGACGATCGGGGGACGCCAGGACTGCAGGCCTCAGCTTCTCACTTCTCACGCGCTGGCCTCTTCCTACGCGGCACTTCACTTTTTTGCGCTTTTCGGCTGGCTCCGCCCACGATGGCCCGCCCCTTTTGCTTCCCGTGCGCGCCAAGCGGCAGGGTAATGGCGGCATTGGCGCCGGCAGTCTGTGGCACACAACACAGTCTCTGGCACGCAGGACCCGGGGGTACTGGGCTCCGTAAATCCTGTTCATGAAGCCAAAATGGGTCGCCCTCCCAGGGCAGTGGGGTACTCGGTACCGGGCCGGTCTCTCAGAGGGGAATGTCACAGCAGCGGTGACCCGGTCCGTGGCCCTGGGTGCCCATGTAAAAGGGATTAAGTGATGGAATAAAGTTTATGAGTGAATGATTCGTGACGCCACCTGTGGTGTTCGGCAATGAAGATGTTAAGCCGACGCTGCAGACAGATCCCCTGGGACAGATGGTGTGGTGCAGCAGTGATGTCGTGGCCCTCCACAGGTAGGGCAGTAGTCCCAGGTGAGTAGCAATAAGTGTTGAGGAAGAGAGTGTAGTATCTGACACCGAGATGTAGCAGTGCTGACAGGATGGCAGGAAGAAGGCAAGGACACAACGGGGTGCAGTTTCTTTACCTTTCCTTTGCTTGGCAAATGCAGTCCAGGGTCCAGATTACAGATGGCACAGGAGCTGGCTAGCCTGGAAGCAACTTAGGAGTCTCTCTAGGAAGATGGGTTGTGTAGTCTTCTTCCTAGCGCTTAGTTTTAGGTACTTGCAGTACTGTGTTACACTGAAGTTCCACTTGCTTTTTCTCTCTAGAACTCCCTCATATGGCAGACAGCTGTAGCCTTTCTCTTCTGGCTCACACGTCGCTGTTGTGCCTCCGAGTCTTATGTGGGAATAGAGCATTTACAGCTTCCTATTCCTCCGGGCTCCAGATCATGCGCTATAGCTGGGAATGAGCCTGAACTCTCTGCTCAATCTCCCAGCTCTTCTCCTCACGTCCACACACGTTGCCCTCCTCACACGAACTCTTCCTTCTCCCTTCCTGGCCCCCAGAGAGTATCTCCTCCCCAGTTTTGGTTCAGAGCTCCCTCTGCTGACATGGGATGGAACTGTGTTGTGTGTTGTGGTTGACTGCCAGAGAGACCCTTTATTGCTTCCAAGCATGACATCACACTCCCTAGGAGGAAGGCAATGCCACTGTGGCGACCATACTCCTGGGGGCGCCACACGAACGTGCTCGGATAAGGTATTATCCGAGCATGCTTGGGTGATAACCAAGTGTCTTTGGCGTATTCGAATAATATGTTCGAGTCCCTGTCTAGCAGCCACGAGACATGCAGGCGCAGGGACTCGAACATATTATTCGAGGATGCCGAAGACACTTGGTTAGCACCCAAACATGGGAGGATAACATATAGTTTCTACAGTGTAGCAACTAGATTCATAGCACATCAGATCCTGAGAAAGACCTCTATGCTGTTACTTTTTGTAGAGGGCTCTTTGGTCACGCACCGCTCTTCTCGGATCTTGTATTCAGTATAACAGCTAATCAGATATTCAGTCTGGTCCAGATTTCATTGTCTTTTCTAACCAGCAACTATTTAATTCTTTAGAAAATCTCTTAAAGTGTCGCTTACTAAATAATTGAATTTGGTGCATTGTGAGAGTATAAAGTTTTTTTTGTACAAAATTAATGTCTACATCTAACAGTCTAAACAGCTAAATCCATTACGTTTTACAGCTGCGGGCAACGCGAGCATAAAGAAGAGGCAAATGTTGCTTCAATTTATGTTGAAGATTGTAAATGGCTCTTAATTTGTTGTGCTTTTTTTTTCTTGCAAAATTGCTCTCGAATAAAATCAGGGTCATATATTTAACTGTTAACATTTTAATACGGTAATAAAGTCAATCTCCGCCTTTAATCTTTTTGTCATTTTTAGGTCCGATATTCTGTTTTGGTTCATGTTTTTATATATCTTTTTGGGGATTCAAGTTCTGTTTTTCTGATACAGAGCTCCAAATCCTCTACACAAACATAGAGGTAAATGATAAAATCCTATCGCCACTAGGGGGAGCTGAAGTGCTCATTGCATACTGTGTCATAATTGAGTTCATGGTATAACCAGTGAACTGCCAGGCTCCCCCTAGTGGTGGCAATTTTTATCTTTTAACACTATGCTTAATAAGAGGTGTTGGAGAAGTACAATTTAGATTGTAATTCTTTCTGCCACCACTAGGGAAGGGCACAAATTTATTACTGAGAGTAGCAAAAATAATCAGTATACGTTGAGTTTCCCTAATGGCATCTGCTTGAATACAAAACTTTACAATGTTGCGCTATAGATATGACAAGGAAACCAGAGAATTTGGATCTCCTTATCAAAAAAAGCAAAGCTCTGACTGTGATGAACCTGCACCTCGCCACCCCAACTGACTTCACTATTACGTCGGAGGGATCACGTGGTATGGTCTCCTCACTTACACCAACGTAACGTTCCGCACCCCCTGGGGACATGTAAAGGCCCACACAGGCCCAGGGTGTCACGAGGAGTGAGAGGATGTGGCCCACGCAGTCGCTGATGTGGCACCACATTCGCTCACAACCCTGACAGGCCCTTTTCACTAGCACCAGTGAAACAGAGCTCCTCGTTAGGTATAAGCCCGGTTCGTTAACGGGATTATATCGGGACAGAAACCAGCCCCAGTAGCATGGAAAGATAAAGCTCAAGGTTAAATTAAATATTTAATCGCCGTAAGGACACATTAGACAAAACACTATATACACGATGGTTATACATATACAATGGTCACATGTGCAAATACAGGTGGTAGTACAAAAGTATTAGCAGATGATACAAATGTCAGTTACTGGCTTGATGTTCGACCATTGGTTGCTGGCAACCACATGGGAGGTGGGGGGGCCAGCTATTTCCGGTTTCTTACAACACCCAGTACTATGTGACCTCCCTTGGCAGAGAACGAAGGCCCACATTGTTGCATGTGCACTTAACCCTGACAGGCCCTTTTCACTAGCACCAGTGAAACAGAGCTCCTCGTTAGGTATAAGCCCGGTTCGTTAACGGGATTATATCGGGACAGAAACCAGCCCCAGTAGCATGGAAAGATAAAGCTCAAGGTTAAATTAAATATTTAATCGCCGTAAGGACACATTAGACAAAACACTATATACACGATGGTTATACATATACAATGGTCACATGTGCAAATACAGGTGGTAGTACAAAAGTATTAGCAGATGATACAAATGTCAGTTACTGGCTTGATGTTCGACCATTGGTTGCTGGCAACCACATGGGAGGTGGGGGGGCCAGCTATTTCCGGTTTCTTACAACACCCAGTACTATGTGACCTCCCTTGGCAGAGAACGAAGGCCCACATTGTTGCATGTGCACTTAACCCTTTGGTCAGTCATTCCCTTCCCAAACCCTCGGGATGGTCCTAGTCTCCCACTTGATCTGGAGGCTGAAGCTCCAAAGCCTATGACGGATCACAACTTCTCCATGGAAGGTTACACTTGGAGACCAAACACAGCTTTGCTACCTGGCTTCTACCAGCTCTTCTATGTACTCCCTACACCTGCGTGCTAGAACGGGGCGAGACCCTGACGTACGTTTGGCCCGTTCCTGTGATCTCAAAAATATAACCAGCATACAGCTAGGCCGTACGATAAGTCCATAACTGCATATGAAATTATGGCTCCTGTGTGGTTGGGGGAATTCTTTCATCAGTTAATTAGCTTTAAAATCTCAATAGGGATCCATCCCGCCAGGAATAGCCAGGAGACGTGAGTTTAGCTAGGACACCTACTGAGAATGGTTTCCTGTCTCAGCTTCACACTTTGTAAGAGGACTATAATCTTGAACTGGATATGATAGTTGATTGGCAATAAATTATAGCCCCCCATATTCTTCACACTGACCATAAAAAATGATGGACTTATATATTATACTAGCTGAAGAGCCCGGCGTTGCCTGGGCATAGGAACCAACTGTGGTTAGTTATAACAAATTATAATGATTATATTGCACATAAAAACATCTAATCCTATCCTGTGTGATACTGACTGCTGAGCCGTGTATCTAATCCTATTCTGTGTGATACTGTCTGCTGAGCTGCGTATCTAATCCTCTCCTGTGTGATACTGTCTGCTGAGCTGTGCATCTAATCCTATTCTGTGTGATACTGACTGCTGAGCTGTGTATCTAATCCTATCCTGTGTGATACTGACTGCTGAGCCGTGTATCTATTCCTCTCCTGTGTGATACTGTCTGCTGAGCTGCGTATCTAATCCTGTCCTGTGTGATACTGACTGCTGAGCTGTGTATCTAATCCTATCCTGTGTGATACTGTCTGCTGAGCCGTGTATCTAATCCTCTCCTGTGTGATACCGTCTGCTGAGCCGTGTATCTAATCCTATCCTGTGTGATACTGACTGCTGAGCTGTGTATCTATTCCTCTCCTGTGTGATACTGTCTGCTGAGCTGCGTATCTAATCCAGTCCTGTGTGATACTGACTGCTGAGCCGTGTATCTAATCCTCTCCTGTGTGATACTGACTGCTGAGCTGTGTATCTAATCCTATCCTGTGTGATACTGACTGCTGAGCTGTGTATCTAATCCTCTCCTGTGTGATACTGACTGCTGAGTCGTGTATCTATTCCTCTCCTGTGTGATACTGACTGCTGAGCCGTGTATCTAATCCTATCCAAAAACATGTATTTGGAAGTCGCCTTGCTACACTTGTAAGGAGAGCTTTAAACTAAAACAACATGGGAAGGAAAGCAAAAGACCAGAAAAAGCCATACACCTGACAAATGCTATTGAGATCTCTGCTATTAGAAGTGGAAAGGAAGAACAAAGACAAAAGAATCTAATTAATAAAAATATTGGAGAAAGAGAAACCAATCACAAACTAAAATGTTTCTATACTAATGCACAAAGCATGGGCAACAAGCAAGGAGAATTGGAACTACTAACACAGGAAAAGAAATATGATGTCATTGGAATCACTGAAACTTGGTGGGACGATACACATGATTGGAATACAAGACTAGAAGGATACAACTTATTTGCAAGAAACAGACTTGATAAACGAGGAGGTGTCGCATTGTATGTTAGAAACGCGTATATCTGCACAGAGATTGAAGCTTCAGAGACTGGGAGTTCTGTGGAAACTGTTTGGGTAAGAATACAAGGGCAGAACAATGGAAAGGACACCATTGTAGGCATTTACTACAGGCCGCCTGTGCAAGCTGGAGATATGGATGAACTCTTTATGCATCAAATGGCCAAGTTCTCCAAAAAATATGACATAGTTGTCATGGGAGATTTCAACTATCCAGACATTTGTTGGGAATCTCTCTCAGGCAAAACTAACAGGTCAAGGAAGTTCTTATCCTCTCTTACTGACAACGTTATCTTCCAAAAGGTAGGGGAGAAAACAAGGGTAACTGCTACCTTGGATCTAATCCTTATAAACAGGGAGGAAATGGTTGAGGAGGTAAAAGTGGCTGGGACCCTAGGAGGTAGCGACCATGCCATTTTAGAATTTTGGATAACTAGAGGAGGAAGACCTGTGAAGACTCAGAAGTCAAGGTTAGATTTCAGAAAGGCAGATTTTAATGGATTCAGAAAGAGAATTGGAGGGATCCAATGGCTGGATATCCTTAAAGACAAAAATGTCCAGGAAGGATGGGAAATCTTGAAAAATGAAATTCTCAAAGCACAAATGTTAACAATTCCGAAAAGAGGGAAGAATAGGAAGCATTTAAGGAAACCTGGATGGATGAACACAGAACTTAAGCACATGCTAAAAAGGAAGAAAAAAATGTTTATAAAATGGAAAGAGGGAGGCATATCTAAAGAAGAATATAATGCTGTCTGCAGAACCTGCAGGGCACAAATCAGATTATCTAAAGCTGACAATGAATTGAGGCTTGCAAGAGATGTCAAAAGCAATAATAAAGGATTTTGGGGATATGTCAAAAGTAAAAGAAAAGTCAAAGATGCTATAGGAGTTTTACAGGATGAAAATGATGAAATGGTAAGACAGGATGTTGAGAAGGCCGAACTTTTAAATTCCTATTTTGCATCTGTTTTCTCTCAGAAAGGAAATGTAACATCAACTGTTCTTCACTGTCCTATTAAGGAAATAGAAGAATTATTTGCTGGTTTTTGTTTCTACATTTTAAAAAAGACATCAACAAACTGGAGCAAGTTCAGAAAAGAGCGACCAGAATGGTGACCGGTCTGCAAACCCTGTCTTATGAGGAAAGGTCGCAGGATTTGGGAATGTTTAGTTTGCAAAAGAGAAGACTGAGAGGAGACTTAAAAGCTGTCTACAAATATCTCAAGGGCTGTCACATTGTAGAAGGATCAACTTTATTCTCATTTGCACAAGGAAAGACTAGAAGCAATGGGATGAAACTGAATGGGAGGAGACACAGATTAGATATTAGAAAAAACTTTTTGACAGTTAGAATGATCAATGAGTGGAACAGGCTGCCAAGAGAAGTGGTGAGTTCTCCTTCAATGGAAGTCTTCAAACAGAGGCTGGACAGACATCTGACTGGGATGATTTAGCGAATCCTGCTTTGAGCAGGGGGTTGGACCAGATGGCCCAGGAGGTCCCTTCCAACTCTACAATTCTATGATTCTATCCTGTGTGATACTGGGCTCCCCCTGCAGTCTGTGTCAGAGGGTGGTCTGTGTTGGCACGGTAATAAATTGTGTTATTTCCAGCCTTACAGAAGGACAATAACACGATAGAAATGATAACAATAATATTCCTCAGTTACCACAACTGTCTACAAAGTAAATTGTTGCTGATAGTATTCTGACTCATGGATATGTAGAACGTATGGTGCCTGGATAGACCTCTCTTTCTGGGCCCCTTCCGTATCGACCTGTACTCACGTTCATACCGATTAATCAGACAGCTTAACTCAGCCACGATCTCATGTAAGAAGACTCCAGGAAAAGAGGGATGCTTTAACTGAAATTCTTGTATTATGATGAAAGCAGCAGGTAAAAAGGAATATTCTTCAGAGGACATGTAACAGGATGCATACAGATGGAGGGACGATCACAAAATGGAGAATGAAGGAGGGAACAAACATACATCACAGGACTACAGAGAGAGAGTTGGAACAAAATACAGGGAAAGGCAAACTTCTGCCTAGCAACAGAGATGCAACACAAACAATGCAAATATTAAATGATTTCCCAAGTCGTGGGACATGACACTCCCCGTCTGAAATCCTTGGATTTCACGATGTCCGTAATTCTTCGAAGTCGTTCGAACCTGAAAAACAAGAGAAAAGAGAAAAACATGTATGCAATAATAAACATCAAACATTTTTAAAGTCCAACTCGTTGTTGTTGACCCGTAGATCACACCGGAAGATAAGTCCAAGACTATAAACCCATCTTCGGATTGGGGAAGCCGGAAACATGCCAACTCTTCCACCAACCCAGCAATCCAATGGAAAATGTCAATGTTCAATAAAAAACTGGGGAATGAGGAGGAATGCTCCCCGCCGTGAGCAACGTCCAGGAGCAATGTTCAGTTCATGTGACGTCCTCCTTTGGCAGTAGCAGCACGAGATCGGTGACCGGACGGAGGAAGGTTCGGGTAGAGCCCCCTTTTGTCACCTTAACTTCTGTCTTACGAGTCTTTCCGTCCTCGCTGGGCATGACCTTGGTGATAAGACCCATTGGCCAGTCGTTACGATGAGCCTCTTTGTCTTTTAAGAGAACAAGGTCTCCTTCTTGGAGATTGGGACTGGGTGTATGCCATTTGTGACGGTTTTGAAGCAGGTGCAAGTATTCGGTCTTCCAACGGTGCCAAAACACATTGGCTATGTGTTGTACTTGCTTCCACTGACGTTTGTAAATGTCCTTGTTATCGAAATTCCCGAGAGGAACTGTAGCAGCTCCAATCTTCTGTGTAAGAAGTGTAGCTGGGGTAAGAATCATTGGAGAATAACAACGTGGGACTTGGAGTTGCTCTAAGAACTTCAAGGACTTCTTCCATGTCTCCCACCTTTGCTGTTTCTGAGTCGGAAGCGGGGTGTCCCAATCAGTGTTCTCGGCAGTGAGCTGTCTTAACAGTATCTTGCCTTGAATAGTGATGGATGTTACAAACCCGAGAGGATCGTAGATGCTGTTTATGACAGATAGGACTCCTCGTTTGGTAAAGGGTTTGTCACAGGGCGACACTTGGAAGGTGAAGGTGTCCTGTTTGATATCCCACAGTAGACCAAGGC
Source organism: Dendrobates tinctorius (assembly GCF_039654945.1). Lineage (NCBI taxonomy): Eukaryota > Metazoa > Chordata > Amphibia > Anura > Dendrobatidae > Dendrobates > Dendrobates tinctorius. The sequence goes on along the minus strand of NW_027361695.1, from coordinate 9,448,653 downwards.
TGCGCTGTGTGGGAGGAACATCAGAACCTAGGTTGAGGTCCTTTAGGTTCGTGGCATGGTCCTCAGATGGAAAGGCGCTCATTACTTCTTGACTGTTAGAGATGATCTTGTGGAGTCTGAGGTTTGATGTGGATAGCATTTCCTGTGTCCTGGAGAGTAGGTCAATTGCCTCTTCACTTGTGGGCAAGGACTTGAGCCCGTCGTCTACGTAGAAGTTCTTCTCTACGAATTGACGAGCATCGGATCCGTACTCTCTCTCACCTTCCTGGGCTGTCCGTCTCAGTCCGTAGATCGCCACAGCAGGTGAAGGACTGTTGCCGAAGACATGGCCCTTCATCCGGTAGTCTATGACTTGATTGTTGACATTGTTGTCTTTGTGCCATAGGAACCTAAGATAGTTTCTGCTGTCTTCCTTCATGATGAAGCAATGAAACATCTGCTGGATGTCGGCCATTATAGCAACAGGTTCTTGTCTGAAGCGGATCAATACTCCAAGGAGGCTGTTGTTCAGGTTGGGTCCAGTTAGTAGCAGGTTGTTGAGAGAGAGGCCTTCATACTGAGCACTGGAGTCAAACACCACTCTGATCTGGTTAGGCTTGCGAGGGTGATAGACACCAAAGGATGGAAGGTACCAACATTCTTCTCCTTCCTTCAGTGGTGGCGCAGGTTCAGCATGATCTTTGTCAAAGATGTTCTGCAAAAGTCAATGAAATGCTTCTCCATCTCTGGTTTCCTCTTTAGGGTACGTTTTAAGGATGAGAACCTTACAGTTGCTTGCTGCAGGTTGTTTGGCAACCTCGCTCTTGGGAAACGAAAGGGTAAAGGAGCTACCCAACTGTTGGAGTCATCTTGAACAAATTCTTTGTCCATAACTTTTATGAATTCTTTATCTTTCCTTGTGGGTGCTAACTTGTTGTCTTCACTTGTGGAATCGAACACTGTTGACCCGAGGTTTTTGTCCCAGGGCTGGAGCATGTTCATGTTGTTGAAGGATTCCTGTTGCCTCTTGGTGTTGCTCACTTTCTCTTTCACCCAGTAATGATGTGGGCATGGCTGAAAATGAGTGCTGCGACCATTTGGCAAGATGTGTGTTTTGTAAGAGGAGATGTTATTAGGTCTCTTCATCTTGTGTATGCAAACATCGCCTATAATTACCCAGCCTAGATCAAAGCGTTGGGCAAATGGTGCGTCGTGTGGTCCGTTAATTTGCTGACGTACCTTGTGCAGCCGGAGAATGTCTCTGCCAAGCAGAATCAGGATATCTGCGCTGTTGTTGAGGGCTGGTATCTTGTTTGCTATCCCTTTGAGATGTGGGTGATGAAGAGCAGCCTCTGGCGTTGGGATCTCTTCTCGATTGGATGGAATCTGGTTGCACTCGACAAGTGTGGGTAAGGGTATCTCAACGGTGTTGTCGAGAGATGTCGCTATAAGACCACTGGCCCTTCTCCCAGAGACCTCTGTAACACCGCTGCAGGTACCTAAGGTGTAAGGGTAAGCATTTCCCTTTAAGTTAAAAATATCAAAGAGTTCTGACCTTGCAAGTGATCGGTTGCTCTGATCATCCAAGAGGACGTACACCTTCGCGGCTTTCTCTGGGTGACCGTTGGGATATACGTTCACCAGGCAAATCTTCGCACAGGACTTGTCCCAGAGACCTTCTCCGCAGACTTCTGTGCAAGAAGAAGATATTGTGGTATGACTTGCAGTTTGAGCTGCGTCCTCCCCGCCATGGCTCGTGGTGGGGGAAGGAGTACGTGTAGAGTCAGGACGGTATGGGTGGAGTGCTTGTACGTGATCCTCACTGTCACACTCCATACACTTAATTGTAGTTTTACAGTCTTTAGCAAGGTGTTCAGTAGAAGCACAACATCTGTAGCATACCCCGAACTTCTTTAGAAGTTCCTTGCGTTCTTGGAGCGGTTTCTTCCTGAAGCCGATGCACTTTTTTAAGGGATGTGGCTTCTTGTGGATGGGACACTCACGATTTGGGTTCTCTATCTTTTCACCCTTGTTGCTCTTGCCTGGGGCTGATGTTGGTAAGGGAAGAATATCCGTCTTCTTCACTGACACTGGACCCCTGCGGTTTCTGTCATTCGAGCATGTGCTCACGTATTTAGAGGCAGGTGAAGCTGGGCCACTGGATTCTCCATAGGAAAAGCTTGGGTCGTTCTTACGCTCTGCAATGTCTTTTATAAACTCACAGAAGTAGGAGAACGGAGGAAATGACACTTGATGGTCTTTCTTGTATTTTGACCCTATTGCAGTCCACTTCTCTTGTACATTGTATGGTAGCTTGGAGATAATGGGGTTTACTCCACGAGCAGTGTCCAGGTAGCTAAGGCCAGGTAGGTGGGTGTCTGCCTTGGCCAGCTGGAGCTCTAACAGCAGGTCACTGAGCTCTAGGAACTTTGAACTGTCCTTGCTGGATATCTTTGGAAAACTCTGTAGTCGCTTGAACAGTGCATCCTCTATGGCTTCTGGACTGCCAAAGTTTCTCTCTAGCCTTTCCCATGCAGCCATGAGACCAGCCGTTGGATTACTGATATGTACAGACCTGAGTCTCTTGACACGCTCTGTGGATTGTGGTCCTAACCATCTGATCAGCAGGTCCAGCTCTTCCGCAGCAGTGATGCCGAGGTCACCAGTTACGGTTCTAAAGGCACTTTTCCAACCTCTGTAATTTTCAGGTTGGTCGTCGAACCTTGTGAGACCGGTTTTAGTAAGTTCACGGCGAATCATGTACCTTGCGAAGTCGGACATGTCTGTTCTTTCTGACTTAGGATGCACAATTGTAGGCTGAGCGGTGTTGAACATAGAGGTGGAGACGTCTTGGCCTTGAAACATGGGGAAGTATGGAGTGGCATATGCATTTAGTCCAGCAACTGGTTTGGTGGGTATAGTTTCTGCTACATGTGGAGGTGGCACTGTGTATTTGTCGAGGGTATAATGACCTTGAATGCAGGATTCTGTAAGTGGATCGGCATCCTGGTGCTCTAGAGAAGCGTCAACACCATCAAGAGTGTTAGTGATGATCTGCGGTTCGCCATCTTGGCTTAGCACGTAGTCTCTTGTGCGTTCAATAGGGTCTTCTGCCTCCATTTCACACAAACTGACGCTGTCTCTTTGACTCCCACTGACAGCCTGCTCGAGTACCTTTAATTCTGCCATGGCTGTTGCATGCTCACATTCCTTCTCTAGAGCTTCCTTTTCCGCTTTCACGCGTGCCGCTTCTGCATCCATTTCTTCTCTATTTTGTGCAGCAGCTGCATCCATTTCTGCTCTCTTTTGTGCAACAGCTGTGTCCATTTCTGCTCTCTTTTGTGCAGCAGCTGCATCCATTTCTGCTCTTTTTTGTGCAACAGCTGCGTCCATTTCTGCTCTCTTTTGTGCAAAGGCAGCTTGTACCTTAGTAGTTTCAGCCTTAGCACGTGCTCTTATAAGCTGCTCAGTAAGAGTAGAATATTTTGATGAACTTGACCTAGATGAACGTTTTGAGTGCTTACACGATTTGGATGAGCGAGTTGATGCATCTGGTGTTCGTGCAATTCTAGCCTCTATCTTGGCTTTAATGTCACGTACAGTGGAGTCTCTTTCAGAGTTAAGCTGCTGGAAACCTTTCATTTAAAGTCTCTGGGAGATTCAGTTTCTTCAGGAGAATAATGTATTGGTCACTCTTCTCCATATACATTTGGTATGCTGTGCATAATTGTTCTAGGACTCCCTCTGGTGGTAACTCATGAGAAGCAGGCCTTGATGCAGTGTCTATATGACTCAGCACTTTCTTCCATACTGAAGACACATCACTATATAATTCACATTTTGCAGTCTCTAAATTCTCCATGACTTTCCATGTGGGTTTGACTGTACGTTTTCCCCTTTCGCTATATGGTGGATGGGGGTCTGGGTCTCTTTCCTGTGCTTGTAAGTCTGGTAGGGACATTGTATTCCTTGCTTCAGACATGATTAGATTGCAGGCAGGAAGAGTTGATGATGGGGGTTATACTTCCCACTGTTCAGCAACAGGAAATACACAGAGACTCTGCACAGAGTTGATACTTTGTATCTAATTCTGGAGCAGCTGCAGGGTCCTGTGTAATGGTGGGAGTTATATTCCTCTCTGTTCAGCTGCAGTGTGTGGCTTCTATGCACGCTGGGGTCTGGCTGGAACTGGGTTATAGTCTATCTGGGAAATGTCCTTTTCCACTGAGATTTAGCACAGACCTTGAGTTACTGTCTCTGAAGGCAGGTTATTCCTTTTTACTATTCTGACTCATGGATGTGTAGAACGTATGGTGCCTGGATAGACCTCTCTTTCTGGGCCCCTTCCGTATCGACCTGTACTCACGTTCATACCGATTAATCAGACAGCTTAACTCAGCCACGATCTCATGTAAGAAGACTCCAGGAAAAGAGGGATGCTTTAACTGAAATTCTTGTATTATGATGAAAGCAGCAGGTTAAAAGGAATATTCTTCAGCGGACATGTAACAGGATGCATACAGATGGAGGGACGATCACAAAATGGAGAATAAGGGAGGGAACAAACATACATCACAAGACTACAGGGAGAGAGTTGGGACAAAATACAGGGAAAGGCAAACTTCTGCCTAGCAACAGAGATGCAACACAAACAATGCAAATATTAAATGATTTCCCAAGTCGTGGGACATGACAGATAGCAACCAATCACAGGTCATTTTTCATCTTTTAAACAGCTCTGGGACAGCGTGGCGAGTTTTGAGTGGCGACTTTTGTGTTGCGACTTTTATGTGGCGAGGTTGGTGTATGTGTGGTGAAATGTGTGCTGAGGGTGGTATACGTGTTGAAGCACGTGGTAGTGTGTGGCGCATTTTGTGTGTGTGTTCATATCCCCGTGTGTGGTGAGTATCCCATGTCAGGGCCCCACCTTAGCAGCTGTATGGTATATACTGTTTGGCGCCATCGCTCTCATTCTTTATGTCCCCTTTGTTCACATCTGGCAGCTGTCAATTTGCCTCCAACACTTTTCCTTTCACTTTTTCCCCATTATGTAGATAGGGGCAAAATTGTTTGGTGAACTGCAATGCGCGGGGTTAAAATTTTGCCTCACAACATAGCCTATGGCGCTCTCGGGGTCCAGACGTGTGACTGTGCAAAATTTTGTGGCTGTAGCTGCGACGGTGCGGATGCCAATCCCGGACACACACACACACACCCGTATTGAGCTTTATATATTAGATATAATCCAATCATAGATACACTTGTCTGCCCAAGATCACCACTCACCCATGCACCATCCTAAACAATATAATGAATGATAAGCAAATCAGTGTGTGTTGAGATTGTAGGGCTAAAATGTTGTGTTTTTATTCGTGCAAATCACCAAACATGGCTTTCTCGTGATGCCTCGGAGCTATCACATCATTTGCTACAAGATAGGCAATCAGGATGGATTTTTAGAGCCTGATAAAAAGCAGAGGCAGGGAATGCAGCAGCTATTTTGTGGCCAATCTGGACAGTGAAAGGATGTCACAGCTCAGTGGGAGTGAAAAGAAGAGAAAGCAATAAAACACTGAAGAAACATGCAGAGAGTGTGTGACAGCAGTGAAGAATCATTACCACCCATTTACCTGTAGCCCAGATATTGTGAGGTCAAATCAATTCACAGCTAATTTAATTTTTTTAAAAAGCTGACAAATTTGAGTTTCAAAAAATTTGCTTATCTCTAAATATAAAAATAAATAATATATAAATATATATATATTTTTTAAATAAATGGTTAAGTGTTAACCAATAAAGCTCCACAAATCTCCACAGATATTAAATACCAATCCATAATCACAATGTGTAATGTATATGAATAGTGCTTCTTCAAAATAGGTTACTAGAGGTATTAAAGGGGTTGTCCACGACTACAATATTAATCAAAGGGGTCGACGGGCGGCACCCCACCCAGGAATGGACTGGGAGTTAAGTTCAGCCCTGGCAATTGAAAGCACATGGGCCCATATTGTTCCTCCCCCTTATGCTCTGTCTTAACTGCACCCTGAGGACACTGATACTGTTAACAGCACAGCAGACAATGCGACCCACGACTGGAACAGCCCATCTGGCATTTGCCAGAATTTCCAGATGGCCAGTCCGGCCCATCCTCCACTAATCAGCAAATAGCAGGTTTGGCTGCAAGAAGTACATGGTGTAGTGCTCACAGTGCCATAGCCAATGCAAGTATTTTCTGGTCTGTTTTCTACCCTCATTCCCCCAAGCATTGTATTTTAAGAAAATATTCATTTAATTATAGTTTGCTCTTTTGCTTTTTAATTTTCTTTTTTTGCTGCAATATAAAATTATGCATCCTTATGGAATTCTTTACTAAAGTTTTTGTTTCTTTATGTAACCACTTTTTTAGGCTAGTCCTAACCTTATTTGCATAGATTTAAGGTTGAATGCAGACATACTTATAAGTCCATCGAATTCAACCTATAGTTGCAACCTTAACCTTAGCCCTAACCCTAAACCTATAGGGTTATTCTCATGATCCAGGTTGGATTATGACAGATAAAAGCACTAGTAACCTTTTTTTTTCCTTAAGCTGTGTGCTTAAAGATAGTTTTGCCCCCGGTGGCCATTAGGGTCATTGCACTGTGGTGGTTTCAGTTCTAGTTTTGCCCCCGGTGGCCGTTAGGGTCATTGCACTCTGGTTACTTTAGATAGTGCACGTGATTATGAAGCAGGTGTGATTGCTGGCTCTTACCTATAAAAGAGTGTCAGGTGGTTGCAGTCACTGTTGGTGATAGTGGTCATTTCCAACCATCCTTGGTGGAGGAAGGAGCTAGAGAGAGTTCCTGGCAGCTCAGTCAGAGTCCTGGTGTGGAAGGAACTGGAGAGAGTTCCTTGCAGCTCTGACAAAGCTTGGTGAAGTAGCAGCGATTCCGGAGGAAAGCTGCATTCTGGTGGTGGACTGGGAGCAAGAGCAACAGAGCAAAGCTAAGTGGTGTTATCCCTGTTTGTGCCTTCCCTTATGTGTGTTTTAGTGCAGTGGTGGGATTAGTTTCTGCACCGTCCAATTCATTAGAAAGGGCTAGGTGCAGGGCGAGCTAGGGTTCTTAGGTTCCAGCTCTGCGACAGATGCGGAGCCTGTATAGGGACTGTTAGGAGTGTAGAGACTGGCTCAGCGGAGTGCAGGAGGTCTCCACATCCCCGTTCCCTATCGCAGGGCCCTCCATTGTATCAGTTTTCCTGGTGTTTCCCTTTATTATTTAAATTTGCCCTGCTGGAGGCGGTGTATCCAGTTATATGTGTAATACTGAAATTCGCCTGCTGGAGGCGGTGTATCCAGCTGCACGTTATATTATTTAAATTCGCCCTACTGGAGGCGGTGTGTCCAGTCACACGATGACCATCACAGTTATAAAAAGTATGGTAAGTAAAAACTTTGCGCCTCCAATGAGGTGGAGTTCTCAGGTATGTCAACTAGATCACCGGAACCAGTGGCGGACTGGGGAGCCAAGGGCCCACCAGCAGCATTGTCTTTGGGGGGCCCACTTTTCACCTGCATACAAACATTACACTACCCCCGTTCACAAATTTACCTATATCTCTATATAATAATAAACTGGGTGGTTTGGTAATGAGTGATGAGAGGCTGCTTTTTTTCTGTACAGAATGAATCAAGTGAATTATGCCAAGTACTGGCCTTACAAGGGAGTTGGAGGCCCAGATCTGCACAGGGGCCCACCGGGGGATTGCCCTGTTACCCTAGGGGCCAGTCCGAGCCTCACCGGCACCATGATGACAAACACAAAAACCATTGTGTAATTTTTTTTGTATAAAGTTGACAAAGCTCATGTAATCAGGGGCATTTATGTGTACACCAAGGTAATTGGAAACCCCCTTTAAAAATTCTGGTGGCACTCTGAGAAACGGAACTCTAACCTAAGAGCTGCGAAAAAATGAATAACTCAGCACAGAATTTTTTTCAGAAAATAAAAAATAAAATATATATTTATTTATATATAAATAAAATAATTAAATAAATAAATATATATACATACGTATGTATATATATATATATATATATATAGCAATCAGTCACATCACCCGTGTACTAACCTTCACTAAGAAATTGACATTTGGACTTTAGCTGCTATAGGCAGCTGTTTCATAAGGTTTCTCAGCCGTCACAAATAATGAGCATTTAAGTGTTATATATTAGCTGATGCTAAATAATTTATTTCTGCAAAAAAACGCGACTGCAGAAATTTCAGAGAAAAATAATAGAGATTATCTATTAGAAGAAAATCCCTAATGAGCTGGGAGAATCCGCTGCTGCCATGTTTTTTATAAGGTCACATCTGCATAGCATTAAAAATGACAATTTTTTTTTTTTTTGCTTTATTTCTCGCCGACAAATGATGAGCGCGGTTTACAGGCTGTTACTTCCATCAATTTCTGTATATATGTACATACAGATGAAAGTGCTATTATAGAGGATGCGTCCATTAATCAGTTCTATTTAATATAGGAAAACTGAAGAATGGAGAAGGGTTTATGCAAATCTGTGGATGTCTGGGTGTATTTACGAGGTAGGAATTAGTAATCGCCTAATCAATTTTAGTAGTAATCAATTATAGAAATTTACTTACTTTGAAACCATTTGCTTACCTTAATTTAAAAAAATAGTTAACATGGGAAATGTGCAACTCTGTGTAACCAACGACTGGGAGACAGTACCTGCCTTCTACTGATTGTTACTGCTGTATAAAAATAAGCTTGCTCTCAAAAATAAAAGAAACCTAACATATGAAATGTGAAGCTCTGCACCACCTACGACTGGGAGAGAGTACCTGACTTCCACTGGTTATTACTGGTGTATGGATATAAGCTCTCTCCCAAAAAGCAAAAATAAACACCTAACATATGAAACGTGTAGCTCTGCACCACCTATGACTGGGAGAGAGTACCTGACTTTACTGGTTATTACTGGTGTATGGAAATAAGCTCTCTCTCAAAAAGAAAAAATAGATACCTAACATATGAAACAGCTCTGCACCACCTATGACTGGGAGAGAGTACCTGACTTCCACTGGTTATTACTGGTGTATGTATATAAGCTCTCTCCCAAAAAGAAAAAATAAACACCTAACATATAAAATTTGCAGCTCTGCACCACCTATGACTGGGAGAGAGTACCTGACTTCCATTAGGCATTATTTGTGTATGGAAATAAGCTATCTCTAAAAAATAAAAGAAACCTAACATATGAAACAGCTCTGCACCACCTATGACTGGGAGAGAGTACCTGACTTCCACTGGTTATTACTGGTGTATGGATATAAGCTCTCTCTCAAAAAGAAAAAATAAACACATAACATATAAAATATGTAGCTCTGCGCCACCTATGACTGGGAGAGAGTACCTGACTTCCACTAGGCATTACTGATGTATGGAAATAATCTATCTCTAAAAAATAAAAGAAACCTAACATATGAAACAGCTCTGCACCACCTATGACTGGGAGAGTGTACCTGACTTCCACTGGTTATTACTGGTGTATGGAAATAAGCTCTCTCTCAAAAAGAAAAAATAGACACCTAACATATGAAACAGCTCTGCACCACCTATGACTGGGAGAGAGTACCTGACTTCCACTGGTTATTACTGGTGTATGTATATAAGCTCTCTCCCAAAAAGAAAAAATAAACACCTAACATATAAAATTTGCAGCTCTGCACCACCTATGACTGGGAGAGAGTACCTGACTTCCATTAGGCATTATTGGTGTATGGAAATAAGCTATCTCTAAAAAATAAAAGAAACCTAACATATGAAACAGCTCTGCACCACCTATGACTGGGAGAGAGTACCTGACTTCCACTGGTTATTACTGGTGTATGGATATAAGCTCTCTCTCAAAAAGAAAAAATAAACACATAACATATAAAATATGTAGCTCTGCGCCACCTATGACTGGGAGAGAGTACCTGACTTCCACTAGGCATTACTGATGTATGGAAATAATCTATCTCTAAAAAATAAAAGAAACCTAACATATGAAACAGCTCTGCACCACCTATGACTGGGAGAGTGTACCTGACTTCCACTGGTTATTACTGGTGTATGGAAATAAGCTCTCTCTCAAAAAGAAAAAATAGACACCTAACATATGAAACAGCTCTGCACCACTTATGACTGGGAGAGAGTACCTGACTTTCACTGGTTATTACTGGTGTATGGATATAAGCTGTTGCACCCGCCAGCACTCACCTGGGGTCCTCCTCCTGCCGGCGCCCTCCCTCTCTGCTCTCACACCGTCCCCTGTCTGGCTTTGCAGGGGTTCGGCGCGTCAGAGGTCCGCGCATGCGCGCTCGCCCTTCCTCGGCCTCTGTGCATCCTGGGGGCACGTGACCCGGTGGCTCCGCCCCATCATGGCGGCGCCCACCGGGTATTTCAGCTGGGCGTCGGGACAGGTAAGACGCCTGTTTGTCTTAGTCCGTGGCACCTGCTATCTTTTCGCAGCGTCACCCTCGGCCATCAGGTCCCCGCGCACCCTCTGTGCTGCGCTCTGCTCTCTGCCTTGGTCCCCGTCTGTAGCCTGCTCCCGTGTCTCCCTGTCACTGCCTACCCCCCTCTCTGGTTCCTCTGTTTCCTCTTCCTGTGTTCCCCTGTGCCGGTCCTCCACCTGTACCTCTGCCCCTATTGTTGCCTGCCTCCTGTACATTACGCTCCTTCCCCTATCTTGTTCTTTGTCTCATTCCCTAGGTCCAGTCTTCCCTAATCTCCTTTCGCTCATCTTCCTTTTCAGCTTCTGGTCCCGGTTCCGTCCTGACCCTTCTGGCTTCCACAGCCTGCTTCCTTCTGCCTTGGATCCACTCTACCCCTCAAATACCTTCCCACACTCTGATCTGCTCTCCTGTATTTACCTCGGGTCGTCCCTTTGGTTCCGGCTGTCGTGGTTCCATCTCCCTTGGGCCTGCCCCTAACACTCCCTGTATAGGGGGTGGTCATCACCTGGTCCGCTCACCCTCGGGGGCTCTGGGGCCATGACCCAGAGGGTCCACTCTCGGGTTTCTCGGGTTTCTACCTAGAACCCTAACATAAGCTCTCTCCCAAAAAGAAAAAATAAACACCTAACATATAAAATGTGTAGCTCTGCACCACCTATGACTGGAAGAGAGTACCTGACTTCCACTAGGCATTACTGGTGTATGGAAATAAGCTATCTCTAAAAAATAAAAGAAGTCTAACATATGAAACAGATCTGCACTACCTATGACTGGGAGAGAGTACCTGACTTTACTGGATATTACTGGTGTATGGGAATAAGCTCTCTCTCAAAAAGAAAAAATAAACACCTAACATATAAAATGTATAGCTCTGCACCACCTATGACTGGGAGAGAGTACCTGACTTCCACTAGGCATTACTGGGACATGTAAATAAGCCATCTCTAAAAAATAAACGAAACCTAACATATGACATGTGCATCTCTGTGCCACCTATGACTGGGAGAGAGTACCTGACATCCACTTGGCATTACTGGTACATGTAAATAAGCTATCTCTCAAAAAAATATATTAAAAATATCTGGCTAGGGCCGCCTATTTAAGTTAGCTATTCTAGAACTGAGAGTCTGAACCTCTAGCAATCCTTGCGAAATGCCAATAGATATTACCCAAGCTAGTCAAAACCTTCAAAACTTTGGCCAAAGGTCTACAAAATACAGCACCCCAAAGAAAAATAATTGACAACATTTATTTTACTACTTTATTAATCAATAATACATACAATTCTGCTGCATTAACCCCTTGGCTTAAGTGCGCTATCATTGAATGGAGCAGACTCAGAAGTGGGCTGCAAGGCACGTGGGGAGTAAGAACGTGGTAAGCTCAGGAATCTGGAGAGCAGCATGGAGTTCACAGGAGTCCTGAAACAAAAGCCATAGACACAGGTTTATGTGCCAATGGGCCATATATAGGTCCAGTGAGGTGATGTAAAAGATCCACTCCAGGCAACCTGCAAAAGCCAATGTGGAGCACAACAGAGGGCAGCGGATCAACGTGTAGAAAAAAAGTACAAAATAATGCATACAGACCACACACGTTTCGCTGTTGCTTCTTCTGGGGCTCATAATAACAAGCACGTCTTTCTGCGCTCTACAAAACTGTAATTTGATGTCTCAGCGAGCTAGCAGTCAATATTGTCTTTAGCAAGAGAAATTTTAGCTTTTCAGAGTATATTATAAGTACAGAAACCGCGAGTTGGGGAAAGGGAATGAAAAAGTGGCTCATAAGTGGCGAAAGAAACATATTTATCTGATAAAACATATCACAAAGTTTGTTGAAACAATATTGATCATTTAATATAAACAGTAAAAGTTTATTTTTTTTTTTAGCTTTGATTATTTAGGAGAATGCTTAAGTAAAAACTAACTTGCTAACGTTCCTATGATCTTCCTATATAAAGTCCACAGCAGAAGCAGGTACTATGAGAAGCGAAACAAAATGCTGTAAAAATCAATGTGAATGGCATAAAAATCTTATGGGGAAATTAGCCTAATTTGCAGAGATCTTTTGTTGAGCAGTAAAACGAAGCTTAATTCAAATTCTTCAACATCACATGGAAACTATTAGTGTTTGAAAGTTCCAGGGTCCTAAACCTTAATGAAGTAACTCCCTAACGCTCTAATTCTGGGCAATTATTGAACTAAGGGAATGCAGTGTAATAAAAGCTGCCCTCGTCCGGTAGTATACTGTAAGGGAATGCAGTGTACTAAAAGCTGCCCTGGTCCAGGGGTATACTGTAAGGGAATGCAGTGTACTAAAAGCTGCCCTGGTCCAGGGGTATACTGTAAGGGAATGCATTGTACTAAAAGCTGCCCTGGTCCAGGGGTATACTGTAAGGGAATGCATTGTACTAAAAGCTGCCCTTGTCCAGGGGTATACTATAAGGGAATGCAGTGTACTAATAGCTGCCCTGGTCCAGGGGTATACTGTAAGGGAATGCATTGTACTAAAAGCTGCCCTGGTCCAGGGGTATACTGTAAGGGAATGCATTGTACTAAAAGCTGCCCTGGTCCAGGGGTATACTGTAAGGGAATGCAGTGTACTAACAGCTGCCCTGGTCCAGGGGTATACTATAAGGGAATGCAGTGTACTAAAAGCTGCCCTGGTCCAGGGGTATACTATAAGGGAATGCAGTGTACTAAAAACTGCCCTGGTCAAGGGGTATACTGTAAGGGAATGCATTGTAATAAAAGCTGCCCTGATCCAGGGGTATACTGTAGGGGAATGCAGTGTACTAAAAGCTGCCCTAGTCTGGGGGTATACAGTAAGGAAATGCAGTGTACTAAAAGCTGCCCTGGGCCAGGTGTATACTATAAGGGAATGCATTGTACTAAAAGCTGCCCTGGTCCGGGGGTATACTGTAAGGGAATGCATTGTAATAAAAGCTGCCCTGGTCCAGGGGTATACTGTAAGGGAATGCATAGTACTAAAAGCTGCCCTGGTCCAGGGGTATACTGTACGGCAATGCAGTGTACTAAAAGCTGCCCTGGTCTAGGGGTATACTGTAAGGCAATGCAGTGTACTAAAAGCTGCCTTGGTCCAGGGGTATACTGTAAGGGAATGCAGTGTACTAAAAGCTGCCCTGGTCCAGGGGTATACTGTAAGGGAATGCAGTGTACTAAAAGCTGCCCTGGTCCAGCGGTATACTGTAAGGCAATGCAGTGTACTAAAAGCTGCCCTGGTCTAGGGGTATACTGTAAGGCAATGCAGTGTACTAAAAGCTGCCCTGGTCCAGGGGTATACTGTAAGGGAATGCAGTGTACTAAAAGCTGCCCTGGTCCAGGGGTATACTGTAAGGGAATGCAGTGTACTAAAAGCTGCCCTGTTCCAGGGGTACACTGTAAGGCAATGCAGTGTACTAAAAGCTACCCTGATCCAGGGGTATACTGTAAGGGAATGCAGTGTACTAAATGCTGCCCTGGTCCAGGGGTATACTGTAAGGGAATGCAGTGTACTAAAAGCTGCCCTCGTCCAGGGGTATACTGTAAGGCAATGCAGTGTACTAAAAGCTGCCCTGGTCCAGAGGTATACTGTAAGGGAATGCAGTGTACTAAAAGCTGCCCTGGTCCAGGGGTATACTGTAAGGGAATGCATTGTACTAAAAGATACCCTGGTCCAGGGGTATACTGTAAGGCAATGCAGTGTACTAAAAGCTGCCCTGGTCCAGGGGTATAATGTAAGGGAATGCAGTGTACTAAAAGCTGCCCTGGTCCAAGAGTATACTGTAAGGGAATGCAGTGTACTAAAAGCTGCCCTGGTCCAGTGGTATACTGTAAGGGAATGCAGTGTACTAAAAGCTGCCCTGGTCCAGGGGTATACTGTAAGGGAATGCAGTGTACTAAAAGCTGCCCTGGTCCAGGGGTATACTGTAAGGAAATCATTGTACTAAAACCTGCCCTGGTCCAGGGGTATACTGTAAGGGAATGCAGTGTACTAAAAGCTGCCCTGATCCAGGGGTATACTGTAAGGGAATGCAGTGTACTAAAAGCTGCCCTGTTCCAGGGGTACACTGTAAGGGAATGCAGTGTACTAAAAGCTGCCCTTGTCCAGGGGTATACTGTAAGGGAATGCAGTGTACTAAAAGCTGCCCTGATCCAGGGGTATACTGTAAGGCAATGCAGTGTACTAAAAGCTGCCCTGGTCCAGGGGTATACTGTAAGGCAATGCAGTGTACTAAAAGATGCCCTGGTCCAGGGTTATAATGTAAGGGAATGCAGTGTACTAAAAGCTGCCCTGGTCCAGGGGTACACGGTATGGAATGCAGTGTACTAAAAGCTGCCCTGGTCCAGGGGTATAATATAAGGGAATGCAGTGTACTAAAAGATGCCCTGGTCCAGGGGTACACTGTAAGGGAATGCAGTGTACTAAAAGCTGCCTTTGTCCAGGGGTATACTATAAGGGAATGCAGTGTACTTAAAGCTGCCCTGATCCAGGGGTATACTGTAAGGGAATGCAGTGTACTAAATGCTGCCCTGGTCCAGGGGTATATTGTAAGGGAATGCAGTGTACTAAAAGCTGCCCTGGTCCAGGGGTATACTGTAAGAGAATGCATTGTACTAATAGCTGCCCTGGTCCAGGGGTATACTGTAAGGCAATGCAGTGTACTGAAAGCTGCCCTGGTCCAGGGGTATACTGTAAGGCAATGCAGTGTACTAAAAGCTGCCCTGGTCCAGGGGTATACTATAAGGCAATGCAGTATACTAAAAGCTGCCCTGGTCCAGGGGTATACTGTAAGGGAATGCAGTGTACTAATAGCTGCCCTGGTCCAGGGGTATACTGTAAGGGAATGCAGTGTACAGAAAGCTGCCCTGGTCCGGGGGTATACTGTAAGGGAATGCAGTGTACTAAAAACTGCCCTGATCCAGGGGTATACTGTAAGGGAATGCAGTGTACTGAAAGCTGCCCTGTTCCAGGGGTACACTGTAAGGGAATGCAGTGTACTAAAAACTGCCCTGATCCAGGGGTATACTGTAAGGGAATGCAGTGTACTAAAAGCTGCCCTGTTCCAGGGGTACACTGTAAGGGAATGCAGTGTACTAAAAGCTGCCCTGGTCCAGGGGTATACTGTAAGGGAATGCAGTGTACTAAAAGCTGCCCTTGTCCAGGGGTATACTGTAAGGGAATGCAGTGTACTAAAAGCTGCCCTGATCCAGGGGTATACTGTAAGGCAATGCAGTATACAAAAAGCTGCCCTGGTCCAGGGGTATACTATAAGGGAATGCAGTGTACTAAAAGCTGCCCTGGTCCAGGGGTATACTGTAAGGGAATGCAGTGTACTAAAAGCTGCCCTGGTCCAGGGGTATACTATAAGGGAATGCAGTGTACTAAAAGCTGCCCTTGTCCAGGGGTATACTGTAAGAGAATGCAGTGTACTAAAAGCTGCCCTGGTCCAGGGGTATACTGTAAGGGAATGCATTGTACTAAAACCTGCCCTGGTCCAGGGGTATACTATAAGGGAATGCAGTGTACTAAAAGCTGCCCTGGTCCAGGGGTATACTGTAAGGGAATGCAGTGTACTAAAAGCTGCCCTGGTCCAGGGGTATACTGTAAGGGAATGCAGTGTACTAAAAGCTGC
Organism: Dendrobates tinctorius; assembly: GCF_039654945.1. Classification (NCBI taxonomy): domain Eukaryota; kingdom Metazoa; phylum Chordata; class Amphibia; order Anura; family Dendrobatidae; genus Dendrobates; species Dendrobates tinctorius. The sequence continues at coordinate 9,432,534 of NW_027361695.1, read as the reverse complement.
CCTGGTCCAGGGGTATACTGTAAGAGAATGCATTGTACTAATAGCTGCCCTGGTCCAGGGGTATACTGTAAGGCAATGCAGTGTACTGAAAGCTGCCCTGGTCCAGGGGTATACTGTAAGGCAATGCAGTGTACTAAAAGCTGCCCTGGTCCAGGGGTATAATGTAAGGCAATGCAGTATACTAAAAGCTGCCCTGGTCCAGGGGTATACTGTAAGGGAATGCAGTGTACTGAAAGCTGCCCTGGTCCGGGGGTATACTGTAAGGGAATGCAGTGTACTAAAAACTGCCCTGATCCAGGGGTATACTGTAAGGGAATGCAGTGTACTGAAAGCTGCCCTGTTCCAGGGGTACACTGTAAGGGAATGCAGTGTACTAAAAGCTGCCCTGGTCCAGGGGTATACTATAAGGGAATGCAGTGTACTAAAAGCTGCCCTGGTCCAGGGGTATACTGTAAGGGAATGCAGTGTACTAAAAGCTGCCCTGTTCCAGGGGTACACTGTAAGGGAATGCAGTGTACTAAAAGCTGCCCTGGTCCAGGGGTATACTATAAGGGAATGCAGTGTACTAAAAGCTGCCCTAGTCCAGGGGTATACTGTAAGGGAATGCATTGTACTAATAGCTGCCCTGGTCCAGGGGTATACTGTAAGGGAATGCAGTGTACTAAAAGCTGCCCTGGTCCAGGGGTATACTGTAAGGGAATGCATTGTACTAATAGCTGCCCTGGTCCAGGAGTATACTGTAAGGGAATGCAGTGTACTAAAAGCTGCCCTGGTCCAGGGGTATACTGTAAGGGAATGCAGTGTACTAAAAGCTGCCCTGGTCCAGGGGTATACTATAAGGGAATGCAGTGTACTAAAAGCTGCCCTGGGCCAGGGGTATACTGTAAGGGAATGCAGTGTACTAAAAGCTGCCCTGGTTCAGGGGTATACTGTAAGGGAATGCATTGTACTAAAAGCTGCCCTGGTCCAGGGGTATACTATAAGGGAATGCAGTGTACTAAAAGCTGCCCTGGTCCAGGGGTATACTGTAAGGGAATGCATTGTACTAAAACCTGCCCTGGTCCAGGGGTATACTATAAGGGAATGCAGTGTACTAAAAGCTGCCCTGGTCCAGGGGTATACTGTAAGAGAATGCATTGTACTAATAGCTGCCCTGGTCCAGGGGTATACTGTAAGGCAATGCAGTGTACTGAAAGCTGCCCTGGTCCAGGGGTATACTGTAAGGCAATGCAGTGTACTAAAAGCTGCCCTGGTCCAGGGGTATAATGTAAGGCAATGCAGTATACTAAAAGCTGCCCTGGTCCAGGGGTATACTGTAAGGGAATGCAGTGTACTGAAAGCTGCCCTGGTCCGGGGGTATACTGTAAGGGAATGCAGTGTACTAAAAACTGCCCTGATCCAGGGGTATACTGTAAGGGAATGCAGTGTACTGAAAGCTGCCCTGTTCCAGGGGTACACTGTAAGGGAATGCAGTGTACTAAAAGCTGCCCTGGTCCAGGGGTATACTATAAGGGAATGCAGTGTACTAAAAGCTGCCCTGGTTCAGGGGTATACTGTAAGGGAATGCAGTGTACTAAAAGCTGCCCTGTTCCAGGGGTACACTGTAAGGGAATGCAGTGTACTAAAAGCTGCCCTGGTCCAGGGGTATACTGTAAGGGAATGCAGTGTACTAAAAGCTGCCCTGGTCCAGGGGTATACTGTAAGGGAATGCATTGTACTAATAGCTGCCCTGGTCCAGGGGTATACTGTAAGGGAATGCATTGTACTAAAAGCTGCCCTGGTCCAGGGGTATACTGTAAGGGAATGCATTGTACTAAAACCTGCCCTGGTCCAGGGGTATACTATAAGGGAATGCAGTGTACTAAAAGCTGCCCTGATCCTGGGGTATACTGTAAGAGAATGCATTGTACTAATAGCTGCCCTGGTCCAGGGGTATACTGTAAGGGAATGCATTGTACTAATAGCTGCCCTGGTCCAGGGGTATACTGTAAGGGAATGCATTGTACTAAAACCTGCCCTGGTCCAGGGGTATACTATAAGGGAATGCAGTGTACTAAAAGCTGCCCTGGTCCAGGGGTATACTGTAAGAGAATGCATTGTACTAATAGCTGCCCTGGTCCAGGGGTATACTATAAGGGAATGCAGTGTACTAAAAGCTGCCCTGGTCCAGGGGTATACTGTAAGGGAATGCATTGTACTAAAAGCTGCCCTGGTCCAGGGGTATACTGTAAGAGAATGCATTGTACTAAAACCTGCCCTGGTCCAGGGGTATACTATAAGGGAATGCAGTGTACTAAAAGCTGCCCTGGTCCAGGGGTATACTGTAAGAGAATGCATTGTACTAATAGCTGCCCTGGTCCAGGGGTATACTATAAGGGAATGCAGTGTACTAAAAGCTGCCCTGGTCCAGGGGTATACTGTAAGAGAATGCATTGTACTAATAGCTGCCCTGGTCCAGGGGTATACTATAAGGGAATGCATTGTACTAATAGCTGCCCTGGTCCAGGGGTATACTGTAAGAGAATGCATTGTACTAATAGCTGCCCTGGTCCAGGGGTATACTATAAGGGAATGCATTGTACTAATAGCTGCCCTGGTCCAGGGGTATACTGTAAGGGAATGCATTGTACTAATAGCTGCCCTGGTCCAGGGGTATACAGTAAGGGAATGCAGGTACTAATAGCTGCCCTGGTCCAGGGGTATACTGTAAGGGAATGCATTGTACTAATAGCTGCCCTGGTCCAGGGGTATACTGTAAGGGAATGCATTGTACTAATATCTGCCCTGGTCCAGGGGTATACTATAAGGGAATGCAGTGTACTAAAAGCTGCCCTGGTCCAGGGGTATACTGTAAGAGAATGCATTGTACTAATAGCTGCCCTGGTCCAGGGGTATACTATAAGGGAATGCATTGTACTAATAGCTGCCCTGTTCCAGGGGTACACTGTAAGGGAATGCAGTGTACTAAAAGCTGCCCTGGTCCAGGGGTATACTGTAAGAGAATGCATTGTACTAATAGCTGCCCTGGTCCAGGGGTATACTATAAGGGAATGCATTGTACTAATAGCTGCCCTGGTCCAGGGGTATACTGTAAGGGAATGCAGTGTACTAAAAGCTGCCCTGGTCCAGAGGTATACTGTAAGGGAATGCATTGTACTAATAGCTGCCCTGGTCCAGGGGTATACTGTAAGGGAATGCATTGTACTAATAGCTGCCCTGGTCCAGGGGTACACTGTAAGGGAATGCAGTGTACTAATAGCTGCCCTGGTCCGGGGGTATACTGTAAGGGAATGCATTGTACTAATATCTGCCCTGGTCCAGGGGTATACTATAAGGGAATGCAGTGTACTAAAAGCTGCCCTGGTCCAGGGGTATACTGTAAGAGAATGCATTGTACTAATAGCTACCCTGGTCCAGGGGTATACTATAAGGGAATGCATTGTACTAATAGCTGCCCTGGTCCAGGGGTATACTGTAAGGGAATGCAGTGTACTAAAAGCTGCCCTGGTCCAGGGGTATACTGTAAGGGAATGCATTGTACTAATAGCTGCCCTGGTCCAGGGGTATACTGTAAGGGAATGCATTGTACTAATAGCTGCCCTGGTCCAGGGGTATACTGTAAGGGAATGCATTGTACTAATAGCTGCCCTGGTCCAGGGGTACACTGTAAGGGAATGCATTGTACTAATAGCTGCCCTGGTCCAGGGGTATACTGTAAGGGAATGCATTGTACTAATAGCTGCCCTGGTCCAGGGGTACACTGTAAGGGAATGCAGTGTACTAATAGCTGCCCTGGTCCGGGGGTATACTGTAAGGGAATGCATTGTACTAATAGCTGCCCTGGTCCAGGGGTATACTGTAAGGGAATGCATTGTACTAATAGCTGCCCTGGTCCGGGGGTATACTGTAAGGGAATGCATTGTACTAATAGCTGCCCTGGTCCAGGGGTATACTGTAAGGGAATGCATTGTACTAATAGCTGCCCTGGTCCAGGGGTATACTATAAGGGAATGCATTGTACTAATAGCTGCCCTGGTCCGGGGGTATACTGTAAGGGAATGCATTGTACTAATATCTGCCCTGGTCCAGGGGTATACTATAAGGGAATGCAGTGTACTAAAAGCTGCCCTGGTCCAGGGGTATACTGTAAGAGAATGCATTGTACTAATAGCTGCCCTGGTCCAGGGGTATACTATAAGGGAATGCATTGTACTAATAGCTGCCCTGGTCCAGGGGTATACTGTAAGGGAATGCAGTGTACTAAAAGCTGCCCTGGTCCAGGGGTATACTGTAAGGGAATGCATTGTACTAATAGCTGCCCTGGTCCGGGGGTATACTGTAAGGGAATGCATTGTACTAATAGCTGCCCTGGTCCAGGGGTATACTGTAAGGGAATGCATTGTACTAATAGCTGCCCTGGTCCAGGGGTATACTGTAAGGGAATGCATTGTACTAATAGCTGCCCTGGTCCAGGGGTATACTGTAAGGGAATGCATTGTACTAATAGCTGCCCTGGTCCAGGGGTATACTGTAAGGGAATGCATTGTACTAATAGCTGCCCTGGTCCAGGGGTACACTGTAAGGGAATGCAGTGTACTAATAGCTGCCCTGGTCCGGGGGTATACTGTAAGGGAATGCATTGTACTAATAGCTGCCCTGGTCCAGGGGTATACTGTAAGGGAATGCATTGTACTAATAGCTGCCCTGGTCCGGGGGTATACTGTAAGGGAATGCATTGTACTAATAGCTGCCCTGGTCCAGGGGTATACTGTAAGGGAATGCATTGTACTAATAGCTGCCCTGGTCCAGGGGTATACTGTTTGCAGTCCTCACTATCTGTGCAGACAATGAAAATGAATGAAAGCAGAACATCATAGCCAAATATTAGTTTCATGTTACACATTGGCATTGGCAGCGGTGGATTTACTCCGCACATTTACCATACTTGCTACCCAGGATAATATTACTAGAATGTTTTCTATATAATTGTATGGGTTTAAAGGGATTTTGTTGGATATAGATCGCTGAAATTAATTTTAACCAGTTCAAGACGGGATCATTTTCATTTCCAGGCACTTTTTTTTATTAACATGTGGTTTTAAGAACTTTAATTTTTTTTTTCAATTTAAATGATTTTTTTATTATTTAAGTGACCTAATTTTTTTGTCACTTTTATATTCCTATTTTGTTTGCCAATGTCGAGGGAAAATGTTAAGAAAAAAAGGAAATACGTGTCTTTTTTTTCAAATATTTTTCCAAGACAGCAAAGAGACAACTTTTTAATTATTTCCGGACCTCCCTTAGATGATATAACCATCAGGTCGGTCTACGTTCTACTCTGCATTCCACCATTGCCTGTATTACGGATCACCATAGACCATAAGCTTTGTCACTGACCACCAGGGACCATAGTCAATAAAATGTTATACACAACAGCTGGGAACTTGTTACTGATTATTTTCTTAACAAAGTACTGACATATGAAACCAACTTGAATATTACATTGATGTTTGCGGTACCACTGACCATCAGGGACCATAGTCAATAAATGTTATACTATTCAGGTAGGAACAAGTTGCTGATTACTATATTTCATTAACCACCAAGTACTGGAACATAACACCAGCCTGAACCTGGCTATATCACTGACCACCAACCACCAGGGACAATAGTCAATAAATGTTATACTAACCAGCTGGGAAGAAGTTACTGCTTACTGGATTTCATTAACCACTAAGTACTGGAACTTGACGAAAGCCTGAACCTGGCTGTACCACTGACCACCAGGGACCATAGTCAATACATGCTACACTAAATATTATACTACCCATCTAGGAACAAGTTACTGATTACTGTATTAACCTGCTGCGCGGAGCTCCCTGACGAGTTAGGCTTCAAGGCAAAAAATAATTTACAATTATTTTTGAAATTCAAAAATTTAGACCCATCCCCAAAAAATACATCAGGTGTAGGAATCTTTGGTTCAGCAGCATGTGAATGAGCAAGGTAGGCGGAAATTCCCCGCACTTCCGCAGCGAGCTGCTCCACACGATCAGACAATTGCTTTATCTCCATTGAGAGAAAAAAAAATTCCCCCTATGGCCTCAGAGATATAGAGGAAAAAATATACACACCTTTTTTTTTTTTTTTTACAATTCTTTCCTGCTATTGAGTACCCTAGGATCTGCGGTATGGCGGGTGATTCTGTTATGATTGAGTCACCGTAGGAGGCAGACACAAAAATAGAAGCTACGTCCAGAAAACCAGAGAAGTTGGCAACTATCAGATTGCAGACCCCTGAACCTATCAACACAACTAGCAGTAGCCGTGGTGGGTTCCTACGATGCCCTAGACCCCTCGGTCACAGCCGGAGCGCTAAATAGCCTAAAGACAGAAAAGGAAATCTAAACTGCCCCAGAGCAGACCCCAAAGTAAAAGGCAGCCCCCAACATATAATGACGGTGAAGCAAGATGAAAAAACACTCACACAGATAGAAAGATAGGCTGAGCAAACGATGGGGCCCAAGCTAGCTAAACAGAACAGGAAAGGAAGGTTGCTATCTGCAATCTGCCAAAACCCTATAAAAGACATAAGCCAACAAGCTGATATGAAAAAGACCCTGAAGCAGCTAGGCTTCAAAAACTAAATCAGCACTCAGGTATTTTCAGAAGACAGAGCTAAAGGAATTCAGCACACCCCAGCAGGGAATGGCAGAAATCCAGAAAAACAAAGCAAAACAAAGTCTAAGCACAAATGCAAAAGGCCGAGCAGAAAACTTAGCTTTAGAGGAGCAGGAATTCAGACTGGTCTCCAAGGATCCCACAGAGAAATCACCCGCAGGGCAGAAGGGCGTCGGCAGCCTTATATCCAGTCAGTAACTCCACTCAGCCAGTCATCATCATCAGACTCAGGTGTTTGATAATCAGGCTCACTACCTTTCTTTACCAGAAGAGGGAGTTCCTCGGGCCTCAGTAGTGAAGGGGAAAATGAACTCACAACAGATTACTTTATTTCATTACCCATTAAGTACTGGAACACGACAAAAGCCTGAACCTAGCTGTACCACTGATCACCAGGGACCATAGTCAATAAATGTTACATTAAATGTTATACTAACCAGCTAGGAACAGGTTACTGATTACTGTATTTCATTACCCATTTTAAGTTCCAGAACATGAAAAAAGCCTGAACCTGGCTGTACCACTGACCACCAGGGATCATAGTCAATAAATGTTATACTAACCAGTTAGGAACAATTTACTGATTACTGTATTTCATTACCCATTAATTACTGGAACACGACAAAAACCTGAACCTGGCTGTACCACTGATCTCCAGGGACCATAGTCAATAAATCTTACATTAAATGTTATACTTATCAGCTAGGAACAAATTACTGATTACTGTATTTCATTACCCCTTAAGTTCCATAACATGACAAAAGCCTGAACCTGGCTGTACCACTGACCACCAGGGACCATAGTCAATAAATGCTACACTAAATATTATACTACCCATCTAGGAACAAGTTACTGATTACTGTATTTCATTACCCATTAAGTACTGGAACACGACAAAAGCCTGAACCTGGCTATACCACTGACCACCAGGGATCATAGTCAATAAATGTTACGCTAAATATTATATTACCCATCTAGGAACAAGTTAATGATTACTGTTATGATTGAGTCACCATAGGAGGCAGACACAAAAATAGAAGCTACGTCCAGAAAACCAGAGAAGTTGGCAACTATCAGATTGCAGACCCCTGAACCTATCAACACAACTAGCAGTAGCTGTGGTGGGTTCCTACGATGCCCTAGACCCCTCGGTCACAGCCGGAGCGCTAAATAGCCTAAAGACAGAAAAGGAAATCTAAACTGCCCCAGAGCAGACCCCAAAGTAAAAGGCAGCCCCCAACATATAATGACGGTGAAGCAAGATGAAAAAACACTCACAGATAGAAAGATAGGCTGAGCAAACGATGGGGCCCAAGCTAGCTAAACAGAACAGGAAAGGAAGGTTGCTATCTGCAATCTGCCAAAACCCTATAAAAGACATAAGCCAACAAGCTGATATGAAAAAGACCCTGAAGCAGCTAGGCTTCAAAAACTAAATCAGCACTCAGGTATTTTCAGAAGACAGAGCTAAAGGAATTCAGCACACCCCAGCAGGGAATGGCAGAAATCCAGAAAAACAAAGCAAAACAAAGTCTAAGCACAAATGCAAAAGGCCGAGCAGAAAACTTAGCTTTAGAGGAGCAGGAATTCAGACTGGTCTCCAAGGATCCCACAGAGAAATCACCCGCAGGGCAGAAGGGCGTCGGCAGCCTTATATCCAGTCAGTAACTCCACTCAGCCAGTCATCATCATCAGACTCAGGTGTTTGATAATCAGGCTCACTACCTTTCTTTACCAGAAGAGGGAGTTCCTCGGGCCTCAGTAGTGAAGGGGAAAATGAACTCACAACAGATTACTTTATTTCATTACCCATTAAGTACTGGAACACGACAAAAGCCTGAACCTAGCTGTACCACTGATCACCAGGGACCATAGTCAATAAATGTTACATTAAATGTTATACTTACCAGCTAGGAACAGGTTACTGATTACTGTATTTCATTACCCATTTTAAGTTCCAGAACATGAAAAAAGCCTGAACCTGGCTGTACCACTGACCACCAGGGATCATAGTCAATAAATGTTATACTAACCAGTTAGGAACAATTTACTGATTACTGTATTTCATTACCCATTAATTACTGGAACACGACAAAAACCTGAACCTGGCTGTACCACTGATCTCCAGGGACCATAGTCAATAAATCTTACATTAAATGTTATACTTATCAGCTAGGAACAAATTACTGATTACTGTATTTCATTACCCCTTAAGTTCCATAACATGACAAAAGCCTGAACCTGGCTGTACCACTGACCACCAGGGACCATAGTCAATAAATGCTACACTAAATATTATACTACCCATCTAGGAACAAGTTACTGATTACTGTATTTCATTACCCATTAAGTACTGGAACACGACAAAAGCCTGAACCTGGCTATACCACTGACCACCAGGGATCATAGTCAATAAATGTTACGCTAAATATTATATTACCCATCTAGGAACAAGTTAATGATTACTGTTATGATTGAGTCACCATAGGAGGCAGACACAAAAATAGAAGCTACGTCCAGAAAACCAGAGAAGTTGGCAACTATCAGATTGCAGACCCCTGAACCTATCAACACAACTAGCAGTAGCCGTGGTGGGTTCCTACGATGCCCTAGACCCCTCGATCACAGCCAGAGCGCTAAATAGCCTAAAGACAGAAAAGGAAATCTAAACTGCCCCAGAGCAGACCCCAAAGTAAAAGGCAGCCCCCAACATATAATGACGGTGAAGCAAGATGGAAAAACACTCACACAGATAGAAAGATAGGCTGAGCAAACGATGGGGCCCAAGCTAGCTAAACAGAACAGGAAAGGAAGGTTGCTGTCTGCAATCTGCCAAAACCCTATAAAAGACATAAGCCAACAAGCTGATATGAAAAAGACCCTGAAGCAGCTAGGCTTCAAAAACTAAATCAGCACTCAGGTATTTTCAGAAGACAGAGCTAAAGGAATTCAGCACACCCCAGCAGGGAATGGCAGAAATCCAGAAAAACAAAGCAAAACAAAGTCTAAGCACAAATGCAAAAGGCCGAGCAGAAAACTTAGCTTTAGAGGAGCAGGAATTCAGACTGGTCTCCAAGGATCCCACAGAGAAATCACCCGCAGGGCAGAAGAGCGTCGGCAGCCTTATATCCAGTCAGTAACTCCACTCAGCCAGTCATCATCATCAGACTCAGGTGTTTGATAATCAGGCTCACTACCTTTCTTTACCAGAAGAGGGAGTTCCTCGGGCCTCAGTAGTGAAGGGGAAAATGAACTCACAACAGTACCTCCCCCTTGAGGAGGGGTCACTGAACCCTCAACCACACCACCAGGGCGATCAGGGTGAGCCCGATGAAAGGCACGCACCAATCTTTTGGCATGAATATCAGAGGCAGAGACCCAGGAATTATCCTCCTGACCATAACCCTTCCACTTAACCAAATACTGGAGTCTCCGTCTAGCCAGACGGGAATCCAGTACTTTCTCTACCTCATATTCCATGTTACCTTCAACCAATACAGGGTCTGGAGGTGCCACCCCCGGAACAACAGGTTCAACAAACCTCTTCAACAAAGATTTATGGAACACATTATGGATTTTAAATGTGACAGGAAGAGCCAAACGAAAAGAGACCGGACTAATAATCTCCAAAATCTTGTAAGGTCCAATAAATCTAGGCTTAAACTTAGGAGAAGCCACCTTCATAGCAATATTTTTTGATGATAACCACACCATATCACCAACCTTAAACTGGGGACCAATGGTCCTATGTCGGTTGGAAAACCGCTGGGCCTTTTCTTGGGAGAGAGATAACTTATCCACCACTTGGTCCTAGATCTGGTGCATTCTCTCCACCACAGTGTCAACACCTGGGCAGGCAGAGGGCTCCACCTGCCCTGAAGAAAATCGAGGATGAAACCCAAAGTTACAAAAAAAAGGTGACATCAAAGTGGCAGAACTAGCTCTATTATTTAAAGCAAATTCGGCCAAGGGCAAAAATGAAACCCAATCATCCTGATCAGCAGAAATAAAACATCTCAAATATGACTCCAAGGTCTGGTTTGTTCTCTCTGTCTGCCCATTGGTCTGAGGGTGAAAAGCAGAGGAGAAGGACAACTGAATTCCCAGCTTGGAACAGAAAGTTCTCCAAAATCTAGACACAAACTGGACTCCTCTGTCAGATACAATGTTCTCAGGAATCCCGTGCAAGCGAACCACCTGTTGTAAAAACAGGGGCACCAACTCAGAGGAAGACGGCAACTTAGGGAGTGGTACAAGATGAACCATCTTAGAGAACCTATCACAAATCACCCAAATAACAGTCATCCTTTGAGAGACAGGCATATCAGAGATGAAATCCATTGAAATATGGGTCCATGGCCTCTTCGGGACAGGCAAAGGCATCAACAACCCACTAGAGCGAGAACACGATTTAGACCGGGAGCACGTCCCACAGGACTGCACAAAATTCCTGACATCACGAGACAAGGAGGGCCACCAAAAAGACCGACTCACCAGATCTCTAGTACCAAAAATACCTGGATGACCAGCCAAAGCAGAGCAATGAACTTCAGACATCACTCTCTTCTTCCACTGGTCAGGAACATACAACTTTCCACTGGGACAACGCTCAGGTTTGTCCTCCTGGAACTCTTCCAGAGCACGTCTCAAATCGGGCGAGATGGCAGAAAGAACTACCCCTTCGCCTAAGATGGTAGCAGGCTTGGTCACCACAGGAGAATCAGCAAAGAAGCTCCTAGAGAGGGCGTCTGCCTTGACATTCTTAGTTCCAGGAAGAAAAGAAACCACAAAATCAAAACGTGTAAAAAGCAAGGCCCACTGTCACGCCGTGCTCACCTGGGGGCGGGACCTCGGTCCCGACGTCATCTCTTCCGGAGCTGCGGTCACTCCGGGGGTCCCGTAGGGTGTGCACGCGCAGCTCTCGTCCCCGGGCCTCCTCCTACATGTCACGTTTGCGCTTGCGCGCTCCTGTCAGTGCTGTATAGGGCTCGGTCCTCTCTATGGTAATGGAGGACCTGACCCGGAACCTGTAGTGGTCATGTGCTTTCTGGCTAGTTCCTGACCCGGAACCAGTAGTAGTCATGTGCTATATCAGATGACCTCCCCCTAGGGGAGGTGCCTGATTATTGTTGTGCTTCCTGGCTTGGTCTGCCGTGTCCCTGCCTGGCTGTGCGCTGTACCCAGGTCCTCTGCCTTGCACTCTGTTGTGCCTCTTGGCACACGCTCTGAATCTGCACTCTGCTTTGTACTTGGTTGTGCCTCCTGGCACACGCTCTGACCCTGTGTTCTGTCTCGTACTCGGTTGTGCCTCCTGGCACATGCTCTGACACTGTACTCTGTCTCATACTCGGTTGTGCCTCCTGGCACACGCTCTTACCCTGTACTCTGTCTTATACTCAGTCGTGCCTCCTGGCACACACTCTGATTCCGTGCTCTGTCTTATACTCAGTTGTGCCTTCGGGCACACACTCTGATCCTGTACTCAGTCTCTTACTCTGTTACACCTCCTGGCACACCTGCTGCCTGACTCAGTGCTCTGACGTGCTCCTTGCACGCTTCCTGCTTCACTCACACCCGGACGAACGAAGTCTCTGTATACCACGTGTTCCCGTGTCCACACTTTACACGTTCCTGCAGACACTCTCACCCACTCGTGTCTCCTGTGAGCCGGCCGCCTGGTGCCAGCAGTCGTGGTGCCTCACCCCCTGGGGCTTGCCCCTGACACTCCCTGTATAGGGGGTGGTCTTCACTAGGTCAGCTCGCCCTGGGAGGGTTGGTGTCACGACCCAGAGGGTCCACTCCAGGAGTCGTCACAGTATAATCAGGCCATGGACCCCACTGGTGCCACCACCTCCATCCAAAAGGAACTGGTGTTCCTACGGGAGAGTCAGATCAGGATTATGGTCTTTTTGAAATCCATGGAGTCTCGTTTGTCGGCCATACAATCCGTTTCTGCCCAGTCCTCGGCCCCGCACCCGATGCCGCGCCTCGGCAAGCCACCCCGATATAGCGGGGACCCTAAGTTTTGTCGAGGATTTCTGAACCAATGCCGGTTACATTTTGAGCTTTTGCCGCAGCACTATCCCACTGAGCGCGCCCAAATTGCCTTTATTGTTTCACACTTAGAGGGGGAGGCATTAGCATGGGTGAACCCCCTCTGGGAGCGCAATGACCCACTCGTCTCTCGGCTTTCCACCGTTTTGGACACCTTCCGCAAGGTGTTCGAGGAGCCGGGTCGGCTGGCCTCTATCACCGAGTCCCTCTTTAACCTCCATCAGGGTACGCTACCGGTAGGACAGTATGCCATCCGTTTTCGTACCTTGGCCTCCGAACTCGGTTGGAACAACGAGGCTCTCGTAGGGATCTTTTGGCGTGGCCTGTCCAGTCGGATCAAAGACGTACTGGCAGGTCGGGATACTCCCACCTCTTTAGAGGATCTGATCTCACTGGCGACACGCATCGACCTGCGGTTTCAGGAACGTGCCCGTATTTAGCCAGAGAGAGGAGCTCCTCTCACCTCCTCCGTTCCTGCTCCAAGAAGCCGGGAAACTTCTCCTCCTAGGGTTGATAGGAGAGGCCTCCCTAGGTGTACGTGATTCCTCTCCTCCCCTGCTCGTGTCCGTATTATTGAATCTCGGTGCCAAGCGTTATTCTGAGGAGGCTTTCCTGGATTCTGGCGCGGAGGGGAATTTTATCACACTCGAGGCGGTTAAAAAATACCGGATTCCTGTCAGATCCCTGGAGACTCCTCGGTCGATTGTTTCGGTCAATGGTACGTCCGTGCTGGAGTCCGTTACCCAGGCCACCGAAGAGATCGAGCTGCAGATCGGAGCCCTGCACCTGGAGAAGATCTCCTTCCTCGTCTTGTCCACCATGTCTCACGCACTTCTTCTAGGCCTCCCTTGGCTACGGACTCATGAGCCAACCCTGGACTGGCGGTCGGGCGAGATACTCCGGTGGGGACCGTTCTATCAGGAGAAGTGCCTGTTGCCCGTCCGTCTGATGAACTCTGCCGGTCCATCCCCGGCACCTACAGGTCTGCCGTCGGCTTACTGGTCCTTTGCAGATGTTTTCGACAAGAATGAGGCCGAGACTCTGCCCCCCCATCGGCCATATGACTGTCCGATTGATCTCATTCCTGGTTCTACGCCACCCAGGGGTAGGATATACCCGCTATCCCCTGCTGAGACCCAAGCTATGTCTGACTATATCCAGGAGAACCTTGCTAGAGGTTTCATCCGTAAGTCCTCCTCGCCCGCGGGAGCGGGATTTTTCTTTGTAAAAAAGAAGGACGGCTCCCTCCGTCCTTGCATAGACTACCGAGGCCTGAACAATATCACGGTCAAGAACAAGTACCCATTGCCATTGATCCCGGAGCTCTTTGACCGACTTAGAGGAGCTCGAATTTTCACCAAACTGGATCTTCGTGGGGCCTACAACTTGATCCGCATTCGTTCCGGGGATGAGTGGAAGACCGCCTTTAACACCAGAGACGGTCACTACGAGTACTTGGTCATGCCCTTCGGCCTCTGCAATGCCCCAGCGGTTTTCCAGGAGTTCGTGAATGACGTCTTCTGGGATATGCTGTACTCCTGTGTGGTAGTCTATCTGGATGACATCCTCGTTTTTTCTCCAGACCTCTCCGCCCACAGAAAGAACGTGCGTCAAGTCCTCCAGCGCCTGAGGGAGAACCGCCTTTATGCCAAGCTCGAGAAATGTGCCTTCGAGCAAACGTCCCTGCCATTCTTGGGGTACATTATCTCAGAATCAGGTCTATGCATGGATCCGGCAAAAGTGTCCGCCGTCCTCGATTGGCCACAGCCCCATGGGGTGAAGGCAATCCAACGCTTCCTTGGTTTTGCGAACTACTACCGACAGTTCGTTCCTCATTTTTCCTCGTTGGTTCGCCCCATCTCGTCCCTTATCTGCAAGGGAGCTAACCCAAAGGCTTGGCCCTCTGAGGCTGAAGAGGCCTTCCAGTCGTTGAAACAAGCCTTCGCCCCTGCTCCGGCGCTTCACCGACCTGAGGTTAGTAGACCTTTCACTCTCGAGGTAGACGCATCCTCTACTGGGGCTGGCGCAGTCCTTCTGCAGAAATCCTCTTCTGGACGTTTTGTCACCTGTGGCTTCTTTTCTAAAGTATTTTCCTCCACTGAGCAGAACTACTCCATTGGCGATAAAGAGCTATTGGCCATTAAGTTGGCCTTGGAGGAGTGGAGGTACTTACTGGAGGGTGCCATACATCCATTCAAGATCTTCACAGACCATAAGAACCTGGCGTACATCCAGTCCGCACAGAGGCTCAATCCTCGGCAAGCCAGGTGGTCCCTATTCTTCGCCCGCTTTGACTTTGAGCTACATTTTCGGCCCGGCGATAAGAACGTTAGAGCGGATGCGTTGTCAAGATCATTCCTGTCGTCTGATGCAGAGGAAGAACCCTCTCATATCATTGATTTATCCAAAGTAATTACTGTGGCTCCTGTCAAGTTAACCACGTTACCTCCGGGAAGAACCTTTGTGGCTGAGAATAACCGAAAACGAGTGCTAAATTGGGGACATTCGTCCAAGATTGCCGGCCACGTTGGTGTCAAAAAGACTTTGGACTTAATCTCTCGCCATTATTGGTGGCCTTCACTCTCCCAGGATGTTAAAGACTTTGTAGCATCTTGCCCGTCCTGTGCCCAGAACAAGATACCCAGACAACCACCCTCCAGTCTTCTGTTCCCGCTTCCCATTCCGTCGGCTCCATGGCAGCACATAGCCATGGATTTCATTACTGATCTGCCTTGTTCTTCCGGTTGTACTGTGGTCTTGGTGGTTGTAGACCGATTTTCAAAGATGGCTCACTTCATTCCTCTTCCCGGACTACCCTCTGCTCCTGACTTGGCGAAGATCTTCATTTCCCATATCTTCAGGATTCACGGCTTCCCCCAGCACATCGTGTCGGATAGAGGGGTCCAATTCACCTCCCGGTTCTGGAGAGCTCTATGCGGACTCATGAAAGTGTCATTGGATTTCTCTTCCGCCTATCACCCCCAAACAAATGGGCAGGTGGAACGTACCAACCAGATCCTTACATCCTATCTCCGGCATTTTTCTAATGCTCATCAGAATGACTGGGTCGGTCTACTTCCTTGGGCTGAGTTCGCCTACAATAATCACTCCAGTGAATCGTCTACCAAGTCTCCTTTCTTCATCGTCTTTGGACAGCATCTCAATGTGCCTCTACCGGTACTTCCTGTCTCGGAGGTACCTGCTGCCGATTCTCAGTCTGTGGAGTTCTCCAGGGTATGGCAGGAGACCAAAACCGCTCTCGAGAAAGCACGGGACAGAATGAAATTACACGCTGACAAGAGGCGCCTGGACGTTCCTCCATTTCTCCCTGGTGACAAGGTGTGGCTCTCCACCAAATACGTCCGCCTTAAGGTACCATCTTACAAACTGGGTCCCCGTTACATTGGTCCTTTTGAGGTCCTCAGGCGGATTAATGATGTTGCTTACAAATTGAAGCTGCCTCCTTCACTCCGTATTCCCAATTCCTTCCATGTGTCTCTCCTAAAACCTGTGGTTCTTAACCGATTTCATCCTTCTCCAGGCCACACACCCCAGCCTGTTGGCTTGGGGGATGAGTTTGAGGTGAATGACATTTTGGCCATGAAGAAGGTAAGAGGGAGAACCATGTTCCTGGTCGATTGGAAGGGTTTTGGCCCCGAGGAGAGGTCATGGGAACCAGGGAGAATATCCACGCACCCCAGATTTTGTCTAAGTTCCTCTCCAGTTTTAGAAAGAGGGGGCGTAAAGGGGGGGGTACTGTCACGCCGTGCTCACCTGGGGGCGGGACCTCGGTCCCGACGTCATCTCTTCCGGAGCTGCGGTCACTCCGGGGGTCCCGTAGGGTGCGCACGCGCAGCTCTCGTCCCCGGGCCTCCTCCTACATGTCACGTTTGCGCTTGCGCGCTCCTGTCAGTGCTGTATAGGGCTCGGTCCTCTCTATGGTAATGGAGGACCTGACCCGGAACCTGTAGTGGTCATGTGCTTTCTGGCTAGTTCCTGACCCGGAACCAGTAGTAGTCATGTGCTATATCAGACGACCTCCCCCTAGGGGAGGTGCCTGATTATTGTTGTGCTTCCTGGCTTGGTCTGCCGTGTCCCTGCCTGGCTGTGCGCTGTACTCAGGTCCTCTGCCTTGCACTCTGTTGTGCCTCTTGGCACACGCTCTGAATCTGCACTCTGCTTTGTACTTGGTTGTGCCTCCTGGCACACGCTCTGACCCTGTGTTCTGTCTCGTACTCGGTTGTGCCTCCTGGCACATGCTCTGACACTGTACTCTGTCTCATACTCGGTTGTGCCTCCTGGCACACGCTCTTACCCTGTACTCTGTCTTATACTCAGTCGTGCCTCCTGGCACACACTCTGATTCAGTGCTCTGTCTTATACTCAGTTGTGCCTCCGGGCACACACTCTGATCCTGTACTCAGTCTCTTACTCTGTTACACCTCCTGGCACACCAGCTGCCTGACTCAGTGCTCTGACGTGCTCCTTGCACGCTTCCTGCTTCACTCACACCCGGACGAACGAAGTCTCTGTATACCACGTGTTCCCGTGTCCACACTTTACACGTTCCTGCAGACACTCTCACCCACTCGTGTCTCCTGTGAGCCGGCCGCCTGGTGCCAGCAGTCGTGGTGCCTCACCCCCTGGGGCTTGCCCCTGACACTCCCTGTATAGGGGGTGGTTTTCACTAGGTCAGCTCGCCCTGGGAGGGTTGGTGTCACGACCCAGAGGGTCCACTCCAGGAGTCGTCACACCCACCTAGCCTGTCTAGGGTTCCAGCGCTTAGCCGACTCTAGGTAAATCAAATTCTTTTGGTCAGTGAGGACCACGACTTGATGCTTAGCTCCCTCCAACCAATGTCTCCACTCCTCAAATGCCCATTTCATGGCCAACAGTTCCCGATTCCCCACATCATAGTTACGTTCAGATGGAGAGAACTTTCGGGAAAAGAAAGCACAGGGATTCATTTTAGGTGTTACAGGATTCTTTTGGGACAAAACAGCTCCTGCATCAATCTCAGAAGCATCCACCTCTACCTGGAACGGAAGTGAGACATCAGGTTGCCGCAAAACCGGGGCGGAGGTGAATCTTCGCTTCAGCTCCTGAAAGGAAGAAACAGCCTCCGGAGACCAATTTAACACATCAGCACTAGTGTTGAGCATTCCGATACCGCAAGTATCGGGTATCGGCCGATACTTGCTGTATCGGAATTCCGATACCGACTTCCGATATTTTTTCAATATCGGAATTCGGCATCAGAATCGGAAGTTCAAAGTTGATTGACAGACTGACGTCATCATGATGCGCGGTGTGTGCGCATCATGATGCGCCGTCATTTCGGGCCTTCCGGGGGTCTCTGCCGGCCTGCCGGGGGGCTGTGCCGGCCTGCCGGGGGGCTGTGTGGACTGCCCGGGGTCTGTACCGGCCTGCCGGGGGGCTGTGCCGGCCTGCCGGTGGTCTGTGCACCCTGTGGGGGTCTGTACCGGCCTGCCGGGGGGCTGTGCCGGCCTGCCGGTGGTCTGTGCACCCTGTGGGGGTCTGTACCGGCCTGCCGGGGGGCTGTGCCGGCCTGCCGGTGGTCTGTGCACCCTGTGGGGGTCTGTACCGGCCTGCCGGGGGGCTGTGCCGGCCTGCCGGGGGGCTGTGCTGATGTCCGGGGGTCTGTGCAAGCATCGTCCGATGGGACTACAAGTCCCATCGGGCGATGCCTGCTACCATGACAGTGATTGACACATTAGCCAATGATGGGACAGTAGTAGTCCCATCATCCGGCTAATGTGTTAAATGTTAAAAAAAAAAAAAATACTACATACATACTACATGCATGCTACATACATACTACATGCTACATACATACTACATACATGCTACATACATACTACATGCATGCTACATACATACTACATGCTACATACATACTACATGCATGCTACATACATACTACATGCTACATACATACTACATATATACTACATACATACTACATACATACTACATACATACTACATGCATGCTACATACATACTACATGCCACATACATACCACATACATACTACATACATACTACATGCTACATACATACTACATATATACTACATGCATGCTACATACATACTACATGCTACATGCATGCTACATACATACTACATACATACTACATGCTACATACATACCACATATATACTACATACATACAATACATTCATACAATACATACATAGACATACAGTACATATAACATAGAGTAACATACTTACCAATACTTGTCACATTGTTCCCCGAAGCCATTGTCTTTTCCGGAATAAATATTAACATAACAAACCACAAAAATACTCACCCACGATCCGAAGCAGTCCACGAATGTGTCCCACGACGATCTTGGGTAGAGAACGGCAGCATCAGATGATGCTGCCGTTCTCTACGGGCTGCAGGAATCCAATGACGGAAGGTAGGTATCCTTCCGCACTGTATTCCTCCGCCACTTAAAAAAAAAAAAGTCCCTAGTCTCACTTTATGCCATTGCTGCGTGGGAAATTCCCACACAGCAATGGCATAAAGTGAGACTAGGGACTTTTTTTTTTTTTAAGTGGCGGAGGAATACAGTGCGGAAGGATACCTACCTTCCGTCATTGGATTCCTGCAGCCCGTAGAGAACGGCAGCAACAGCTGATGCTGCAGTTCTCTACCCAAGATCGTCGTGGGACACACTCGTGGACTGCTTCGGATCGTGGGTGAGTATTTTTGTGGTTTGTTATGTTAATATTTATTCCGGAAAAGACAATGGCTTCGGGGAACAATGTGACAAGTATTGGTAAGTATGTTACTCTATGTTATATGTACTGTATGTCTATGTATGTATTGTATGAATGTATTGTATGTATGTAGTATATATGTGGTATGTATGTAGCATGTAGTATGTATGTAGTATGTATGTAGCATGCATGTAGCATGCAGTATGTATGTAGCATGCATGTAGTATATATGTAGTATGTATGTAGCATGTAGTATGTATGTAGTATGTATGTGGTATGTATGTAGCATGTAGTATGTATGTAGCATGAATGTAGTATATATGTAGTATGTATGTAGCATGTAGTATGTATGTAGCATGCATGTAGTATGTATGTAGCATGCATGTAGTATGTATATGGTATGTATGTAGCATGTAGTATGTATGTAGCATGCATGTAGTATATATGTGTTATGTATGTGGTATGTATGTAGCATGCATGTAGCATGCATGTAGTATGTATGTAGTATGTATGTAGTATATATGTAGTATGTATGTAGCATGTAGTATGTATGTAGCATGCATGTAGTATATATGTAGTATGTATGTAGCATGTAGTATGTATGTAGCATGCATGTAGTATATATGTAGTATGTAGCATGTAGTATGTATGTAGCATGCATGTAGTATATATGTAGTATGTAGCATGTAGTATGTATGTAGCATGCATGTAGTATATATGTTATGTATGTAGCATGTAGCATGCATGTAGCATGCATGTAGTATGTATGTAGTATATATGTGGTATGTATGTAGCATGCAGTATGTATGTAGCATGCATGTAGTATATATGTAGTATGTATGTTGCATGTAGTATTTATGTAGTATGAATGTAGCATGTATGTAGTATGTAGTATGAATGTAGCATGTATGTAGTATGCATGTTGTATGTATGTAGCATGTAATTTTTTATTTTTTTTTTATTTTTTTTTTTTTACATTTAACACATTAGCCGGATGATGGGACTACTACTGTCCCATCATTGGCTAATGTGTCAATCACTGTCATGGTAGCAGGCATCGCCCGATGGGACTTGTAGTCCCATCGGACGATGCCTGCACAGACCCCCGGAGCCTGCACAGACCACCGGCAGGCTGGCACAGACCACCGGCAGGCCGGCACAGCCCCCCGGCAGGCCGGCACAGCCCCCCGGAGCCTGCACAGCCCCCCGGCAGGCCGGCACAGCCCCCCGGCAGGCCGGCACAGCCCCCCGGAGCCTGCACAGACCACCGGCAGGCCGGCACAGACCACCGGAGCCTGCACAGACCCCCTGGCAGGCCGGCACAGCCCCCCGAAAGGCCCGTACAGACCCCAGAGAGGCTGTACAAGGGCAGGAAAGGGTTTTTCTTATTCCGATACCGGAAGTCCCATAGACTTGAATGGGACTTCCGGTATCGGAATCGGCGATACCGATACTTTTTTTAAAGATCGGCCGATACCATCCGATACGATACTTTGAAGTATCGGACGGTATCGCTCAACTCTAATCAGCACCCTTCTTAGTCAAATCAGTCAATGGCTTGGCAATACTAGAAAATTTTGCTATAAATTTCCGATAAAAATTAGCAAAACCCAAAAACTTCTGGAGGGCCTTCAAAGAAATGGGCTGAACCCAATCGTAAATGGCCTTTATCTTGGCCGGGTCCATTTCAATAGTTGACGGGGACAAAATAAATCCCAAAAAAGAAATCCTCTGTACTCCAAAAAGGCATTTAGATCCTTTGACATACAGGGAATTCTCCCTCAAGATCCGGAACACAGTCCGAATATGTTCCACATGAGAATCCCAATCTTTGGAGAAGATCAAAATATCATCCAGATAGATAATCAAAAATTTATCGACAAAATCTCGGAAAATATCGTTCATGAAGCACTGGAAGACAAAAGGGACATTAGTGAGCCCAAAAGGCATCACCAGGTACTCAAAATGTCCCTCCGGAGTATTAAACGCCATTTTCCATTCATCCCCATGCTTAATGCGAATAAGATTATACGCCCCCCTGAGGTCAAGCTTGGTAAACTAGCAAGCACCTTTACCTCTGGAGAATAGATCAGAAATCAGGGGTAACGGATACTGATATTTAACAGTAATTTTGTTGAGGGCACGATAATCAATACAAGGTCTTAATGATCCATCCTTTTTGGCTACAAAAAAAAAACTGGCACCTAAGGGTGACGAGGATAATAATAATAATAATATTTATTTTTATATAGCGCTAACATATCCCGCAGCGCTTTACAGTTTGCACACATTTTCATCACTGTCCCCGATGGGGCTCACAATCTAAATTCCCTATCAGTATGTCTTTGGAGTGTGGGAGGAAACCGGAGGAAACCCACGCAAACACGGGGAGAACATACAAACTCCTTGCAGATGTTGTCCTTGGTGGGATTCGAACCCAGGACCCCAGCGCTGCAAGGCTGCAGTGCTAACCACTGAGCCACCGTGCAGCCGGTGGATGGTCTAATATGACCCTTCTCCAACGCCTCCTTAAAATAGGATCGCATAGCCTCGTGCTCGGGTACAGATAGATTGAAGAGCCGACCCTTGGGAAATTTACACCCCGGGCTCAGTTCAATTGCACAGTCATAACTCCTATGAGGAGGCAGAGACGCAGACTCATTCTCACTAAATACATCATAAAAGTCCGCCAAATAATCAGGAACATCATGCGACTGAGGAGAGGTGGAAAACACCGGAGCCTCACTAAATGCACACCGACAACTCCAACTCACCACAGACACAGATTTCCAATCCAAAACTGGATTATGAATTTGTAACCAGGGAAACCCCAGAACAATAGTATCATGCAGATTATGCAACACCAAAAATCTGCAATTTTCTTGATGGTCTGGGGCGACCCGCATTACCACCTGGGTCCAAAACTGAGGTTTATTTTTAGCCAAAGGAGTAGCATCAATCCCCCTCAAAGGGATAGGCGTCTGCAGAGGTGTCATCGGAAATCCACAACGTTTAGCAAAATCCAAGTCCATTAGGTTTAGGGCTGCTCCCGAATCCACAAAAGCCTTGACGGAAAATGTGGACAGGGAGCAGATCAGAGTAATAGCCAGAAGAAACTTAGGTTGAACACCACCAACAGAAAACGTGTGTGCAAAGCGTTTCTCTCGTTTAGGACAGACAGAAATAATATGCGAGGCATCTCCACAGAAAAAACACAACTTATTACGCCTTCTGAACTCCTGACGCTGCTCTCTGGAAAAAACTCTATCACATTGCATAGGTTCAGACATTTGTTCAACAGGTGGCAACACCTCTCGTGCAGCTTTGCGTTCGCGCAAACGCCGATCAACCTGAATGGCTAATGACATAGAATCGTCAAGACCAGAGGGAACAGGAAATCCCACCATAGTATCTTTTACGGCTTCTGACAACCCCTTCCGAAAGAGAGCAGCCAAGGCATTATCATTCCAGGTAGTAAGTACTGCCCACTTTCGGAATTTTTGACAGTACAATTCTGCAGAATCACGACCCTGGTTCAATGCCAGCAGGGTCTTTTCAGCCTGATCAATGGCATTAGGTTCGTCATACAACAACCCCAAGGCCTGAAAAAATGCGTTCACATTAGTCAGAATAGGATCATCTGGTTTCAAAGAAAACGCCCAATCCTGGGGATCGCCACGCAGCAAAGAGATGACAATTTTAACCTGCTGCGCGGAGCTCCCTGACGAGTTAGGCTTCAAGGCAAAAAATAATTTACAATTATTTTTGAAATTCAAAAATTTAGACCGATCCCCAAAAAATACATCAGGTGTAGGAATCTTTGGTTCAGCAGCATGTGAATGAGCAAGGTAGGCGGAAATTCCCCGCACTTCCGCAGCGAGCTGCTCCACACGATCAGACAATTGCTTTATCTCCATTGAGAGAAAAAAAAATTCCCCCTACGGCCTCAGAGATATAGAGGAAAAAATATACACACTTTTTTTTTTTTTTTACAATTCTTTCCTGCTATTGAGTACCCTAGGATCTGGGGTATGGCGGGTGATTCTGTTATGATTGAGTCACCGTAGGAGGCAGACACAAAAATAGAAGCTACGTCCAGAAAACCAGAGAAGTTGGCAACTATCAGATTGCAGACCCCTGAACCTATCAACACAACTAGCAGTAGCCGTGGTGGGTTCCTACGATGCCCTAGACCCCTCGATCACAGCCGGAGCGCTAAATAGCCTAAAGACAGAAAAGGAAATCTAAACTGCCCCAGAGCAGACCCCAAAGTAAAAGGCAGCCCCCAACATATAATGACGGTGAAGCAAGATGAAAAAACACTCACACAGATAGAAAGATAGGCTGAGCAAACGATGGGGCCCAAGCTAGCTAAACAGAACAGGAAAGGAAGGTTGCTGTCTGCAATCTGCCAAAACCCTATAAAAGACATAAGCCAACAAACTGATATGAAAAAGACCCTGAAGCAGCTAGGCTTCAAAAACTAAATCAGCACTCAGGTATTTTCAGAAGACAGAGCTAAAGGAATTCAGCACACCCCAGCAGGGAATGGCAGAAATCCAGAAAAACAAAGCAAAACAAAGTCTAAGCACAAATGCAAAAGGCCGAGCAGAAAACTTAGCTTTAGAGGAGCAGGAATTCAGACTGGTCTCCAAGGATCCCACAGAGAAATCACCCGCAGGGCAGAAGGGCGTCGGCAGCCTTATATCCAGTCAGTAACTCCACTCAGCCAGTCATCATCATCAGACTCAGGTGTTTGATAATCAGGCTCACTACCTTTCTTTACCAGAAGAGGGAGTTCCTCGGGCCTCAGTAGTGAAGGGGAAAATGAACTCACAACAGATTACTTTATTTCATTACCCATTAAGTACTGGAACACGAGAAAAGCCTGAACCTAGCTGTACCACTGATCACCAGGGACCATAGTCAATAAATGTTACATTAAATGTTATACTAACCAGCTAGGAACAGGTTACTGATTACTGTATTTCATTACCCATTTTAAGTTCCAGAACATGAAAAAAGCCTGAACCTGGCTGTACCACTGACCACCAGGGATCATAGTCAATAAATGTTATACTAACCGGTTAGGAACAATTTACTGATTACTGTATTTCATTACCCATTAATTACTGGAACACGACAAAAACCTGAACCTGGCTGTACCACTGATCTCCAGGGACCATAGTCAATAAATCTTACATTAAATGTTATACTTATCAGCTAGGAACAAATTACTGATTACTGTATTTCATTACCCCTTAAGTTCCATAACATGACAAAAGCCTGAACCTGGCTGTACCACTGACCACCAGGGACCATAGTCAATAAATGCTACACTAAATATTATACTACCCATCTAGGAACAAGTTACTGATTACTGTATTTCATTACCCATTAAGTACTGGAACACGACAAAAGCCTGAACCTGGCTATACCACTGACCACCAGGGATCATAGTCAATAAATGTTACGCTAAATATTATATTACCCATCTAGGAACAAGTTAATGATTACCTTATTTCATTACCCATTAAGTACTGGAACACGACAAAAGCCTGAACCTAGCTATACCACTGATCACCAGGCACCATAGTCAATAAATGTTACATTAAATGTTATACTAACCAGTTAGGAACAGGTTACTGATTACTGTATTTCATTACCCATTTTAAGTTCCAGAACATGAACAAAGCCTGAACCTGGCTGTACCACTGACCGCCAGGGATCATAGTCAATAAATGTTATACTAACCGGTTAGGAACAATTTACTGATTACTGTATTTCATTACCCATTAATTACTGGAACACGACAAAAACCTGAACCTGCTTGTACCACTGACCACCAGCCACCAGGGACCATATTTAATAAATGTTATACACAAAAGCTGGGAAACAGTTACTGATTACTTTATTAAATAAGAACTGGAATATAACACAACAAATAGCCATGGGTTTTACCCCTTACCACCAGGGACAAATCACTCCGATAACTGTTTCTCAGTAAATATTCTAAGAAGTTTTGGGGGGGTTGTGGTACTTCTTATATCCTTATACAGGCAGATTTACTTTTTATATGTTATGTTGAGGACAATGCCACCTCTTAGGGGACATAGAGCTTTTTTGCTCTCGAGTCCAGAAGGATCAGGCCAGATTGCAATTCACATTTCGGCATATTGTTGCGCCTCCGTCAGTCTTTCCTACCCCACTCAGCTCGAATGTATTTTGCTATCATTCTGCCAGACCGGCTCCACATGAGTTAATCAGCGTTACCATCTACCTACAAGCAGGAAAAAGGATTTTTGATAAATGAGAACTTGCTAGTAGAATGTATTCTCTGTTCTGTCCAATGCTCTTTATATGAAAGAGATGCACAGAACATAAATCAGACATTTGCACTGTGCAGGCTGCAGGTTTCTGTATATATTACTGTTCAGCCAGGAACTAGATTTATAGTGTGTGGAGCTTAAAGAAAATTCAAAATTTTTTCTTGCCTCATTTTGTTTTTTTTTTTTTTTGCATCTGATAAAATTCTATGCAGACTCGACAATTTGGTGGGAATTTATAGAATAGAGTGCGCTTGCTTATTTTCTATTTTTTTGCTGGAAATAAGAAAAAAAAAAAAGTAAAAGAACTGCTCAGTCTACCAACTTAATAAATCCATAGTTCAGGCAAATATAGGAAACTTTGTAATATATTTTAACAGAGAAAGATGTGTCTTCTCCTCCCACTGCTTCCTAAATGCATCATTCATTCTAAAGAGCGATCACAATCTGACCTGATTTGGCTGTCAGTTCACTTAGGGATCAGATTACAGCCTCATATTGAAGTCTATGGAGAGGGGGAGGCACAGACAACTAAAGGGCTTGTCCACTACTTGGGTAACCCCTTCTTAATCTGAATGTTTGCCCCCGTTAAGAAAAAAACACTTCTACTCACCGCTAGTGCCAGTATCCGCCATCGCGTTCCCGGTGCTCACGTGACCCCTGCACCCAATCGGCACCGACTCCACTGTCCCTGCCTTCAGAAGTATCAAATATAAACAGGAAGTAAGAACTGTCGCTGCTTTGACTTCTTCTTGATGTTCGATTTGTCTGAAGTAGGAAAAGTGAACCCGGAGCATGATGAAACAACCTCGAACCCCGGGATCTCGAGTGACGTTCCCTTGGAATAGCGCCGGCACCGGAGGTCAGTGTAAGTGTTTTTATTTTAATGAAGGCAAACATATAGATTGAAAAGGGGTTGTCCTACTAGTGGACAACCTTTTTAAGTGTCGTGTCTTACCCTAGTGATGGAGTCACATATACACTGCTCAGTACTGCTGTATGATGACATTCATGCTGTTGCTGCTTCTTAACATGTGTTACATACATAAAGGAGAGTAAGAATCCCTTTGGTAGACATCTAAGCAGTTAATTCCACCCTTTAGTCCAGAAAAATAGAGATAGAGCTTGACGAGGGTAAAACTGGTGAAAAGCCGGATACAATTTATATAATAACCAGAAAGAGAAATGAGAGTTTTATTCCTTATATACACACTGTAAGGGTCCACACTCTTTGGTAGCCGCTGAGGTACACACAGGCACGAGTTTCCATGTCAAAT
The DNA here is from genome assembly GCF_039654945.1 of Dendrobates tinctorius. NCBI lineage: Eukaryota > Metazoa > Chordata > Amphibia > Anura > Dendrobatidae > Dendrobates > Dendrobates tinctorius. Next base: position 9,405,443 of record NW_027361695.1, on the reverse strand, counting down.
AGGCTAAAGTTCATTTTCTGGCATACATTTTCAACATAAAGTAAGCAGCTTTTCATCAGGCAAAATGATCAATAGCAAAAACAGTGCTTTAGAGTAGGCACTCACAGAGCAGTATAGGCAACACAGGTGGTCCACCATTAAGGGTCTCTTCCTCTCCAAAATTACAGACCACATCTGACCCAACCCAGCTGCCTTATATAGGGCCTGCAAGCCCCAGACTGGAATGTATGGGAGTGACCTTTCCCACCCAAGCATTTTGGTTGTTCCTAAATCCCGGACCCAAAAATCCAGTCCACTAAAATACCTCTCAGTAACTTATTGTTATCAGAGCTCTCTTTTTTGGGACATACATATCAGGAGTCAGCCACCTCGGTGACATACCTTCCATCCAGGACCTTACCTCCTGCTTTTCTACAACACACAACAGCTTCTTCTGAAAATGAATCTGACATGACAGGCACAAGTTAATATTTCCTGATGAAAACATGGAAAGAGATTGTCAAACCAGACTTCTTATAAGGGAAAAAATGATACACTATGTCAAGTCTCGTGCACGTTCCTCGAGGGCGGGGCTTGCCAATGGATTCTATACTTCTGTGCTTTAAATCCTTGCATTATGCTCCTTCTGCTCAGGCTCTAGCACCTTTAGCATGTCATTGACTACAGATTTGCAACTACTCCTTTATTTCACTTTCATGGGAAGTGCAGTATATTTTATTACTTTTTTTTTCCTGTTGGAACAGCTTATGAATTTGGCATTAATACAAACTGTGTACACATACAGTCATGGCCAAAAGTATTGACACCCCTGCAATTCTGTCAGATAATATTCAGTTTCTTCCTGAAAATGATTGCAAACACAAATTCTTTGGTATTATTATCTTCATTTAATTTGTCTTAAATAAAAAAACGCAAAAGAGAATGAAGCAAAAAGCAAAACATTGATCATTTCACCCAAAACTCCAAAAATGGGCCGGACAAAAGTATTGGCACCCTCAGCCTAATACTTGGTTGCACAACCTTTAGCCAAAATAACTGCGACCAACTGCTTCCGGTAACCATCAATGAGTTTCTTACAATGCTCTGCTGGAATTTTAGACCATTCTTCTTTGGCAAACTACTCCAGGTCCCTGATATTTGAAGGGTGCCTTCTCCAAACTGCCATTTTTAGATCTCTCCACAGGTGTTCTATGGGATTCAGGTCTGGACTCATTGCTGGCCACCTTAGAAGTCTCCAGTGCTTTCTCTCAAACCATTTTCTAGTGCTTTTTGAAGTGTGTTTTGGGTTATTGTCCTGCTGGAAGACCCATGACCTCTGAGGGAGACCCAGCTTTCTCACACTGGGCCCTACATTATGCTGCAAAATTTGTTAGTAGTCTTCTGACTTCATAATGCCATGCACACGGTCAAGCAGTCCAGTGCCAGAGGCAGCAAAGCAACCCCAAAACATCAGGGAACCTCCGCCATGTTTGACTGTAGGGACCATGTACTTTTCTTTGAAAGCCTCTTTTTTCTCCTGTTAACTCTATGTTGATGCTTTTGCCCTAAAAGCTCTACTTTTGTCTCATCTGACCAAAGAACATTCTTCCAAAATGTTTTAGGCTTTTTCAGGTAAGTTTTGGCAAACTCCAGCCTGGCTTTTTTATGTCTCGGGGTAAGAAGTGGAGTCTTCCTGGGTCTCCTACCATACAGTCCCTTTTCATTCAGATGCCGACGGATAGTACGGGTTGACACTGTTGTACCCTCGGACTGCAGGGCAGCTTGAACTTGTTTGGATGTTAGTCGAGGTTCTTTATCCAACATCCGCACAATCTTGCGCTGAAATATCTTGTCAATTTTTCTTTTCCGTCCACATCTAGGGAGGTTAGCCACAGTGCCATGGGCTTTAAACTTCTTGATAACGCTGCACACGGTAGACACAGGAACATTCAGGTCTTTGGAGATGGACTTGTAGCCTTGAGGTTGCTCATGCTTCCTCACAATTTGGTTTCTCAAGTCCTCAGACAGTTCTTTGGTCTTCTTTCTTTTCTCCATGCTCAATGTGGTACACACAAGGACACAGGACAGAGGTTGAGTCAACTTTAATCCATGTCACCTGGCTGCAAGTGTGATTTAGTTATTGCCAACACCTGTTAGGTGCCACAGGTAAGTTACAGGTGCTGTTAATTACACAAATTAGAGAAGCATCACATGATTTTTCGAACAGTGCCAATACTTTTGTCCACCCTCTTTGTTATGTTTGGTGTGCAATTATATCCAATTTGGCTTTAGGACAATTCTTTTTGTGTTTTTTCATTTAAGACAAATTAAATGAAGATAATAATACCAAAGAATTTGTGTTTGCAATCATTTTCAGGAAGAAACTGAGTATTATCTGACAGAATTGCAGGGGTGTCAATACTTTTGGCCATGACTGTAGCTATAATCTTTTTCCCCTCTAGCCCCTTCAGGTTATCCTCTTTTGTTATCAGCATTCACTTTGTTTTTCTGGTAAATGTAGCTGTAATTATTATGTTCATCTTCTGTGTATTTGCTTTTGTGCCCCATTTTGTTAACACATACTAGAGCAATAGATCCCTGACCGCTTGTCATAGACTGGAGGAGGGTCTTCAGAATGGTCAGCACATTCTACAGACCACCCAGCGAGTCAGACACAATTCTAAAATAAAATAAACATGATAATTGTATGTCCGTTACAAGCTTTGCAGTAATTACAGGGGGTTAGTGATTTTTTTGTTTGTTTTTTTTTAAATTGTTTACTTTTATATTGTGTATATGTCAGAATTATGCAGAAACATTGCTTGATTTTTTTGTTCTATAATTGTTAAACTTATGCTTGAAAAAATACTTATTTTCTACAGCCGAATTCATATATAGTATACCTTTACTGGGGATACTATAGGCAGATAACAGTGAAGGATGCCTTCAGATGTGAACACTATTTCCCAGTTTATATACTGATATTATCTATATAAGATTGAGAGTCATTTTGTTACCAATTACATTACTTATCCTGTAATGATCTTGAGATACAGTTTGCATTACACTCCAGAGCTGCACTCACTATTCTGCTGGCACAGTCTCTGTGTACATACATTACATTACTGATCCTGAGTTACGTCCTGTATTATACCCCAGAGCTGCACTCACTATTCTACTGGTGGAGTCACTGTGTACATACATTACATTACTGATCCTGATTTACATCCTGTATTATACCCCAGAGCTGCACTCACTATTCTACTGGTGGAGTCACTGTGTACATACATTACATTACTGATTCTGAGTTACATCCTGTATTATACTCCAGAGCTGCACTCACTATTCTACTGGTGGAGTCACTGTGTACATACATTACTGATCCTGAGTTACATCCTGTATTATACTCCAGAGCTGCACTCACTATTCTGCTGATACAGTCACTGTGTACATACATTACTGATCCTGAGTTACATCCTGTATTATACCCCAGAGCTGCACTCACTATTCTGCTGGTGGAGTCACTGTGTACATACATTACATTACTGATCCTGAGTTACATCCTGCATTATACCCCAGAGCTGCACTCACTATTCTGCTGGTGCAGTCACTGTGTACATACATTACATTACTGATCCTGAGTTACAGTACATCCTGTATTATACTCCAGAGCTGCACTCACTATTCTACTGGTGAAGTCACTGTGTACATACATTACATTACTGATTCTGAGTTACATCCTGTATTATACCCCAGAGCTGCACTCACTATTCTGCTGGTGCAGTCGCTGTGTACATACATTACATTACTGATCCTGAATTACATCCTGTATTATACTCCAGAGCTGCACTCACTATTCTGCTGATACAGTCACTGTGTACATGCATTACTGATCCTGAGTTACATCCTGTATTATACTCCAGATCTGTGCTCACTATTCTGCTGGTGCAGTCACTGTGTACATACATTACATTACTGATCCTGAGCTACATCCTGTATTATACCCCAGAGCTGCACTCACTATTCTGCTGGTGCAGTCACTGTGTACATACATCACATTACAGATCCTGAGTTACATCCTGTATTATACTCCAGAGCTGCACTCACTATTCTGCTGGGGCAGTCACTGTGTACATACATTACATTACTGATCCTGAGTTACCTCCTGTATTATACCCCAGAGCTGCACTCACTATTCTGCTGGTGGAGTCAGTGTGTACATACATTACATTACTGATCCTGAGTTACCTCCTGTATTATACCCCAGAGCTGCACTCACTATTCTGCTGGTGCAGTCACTTTGTATATTCATCTTCTATTCTGCGCTCTTCCTGAGTTATACCCTACTTATACTCCAGAGCTGCACTCACTATTCTACAGTGGAACCACTGTGGTTATAAAACATTATGGTGGAACATATGCTTAAAAGCGGTGACCACTCTATTATTATTTCCACAAATGTGCAGGACCCATTTACTTAGTGTAGTTTCTGGACAGACTGAAAGGCGATCGTGACTTAAACATCTCCCATGATGGAGGGTCATGTGGCTAGTCCTTCGCTGAGCACTGCACCGCGCATGCGCTAGTTTTTTTTTTTTAAGAAGGTTGCTGATGGAGACCTCAGGTCCCAAACCAATAAGATTTCCATAACATATCTATTATATTCTTTGGTTGGGGAAACGATTCTTCACTATTAACAATAAACCAATAGTATACATGTCCCTCTTCCGTGGAGGTTGATGTAGAGGATGTGGGGACATGAGACCCGACCTGCCCATCAGGGGCCTCCACAAAAAATGTAATTCACTTTACGTTAATATCTAATTGATTATCCTTGGAAAATATGTGTAAGTCGAGCAGGAATTCCACCCATCACCTGCTGTGTTCTTCCTAAAGCTGTAAATGCCTTCATTAGATGCAGGTTCACACTCTACGTGTTTACAATGTAGCATAGGTCCTCGGGATTGGAAACATTTCACTAAAGTTCATCGGGGCCTGGAAAAACTTACTAGTCCACCTGACATTATGTCCTCAGCCCTGGAAAGATTGACGTAGTCGTTAGATATTACTGTCAGATTTGTCACAATATAGAGGAAGAGCGGAAATTTCCAGCCTTACAGATATTAAAGGCCATGACGGGGTCCATAATGGCAGGATCCATATCTTTTGTAGCATGGATTACTAATGAGCCTCCACCTAAATTACAAAACACACACAATAATTTATAAATTTATGATTAACATGAAAAACACATAATCTGGCATCTAAATTGCGCACAACAACATCACATGGGAGACTCGGCCGCGACCCATCCTCAATGCTGTTACAGAGGGAAGGAGGTTGTTGGCCAGAATCTCACGATACATGACCCCATCCATCCTCTCTTTAATACGGCTCAGTTGTGCTATCCCCTTTGCAGAAAAGCACCCCCAAAGTATGATGTTTCCCCCACCATGCTTCACAGTTGGGATGGTGTTCTTGGGGTTGTACTCATCTTTCTTCTTCCTCCGCACACGGTGAGTGGAGCTGATATAAAAAAGTTCTATTGTGGTCTCATCTGACCACATGACCTTCTCCCATGCCTCCTCTGTATCATCCAGATGGTCATTGGTGAACTTCAAACAGGCCTGGACATGTGCTGGTGTGAGCAAGGGGACCTTGCGTGCCCTACAGGACTTTAATCCATGACGGCATAATTTGTTACTAACGGTAATGTTTGAGACTCTGGTCCCAGCTCTCTACAGGTCTTGACCAGTTCCTTTCTCAGAATCATCCTTACCCAATGAGTCGAGATCTTGCATGGAGCCCCAGACCAAGGAAGATAGACAATAATATTTTGTTTCTTCTATTTTTAAATAATTGTGCCAACAGTTGTTGCCTTCTCACCAAGCTGCTTGTATATTGTCCTGTAGCCCATCCCAGCCATGTGCAGGTCTACAATTTTGTCTCTGGTGTCCTTAGACAGCTCTTTGGTCTTGGCCATGGTGGAGAGGTTGGAGTGTGATTGAGTGTATGGACATGTGTGTTTTATAAAGGTAACCGAGTTCAAACAGGAGCAATTAATGCAGGTAATGAGTGCAGAGTAGGAGGCTTCTTAAAGAAAAACTAACAGGTCTGTGAGAGCCAAAATTCTTGCCGATTGGTAGGTGATCAAATACTTATTTCTTGCAAAAAATGCAATTTAATTAAAAATAATACAATGTGATTTTCTGGTTTATTTTATAGGTTCTGTCTCTCACAGTTGAAGTGTACCTACAATAAAAATGACAGACTTCTCCATTCTTTGTAGGTGGGAAAACTTGTGTATCAAATACTTATTTTCCACACTACAATTGACGCAAATGGTCATTTTCACTTTAAAGCTGCTACACTTACCACGTACCTTTTGGAATATTTGTGTCTTTATTCACAGCCTCTGGAACCCTTCTGGAACTACTTTATGACCACTACTTTTTTCTTCACTTTGCCTCTAAATTATTTATAGGTGTAATGCCCCTTTAAATAATATAGCTAGCAGCAACTCATCATGCGAATAGTTTCCAGATAATAGACCATAGAAATTGATGCGGCCATTTTTCAGAGAGCTGGATGAAGATATCACCTTTCTGCGGGTGATGAATTTGCAACAGACTGTGAAAGAGAATCACCAAAATGATTAAAACCATCGGCTTCTCTGCCTTTGGCTACGTCTGTGCATTAACATTACATTACACAATGAATGATAGCAGTTAACTTTGCATGCTTCCAAATTAAAAATTTACTCCAAATGTATCGTGTCTATCCACAGTCCATTTACGGGTTCACACTGTACCAGAAGCAGATTCCTATTCATTACAATGATCTTCTATTTGCTGATTAGCAGACGTTCAGCATTATTTGTGCTGGTGCCATGTGCGGTGACAAGAGGCTTTTCAGATATTTTTTTAATCAAGATATGGAAAATTACAAATAAAAAATGACCTCTCAAAAACATAAAACTCTGATAATAAGTTTGCATCTTGATCAGAGTGTTCAATGTTTCTCTTGATGGAGTTTCTTTCCCAGTAATACATGCTGCATCTGTGGTATCGGTGTGTGTAGGGCACTGCTGTGTTCACTAGCTCTGATAAATCAACACTGATTTATTCCTATACTATTTCCCCTTTCATGCTTTCCTCACTATCCACAACCTGTTTTATCTGCCCTCATTGAGAACATACCTGCTTTCCCCTTTTCCACATTTCAAGCTGTTGCATACTTCCTTCTCCCCCTCCCTACTGCTATTAAGGAAATTGCTCAATGTGTAATTAAAAAGCAAATAAACAATAAAAAGTAAATTATAAAACCCTCATATGCAGTTTGCAGCATGATCAGAGTTTTTAATTTTTCTCTTGTGGGAAATTCTCTCCCAGTCATACAGTCTGAATATGAAGTCTGTGTATATGTCGAGCACATTTGCCTTCACTAACTCTAATATATTATCAATTATTTATTCCTATACTGTTTCCCCTTTCATATGCTTTCCTCCCTATCCACAAACTATTTTGTCTGCCCTCCCTGAGAACATACATGCTTTCCCCTTCTCCACACTTTAAGCTGTTGTCTACAACTGTCTCCCTCTCCCTACTGCTATTTCTAGCACTGAGTAAATGTTGTAAGAGAGCAGAGAGAGATGTCCGAACCTGTCTCTTATCAATTTGTGAGATACAGTCTATTGAAGAGTAGCTAGCTTGATGAAGAATTTCTAGACACTCTGCGGCAGCAAAATTCTAGGAAATTGACTAATTTGTACGGAATATTCAGAAAGTTGCTCAATTTGTAATTAGAAAGCAAATAAACAATACATGCGGGATCTGTAGTCTGCGAGTAGAGCACTGCTATCTTCACTAGCTCTGATATATTAGCATTGATTTATTCCTATACTGTTTCTCCTCTCATGTGCTCTCCTCCCTATTGACAGACTGTTTTATCTGCCCTCCCTAAGAACATGCATGCTTTCTCCTTCTTCTCCGTACTTTAATTTGACGTATACAACCTTCTCCCTCTCCTTACTGCTATCTATAACACTGAGTAAAGGTTGTAAGAGATCAATAAGAGCAGTCAAAGTCAGGAGTGCTGATAAGTGTGTGAGCAGCTGGCTAGGTGAAGGATTTCTGGACACGCTGCAGCAGTAAACAATTGTAGTCGCGTCTTTGAGACGCGAGTACAATTGAAGCTCTGACCACCGGGTCACAGTTACGTCAGCAGTGTGATCAGGTCATGTGATCACGCTGCTGCCGTTACTAGCCGACGTGGAGAAGCGCAAAGAACATAGGTGATAAGTGCTCCACAGTAGTGGAGCTGAAGGTACCGCAGATTAAATGTAACAGGAGGAGATTTATCGTAGTCGATATTTACTGTGTGATGGAGGAGATTTACTGTGTGATGGGGGAGATGTAGTGTGGAGGAGGGGTGGGGGAGATTTAGAGTAACGGGGAAGATTTGAGGACACAAGTTTGGGGAGCAAGGAAGGGACAGGTGCAGACACAATATGGGGAGCGGGAGAAATTTGAAGTCACAATATAAGGAGCAAGGAGGGAGATGGGGCCATCTATGAGGAAATAGTGTGGGGGATGGGTGCAGACACAGTATGGTGAGTGGGAGATGGGTGTGGACACAGTATTGTGTGTGGGGGGATGGGTGGAGACATAGTATGGTGAGTGGAGGGATGGGTGCAGTCACAATATGGTGAGTGGGAGGATGGATGCAGACAGTATGGTGAGTGGAAGGATTGGTGCAGACACAGTATGGTGAGTGGGGGAATTGTGCAAACACAATATGGTGAGTGGGGGGATGGGTGCGGACACAGTGTGGTGAATGGGGATGGGTACAGACAGTATGGTGAATGGGGGATAGGTGTGGACATAGTAAGAGTAGCAAGGGTAAAAATGTATGTGGACACAGTATGGGGAGCAATGGTGATTGGATGTGTGCAGACACAGGTTGGGGAGTCAGAGGGATATATGAGGAGGCAGTATGGAGAAGGAGAGGGTAAATGTATGAGAAGGGAGGGGGAAACATGTGAGGAGACTATTTAGGGGGAATAGTGTGAGGAGACAGTATGGGGAGAGAAAAGTGTGAGAGGGCACAGAATAAACACTGAGTAGTGTAGGTGGGATGGTAGCATGGGGGAACAGTGTAAGGTCACAGCCAGGAGGGGACAGTATTCCAAGGAGGGGTAGTGTGATGAAGGGGCACAGTATAGAGTCTGGGCCCTATAGTGGGGGACATAGTGTGAGAGGATAACGTGATGAGGGGGCCTAGTATGTAGAGGAGAGGTCAGTGTGGAGGGCATGTACTAGAAGAGGGACAGTGTGGGTCATATTTTGTGCAGGGAATATAGTGGGGCAATTATTTATTCAAGGGCTCCGCACAGGACAGATATTTTTTATTCAGTAGCATTATAATAACACTGCTATCTTTAAGGGCATTGTGTGGATATGAACTGCAGAAGAACGGAGAAGATGGAAGTCAGTAGATATGACCTGTGGATGAAAAACTTCCTCTTGGAGTCTGGAAAAAGAAGAAGAAGAAAAGAAAGACGACGCCAATAAAAAGCAACATCATCTATAAGGTACCTGGGTGCAGCGTCGGACTGGCCCACCGGAGAACCGGTGGATTCTCCGGTGGGCCCTGGCATCTGGTGGGCTCTGGCACCTGCAGGCATACAGGGCCAGCAGTTGCCTAGGGCCCCCGCTGCTCCAGGGGCCCCCTGCCAGTGGTGTGTCGCACACCATGCAGCTGCTATGGGGGCCCCTGCCAGCGGAGCAGCAGCGGGTGTCAGGAGGCAGGAGCCCCTGTCCCCGCTGCTAAAGAGAAATGAATATTCACTGCGGAGCATATCATTTCAGGACTCCACCCCCCAGAGGCCCCGCCCCCAGCCCAGTAAGCCGCTCTGCAGACTACAGCTGTAAATCAGGGCCGGCGCCGCCCTCAGTCCTCTCTGCTCCTGACTCACAGCCAGTGCGCGATGACGTCACTACATCGCGCACCCGCTGTGTGTCTGGCAGAGGGGGCAGCTCCTGACACTGAGGCCGGGATCAGCGTGGGAGCGAGGAGGAGAGGTGAGTATTGTGTTTTGTTTTTTTTTTATATCTCTCTCGCTCTCTCTATCTATCTATCTCTATATATCTCTCTCTCTATCTCTCTTATATCTATCTTTCTATCTCTATCTATTATCTATATCTATCTATTTCTATATCTATATCTATCGCTCTATCTTTCTATCTCTACATCTATCTATCTATCTCTATATATCTCTATATCTATCTATTATGTCTATCTATCTATCTCTATATCTATCTTACTCTATCTCTATATCTATTATCTCTATATTTATTATCTATCTAGCTACCATCTATATCTATCTATCTTTATCTATATATATCTCTATCTAATATCTATATCTATCTATCTCTATACCTATCTATCTATTTATCTATCCGTTATCTATCTCTATATCTTTTCTCTGTATCTATCTATCTCTATATCTATATGTCTCGCTATCTATCGCTCTATCTCTATATCTATCTCTATATCTATCTTTATATCTATATCTATATATCTATCTCTATCTCTATATCTATTTCTCTCTATATCTATCTCTATATCTCTCTCTATAGCTATCTATCTATATATCTCTATCTATCTCTATATCTATCTCTCTGTATATCTATCTATCGCTCTATCTCTATATCTATCTTTCTATCTCTATATCTATCTTTCTATCTCTATATCTATATATCTATCTATCTTTCTCTATCTATTTATCTCTATATCTTTTCTCTGTATCTATCTCTCTCTATATCTATATCTATCTATCTCTATATCTATCTATTATCTCTATATCTATATCTATTTCTCTCTATATCTCTCTCTATATCTATCTATTTATCTCTATCTCTATATCTATCTCTCTGTATATCTATCTTTCTATCTCTATATCTATCTTTCTCTATCTATCTATTTATCTCTATCTATTATCTATCTCTATCTATCTATCGCTCTATCTCTATATCTATCTTTCTATCTCTACATCTATCTCTATATCTATCTTTCTATCTATCTCTATATCTATCTATTATGTCTATATCTAGCTATCTCTATTATCTATATCTCCCTCTCTCTATATCTTTCTATCTTACTCTATCTCTATATCTATCTGTTATCTCTATATTTATTATCTATCTCTATCTATTATCTATATATATATCTATCTCTCTATCTATTTATCGATCTCTGTATCTATCTCTCTCTATATCTATCTCTCTATCTCTATCTATCTTTATATCTATATCTATCTATCTCTATATCTATCTATTATCTCTATATCTATCTACCTATCTATCTCTATATCTATCTCTATATCTCTCTCTCTATAGCTATCTATATATTATCTCTATATCTATCTATATATTATCTCTATATCTATCTATCTATCTCTATATCTATCTATCTATCTCTATATCTATCTGTTATCTCTATATCCATATCTATCTCTATATCTATCTCTATATCTATCTTTCTATCTAACACTATATCTCTATATCTATCTCTATATCTCATTATCTATCTATCTCTATCTCTCTCTCTTTATCTATCTATCTATTGATCTATCCATCTATCTCTATATCTATCTCTAGATCTATCTATTATATCTATCTATTATCTCTATTCTCTATATCTATCTATCCATCTATCTATCTAGCTATCTCTATCTATCTCTATATCTCTCTCTATATCTATCTATCTTTCTAACTCTATATCTATCTATCTCTATACATATCTCTATATCTAGCTATTATTTCTATATCTATCTCTATATCTATCTTTCTATATCTATCTATCTCTATATCTATTATCTCTATATCTATCGCTATATATATCTCTATATCTATTTTTATTTATAGCCATCTATCTATATATATTTATCTCTATATCTATCTATATATGTCTATATTATTATTATTATTATTATTATTATTATTATTATATCTGTATATCTCTATCTATTATCTATCTCTATCTATTATCTATCTCTATCTATATATCTATCTATCTCTATATCTTTCTATCTATAGCTATCTATCTCTATATCTATCTATCCATTATCTATTTTCTATCTATCTCTATATCTATCTATCTATCTATCTATCTATCTATCTATCTATATTTCTTTCTATATCTATCTTTATATCTATCTCTATCTATCTCTATGAATCTTTCTATCTATATCTATCCATTATCTACTTTCTATCCATTATCTACTATCTATCTCTATATCTATCTATTTCTACATCTATCTTTCTATCTATATCTATCTAACTCTATATCTATATATCTATATAGCATTATACCCTATGAGGGGAGACAGCATTATACCCTATGAGGAGGCAGCATTATACCCTATGAGGAGGCAGCATTATTCCCTATGACGGGGTGCATTATTCCCTATGAGGGGGGCAGTATTATACCCTATGAGGGGGGCAGTATTATACCCTGTGAGGGGGCAGCATTATACCCTATGAGGGGGCAGCATTATTCCCTATGAGGGGGCAGTATTATACCCTATGAGGGGGGCAGTATTATACCCTATGAGGGGGTGCATTATTCCCTATGAGGGGGGCAGTATTATACCCTATGAGGGGGGCAGTATTATACCCTATGAGGGGGGCAGTATTATACCCTATGAGGGGGTGCATTATACCCTATGAGGGGGTGCATTATACCCTATGAGGGGGTGCATTATACCCTATGAGGGGGGCAGTATTATACCCTATGAGATGGCTGCATTATATTCTATGAGATGGCTGCATTATACTATGTGAGGGGGCTGCTTTATATTCTATGAGGGGGCTACCCCAACTCCTGCTACATAATTAAGACATGTACAACCTTATATTATACCCGGATATTAGCGTGTTTTACCGCACAATTGGTGGTCTGGTATTTAACTCTATGCAGCTACATAGTGGGCCCCAAGAATGATTTTCTCTGGTGGGCCCAAGGTGTTCCAGTCCGACGCTGCCTGGGTGTAAATGTTTTTTTTGTGATACTGACTAAGGCTAGTTTCACACTTGCTTTTTTTTGCAGCGCGTTTTTCCCGCAAAAAAACGCATTGAAAAAACGCATACAAAAGCATACAACTGCTGCGTTTTTTTCAAGCATTTTTATGAGCATGCATGAAAAAAACGCAGCGTTTTTATGCGTTTGTATGCGTTTTTAGTGCGTTTTTACCGCGTTTGCGTTTTTTTCCAACATTTTTAGGTGGCCCCTCACACTACCCAAACCATGACTTTACTAACCCTAACCCTGACCCTAACCCTAACCCTAACCCTGACCCTAACCCTTAACCAAACCATACTTAACCCTAACCCTGACCCTAACCCTGACCCTAATCCTTAACAAAACCATACTTAACCCTAACCCTGACCCTAACCCTAACCCTGACCCTAACCCTTAACAAAACCATACTTAACCCTAATCCTGACCCTAACCCTGACCCTAACCCTTAACAAAACCATACTTAACCCTAACCCTGACCCTGACCCTAACCCTAAACCCCCTTAACTAACCCTAACTCTAACCCAAACCCCTAAATTCCTTGTTTAAAAAAAAAAAACGCATATGCAAAAAAACGCATACATGAGCATGCCAGTGCGCACATATGCGCATCCATAGGCTATAATGGCCATTTTTAGCGCAAAACGTGCGCATATGTGCGCATGCGCTTTTTTGCAGGGCCAAAAAATGCAACATGCTGCGTCTGGAAAATACAAACGCACACCCCAAAAAAACGCAGCGCATGAAAATCGCATACATGCGCTTACAAGCGCGCAGGTATGCGCACCCATGTTAAATATAGGGGAAAAAACGCATGCGCACATGTGCGTTTTTTTCCAGCGCTAAAAAACGCAAATGTGAAACCAGCCTAATTCTCATATTTTTAGTTATATTAGGAGCAGTAAAGGGGTTGTCCAAGTTCGTGATGAGTCTGTAGTCATTCTATGCGACTGCAGACTTCTGACTTCTCACAGTGCGCACTTCACTCTGTTCTCTCATTCTGGCAATTTGTATACATAGAAAACAAAAAGCAAAAAACACAAATATCCTGAACTAAAAGTAAAAAATATACTGCAAATAATGCATAAAGGTAATAATAATAATAAGGGTATTTAGTAAACATAATTTTGATCAAAATAATGTACAAGCCATCCCGCCACGTCACGGCAACCCTTGTGGGACAGTCCCTACTCTAGTATTTAAAACCTTTTCACTTGCCAAGTGGCGTGAATGTGAATAAGGGTCGAGCGGCTGAACCACTAGTAACAGCTTAGGCCAGACTGGATGGCTTTCCCAGCTCAGAAAGAGGGCGGTCACACCCATATATGCACTGAATGCACAATGAAATGAATAAAAAAAATTAAAAATTATGTTTACTAAATACCCTTATTATTATTATTACCTTTATGCATTATTTGCAGTATATTTTTTACTTTTAGTTCAGGATATTTGTGTTTTTTGCTTTTTGTTTTCTCTGGTTAATGGTCATGTGTTAATATGCACTTACATTGTGCATACACATTAACTTACTTTTCTCAGTTCAGATTTGTTTTTTATTAATTTCATTGTGCATTCAGTGCATATATGGGTGTGACCGCCCTCTTTCTGAGCTGGGAAAGCCATCCAGTCTGGCCTAAGCTGTTACAAGTGGTTCAGCCGCTCGACCCTTATTCACATTCACGCCACTTGGCAAGTGAAAAGGTTTTAAATACTAGAGTAGGGACTGTCCCACAAGGGTTGCCGTGACGTGGCGGGATGGCTTGTACATTATTTTGATCAAAATTATGTTTACTAAATACCCTTATTATTATTATTACCTTTATGCATTATTTGCAGTATATTTTTTACTTTTAGTTCAGGATATTTGTGTTTTTTGCTTTTTGTTTTCTCTGGTTAATGGTCATGTGTTAATATGCACTTACATTGTGCATACACATTAACTTACTTTTCTCAGTTCAGATTTGTTTTTTATTCAATTTGTATACATGTGGAAGCATGCCGACTAGACATGTGTGGCCTTACTCAATGAAAATAAATTGAGAGAGACCAAATACGTCTAGTCGGAATGTGGCCAGAAGTTTACAAATCGCATACTTATGCAAGGGAGAATCCTAAAAGTGTGCAGTGTGTGCGCCGTGAAAGTTTAGAAGGCTGTAGTAACCTAGAATGACTGCAAACTTTCATCTCAAATCTGGACAAGCCCTTTAATTATAAAATAAAGATTTGTAGCATGCCAGTCCTAACAATGTGTAACATACTCACTGTCAGGATTAAGCTCTTCTTGAAGCATGAACAGTCTCTTTTTACCTCAGTACTGCTGGTATTTCCAATATTAGATCAGATAAATAGGGTGAACAGCAGTGTGAGCATCTTCTTACCTCAACATTCCTGGTATATCCAGTATTAGATCAGATCAGATAGACAGGATGGACAGCAGTGTGAGCAGCCTCTTCTTACCTCAGCACCCCTGGTATCTCCAGTATTAGATCAGACAGACATGGTGGACAGCAATGTGAGCAGCCTTTTCTTACCTCAGCATCCTTGGAATCTCCAGTATTAGATCAGACAGACAGTGTGGACAGTAGCGTGAGCAGCCTCTTCTTACCTCAGCACCTCTTCTATCTCCAGTGTTAGATCAGACAGACAGGGTGGACAGCAATGTGAGCAGCATCTTCTTACCTCAGCACCCTTGGAATCCCCAGTATTAGATCAGATAGATAGGGTGGACAGTAGTGTGAGCAGCCTCTTCTTACCTCAGCAGCCCTGGTACCTCCAGTATTAGTTCATATAGACAGGGTGGACAGCAGTGTGAGCAGCCTCTTCTTACCTCAGCACCCTTGGAATCTCCAGTATTAGATCAGATAGACAGGGTGAACAGTAGTGTGAGCAGCCTCTTCTTACCTCAGCAGCCCTTGTATCTCCAGTGTTAGATTAGATCCACAGGGTGGACAGCAGTGTGAGCAGCCTCTTCTTACCTCAGCACACCTGGTATCTCCAGTATTAGATCAGACAGGGTGGACAGCAGTGTGAGCAGCGTCTTCTTACCTCAGCACCCTTGGAATCTCCAGTATTAGATCAGGCAGACAGGGTGGACAGCACTGTGAACAGCCTCTTCTTACCTCAGCACTACTGGTATGTATATCCAGTATTAAATCAGACAGACAGGGTGGACAGCAGTATGAGCAGTCTCTTCTTACATCAACACCCATGGTGTTTTCAGTAATAGATAAGGTTATCTATTGGGGCATACTATTTTTTCAGGAAAGAATTAAGTATAACTTGTATTTTATTCATACAAATCTGTACTTTCTAGGCTTAAGAGTCCAGAGGGAAGTCCTGCTTACTGATTGACACCTATATGTGAATACAGTCATACAGGGAAGGCTTTCCTTCACTGAACAAGACTGCCCACTGGACTTCCTAGCATATAAAGATCATGGCTTAAAATAAATAAAATATGTTACACTCAGTCTTGTCACAGCGCGAGGTCTTACATGTCTTCCTGCGCGCGCTGTCCGGCGCACTCCTGCCTCTCGGCGCGTCCCCGCGCCCGGCCTCCGGCTCCCTCGGCGCTCAGCCTCCTGGGTAAGCTGACGTGCTAGGCCCCGCCCCCAATATGGCGGCGCCCACCGCTACATATGGCCGGCGTCTGCTCTGGTAAGACGCCTGAATATCTCATGCGGTGACGCTGTCCGCAGCTTCGCCCTCTGTGTCCTCAGGCCCCTCTTGTCCTCTGTCTTTTTTGCGTTTAGTACCGTGGTTCTGCCTGCCTAACCTCGTCTACCTTTTCTGTGTTCTGCCCTCCCTGTCTCCCTGGTGCTTTCCCTCATCTGTCCTGCTTCCTACTTCCCTCTCCACGTCTCAGTTATTTGCTGTACAGCCTGTATTCATTTGCCTGCTTCTTTACATCTACAGCCTCCATTCCTGTGTGCCCCTGGGTCCCCGGTTCCGCACCCACTGGTTTACTGCCTCACCCTGTACGCTGCTTTCTGTTCTCTTACCTCAGTCGTCCCTTTGGTTCCGGCTGTCGCGGCTCTATCCCCGGGAGGTCTGTCCCTAACACTCCCTGTATAGGGGGTGGTCCTCACCTGGGCACTCGCCTCTGGGGGCTCTGGAGCCGTGACACAGAGGGTCCACTTCCAGGTACAACTTTACTTTTCTCGCCACACCGTAACAGCATAATCAGGCCATGGACCCCGCCGGAGGCACGGCCGCTCAGAAGGAGTTAGTCTTTCTTCGGGAGAATCAGACGCGCATGATGTCCTTCATGAAAACCATGGACTCACGTCTGTCCGCTCTCCAATCCTCTGACCCTTGTAACGCCGCCCAGTTGGCTGGCCTATAACAGGAATTGGCGCAGCAGCGAGACACCCAGTCGCATATCCTCAGCTATATGGCCTCGGTGGACGGTCGGTTGCTCGCCTTGCAGGTGGCCGCATCTGCTCCCCCAGCCACGGGTTCCCATCCTCCTCCGCGGTTAGCCAAACCTCCTCGATATAACGGAGACGCCAAGCTATGCCGGGGTTTTTTAAATCCGTGCAGTCTCCATTTTGAGATGCTGCCCCAACAGTACCCCTCTGACCGAGCCAAGGTGGCCTTCATCATTTCCCATCTTGAGGGGGACGCTTTGGCTTGGGTCAATCCGCTCTGGGAACGAGATGACCCAGTAGTTACAAGGCTTTCCGTGTTTTTGGATACATTTCGTCGAGTTTTTGACGAACCGGGCCGTTTAGCCTCTACCACTGAGGCTTTATTTAACCTAGGTCAAGGTTCTTTAACTGTGGGCCAGTATGCCATCCAGTTTAGGACTGTTTCTTCTGACTTAGGTTGGAATAATGAGGCCATGGTGGGCGCTTTTTGGCGAAGCCTCTCAAGTCAGATAAAGGATGAGCTCGCGGGTCGTGACACCCCCACAGCTCTCGAGGACTTGATCTCTCTAGCGACGCGAATTGACCTCCGCTTTCAGGAGCGTGCCAGGGAGAGAAGGGCTTCTCGTCCACTTTCTTCTGTCCACAGGCCACCCAGTCCTTGACCTAGGAGTCTCCCGTCACCTCCGACACCCGAACCTATGCAGGTGGATCGCCTGAAGTTGTCCGATCAGGGTCGTAGGGAGAGGAGCCTCCACGGGCAGTGCTTCTACTGCGGTAGCGGTTCCCACCTCATCCGAACCTGTCCCGAGCGTCCGGAAAACTTCTCCGCCTAGGCCAGGTAAGAGAGGCCTCCCTAGGTGCACATGATACCTCTCTTCCTCTCACTTTATCTGTCCTCTTGAATGTTGGTGGGCAGCGGGCTTCTCTGGTGGCCTACGTGTACTCGGGTGCCGCCGGATATTTCATCAGGCTAGAGGAGGTTAATAAGCTGTCCGTTCCCGTAAGGCCCTTGAAAAAACCGCAAATTCTCGCCTCCGTAGATGGTCGGCCCTTGCTAGAGACGGTTTCGGTAGTTACTCATGAAGTGGTATTGCAGGTAGGGGCGCTGCACAAGGAGAGGATCTCGTTTTACGTCCTAGCAGGCATTTCTCACCCTATCCTGCTTGGTCTTCCTTGGTTGCAGCTCCACGAGCCCATCTTAGATTGGCATAATGGTAACGTCTTGCGCTGGGGGGAGTCCTGTCGGGCTCGGTGTCTGCTGCCTGTGCGTCCCGTAGGTGACCCGCGTCCTTTGCCTGTTCCCCCAGGATTGCCTTCGGTGTACCATGATTTTTTGGATGTTTTTGACAAGAGGGAGGCGGAGACTCTCCCTCCTCACCGTCCCTACGACTGCCCCATCGAGCTTGTCCCAGGTACCACTCCACCTCGTGGGAGAATTTATCCCCTCTCTCCAGCTGAGACCCAGGCCATGTCTGAATACATCCAGGACAATTTGGCCAGGGGCTTCATTCGGAAATCCTCATCCCCTGCTGGAGCAGGCTTCTTTTTCGTAAAGAAGGATGGGTCCCTGCGGCCATGCATCGATTATCGTGGCTTGAATCATATCACAGTGAAGAATAAGTATCCACTACCTCTCATCTCTGAACTTTTTGATCGCTTGAAGGGGGCGCGAGTATTTACTAAGCTTGATCTTCGAGGGGCCTATAACCTGGTTCGGATACGCTCTGGGGACGAGTGGAAGACGGCGTTCAACACGCGGGACGGGCACTACGAGTATTTGGTTATGCCCTTTGGACTTTGCAACGCACCTGCAGTATTCCAAGAACTCGTAAATGATGTCTTCAGAGATCTTCTCTACACCTGTGTCGTAGTCTATCTAAATGACATCTTGGTCTTCTCTTCTGATCTGGCCACACATCGCCGAGACGTCCGTCAAGTCCTTCTACGTCTCAGAGAGAATCATCTCTTTGCCAAGTTAGAGAAATGTCTCTTTGAGCAAAAGTCCTTGCCTTTTCTTGGTTTTATCGTTTCGGACTCGGGTCTGGAGATGGATCCTGAGAAAGTCTCGGCAGTTCTCAATTTGCCACGTCCTTCCGGAGTCAAGGCAATCCAGCGGTTTTTGGTTTCGCCAATTATTATAGGCAATTTATCCCTCATTTCTCGTCTTTGGCCAAACCCATCTCGGCTCTTGTCCGCAAAGGGGCCGATCCCAACCACTGGCCCTCTGAAGCAGAGGCGGCCTTTGCGGCCCTGAAGTTAGAATTCGCCAAGTCTCCGGTACTTCATTGCCTGGATGCCAGCAGGCCGTTTATCCTCGAGGTGGACGCATCCTCGGTGTGAGCTGGAGCAGCTCTTCTGCAGAAGTCTTCCTCGGGCCGCACTCTTACCTGCGGATTCTTCTCTAAGGCTTTCTCCGCTCCCGAACGTAACTATGCCGTTGGCGATAGAGAACTCTTGGCCATTAAGATGGCTCTTGAGGAATGGCGCCATCTTCTCGAGGGTGCCCTCCATCCGTTCATCATTTTTAGGGACCACAAAAATTTGGCTTATCTTCAGTCCGCCCAAAGGCTCAACCCTCGACAAGCCAGATGGTCATTATTTTTTGAAAGATTTGACTTTCAACTCCACTTCCGACCCGGGGAGAAAAACATCAAGGCGGACGCTCTTTCACGGTCCTTCCAGTCGGTAGACAAGGAGGAGGGTCCCAACCATATCATTGACCCTGCCAAGGTCCTTACCGTGGCCCCAGTAAGGCTGGTCTCCCTACCTTCTGGTAAGACCTTTGTTCGGAGAGGAGATAGATTAAAGGTCCTACGTTGGAGTCACTCTTCAAAATTCTCTGGACATGCCGGAATTAGCAAGACTCTCTCGCTGGTCTCCCGCCATTACTGGTGGCCTTCGCTTCGTAGGGATGTTCAAGATTTCATCGCATCCTGTCCTCCTTGCTCTCGGAACAAGGTTCCCCGGCATGCTCCTGCGGGACTCCTGCAGCCGTTGCCAATACCTGCAAACCCATGGACTCACATTGCCATGGACTTCGTCACTGACTTGCCTCCTTCGTCCAGATGTACGGTGATATTGGTGGTCGTGGATCGGTTCTCCAAGATGGCCCACTTCATCGCCCTACCTGGCCTACCTACTGCTTCCGAGTTGGCAAAGATCTTCGTGCTTCACATTTTTCGCCTTCATGGGTTTCCTCAACATATTGTCTCGGATCGAGGAGTTCAGTTTACGTCCCGTTTTTGGAGAGCTCTCTGCGGATTACTAAAGATAACGTTAGATTTCTCCTCGGCTTATCACCCCCAGTCGAATGGTCAAGTCGAGCGAGTAAACCAAGCTTTAACATCCTATCTCCATTTTTCCAATGCTCACCAAGACGACTGGGCCTCTCTCCTTCCTTGGGCGGAGTTCGCCTACCACAACCATCCTAGTGAAGCCTCGTCCAAATCTCCCTTTTTTGTGGTTTTTGGTCAACACCCAGGCATTCCTCTTCCCGTGTCCCCCACCTCGGGTGTGCCGGTGGCAGATTCCTTGTCCGTGGACTTCTCTCAGATTTGGAGGGAGACCAAAGGGGCCCTTGAGAGTGCCAGCCTCAGAATGAAACGTTATGCCGACAAGAGGCGGCTGGACGTTCCCCCGTATCACCCTGGGGATAAGGTTTGGTTAGCTTCTCGGTATATCAGGTTGAAAATCCCCTCCTACAAGTTAGGTCCACGTTACATTGGTCCCTTTGAGGTCTTAAGTCGGATCAACAACGTGGCCTACAAGTTGAGGTTATCCGCCTCACTTAAGATTCCCAACACCTTCCTTGTGTCTCTCCTTAAACCAGCCGTGTTCAACCACTTTCATCCTGCACCCTCTCTAACCTCCCAACCATGTAGCTCGGATAACACCTTTGAGGTGAAGGATATTTTGGCTAGAAAGACTGTTAAAGGGAGAACTCTGTTTCTAGTTGATTGGAAAGGTTTTGGTCCCGAGGAGAGATCATAGGAACCCTCGGAGAATATTGATGCTCCCCACATCATGAGACAGTTCCTCTCCAACATTAAGAGGAGGGGGCGTAAAGAGGGGGGTACTGTCACAGCGCGGGGTCTTACATGTCTTCCTGCGCGCGCTGTCCGGCGCACTCCTGCCTCTCGGCGCGTCCCCGCGCCCGGCCTCCGGCTCCCTCGGCGCCGGGCTCCTGCCCACGGCGCTCAGCCTCCTGGGTAAGCTGACGCGCTAGGCCCCGCCCCCAATATGGCGGCGCCCACCGCTACATATGGCCGGCGTCTGCTCTGGTAAGACGCCTGATTATCTCATGCGGTGACGCTGTCCGCAGCTTTGCCCTCTGTGTCCTCAGGCCCCTCTTGTCCTCTGTCTTTGCTGCGTTTAGTACCGTGGTTCTGCCTGCCTAACCTCGGTCTACCTTTTCTGTGTTCTGCCCTCCCTGTCTCCCTGGTGCTTTCCCTCCTCTGTCCTGCTTCCTACTTCCCTCTCCACATCTCAGTTATTTGCTGTACAGCCTGTATTCATTTGTTTGCTTCTTTACATCTACAGCCTCCGTTCCTGTGCGCCCCTGGGTCCCCCTGTACGCTGCTTTCTGTTCTCTTACCTCAGTCGTCCCTTTGGTTCCGGCTGTCGCGGCTCTATCCCCGGGAGGTCTGTCCCTAACACTCCCTGTATAGGGGGTGGTCCTCACCTGGGCACTCGCCTCTGGGGGCTCTGGAGCCGTGACCCAGAGGGTCCACTTCCAGGTACACCTTTACTTTTCTCGCCACACCGTAACAAGTCTTTTCCCATAATCCTATATATCAATCTGCTCAGCTCCTCCTGCCCCATAACATGCTGCCTCTAGATTAGACACCAAGTTCCTCACGCCAGGTTTTCTTTTAGAATGATATTTAAAATGGCCATTATTATCATAGGTAATATTGTCTCCAAATATACACATAGATCCTAGATAATGAAACATTCCCTGAACAGACAAATAATTTCTATTTAATTCCATCCATCTGACCACTGATCCAAGATCTTGCAGAGGGAACAGTTCCTTACTGTGACTGTGGCTTATAGAAAAGCCCACCAACACTTGAGATACACACGCTGGCCAGGAAACACTTGATCCCAAAGATGCCTGGAGAGAAAGATTAGAGAGTTACACATCAGTGAAGTGAGGCGATAGGAATTCTTTATGGTTCCAGATGTTGAGGAACATCTGAAGGTAATGTCAAGGATTAATGCCCGGTTCACTCCCGCAGATATTCCAAACAAAGACGTTCATTCCCAGCACATTTGAAGTCTCTCTGGTAATCCCTGGTCAGCCCTCCCCTTGTGTTTAGCATTATTTTATCATCATACCACTAGTATCTGAAATCTACAGAATGCCACCAAGTTATTCAACCTTGACGGAAATTTTCCATTATCGAGCAGTTCCACTATTTTTGCAATTCACTCCATAACGGAGAATAAAAATCTATCCATCTTTTTCCTTTGTATATTAGTTATATTATGGAAGGGTCTTCACTCCTGCCCAGTCTTACCCACAAAAATAATAGTATGGTGGGCTAAAAAGTGAGGGGCACCTTGGCCAAAGCGATGCTCAATGTTCTACCATCACCATGAAGTGAAGATGAATAGAGATATTCCTGATTAGGTAAAAGACCCACAAGTTTGAACTTAGTTCTTGATCCATATCATCATGGTAATTGTCATGGTCTAAAATGTTTCAATGGCTCTCTGTTCCATTATGTAATGCCCAAACAGATGGTCATTGTCCAATCATCACCATGAATTGAAGGTGAATTACTTTCCTATGTTATGAGCTTTAGACACCCACCCATGACCCTTTTCCTATCTCACACATCTACCTTGGCAGGGCTTCTCCACCTTCCCCTATGGCTGCTGCCCTCTTCTGTGCTCCACATCAGGTTTTACAAATATGTTCCCATGACATCATCTGCCTAGGTCTATATAAGGCCCACTATGGCACACAACTATGTCTTGGTATTAAGACTCTTAGTCCTTTTGGTTTTGCTGTGGACCGCTAACAACTCCTGGCGTGCTTCTGCCTGCTTTGTTTTGAACTTTCCTGAGTTCTGTCTGCCTATGTCCTCCAGTGTTCCAAGTCCTTGCTTTAAACATGTCGTCCTGCTGGTTAATCAACGCCTGGGAAAAGAGATGGGTGGGAATGACCAGGGGTGTGATTTCGCAGATAAAATGGAGACCAAGTGTCTCATTCAGTGTGAGATGTGTGGATCTCCTGAGTGTTGGTCTGTGCTAAGGCCTAAAGAACTGGACACTAACCTGAGAGGCCAGACCAGCTATTTTGTATGGACTTCTTACTTTGTGTTTTCACTGATGCCGGAGAAGGCTATCTTTTGTTTGTTCATTCTTAAGCAGGTTTATGGTGTTTTAATAAACCTGCTTGGACTTTTAACGAAACCGCTTCCTGTGCCTACCTCAACCGCAGCTTAGTGAGTACAAACCTCTACAATGTCCATAGTAAAATATTGAAGGATTTTTTTTTCACACTTGCCATCTTTTATGGAGGTCCTTCTAAGAAGTGATCAACTGGCCAGGAGATTTGCCAATTCATCCGGGAGGTCTCTCGTTTTTTCCGAGAATCTACTGGTTGGTCCAGAAGAATTGGCAAGTATCAAGTATTGATATTTCTCCTAACACTGTCAAATGATACTATCAGTAACGAGCCATAAGCGTTGTCAAATCTGTATCTGATGTCATTCTCTGGTGCATTCGACCAAAGGGTATCTAAGCTCACGGACCCCCACAAATAACATCTTTGTTGACCTTTATTGTTGCTAGAAAATTATTTGAACAAATGAAGCTTTTAGTCGCCAGCACAAAATCTATCATTGGGACCTCCAACCACCATGTGCCATTTATACTGGTGCCAATGAAGGATTTGGGCTCCATCAAATACAAACATCTTCTTCTACACCACCTATAGCTTTGCCCAATACATAAGCTTTTTTTTTTTTGTAAATGATAAAATATTATCATTCTCATTTCAATTAGCGAAGCAATTTATTAAATCAGGTAATTTAAGACTTATCGTGTTTACATTAGTTTTGTGTTATGGAAAATAAAAGATTTACATAAAATTTATGACTTCACATTAATCGCAGTATTGATCGGCTATTCTTGTGCAGTTTATGGACGACTTTCAATAATAATTTCAGGCAAAATCAATGGCAGCACAAAAGAAGATGAATCTTGTTTGGGAGTTTAAGACGCGGCTGGGGGAAAATATAATTATTGACTTGTTGTACTATTTAAATCACGCGGTCGACAATGTTGTTAATTTAATGCAATCACGTCATATGTTGATACGTTCAGGAATTATCCTGGACCCATTCTGATAATATTCCGCAGATTCTTGCAGCCATTTTACCAACTGAGTCACTATTGAATAGCTAGGTTTTCCATCAGTTAGGGCATTTAAGCAAATATAAATACGATATATACCAAAAATATCATTTAATGTATGAATGGCACTATCCCCTGAGAAGGACCAACTGAGTGATGAAGAGAGATAAGTATGGACGCTGTGATGGGATGATGAACAGTCCTGCTGAATGTGGCACAATTGGCAGCTATAAAGCTATATGTGGGGACACATGTAAGGGGTGTACTGGGACCGTGTGATGCTCACCCCTTTTGCCACATGTACGGTATATATGTTGTCTTGTATGTATATGGCTGCTGTGTAATGTTGTATTTATTACTGTAATTATCTAGTGCTATTATTTGTAATACACGGAAAGTGTAGTACCTTAGTCGGTTGCTAGATAGGGTAAATGACACCTTAGTGTAATAGATAGTATATATAGTTAACTATAGGAGGAGTTGACTGGAAATAAGGTAGGAACAGTTTCCAGGGTAGAGTCAGAGGGGTAGGGAGCCCGTACAGCTCGGTTGGGCTTGGAGCCCAAGCTACCCAGTAGCTCCGTAACATTTAAGTGTGAAGCCCAGCTATCCAGGGCCCACTGAGCCAGAAGTGCAGCCTAAGCACCAGTGGTAGACCAGTATGGGGATGCAGGTGGCTCTACAATGTGGCAGTTCACTGCATGTGCAGATGCCCTCGTACCCAAGCCAAAAAGGATGAGGGAATTGCTAAGCATGGTGAGTCTGAACAGGGAGGACGCTGAGTTACCGCAAGAGGTGGTACAATCTGGGCACGTACTAAAGGCCGCAGGAAGGAGTGCAGGGAAAGTAGAGAATGTGGACTGTATGGAACCCTATGCTGATGTTGTATCTGACAAGGATGTGCTGCAACAAGGAGAAAGTAAAGTTCTACGTTTTAAGTTGCAACTAGACTGTGTCTCTGTGTGCAATTGTATGGAAAGGGTCTGCAGCAGCCCAGAGGAGACCCTGAAGGTGCAAAGCGCAGAAAGGCAAGTTCACTGATTAAAGGATGTTCTTTGTATGTGACGGGAGACCAGGGTGTGCAAGAGCCATTAGTCTCAGCCACGACTAAGGCCCTGGTGCTCCCTCACACACACACAGGGGTGCAGGGTACATATGGGGTAGCAGACTACATATGGCGCTGCAGGCTACATTAAGTGATTAAGGGGTACAAGCTATATATGGGGGTTGCAGAGTACATGTAAGGGGGGTTGGAAGGTGTTTATAGGATGCAGACTACATTTGAGGATACATATGGGGGCATTTTGTGCATGTTCTCCTCCTTCCACAGTCTTCTGTACTATAGACATAAAGTGTCTTCTGCGCAGGTGGTGCTTAGAGTGATCGCAGACAGTGCTCGGACTGGCCGGCAGCTCTACTGACCTGAGTGTATTTCTATACCGCTGCCATGCTTGGGTGAGGAAAGCCGCCGGCCAGTCTGAGCACTGCAATGCGATCGTCGTCTGTGTTATACGGCAGTCTGACTGCGCCCTTAGACTAATTCATTTTTGGGTGCTGTCTAATTTTTATTTTTCAGACAGCACTTTGCCCCATAAAGTAGAATGGATGTAACACCATGGATCTGGTAGGCGGATCCCTGTGACTCAGCACAGGTCTTAATCTGATCCTATCCGTGGATCACACTCAGCCATTCAGGTCTGTTGGGATTCGTCAGACGTGGATGCAGATCGGAGGCTTCACATTTGCTTCCATTTTGCATCATAGATTTCTTGCTTAATGATAAACCTGAGTAAAATCGTGATCTTCCAAAAGTTTTTTATTGGCTTGGAGGTGAGAATTCCTCCACACACAGAAGCAAATAAGGACAACTAGGATGACACCGGAGAAAACATTGGTCTGTTTCCCTTGGATTTTAACACAATGGATGTGTGAATGGATCTTTGGGGCTGACGCAGACGAACGTTTACATCGTCCATTTGATGTCTGATTTGTGATTGGATCGCACGCCGACAGCGCAATAGGACTGTTCAGATGAATTATTTTTTTCTCGGTTCGACTGCCCATGAGAAAAAAATGGCAGCGTGGACATGGGCATACCCAGGAATAAAACTAGGGGTGGGGCAAGCCATGGTCATTCAGGTTGTAAAATTTTAGAACGAAAAGGTGAATGAAACTGCTCCATAATACAGTATAATGAGCCCCATACCTGTATATACATCATCACCAGCCCCAGCCCACTAAGCCCAGCACCTGTATATACATCACCAGCCCCAGCCCACTGAGCCCAGCACCTCCTGTATATATATCATCACCAGGTCTAGCCCCAGCCCACTGAACCCATCACCACCGGTATATACATCAGCCCAGCATCAGCCAGCTCCAGCCCCTGTATATACATCAGTCCAGCCAGCCCCCAGCCTCTGTATATACATCAGCCCTGCCAGCCCCTCTATATACATCAGCCACAGCCAGCCCCTGTATACATCAGCCACAGCCAGCCCCTGTATATACATCAGCCCTGCCAGTCCCTGTATATACATAATCCCAGCCAGCCCCCAGCCCCTGTATATACACATCAGCCACAGCCAGACCCTGTACATACATCAGCCCAGCCAGCCCCCAGCCCCTGTATACATCAGCCACAGCCACCCCCTGTATACATCAGCCCAGCCACAGCCAGCCCCTGTATACATGAGCCCAGCCAGCCCCTGATACAGGGGGCTGGCTGGGCTCATGTATACAGGGGCTGGCTGGGCTGATGTATACAGGAGCTGGGGGCTGGCTGTGGCTGGGCTGATGTATACAGTTGCGACGCCCACTTCCAGGGCCGTGGAGTACTCGGTACCGGGCCCTGTTGGCTTCAATGGGGGATGTTACGGCAGCTGCGGCCCGGTCCGTGGCCCTGGGCGTCCATTGTAAAAGGGAGGATGTTTGAACGTGTGGATGATGATTAAAGTTTATGAGTGAATGATTCGTGACGCCACCTGTGGTGTTCGGCAATGAAGATGTTAGGCCGACGCTGCAGACAGAGCCTCTGGGACAGATGGTGTGGTGCAGCAATGATGTTGTGGCCCTCCACAGGTAGGGCAGTAGTCCCAGGGCAGTGTAGGTGAAGAGATAGGGAGGAGACGTAGATGGTGCAGTGTCAGGCAGAGAGATGTAGCAGTGCTGAGGGTGTTGGCACAAGAATAAGCGGAGGACACCAGGGCATGTAGTTCCAAAGCTTTACTCACAGTCTGTTGTGCATACAGGTGCCCGCATCTGTGCCGTGTCCTCCGTGTCAGGGGCTCAGTCAACCTCCAAGCTAGATGAAGCACTCAGTTCCAACACTCCGCCAACATGTGCCTTTTCTGAACGTCTCCCTTCTTGCGCCTATGGTGAAGTACTCACAGTACTGAGTTACACTGGAGTTCCTCCTTTCTGATGTTCCTATGAACTCTACTTGTATGGCAGACAGCTGTAGCCTGCTTCGGGGACTCCTTGCTACCTAGTCCCGGCTCACTCACGTTGCTGTTGTGCCCCCAAGTCTTGTGTGGGAATAAAGTGGTGACAACTTCTATTCCTCCGGTGTCTGCTGCAGGACCATTACTATCCATACAACCTCGGGGACCGGACCCCGGCCTTGCGCTGTGAACTTGGGAAGGGTTCTGCTCTAACACTAATCCTTAGTCCACCTTTCCTCCTTACGTTCCGTACAAATCCTTCTTTCTTATGGAGAATTAGGCTTTCTGAATCTTTCCTTCCTGTGCCAGCAGACCCAGGTCACTGAGGTCTGCTGCAGCACTCCCTTCATCCATCCCTCTCCGGGGATCTCCTCTCACAGACCCCTGTGACAGACTAACTAAATCCTAATATCTTCCTACTCTTTTGGTGCAGACTAAGCTCCACCCACCTCCCAGCACTCTTCGTGTTCCAAGCAGGGAGCCACCAAAGGGTGCTTTGCTACACTACTATGTTGTGTGGGATGCAGATGTTGGAGTGTGGTCAGGTGTCTCCACCTTACCTGGATGGTGGGGTACCACACCTCAGGAGGAGGTGCAGTACCTCTGTGGCGACTGAACCCTCAGGGGCGCCACACAGGGGCTGGCTGGGCTAAAGTATACAGGGGCTACCTGGGCTGAAGTATAAAAGGGGCTGGCTGGGATGATGTATACAGGGTCTGGCTGTGGCTGATGTATAATACATACTTCAGCCCAGCCCCAGCTCAGCACCTGTCCTGTCTCCTGACACTGTAGATTGCCTCAGGAGCAAGCGGGTATGCTCCTCCGGATGCCTGAGTTGAGGCCATCACTTACCTGATACGTTCAGGCTCAGCGGCGCGCTGCAGCCAGGGGCGGGAGACAGGGAGAGAAGAGCGCTCTCTCTTCTCCCACAAAGAACGTCCTGACGTTCAACGTCAGGCGTTCTTATTAACCCCCTATGTACAGGGCACCCGGGCCATTGCGCATACCTGTAAAGCCGCCGTGGTCGAAGATTTAAAGGGCCGGCGGCAGGAAAAACAGGTGGCCAGGCCCACTCCTCATGATAGGTGCACGGCTCGCCACTGCTTCTAGGGGGGGGGGCAGCTGGGTACGCCCATGAGCATGCACTACTGTCTACTGAATCTCTAATGAAACTCACACATTGAAGTCTATGGGTGTGAGAAAAAAATCTGATACTGCACGGAATATCCAAGTGGCATCTAATGTTTACAGATACTGCAGTGCGAAGGCGCCGGGAAAGGTCAGAGGGGCCCTCAACAGGACAGAGCAGTGCACCAGCGCAGGAGCCGCGACGGGAAGCAAAGAAGAGGACGTCACCGTTAGAAGATGGGAGGCGCCGGACCGGACCATGACACCCATCGGACCAAAACCGGACCCAGACCGCCCCTGGGTAGTATAGTACAACTCCTTTTTCTTCTCTTTCAGGTTACATTGGGGGCTTATGGGTCACCCTCCCAGGGCTGTGGGGTACTCGGTGCCGGGCCCGTGGGTTTCAATGGGGGTTGTCACAGTGGTGGTGACCCGGCCCGTGGCCCTGGGTGCCCATTGTAAAAAGGGGGGTTATCAGTAATGTGCTTATGGTGATGAAAGTCTATAAGTGATTCGTGACGCCAACTGTGGTGTTCGGCAATGGAGATGTAAGCCAACGCTGCAGACAGATCCTCTGGGACAGATGGTGTGGTGCTGCAATGACGTTATAGCCCTCCACAGGCAGGACTGTAGTCCCAGGGCAGAGTGGGTGAAGTGACACGTAGATGGTGTAGTGTCTGGCGCAAGGGATGTAGCAGTGCTGGACGGGTTGGCGCAAGAATGAGTGAAGGACACCAGGGCATGTAGTTCCAAAGCTTTACTCACAGTCTGTTGCACAAACAAGTGCCTGCCTCCATGCCGTGTCCTCCGGGTCAGGGACTCGGTCAACCTCCAGGCCAGATGGAATACTCCTTTCCAACACTCCGCCAACATGTGCCTTTCTGAACGTCTCCTCTTATAGCTCCTTTAAATGAAGTACTCCTAGTACTGAGTTACACTGGAGTTCCTCCTGTCCGATGTTCTTATGAACTCTACTTGTATGGCAGACAGCTGTAGCCTGCTTCGGGGACTCCTTTCCACTAAGTCCCGGCTCACTATCCAGTTGCTGTTGTGCCCCCAAGTCTTGTGTGGGAATAAAGTGGTCACTACTTCTATTCCTCCGGTGTCTGCTGCAGGACCATTAGTATCCATACAACCTCAGGGACGGGGCCCCGGCCTTGCGCTTAGAGCTCCTAGGCAGGGTTCTCTTCTAACCCACGTCCTCTGTTCTCTTTTACTCCTCACGTTCCATACTAATCTTCCTTTCTATGGAGAATCAGGCTTTCAGTCTATGTTGCTCTATCTCTTCCTTCCCTGTGCCAGCAGACCCAGGTCACTGGGATCTGCTGCAGCACTTCCATCCATCCATCCCTCTCTCCGGGGATCTCCTTCTCTCTCCAACTCTCTGACCAACTGAACTCTCTATCCTTAACTCTTCCCGCTCTTTGTAATATAAACTAACTCCACCCACCTCCCAGCACGTTTCGTGTTCCAAGCAGGGAGCCACCAATGGGTGCTTTGCTATACTCCAAGCAGGGAGCCGCCGAACGTGCTTTGCTACACTACTTTGTGGTGTGGGGTGCAGGTGTTGGAGTGTGGTCAGGTACTTCCACCTTACCTGGATGGTGGGGTACCACACCTCAGGAGGAGGTGCAGTACCTCTGTGGCGACTGAGCCTCAGGGGCGCCACATACCCCCCCGTTAAACACAGCACGTCCGCGGGCTGCAAGGGAAACAAAGTTGACAATACAGGAGCATACAAATTTTTATAATGCTAAACAAACAATTCTTGTGCTAAACTTCCCAATGTGGGAGGCACTGTTTCTTGAACGTTGCAAACAATTTAACTGTCTATCTATATTTAAAGTTATGCTGCCTAATTTAAAGTGCTATGGAAGCAAATTCACTATCAGCTTGAGTAACACATTTTCTTGCAACACATTTCTTCTTTGTTATCTTTCACATTTTCTACTTTCTTAATGAGTGACAACCGTCAACACTTGGTTCGTCACCTGCATACTTTTATTCAATTCTCACATCTTTATTCAAACATTGTAAAACATTCTCTATATTCCTTTCTCAATTGAACCCTATAAAATCTGTTATTAATACTTTTACTACACATTATCACTTTCTAGTTTCTTGTTCAAAAATACTAAGCATTATTCATAAGTGCAAAGAGTAGACATTAGACCGGCCATCATGTCTGGAAATGTCCTTATAACGAGGTAGTCCTTCTTCCAAGGTGAGGTTCCTATGTAAAACCAAGAGAAAGCACCTAAAGAGGTGCAAACTATTTACAATAACAGTTCTGGATCACTCAGCGTCCATGATCTCTACAGTTCAAGTAATAGAAGAACGCTGCCAATAAAACTGGGCAACAACTGGATCAACAGATAAACATTATAATCAAAAATAGAAAAAAATTGAAAAACTGGAAACTTGCTAATACCCTCCTGGGCAACAAGTTAGTTTAAATCAAGGTTATGGCTAATGATCCCCTCCTGGGGTTATGGAAGCTGGTTGCTTGGGCTGCTTCCATGGGAAAAGCTCTGGGTGTCCACCTCCTGGTGGGTTGAGGAATTGCTGGTTCCCAGATGGCATGGCTGCTGCCTGAGGTACAGCAGGGGTGGTGATTTCAACAGTTGCTGGTGATGTCTCAGCTACCAGTAACTCAGTAGGAGTAGCAGTTGGCACTAAGGGATACTGTACCTCATTGATGGGTAGTGCTGTCGCTCCGATCTTTGGCCTAACATCTCGGGAGGCCGCGGCTTGTTGGCGTTGGTAGGAGGCTACACGGGGGGTTTGTGGCCAAGGGATCCATGATGCGTTTCAATGTCCCAAAGTGGCCTAGACTCTTCCAAGCCCTGAAGGTGTCGTATGGTGCGCGCCTGTTCCATCCGCACCCTCCTCAGCAGGGATTTCTTCCATTTCTCCATCTTCGTCAGTCTAGGGCCCGTGGATGACCCGTCCAACACACTGGAGAAGATCCGGTGTAGCAGCGACGGGTACTGCTGGTGTAGGCCCCTCCTGGGTGTGCTGCCAGTTCATCCTCCATAACGCCTCCTGCCTCAGCTGTAGATGGTGTCAGCCGGGTAATCTCCTCCTCCAGCTGCCGGCGGTTCGTTTCGGAATTGGGGTCGGAGCCTTCAGCCATTGCGTCGAGGAGACTCAGCTCAACCTCCTCACGCTCCGCAGGCCTCCTCCTGTCTCCTTCCAATATGGCGTTCTGGCGTTCTTCTTCCTGCCTGGGCTCTTTTCCCGCCACCGGCTCTTCTCCCCTCCTTCTGAGGGCGGCGTCTTCTTCCTACTCCTCCATACCAGGCCAGTATACGAACCCCTCGGGGGGTGGGCCATGTTGCTGTCGCTTAGAAGTTCAGATAGGGGAGGCCCAGGACAGTTTGCGGTCTTTTCTTAGGACCACCCCTGTTGTCACGCCCTTCTTCACCGCGCCGGCGGCCATTTCTAGCGTTCATTTTACAGTCTATCAAATTGGGTCTTCTGCACATTTTCAAAAAGTTTAAGTCTTAGGCACACAGAACCCGATGGCATCGGGTCTCTTCATCCTGTTCGTGACGCCAAGTTTTATGGGTCACCCTCCCAGGGCTGTGGGGTACTCGGTGCCGGGCCCTTGGGTTTCAATGGGGGTTGTGTTATGAATGAGTCACCGTAGGAGGCAAAAACAGAAATACTAGCTAAGTCCAGAAAACCAGAGAAGTTGGTAGCTATCGGATTGCAGACCCCTGAACCTATCAACAACAACTAGCAGTAGCCGTGGGGGGTTCCTACGGTGCCCTAGACCCCTCGATCACAGCCGGAGAACTACATAGCCTAAAGACAGAAAGGGAAATCTAAACTGCCCCAGAGCAGACCCCAAAGCAATAGGCAGCCCCCAACATATAATGACGGTGAAGCAAGATGAAAAAACACTCACACAGATAGAAAGATAGGCTGGGCAAATGATGGGGCCCAAGCTAACTAAATAGGAAAGGAAAGAAAAGCTGCTGTCTGCAATCCGCCAAAGCCCTATCAATACAAGAGCCAACAGACTGATAGGGAAAAAAGCCCTGAAGACACTAGGCTTCAAAAAGACTATATCAGTACTCAGGTATTTTCTGAAGACAGAGCAAAAAGGAATTCAGCTCACCCCAGCAGGGAATGGCAGAAATCCAGAAAAACAAGGCAAAACAAAACAAAAACACAAATGCAAAAAGCAGAGCAGAAAACTTAGCTTTTGAGGAGCAGGAATCAGACTGGTCTCCTAGAATCCCTCAGAGAGATCACCAGCAAGGCAGAAGGGCGTCGGCTGCCTTATATCCAGTCAGCAATTCCAGTCACCCAGTCATCATCATCCTGCACAGGTGCTTGGTAATCAGCCTCACTACCTTCCTTCACCAGAAGAGGGAGTTCATCAGACCTCAATGGTGAAGGGGAAAATGAACTCACAACAGGGTTGTCACAGTGGCGGTGACCCGGCCCGTGGCCCTGGGCGCCCATTGTAAAAAGGGGGGTTATCAGTGGTGTGCTTGTGGTGATGAAAGTCTATAAGTGATTCGTGATGCCACCTGTGGTTTTCGGCAATGGAGATGTAAGCCGACGCTGCAGACAGATCCTCTAGGAAAGATGGGGTGGTGCAGCAATGATGTTATAGCCCTCCACAGGCAGGGCTGTAGTCCCAGGGCAGAGTGGGTGAAGTGACACGTAGATGGTGTAGTGTCTGGCGCAAGGGATGTAGCAGTGCTGGACGGGTTGGCGCAAGAATGAGTGAAGGACACCAGGGCATGTAGTTCCAAAGCTTTACTCACAGTCTGTTGCACAAACAGGTGCCTGCCTCCGTGCCGTGTCCTCCGGGTCAGGGACTCAGTCAACCTCCAGGCCAGATGGAATACTCCTTTCCAACACTCCGTCAACATGTGCCTTTCTGAACGTCTCCTCTTATAGCGCCTTTAAATGAAGTACTCCTAGTACTGAGTTACACTGGAGTTCCACCTGTCCGATGTTCTTATGAACTCTACTTGTATGGCAGACAGCTGTAGCTTGCTTCGGGGACTCCTTTCCACTAAGTCCCGGCTCACTATCCAGTTGCTGTTGTGCCCCAAAGTCTTGTGTGGGAATAAAGTGGTCACTATTCCTCCGGTGTCTGCTGCAGGACCATTAGTATCCATACAACCTCGGGGAGCGGGCCCCGGCCTTGCGCTTAGAACTCCTAGGAAGGGTTCTCTTCTAACCCACGTCCTCTGTTCTCTTTTACTCCTCACGTTCCGTACTAATCTTCCTTTCTATGGAGAATCAGGCTTTCAGTCTATGTTGCTGTAACAACCCTGCTGGTATCACTACATGGCCTCCCATCCCCCGCACACCAACTTACTTTCTGCTTCAAGCCATGCTGTGAATTTTGTCTGTTGCCAGCTCTGTGCCTCTGCTCTCCATGTTTCCAGACTGTGTGTATAGGGGGGGCGGCGCCTGAACTCTCTGGTTCTTATGCAGTCAGGGTGCACCTGTGTAATCTGTCCCTGACCAATCACCTGGAGCCCGTGACTATTTAGTTTCACCACTCCCACTGAAACATTGCCTGTGCAATGTCTATACTCAGTTATTGTCATGCTGCTGAGGAAGCCAGGCCCTGTTCTGTGTATCTCCTTCTCTGGAGGAATACTCTTTGTCTCGCTTTGTACCTTGTCTGCCTGCCAGGAGGCAGAATATCCTGGCCCTTGAGTCTTGTTCCCAGTGCCTTGTTTGTTCTCTGTCCGCCTGCCAGGAGGCAGAATATCCTGATCCTTGTGTCTTTGTCCCTGTGTCTCTGTCTGAACTCAGTCTTACCTCTGTCTGTCAGTCTCCTTGTTTGTGGTTCCTTCTCTGCCGTGTCTTTCCTTGTGTCCTCCCTGTCTGTGCATCTGCACCTTCGCAGCTTTGTCTGTGCATCTGCACCCTCGTAGTTTTATCTGTGCATCTGCACCCTCGCAGCTTTATCTGTGCATCTGCACCCTCGCAGCTTTATCTGTGCATCTGCACCCTCGCAGCTTTATCTGTGCATCTGCACCCTCGCAGCTTTATCTGTGCATCTGCACCCTCGCAGCTCTATCTGTGCATCTGCACCCTAGCCACTCTGCCTGCTCCGCACTCCTGCGGCTCTGCCTGCTCCGCACTCCTGCGGCTCTGCCTGCCTGCACCTCCTGTGTGAACAGGTCCAAACCTGTTCCTTCATATTCAACTCCTTCCTGCCTATATCCATACCTGCACCTCCTGTGTGAACAGGTCCAGATCCTGTTCCAGTATACACCACTCCCTCTTGCCTACACCTGCTGTGTGAACAGGTCCCTACCTGCTCCTTCTCATACCACGCCAATCTGTCCTGTGTCTCCAAGCCGTGCCCGCCTGTCCTGTGTCTCCAAGCCGTGCCCGCCTGTCCTGTGTCTCCAAGCCGTGCCCGCCTGTCCTGTGTCTCCAAGCCGTGCCCGCCTGTCCTGTGTCTCCAAGCCGTGCCCGCCTGTCCTGTGTCTCCAAGCCGTGCCCGCCTGTCCTGTGTCTCCAAGCCGTGCCCGCCTGTCCTGTGTCTCCAAGCCGTGCCCGCCTGTCCTGTGTCTCCAAGCCGTGCCCGCCTGTCCTGTGTCTCCAAGCCGTGCCCGCCTGTCCTGTGTCTCCAAGCCGTGCCTGCCTGTCCTGTGTCTCCAAGCCGTGCCCGCCTGTCCTGTGTCTCCAAGCCGTGCCCGCCTGTCCTGTGTCTCCAAGGCGTGCCCGCCTGTCCTGTGTCTCCAAGCCGTGCCCGCCTGTCCTGTGTCTCAGCCGTGCCTGTCGTGTCTACCTGCCTGCCTGTCTATAGCCTCTGTCAAAGTGACTTGTCCCCGAGTGGGATCAGCAGCCACAGCCAGACACCACCCTGGAGTGGCACCCGACAGCTATCTGCCGCACAAGCCTGACCTCACCATCAGAGGCTCCAGTGAAGACCGAGGTAGCTGTCGTAGTCACGCCCCTTCCAGGGTAGTCTGGTTTGTGGTCCAGTGGGGCCACAAACCCCCGGCTCGTGCCATTCAGCCAAGGCGCGAGCGTGACAGTTTGCACAGGCCATGGTCCCCGCTGAGTCCCATGTCCTTCCGCTTGCCGAGCATGATGAATTTTCTCCCTGCCAGTATGAGCAACCAGAGGAATTTGTTCCATCCTGCGTGGTTCCAATTGTGGAGACCTCTGAACCAATCATCATCTCCAATGCTCTATACAATCAGCTCCTGGCCTATGAAGAGAATGACCCAGCAGACCCGCCTAGGTTCTATGGGGACCCTAAAGAGTGCCAAGGGTTCCTGAAGAAATGCCTGCACTACATCCTGCAGAATGCAACTTGCTTCCCCTCTGATCGGGTCAAGGTGGGATACATCATGTCCTACCTAGCTGGTGATGCCTTGATGTGGATCTGTCCCCTTTGGGAAGCAGGGGACCCTGTCGTCATGAGCCTGGGGGCCTTCCTGGTGGCCTTCCGTAAAGTGTTCGACATGCCTCGTCCAGCTGCTCTTGAAAAGTCTTCCCCTCCAAGCTTCCAGAGACAAGAAGAACCTGTGGGTGAATCGTCTCAACCACCTACAGTATGACTGTCCAGCCATCACCCGTTCCACAGTCTGCCGATGCGGCCTCCAATGCAAGATCCAAGAGGTCTAAGAAGAAGAAGCGGGCCAAGTTGCAGCTGGAATCTGGCCTCTGCCCTATGAAGCTCGTACTCCAGAACCCTGGGCCAGTAGGAGAGGCTGCCCCTGGTGAGAGTCCTCCCTCTCCATTAAAGCCTATGACTGTTTCGTTGCCTTCTGGGAGCTTTGGGGTGTTCGAGCCACCAGCCACACAGAGTCGGTGTGTGATCTCCATTCTTCAGCTCCAGAACCCGGCGTGGGCATCGTCTAAAGGTGGCCGAGCCCACTTTGAGAACAGTCTAGTCCTGCAAGGACAACTACAGCTCCAGGTCGGAGCTTTGTATACGAAGAAGTTCGTCTTCCATTGGCTGTCTGGTATGCCCATGGGTCATTCTGAACCAGAGATCCTGATGCCCATTTATGTTTGGAGACCCAGCAAGGCACCACACTTGAAACAACCAAGGGACAAGAGGTGTCTGGTTCCCTTGCGTCGCATTCAGTCAGCAAGGTCGTCTTCTTCGCCTGGTTTGCTAGTCGCCGAGTCAAGGTGTGAGGATGCCTCTGAAGAGGGGGAGGCGGTCTCAGTCTCCTCACACATCCCCAGCGACTATACCAGTGTTCTGCTCCCAAGAGCACCCCTGCCTCTTAATTGTCTTCCGCAGGATAATGGGCTGAAGATGGATCCAGAGTGTATGCCTTCAGCTCCCCTGTGGCCTAGGGGTGAAGGTCCCAAGACAGAGCTTCACTCATCCTCTAACCTGGAAGATGTGGTCCAGTTTTTTCAGGGTAACAGGCTGAAGTGGCTCCCTGTATGTATGCCTCCAGCTTCCATTTGGCAGGTGGGTGAAGAGGTTGGAACAGTGACCTACGTATCTCCGTTTCTCACCAATCGGGAGGAGGAGGTCAAATTTTTCTGGCATGTCGGGCTGAAGTTGGACTCAGTGAAGGTGTCTGCTGTTTCTAGTTGGCCGGCTGATGTAGGGGTCAAGTCTGAAGCTTCCAGGTCCCTGCCATCTGCCAATCAGGAGGAAGAAGTCCTTGTACCCTCTGTGTTGGAGGCTGTTGGGCACCAAGAAACTTGGCACTCGGTGATTCCGGATGGCACACCTACTTCGTCTCACCAGAAGGATGCCCCGTCAGCCTGGACTGTGTGTGGTTCCATACTCCTTCAGGTCATTCTGGCAGGCTTGAGGAAGAGGGGCCGTAAAGGGGGGGTACTGTAACAACCCTGCTGGCATCACTACATGGCCTCCCATCCCCCGCACACCAACTTACTTTCTGCTTCAAGCCATGCTGTGAATTCTGTCTGTTGCCAGCTCTGTGCCTCTGCTCTCCATGTTTCTAGACTGTGTGTATAGGGGGGCGGCGCCTGAACTCTGGTTCTTATACAGTCAGGGTGCACCTGTGTAATCTGTCCCTGACCAATCACCTGGAGCCCTTGACTATTTAGTTTCACCACTCCCACTGAAACATTGCCTGTGCAATATCTATACTCAGTTAGTGTCTTGCTGCTGAGGAAGCCAGGCCCTGTTCTGTGTATCTCCTTCTCTGGAGGAATACTTCTTGTCTTGCCTTGTACCTTGTCTGCCTGCCAGGAGGCTGAATATCCTGGCCCTTGAGTCTTGTTCCCAGTGCCTTGTCTGTTCTCTGTCTGCCTGCCAGGAGGCAGAATATCCTGGTCCTTGTGTCTTTGTCCCTGTGTCTCTGTCTGAACTCAGTCTTACCTCTGTCTGTCAGTCTCCTTGTTTGTGGTTCCTTCTCTGCCGTGTCTTTCCTTGTGTCCTCCCTGTCTGTGCATCTGCACCTTCGCAGCTTTGTCTGTGCATCTGCACCCTCGTAGCTTTATCTGTGCATCTGCACCCTCGCAGCTTTATCTGTGCATCTGCACCCTCGCAGCTTTATCTGTGCATCTGCACCCTCGCAGCTTTATCTGTGCATCTGCACCCTAGCCGCTCTGCCTGCTCCGCACTCCTGTGGCTCTGCCTGCTCCGCACTCCTGCGGCTCTGCCTGCCTGCACCTCCTGTGTGAACAGGTCCAAACCTGTTCCTTCATATTCCACTCCTTCCTGCCTATATCCATACCTGCACCTCCTGTGTGAACAGGTCCAGATCCTGTTCCAGCATACACCACTCCCTCCTGCCTACACCTGCTGTATGAACAGGTCCCTACCTGCTCCTTCTCATACCACGCCAATCTGTCCTGTGTCTCCAAGCCGTGCCCGCCTGTCCTGTGTCTCCAAGCCGTGCCCGCCTGTCCTGTGTCTCCAAGCCGTGCCCGCCTGTCCTGTGTCTCCAAGCCGTGCCCGCCTGTCCTGTGTCTCCAAGCCGTGCCCGCCTGTCCTGTGTCTCCAAGCCGTGCCCGCCTGTCCTGTGTCTCCAAGCCGTGCCCACCTGTCCTGTGTCTCCAAGCCGTGCCCGCCTGTCCTGTGTCTCCAAGCCGTGCCCGCCTGTCCTGTGTCTCCAAGCCGTGCCCGCCTGTCCTGTGTCTCAGCCGTGCCTGTCGTGTCTACCTGCCTGCCTGTCTATAGCCTCTGTCAAAGTGACTTGTCCCCGAGTGGGATCAGCAGCCACAGCCAGACACCACCCTGGAGTGGCACCCGACAGCTATCTGCCGCACAAGCCTGACCTCACCATCAGAGGCTCCAGTGAAGACCGAGGTAGCTGTCGTAGTCACGCCCCTTCCAGGGTAGTCTGGTTTGTGGTCAAGTGGGGCCACAAACTCCCGGCTCGTGCCATTCAGCCAAGGCGCGAGCGTGACAGTTGCTCTCTCTCTCTTCCTTCCCTGTGCCAGCAGACCCAGGTCACTGGGATCTGCTGCAGCACTTCCATCCATCTATCCCTCTCTCCGGGGATCTCCTTCTCTCTCCAACTGACCTCTCTATCCTTAACTCTTCCCGCTCTTTGTAATATAAACTAACACCACCCACCTCCCAGCACGTTTCGTGTTCCAAGCAGGGAGCCACCAATGGGTGCTTTGCTATACTCCAAGCAGAAAGCCGCCGAAGGTGCTTTGCTACACTACTTTGTGGTGTGGGGTGCAGGTGTTGGAGTGTGGTCAGGTGCTTCCACCTTACCTGGATGGTGGGGTACCACACCTCAGGAGGAGGTGCAGTACCTCTGTGGCGACTGAGCCTCAGGGGAGCCACACTTATCTACAGCAGAATGCTGTAGATAAGCCCCTGATGGCGGTGCTGGCAATGATAGTCGAAAAAATAGGTGACAGATTCCCTTTAATGAATCGGGAACCCAAGTCTTTATTTATGCACTTTTTTATGAAGCCACTGTATTCGCCTAGCAAGTACCTGTGTGTACTTCCAAACGTAACCCCCTAACCCTTCACAAATTCCAGCAAAGGCTCCCCATACACCCAAAGATCACATCAGCTTCCTATAACAGCCAATCCTTTAGTAAATAATAGATTTTATGAAATTTCAATATCCCATTTACAAGAAATACATTGCTATGTATGAAAACAGCTATCCTTCCCCAAAGCAATCAGTTCTGCCTTGACCAAAAAAGTTCCATTAGTGAAAGTTCATAGTTTGATAACTTTTGCAGATTTTATTCAAGCTTACATTACAGAATATCTGTTTGCTTTAGCTCACCGTATTGGCTTCATAAAACCCCATTAAGGCCGTTCTCAATTTATATTTCATGCATTGCACTTCTGATAATGCAATTTATATGACTGCGCCAATCGCCTTCATCTTGTGTGGTCTCTATATTAAGACTACGAAAGATGTGATTTATGGCGAATAGGAATGCTGGTATTAGATTGAGTCTGGCATATGATTTACAAGGAACTGGAAGAAATTTTTTACAGTTTCAGCCTCCTTATATCAAAACTTCAATATCTGTTTCATAATAGCTGCCGGAATTGATATGTTATAGAAAGGCATAGACAGGATTTTTTTTAGGTTTGGGAGGGGGAGTGCAGTTAGTCATTGAGACTTAAGGGGGTTTTACACATAGCGATATTGCTAGCAATATCGTTAAAGCATCACCGATTTGGTGGCGCAGCAGCGATATCGCTATGTGTGAAACTTACCTCCGACCGGCTCCCCCGCTGTCTGTCATTGATCGCGCGAGAATGTCCGGCTCCATTTCTCGTCGGGCGCTTCCTGCTGGGCTTCCTGCTGGCGCCGACGAGCGACGCGTGGACGCAGACGGGAGGACGTCAGGATCGTCGCGTCTGAAAGGTAAGTAACGACCGCTATATCGCTGCTATGTCACTGTGAGATCTGCCTGTGCCTGTGTGGCAGCTGACTAGCGACCATTTAGCGATGCACCAGCGATCCTGACCGGGTCATATCGCTGGTCGGGATGGCTGGTGCATCGCTAAATGTAAAGGGGCCTTTAAGGTTTGAGATCTCACATTTCGGAGACCAAATAATGGAGATGAGTGGAAAGCTTTGCTCTACCCTGCTCTGGTTTCCACTTTGGTGGTCCTTAGAAGTCACTCCAGGATAACGGAACCTTGAATGTTGGCATCCTTGGCCCTTCTTTTGGTTACTAGCCCCTCACTATGTTACAGCCATGGAGTACCGATATATAGACGCTGGACAAGGGTAGTGC
This sequence comes from Dendrobates tinctorius, assembly GCF_039654945.1. NCBI lineage: Eukaryota > Metazoa > Chordata > Amphibia > Anura > Dendrobatidae > Dendrobates > Dendrobates tinctorius. The sequence continues at coordinate 9,363,908 of NW_027361695.1, read as the reverse complement.
CAATCTTTTTGCTCATCTCTACCAAATACTTTTCAGAGTTGAGGGTTTCTCAAGGTTGTATCTAGTCTAGGCAATTCTCTCTGGTCTAATCAGCTAAATATCTATTCATAGCTCCCCGAGGAAGCCCATGCGAAACGCGCGTTGGGGCTATTGCTTTTGTGCCACGTCCACCAGCAGACACTAATGGGGAAGATTTTCAGTATATACTCCCTTGCAGCGGCTGTTGTTTTATGATTTATTGGTGATTTACACTCTGGAGGACACTGTATTTTTTGAGTGATGCAGGCTCTATTTATCTGGAATGAGGAGTTTTGCACCTTGAACTTTATTTGAAATGTATCTGATGGTACCATGATATTGGTCACTCTTGTTTGGGAAATATATATACATTTCTTTTTCCATTCTGCTATTTGGTGTGATTTTGTGGTTACCACATATGAGCCCTGTATTTGTCTTTTGTCTGTATTATATGTGATTGTTTCTAGATAACATTTATAATTATAAAAACTTTTTTACATTTTTCGGATTGAAGCTCTGTGGTTTTTGTAGGAGTAAGATTGTTGGAGTGTCCGTAGTATATTATGTCCTCTATTATGGTATATTGACCTTTATAGGGAATGGATAGGTATCAGTGGATTTTGTTCTTAAATATCTAGGTGGTTCTGGGGTTTAGAGGTGAGGAGTAGAGTTGAGCGACTTTGGTCGGATCGGGTTTCATGAAACAAAATTTGTTTCAGATGAAACTGATCCGACTAGGGCAAAAAAAGTTCGAGTTTCGTCGGAAAACCGACCCCAATGCAAGTCAAAGGGGAATAAAAGTCGGCATTGAGCGGATGACATTCCTTATAACTATACATACAGAAGGTAAGTAACATAGTAATATAGTAACATAGTAACATAGTTATTAAGGTTGAAGGGAGACTTTAAGTCCATCTATTTCAACCCATATCCTATCCTAACTTGCCCTAACATGTTGATCCAGAGGAAGGCAAAAAAAACCCATGTGGCAACAAGTAAGCTTCACATTGGGGAAAAAAATTCCTTCCTGACTCCACATACGGCAATCAGACTTGCTCCCTGGATCAACGCAATATTAAGGAAACTAGTGACATAGGAGAAACAAAACTTTTATCTGTCAATGTTAGGAATTGGTTCCAGGACCGAATTTAGATCCAGGTTGAAGCAATAACCACAATTATAGCGGCACAGAAGATAAAAAACCGAGTCACGCTCACAGTTTGTTTTGCCATAAACTACACTCATTTGGATGTCCCATCAACAACCTAAAATTACTCTGAGAACAAATTTATTTTAATGGCCATTTTTAGAGACACTAAAATCTCTTTTACAGTCAGCATGGCTTTTGCTCTAAACAAAAAATGGCTGAATACTGAAATAAAATGCTGCCTCGATCCCATAAAAAATACTGTTTTTCAGAACAAACGGTCAACAAAGTTACTGACAGCATAAATAAGGTGATCAGTCTATGCCCAAATCACAGATACTGGCAATGTAATGTGTAACTTAAAGGGGTTGTTTCGGTACTGCTCACTTCTGCATTGTAAGTAAGCGGTGCCGATGGCATTACTACCCTACATACCTGTCGAGGCACATGCATGACTGGCAGGTATCATACAAATTTCCTACTCTAATCAACAGGACTCGTGGATGATGGCTGACGATGTGTACGTATCTCAACAGGTGTGTACGGTTGTAACGTCGTCAGCACTGATCATCTCTGAGGTGTAAGTAAGCGACACAGTACAACATCGCCAAAAGATTACTCCAAATAGCATCACCTATGACAACCAATAAGTGATAACTTGAGGATTGGTAGGGGCCCGACCACTAGAAACCAAAAGGATGTCAAGCAAATGGTTTGGAAATGCCACATCGGAAGACGGTGGTGACTATTCATGAGAGCCACTGATTCGCTCATCCTTGGAGATATCCAAGTAGAAGTAATAATTTGTGGATTGCGGGGGTCTGACAACTGCGTGCTGCATGTGTGCACCCTGATGACACCTGGATGACATCCATGTGCCATCAGGGAGACTTGCAGCAGCACCTGGGAAGAAGTGGTTCAGTTTACGCTGTTGCTACACGCCGGTGGTTGAAGGCAGCTCTCATCATTGTCCCCTGGTCGCACTGATATCACAGCGACCATGAGACAAGGATGGGAGTTGTATTCAGCAGTAGCTGTGTAACTACTGTGTAAAATAAAGAATTAAACTTAAATAAACAGAGTGGGCTCCCATGCAATTTTGAGAACACGCAGAGGGAAAGCCCATGGCTGAGGGCTGATGTTAATAATCTGGGAAAGGGGACAATATCCCATGAGGTTCCTAGGCTATTAATAAGAGCTCACAGATGTTTGCTTAACCTTTCCTGGTGAAAAGGAAATTCAAACCAGCAAAGGCTAAGCCAACAGCTGTGGGTTGATAATAATAGCCTGGGAATGGGTCATGGCCCCCTCCACCCAGGTTACCAACATAAGTCCTCAGCTGCCCCAGAAATGTTGCATCCATAAGATGTCCTGTGGCGGTGGCAAGTGGGGTAATATTTGTGGGGTTGATGTTAGCCTTGTATTGTCAGCTGACATTAAGCCCAGGGGTTAGTAATGGAGAGGTTTCTATAAGACATCCCCATTACTAACTCCATAGTAAGCTTGTAAATAAACACACAGCCAGAATGAAATCTTTTACTTGAAATAAAAATCAACATCTTGTTTTACACATTGGTTTAAAAATTTAAACAAAGTTATACTCATCTTAAACCTAATCCATTGTAGCCCTTGTCCCCTGTAAAAAAATAAAAATAATAAACAACCATAATACTCACATGCCTAATCCATTGAAGTCCTGTCCCCTGTAAAAAACAAACATAATAACCATAATACTCACCTTATGCCTAATCCGCTGAAGACCTTGTCCCCTGTAAAAAAGGAAAAATAATAAACAACCATAATACTCATCATATGCCTAATCCATTGAAGTCCTTGTCCCCTGAAAAAAAAAAATATAAAAATAATAAACTATAACACTCAACTTATGCCTAATCCATTGAAGCCCTTGTCCCCTGTTAAAAAAATAACTCTATCCCTCTCCTGCCCGAAGTGAAGATAAGCCATACTGTCTCACACCATAATACATCTCAGCATTATCTGGTTTTCAACAAGAACGGTGCCATGATGCAACCGTTCACGCTGAAAAACAGGAAACAATGAGCTGCTACGTGCGCAGCTTTAGTGACGAGCGGTGACGTCATAATTGTTTTGATATTGCTGTGCACTATGCTTACACTTTGCAGTGCTTTTCCAGGTTGAATCCACTCGAAATAGTCATTGCTTGAATTTTGCCCATTTTAGCGCTGAAGCGCAACAGTACACTTGCTGCTGATTTACAACTGATCACTAGTGGTCTAAGCAACAAGACACTGAAATAATTGGGGGACCCTTAAAACAAAAATGTCCTTTCCAAAACGTTTACAGCAAATGATCTACTAGCTAGAAATAATATCTTCACCAGCAAGCTAGACAAATACTAGAAATTAAAACTAATAAACTTTATTTTAATTTGATTAAAAAGGGACTTAGTCCATTTTAAAAAATGCACATGTACAAATGCACAAACACAAACAAAAGAACCGCTAAATGCGGTAAGACCAAACTTCAGAAACTTTCCGGTTTACTCTTAGTGTCGTAGTCCAAATAATACACAGGCACTCCTTCAGAGTATCCGCTTAGTATAAATTTGTTTGGAACAAGCACTCTCTTATAGTGCCGTAAATTGTCTATATTAAATCCATTGCTTTTAGATCGATGTGTTACTTCTGTGTTACATCCATCATTCACACTCACAATGATTTTTGACAATTTTTACAACAACAGCCTATACTATACACAATGGCATGGCACACAGTCTGAGATTCTTCAACTCGGTGTGAACCTATACATTGCTCTACTTATGCAGTTCACCACCTCCACAGACTTCTTTTAGAAAAAAAATCTCGTATATCATGGAGAGATCTCACCCAAATATTACTCAGTAACGGGTTCCTCCATGTGACGCTCCCATCTCCCTACGCGTTTCACCGTCCAGATCATCAGGGGAGTCTCTGGGTCAAACTTAATGCCTTCATGGAAAAAGTGCCATCACAGGGCTGTTCATTTGCTTGCTTTTTATAACATGCACTCATTAGTATGTTCCCGCCTCCTACAAGTAGGCCGGATGTATGCCCATGACCACTTCCTGTTGATGCGTTACCATAGTGATAGACCTATTACTCATATGTTTCCAATACCACCTTCTGACTCATTCAAATTAAACCCTTATCACAGGTGTACTTAGACATATTACTAATCTATGATTGCGCAGGAATCAACCTCCTCATAGGGTATACACTCATGCGCGCTCTTTATACTTCGTTCAGCTTATCGGGTTGCCTGGTAACGCGCTGACGTCACTCCTCTCTCCTTCCTTTCTGGCGTGGACGCACCGCGCCTGCGCGCTCTACCGTGTCAAGTCCAACCCTCTTTCCTATGTCAGAGCGCTTGTTTCCTCCCATCACTGAGTCACCATCCAGGGGCACACCGCGCCTGCGCACTCCATATGCAGCCGCTTCTTACAAGCTCCATCCTCTGAGTGCATATAATCCCATCACAGGGTTATCACACGGGAGCATTTGTATATCTATCTACCCTTCACATGCGCTTCATCTAACACTTTCTTTGCGTCTGTCAGCTTATGTCAATTTTCATATAAGTATAATCAGCGTTATTTAACGAAGCGACAGTATATGAAAACTTTAGTATTTTTTTAAAAAGTCAATAACGATCTATAACCGCATATAATTACAATTAACATATTTTAGCGTTATATGGCAGATGTCCCCTGCTATTTGATAGTAAATGGCATATATATACTTTAATCACTATTATTAACGGAAGTGTTCCCTCTACAATCCCCAGGATACATGTGGGCATAGATTTTACCCTTGTATAAGATATTGGAGTTAATACATAACAGTCATTTTGGGCATACTTCACAAATTCATCATCCGATATTGAGATCTTTAAGTAATAAAACTCTGTTTCAATACTTCTTGATTTTCTCTTTTCAACTATCTCAATCGATCACCTAGGACTATGTACAGTACTTGACTTGGACTTGATACATCTACCTTCGAGACGAAACTTCTTGTCGTCTCTTTGTCTCACTTTAGTTTATTAAGCGGCTTACCCCACACTTAAGGGAACAAAAAAAGACCATAAGTCCTATTAAAAAGGTGTAACCCCTTCGGTCTCCCTCCAGAGTAACCCCACTACCCTTTAACCCCTATACAGGGATCTGGCTTTACGTGGGGCACAGTGGAGTTTGTCCTCTGGGGCTCAGCACTCATTGTATGTGGTAGGATAGGTTATAAAAAAGCCGCAAAGGATAGTTGGTCGTTCAAGCCTGTTGGTTGGAGTGTCCTCAACCAGAAAATCCATTTACATTCTTTCTGGAGCATCACTCTATCCCAATCTCCTCCTCTATGGGGGTAAGGAACTTTCTCAATCCCAATAAATTGAATTTTACTATAATCACCTTGATGTATCCTATTGATGTGGTTTGCTATGGCTGTATCTCTTCGATTCACCACATCACCAACATGTTCACGTATCCTCTTCCTGAACTCTCTTCTGGTTTTCCCTACATATTCCATCCCACATATACAGGTTGCCTTATAAATCACCCCACTAGTGCGACAATTAATAAACTGTCTAATAGTGTAAATTTTCTTGTTGTTCGTACTCATAAAAGTTTTCCCTTGCGTTACTGACTGACATGCTATACAGTTACCGCATCTATAGCACCCTTTTACCTCCCTTTCTAACCAGGTGCGTGCTGGAATCTCTCTGAAATGACTGTGCATGAGTCTATCTTTTAAAGATTTATTCTTTTTATATGTCACTTGTGGTTTGGAGCCTAACGTTTTCTCAATATCTGTATCCATTTTAAGGACTGGCCAGTGTCGTTCTAAAATTTCTTTGAATTTTTCTGACCCATTCGAGAACTTAGTAATAAACCGTGTGACCTCTTTGTCTTCTTTTTTTTCTTTTTTCCTTAATAGTTCTTTTCGATCTTTCTTTAAAGATTCCCCATAAGCGGCCTTCAAAACATGATCTGGGTATCCTCTCTCCCGGAATCTCTCCCTCATATCATCGGCTTGTTCTTTAAATTTCTGAGGGTTTGAGCAGTTACGACGTAACCTCAAATATTGTCCTTTTGGTATCCCTCTTTTTTGTGGAAGAGGATGATTGCTCTCCCATCTTAGAAGTGAGTTAGTAGCTGTTGGTTTCCTATAATTGCTCGTTTCTAGGATTCCATCAATTCCCTTTTTGACACATACATCCAAAAATCTCATTTCTGATCTATGTACCTCATATGTGAATCTAAGGCCTAAATCATTACAATTAAGGTCATTCACAAAAGAGACAAATTCAGATTCTGTGCTCCTCCAAATCACAAAAATATCATCAATATAGCGTAGCCATAGGGCTCCGCTATCATGTCGAGAATTCATATCGTTAAACACAATTTTTTCCTCCCACCAGCCCAGGAGCAAATTTGCATAAGTGGGCGCACATGGGCAGCCCATAGCAGTGCCCCTGAGCTGGTGGAAGTACTTATTCCCAAAGAGAAAGACATTATTTGTAAGGCAGAATTTCAAAGCTTTTAAAACAAAATCATTATGTTTCATAAAGAAGCGTCCCCGAGACTTAAGATAGTATTCCACGGCCATCAGGCTTTTTTCGTGGGGTATCGAGGAGTACAAAGCCTCCACATCTATGCTCCCAAAAATCATGTCTTCCTCCAGGCATATACCATCCAATCTACATAGAAGATCACCTGTATCTCTAATATATGAACTCAAGTTCATCACAAAAGGTCTTAATATCTGGTCAAGATACATTCCTAGATTCTGGGTCACACTATTAATACCTGCCACTATGGGTCGACCCTTTAAAGGGGTAAGACCTTTATGGATTTTTGGGAGGCAGTAAAAAGTCGCCATAGTAGGATGTGAGGGAATCAGGAAGTCTTTTTCTTTTTTATCAATGACTTCCGAATCAAAGCCTTCATTAACTAACATCCTAAGAGAATCACATATACTCACTATGGGGTTAGATGATAATATCTCATAACTCAACCTGTCCTCTAATATAGAGAGTCACATATAGCTACAAGAACATGTGCCTCTCTATATTAGAGGACAGGTTGGGAATAAGTACTTCCACCAGCTCAGGGGCACTGCAATGGGCTGCCCATGTGCGCCCACTTATGCAAATTTGCTCCTGGGCTGGTGGGAGGAAAAAATTGTGTTTAACGATATGAATTCTCGACACGCTATATTGATGATATTTTTGTGATTTGGAGGAGCACAGAATCTGAATTTGTCTCTTTTGTGAATGACCTTAATTGTAATGATTTAGGCCTTAGATTCACATATGAGGTACATAGATCAGAAATGAGATTTTTGGATGTGTGTGTCAAAAAGAGACGACAAGAAGTTTCGTCTCGAAGGTAGATGTATCAAGTCCAAGTCAAGTACTGTACATAGTCCTAGGTGATCGATTGAGATAGTTGAAAAGAGAAAATCAAGAAGTATTGAAACAGAGTTTTATTACTTAAAGATCTCAATATCGGATGATGAATTTGTGAAGTATGCCCAAAATGACTGTTATGTATTAACTCCAATATCTTATACAAGGGTAAAATCTATGCCCACATGTATCCTGGGGATTGTAGAGGGAACACTTCCATTAATAATAGTGATTAAAGTATATATATGCCATTTACTATCAAATAGCAGGGGACATCTGCCATATAACGCTAAAATATGTTAATTGTAATTATATGCGGTTATAGATCGTTATTGACTTTTTAAAAAAATACTAAAGTTTTCATATACTGTCGCTTCGTTAAATAACGCTGATTATACTTATATGAAAATTGACATAAGCTGACAGACGCAAAGAAAGTGTTAGATGAAGCGCATGTGAAGGGTAGATAGATATACAAATGCTCCCGTGTGATAACCCTGTGATGGGATTATATGCACTCAGAGGATGGAGCTTGTAAGAAGCGGCTGCATATGGAGTGCGCAGGCGCGGTGTGCCCCTGGATGGTGACTCAGTGATGGGAGGAAACAAGCGCTCTGACATAGGAAAGAGGGTTGGACTTGACACGGTAGAGCGCGCAGGCGCGGTGCGTCCACGCCAGAAAGGAAGGAGAGAGGAGTGACGTCAGCGCGTTACCAGGCAACCCGATAAGCTGAACGAAGTATAAAGAGCGCGCATGAGTGTATACCCTATGAGGAGGTTGATTCCTGCGCAATCATAGATTAGTAATATGTCTAAGTACACCTGTGATAAGGGTTTAATTTGAATGAGTCAGAAGGTGGTATTGGAAACATATGAGTAATAGGTCTATCACTATGGTAGCGCATCAACAGGAAGTGGTCATGGGCATACATCCGGCCTACTTGTAGGAGGCGGGAACATACTAATGAGTGCATGTTATAAAAAGCAAGCAAATGAACAGCCCTGTGATGGCACTTTTTCCATGAAGGCATTAAGTTTGACCCAGAGACTCCCCTGATGATCTGGACGGTGAAACGCGTAGGGAGATGGGAGCGTCACATGGAGGAACCCGTTACTGAGTAATATTTGGGTGAGATCTCTCCATGATATACGAGATTTTTTTTCTAAAAGAAGTCTGTGGAGGTGGTGAACTGCATAAGTAGAGCAATGTATAGGTTCACACCGAGTTGAAGAATCTCAGACTGTGTGCCATGCCATTGTGTATAGTATAGGCTGTTGTTGTAAAAATTGTCAAAAATCATTGTGAGTGTGAATGATGGATGTAACACAGAAGTAACACATCGATCTAAAAGCAATGGATTTAATATAGACAATTTACGGCACTATAAGAGAGTGCTTGTTCCAAACAAATTTATACTAAGCGGATACTCTGAAGGAGTGCCTGTGTATTATTTGGACTACGACACTAAGAGTAAACCGGAAAGTTTCTGAAGTTTGGTCTTACCGCATTTAGCGGTTCTTTTGTTTGTGTTTTTGTACATGTGCATTTTTTAAAATGGACTAAGTCCCTTTTTAATCAAATTAAAATAAAGTTTATTAGTTTTAATTTCTAGTATTTGTCTAGCTTGCTGGTGAAGAGAGGTCCTTTCCAAAACGTACAGCCCCTTTAAATTATTGCAAAATTTGGAGAAATAATTCTGTTTTTCAAATCAATTTAGCCGTTTCTGCAGTTTCTCCAGTCTGGGCTTGTGCAGGGGCTTTTACATGCTTACAATCCAATCTTGAAATCTAATACAGAGAAAGATCAATTTGTGAGGTCAAAAGAACTGGGAGCCGCTTTCTACCCCCAGAGATACGACTGGAATCACAGCAGAATAACAATGGCTGCTTGCGATTTGATGTGGATATTTCTTCTCCCTGACCTGTTACCGCTTCTCGCTGTCAGCATTATTTTATAGATAGCGCCAACATTGTTCTTCTAAGCTCTGAAAATAACAGCACCAGGTCTGGAAGAACAATGAAGAATTGCAGATGAGCTCGAGGTAGATGTATGGCCGGAATTCGCCTCCTCTGCAAAGAGAAATCTAAGTTACAGATACAGTAAATGAATCCTGGATGAAATAGTAAAAGACGATATTATCTTTACCTCTGCAAAGATAATATCCCACAAATCATTTTATCAAAGATAAATGTGAACCGGGTATTAGGAGAAGAACATGATCAGAATTATTTTTCATCCTTAAAGCAAACTTTTTACTGCATTGCCCTTTATCATGGTTGCAGTATACAAATGAGCTCTCTTCCAGAAGGAAACTATCTAGTGTCTAGCGCCACCTACAGGTGCTTTTGCAAAATCAGTGGCTAAATATTGAATGCCATAGTCGGCAAACTAGACAGATTGTTTTCTTGGTTCTTTTTGTGAGCTATTATTAATACTGTTCTGAGGGTGCATTACCTTAAAGACTTCCTTCTATTGTCTCTGCAGGGTTTTATGGTTTCGCCCAGTGAGGTGGATTAGCTAAACTATAGGGAAGGGTGATCAATATGACCCAGAGGTGTTGACTTGATGCAGTGGTGCTGGACAGGCAGGGCGGTATATGGAATAGCGAGGACCTGTAGAGCTGGATATACAGGACAGCAGGTGAATCAGCAGAGCTGGAAGTACTGGATGCAGCAGAACCAAATGTGCGGACAGCACAGGAACAGCAGAATAGTATAGGTAAACTAGTACCTCTTTGTTGGACTACAGTGACACAGAGGAACAGTAGAGCTGTGTAGTGCTATGTCTGGCGTCCCTGCATGGTATCCCCTTCTCCCTCCATTCAAGGATGCCCGCTTACTCACCATCCAGGCTCCTTGGCGCGGTCCCCGGCGTACGTCCTGGTTGTGTGCTCGTCGCAGCTCCCGACGGTGCACCTGGTGTGCCCTCGCATGTGCTACCCTGCACTTAAAGGAGTAGCTCACATTTTGCTAAATGCCCTCAGCTTATTGCTGAGAGGCATTTAGCATAACGTGTTCACTTGCAACATGTTTCCCAGTAAATAGATGGGAGGCATCTTGTATAAAAGACTCCCTTTTCCTTAGGGAGTCACCCAGCAATGAGTTGAATCAATAGTGAGTAAAGTGTGCTACTAGTGAGTTGTGAGGTCCCCTGGTCCCGTTGTGGCCAATGTCCTGAACCCAAATCTCTGGACCCGTTGGGGCCAGTGCCTGAACGTTGTCCCCTGGTTTCAATGCGGCCAGACCTGCTCCTGAAGTTCCCTTGGCCATTGTGTGGCAGTGCCTGAACGTTCTACCCTTGTCCCGGTACGGCTAGTCCTGTTCCCGAAGTTGCCTTGGCCCTGGTGCGGCAGTGCCTGAACATTCTACCCTAGTCCCGGTACGGCTAGTCCAGTTCCCGAAGTCCCCTAGTCCCAATGTGGCCAGTGCCTGAACATTGTCCCCTGGTCTTGGAATGGTCAGTCCTGAATCCGAACTACCCTGGTCCCATTGCGATCAGTCCCTGTTCCAGTATCCTAGACAGTGTGTCTGAACATTTCTCTAGCCTAAACCAGTGTCAGCGTACCCCTGGGGTCAGCAGCTGCAGTATCAGGTTCTGCCTAGGAGTGGTGCCTGGCGGCTACCTGCAGCCCAGCCTGACTCCAACATCAGGAGCTCCAGTGAACACCTGGAAGCTGCTTAACTACGTATTTCCTAGGCAGGCCTGGCCCTGTGGCACAGTGGATTCACAAATCCACAGTCTTCACATGTGCTCGCTTCTCCTGGATCCGCTGCCCTCTTTATTGCTATCAAGTCCGTACACCATTGTGAAAGTGCTTGTGCATGAGCTAAACACTTTAGCCCTGCGGTTTGAGCATTTGGTGGAGGTCTCAGGACCCGAGACCCTACCGATTAACACTATCAGAGGGGCTATAACCTACCAAATTTTATTTTCATAGTTACTGTTACACCTGTTCCGGGTATCCCAGCTCCTTCCTCCTGTGTCCACTGCCTTCTATTGTGCTCCACGTTGGGTTTTGCAGATTGCCCGGCATGGATCAATTACATTATCTCCCTCAACCCATTTAACGTCTATTGACACACACAAACCTGGGTCTTGGTTTTGAGTGTCTAGACCTCTACGTTTGGTGTGCTTCACCTTTTATGCTTTATTTGCTTCCATCTCTGCCGGGTTCCACGTCATCCTTCCTTCAGCTCCTGAGATTCCTGAGTGTGTGAAACCCTCGCAGGTCATGTGCATTCCAGATTGCTGGATCAACATCTGGGGTCTGTGTGAACATCCGGACCTGGGACTTAGAGGTTTGCCCCACCTGGTAAGCCTTGTCAGCACTAAGAATAGTTGAGATGAGTTAGTAATTAGGTATTTTCATTTAACAACATTGAGGGCACAATAGTACCAGGAATAGCTAATATGAGTTGGTTATCAGTTACAGTACCTTGATACAGCAGAGTTGAGGGTGCAGAAAGCACAAAGAATAGCAGAAGCTATTTTATGGAGAGCAGTCAGGAGCATCTGAGAAGATAATGAGAAACCTGGCTAAAGTAGAGTCAAATGGAAAGTGTGGCTTTGCTAATGCAAAACACATGGTAGAAGAGTCCACTACTACCTGAATACTCACTCAGCAGAGAGCATCAGCACTTTCTTTGTTTGGGTGCGGTATCAATCGGGCACGTTTCTTGAATGGACTGTTGAATGAGTGTTGGGTGTCACATCCCCACTGATAAGACATTGATGGCCTATCCTAAGGATAGAAAATCAATGTTAAAGTCCTATACAGCCTTTTTAACAGCAGTGCACCCTGGGAAAAGTATGCAAAATTTAAAAAGCCATTTATTTTTTGATCACCCATTCCATTTAAGTCTAGAAATGAATCAAACTGCAGGGTGCATGTCCAACCAGATGCTCCATTTATCTTCAATTTACTGTAAAGGTCATTGTGCAAGGAGGTGAGCAGGGGGAGGTGTCACCTAGCCTATTGTGATTAATGGCTCATGTACTATCAGTTGGGTATAGAGACGTCATCAGCCATTGTAATCCTGCCTCTAATAAGGAACCTTGCTGAAAACCCCTCCTGAAATGACAGGAAATATGACTGTCATGTCCTCACTAAATGAATGGGATTCATATAGCTTAACAAGCAGCTAAACCGCTATACCGGGGTCCAATAAGGGAGACTGTAGTTGAATCTGTGATTTATTGAACGTAGATATAGATGTGTATGGTAAAACTACAAACAGAAACAGATACATAGGATCCATGTAAATATACATTATACGTAACATACAATCTGAACTACTAGCTGAGCAGGGGATGTAACTAAACTAGCTAATACAAGGCAGAATATACAGAGGGAATGATTACATACCACCGATGCTAACACAAGGGGAAACAAGCGATGACGTGCTTCCAATATGCAGGCTTGAAAGAAATGGCCGACTGGAAGGAAGAAGGGGGCTGGCATAGACCATGATCCCTTGCAAAGTTACCCAAAATACATTGTGGATTGGAGGGAAAATACAGGAATGAAAATGAAACTAAGATAACACTGCAGTTATATCTTTTGGCCATTAGATGGAGCTAAGAGAACTATAAACATTAAACTGTATGGAAAACTGAGCATTCTAAACATACAGCAATGATTATATTTTATCAGAACAGGCAGTTACGAGTCATTGATTATGTCGGAGACAGAACACTCCCCATCTGGCATTGAACGGATGCCACCATTACTATCCTCTGAAGACAACAATAGGACCAGCTCAGTCACTGGTCTGGAGAATGTCTTAGGTCCATCTCCTTTGGCCATCCTGTGTTTGACTTTGCGGACATGGCCATCTTTACTCAAGAGCGTAGCAGTAACCATTCCAAGTGGCCACTGGTTCCGATGGGCCTGGCAGTCTTTAACAAGGACGATGTCACCAATCCTTAGCGTCGAATCCTCCTGGAGGGGCACTGGATTGTCCTGTTTTCTGGGTTAGAAGAGTAGCTGGAGTCTTTGTATGAAGTGTAGATACCTGAGGGTGGATTTCAGCACCTGAGTCCTCTCTCACAAGTTCAAAGGTGTCTGGACAATGTTCCTCAGTGTACAATAGTTTTGGCCCTGAGAGCAATGTTGTGCTCTCTAGTCGACTTGCGTCAACTGCTCTAGTTGCATGATCTACAGTGTTTTGGTTCGTGGGGATGTAATGCCACTGTTTTGGATGGTGGATGTATCCCAGGACTACTTTGCTGTCTGAGTAGAACTTGGCTTGGGTCAAGTCGATATCCATCTCGGATGTGATGAACTCTGCTAAGTCGAGGGCTAAGACTGCAGCACAAAGTTCTAACCTTGGTATGGTGTGCTCTGGTTGTGGAGCAAATTTGGCTTTCCCCATGACGAATCCAACGTGGCTCTGACATTTGGAGTCCACCGTTTTGAGATAGGCAACAGCAGCAATTGCTTTGACAGAAGCATCTGCAAATACATACAGTCTTTGGCTCTGTATCTCTGTAGACGGCACATGGGTGTTTGGTCTTGGCACATTTAGATTGGAGACAGCTGCTAAAGAGTTCTTCCATGCTTCCCACTGGATTCTCTTATCAGGTGGCAGAGGTGCATCCCAGTCAGATGTCTCCTTAGTTAAGTCTCTTAGTATGGCTTTGCCTTGTATAGTAACAGGAGCTGCAAAACCTAAGTGATCGTACAGGCTGTTGATGGTAGACAGGACACCTCTGCGTGTGAAAGGCTTTTCTTCCTGGCTGACCTGAAAGGTGAAAGTGTCTGACTGTAGATTCCAGAGAAGCCTGGTGTGGGGTCTGACCCTAGGTCCAGGTCTCTGAGACCATTACACAAGTCTTGTGAAGGGAATGCTTTCATGAGTTCTTGGCTGTTTGAGGCTATTTTGTGAAGCCCGAGGTTAGAGCAAGCAAGCATCGCTTGGGCTCTTTTGAGAAGACTGATGGCAGTCTCATTTGAAGGCATGGCTTTCAGACAGTCATCAACATAAAAGTCTTTTTCTATGAATTGTCTGACATCTGACCCGTATTCTGTTTCTCCTTCTAGAGCTGAGCTTTTGAGTCCATAGATTGCGACTGCAGGAGAAGGGCTATTGCCAAAGATGTGCACTCTCATGCGGTACTCTGTGACTTCTTTAGTAGGATCATTGTCTCTGTACCAGAAGAATCTTAGGAAGTTCCTGTCTCTCTCTCTCACAAGGAAACAATGGAACATTTGCTGGATGTCAGCGATGAAGGCAATGGAATCCTTACGGGAGCGCATAAGTACTCCCAGTAGTTTGTTATTGAGATCTGGTCCTGTCAGTAGAACATCATTCAGGGAGACATCATCAAACATAGCACTAGAGTCGAACACCACTCTAATCTGGCCTGGTTTCTTAGGGTGATATACGCCAAACATGGGTAGGAACCAGCATTCTTCAGAGTCTTTGAGATTGGGAGCTAGTTCTGCATGGCAGTTCTCAAATATCTTTGACATGAAGGAGAAGTGATCTCTCATCTCTGACTTCCTTTGCAGATTATGTTTGAGAGAGGAGAAACGTTTTAATGCCTGATCTCTGTTGTTTGGTAGACGTGGTCTGTGGGTCCTGAAGGGAAGAGGTGCGACCCAGCTGTTGGTCTCATCTTTTGTGAGACCCTTGTCCATTACCTCCAGGAACAACTTATCCTCTACCGACATTGCTACTTGGTTGTCTTGCTTAGTTCTCTGGAAGACTGTGCACCCCAGCTGATCTTCATAGCTTCCTGATACCATACTGCTGTCATGAGTGAAGTCTATTAAGTGATTGGGTACTTGGGTGCTGTGTGGTAGTTCCTTGACATGGAACTCGTTGTTGCAAGGTTGAAACAGAGATGGGCGCCCTTTCTCCAGTGTATTTGTTAGCATGCTTGTCACAGAAGATGGGGCGTGCATGTGTCCCAAGCATACGATTCCTATTAAGACCCATCCTAGGTCTAGCTTTTGGGCATAGGGAGCATTGTGGAGCCCATTGATATGACATCTCACTTTATGAACCTGCAGGATGTCTCTTCCCAACAGCAGTATTATCTGTGCCTGAGGGTCGAGTTCCGGTATAAGGTGTGCTATGCGTTTTAAGTGAGCATGATGGATTGCCACATCTGGTGTAGGGATTTCAGACCTGTTTTCTGGGATCTGATTACACTCGATGATTGTAGGTAGTGGCAGGCAGAATTGTCCATCTAAGGACTCAGTTTGGTAGTCAGTGGCTTTCCTGCCCGCTGTTGTCACAGTACCTGCACATGTCTTTAATGAGTAAGGAGTGCTTGATCCTTTAATGCTGAATAGGTCAAAGAATGTTGATCTAGCCAGGGATCGATTACTTTGATCATCCAAGATAGCATAGAGTCTCACAGCTTTGTCTCTATGGCCCTTTGGGTATACTCTGACAAGGCATATTTTTGAACAAGACCTACTGTCTATTGCCCCTTTACAGACTTCAGTACATTGTGAAGTGATCTCTGGCGTAGCTGTATCAGTGCTCTTTTCCTCCCCGCCATGCTCACTGTCACCTGGCATGTTTTGTGCACCCCATGGAGCTGGGCCAGGGTGTAGTGCAGTGTTATGATCCGTGGTACCACATTCTGTGCATTTTACACTGATCTTACAATCCTTGGCGAGATGAGTGGTGGATGAGCAGCACTTGTAGCAGATACTGTTCTCTTTCAGGAAGCTTCTGCGATCCGGCATAGATTTTCCTCTGAAGGCTCTGCATTTCAGGAGAGGATGAGGCTTCCGATGAAGCGGGCACTTCTTGTCAGGTTCTCGTACCTTTGTCTCTGATTGAGAGCAGCCAGCAGACCTGTAATTGGAACTTGGAGAAGAAACATTAGTCTTGTGCACTGCCACAGATGTTCTGCATGGGTTTGCAGCTGGTGGTGGTGCGGCATATGACGTTGTAAAGTCAAAGCTAGGATCATTTCTGATTGCCGCTTGTTCGTGTATAAAGTCTACAAAAACGGAGAAGGGAGGGAATGAAACACTGTGTTTGTATTTGTATGTGGAGCCACGTGTGAGCCACCTCTCCTGTAGATTGTAGGGCAACTTTTGGACTATAGGATTAACACCTTTGGCTGTGTCGAGGTATGCAAGTCCTGGTAGGTCACCTTCACATTTGGCAACTAGGACCTCTTGTAGCAGGTCACCTAGCTCTCTAAGTTTTGGGAGACCTTTGTTAGATATTTTAGGAAAGTCATTGATTCTTTTGAACAAGGCTCTCTCTATTACCTCTGCAGAGCCGTAACACTCATCTAGCCTCTTCCAGATCTCTTTAAGGCCTATTTGAGGGTAGTTTATATTAATGTCTCTGTTCCTTACTGCGTGTTTGACTGACTCTTCTCCCAGGTATTTGACTAAGAGGTCTATCTCCTCTCTGTTTTTTAGCCCCAAGTCTCTAGTAACATTTTGGAAGGAAGCTTTCCAAGCTCTGTAACCTTCAGCGTGGTCAGTGAATTTCCTGAGTCCCTTGGCAACTAGATCACGTCGTGTGAAGATCCTAGCAAGTTCTGATGTGAACAGGTTGTCAGCAGAGTATACTGGTGATGGGTCACCCTGATAGTGATGTGAGGTGCGTTCATACCTGTTAGTATCCTCAGGGTGGCGCTAGCCGGTGTCATATTGCTTCGGTCTGACATGCGATGTGTCAGCAAGGTGATTCACGTTGGTTACCTGGTGAGGGGCAAAGAAGGCTGGAGAGTTGCTTTGCTTCACGTTTTCCTGGAGCTGAGCCTCATGATGACTCTCACTGGTTTCACTGGATGTGTCGTGATCTTGGTTATAGTTCGGATCAGGAAGTTCATTAACATATTGAGATGTGCGTTGTGGTGAATCTTGCAGCGGCAACTTCAGACTTGATGTACTGCTGCGACTATGCAGCTCAGGGTTGTGTGCGGCTTCCAGTGCTTCTGCCTCTGCCAATGCGGCAGCAGCCTCTCTTTTTACTGCTAGGCTCTCTAAGGTAGCATCCACACGTGCTTTCTCTAACTGCGTCTTCCTCTCTTGCTCATCTCTTTCTAAGAATAACCTTCTCTCTTGATCCTCTCTCTCTATGCGTGACCTTCTCTCCTGGTCTTCTCTCTCTATGCATGACCTTCTCTCTTGGTCTTCTAAGCGTGCTTTCTCTAATTTGAGTTGCATCTCCTCTTCAGCATAGCGTGCTCGTATTTTGGCGGCTTCCGCATTTGCGCGGGCAATGGCGACTGCGCTGCTGATAGATACAGTCTTTGAGGAAACGGATGTAGCAGATTTTGTCCTGTGTGATTTGTGGGACATGGTGTCTTAGAGGGATGTTTGGCTGTGTAGAGATTGCTGTAGCTGTATCAGTCTCTGTGTAGCCGGTGACTTGAATCTCCCTAGATGAATATCTGCAGCATCACTAGTTTCTGCAAGCTGGATGAAGTGGTGTCTTTTCCCTGGATTGCACTAGGTGGATAGCGCTGTGTAACTGGCCTCTGCAAGATGAAAGGCTGTTCTCTCTGTATTCCACTAGCTGGAGAGCCAGTGTTTTACTGTCATGTCCTCACTAAATGAACGGGATTCATATAGCTTAACAAGCAGCTAAACCGCTATATCGGGGTCCAATAAGGGAGACTGTAGTTGAATCTGTGATTTATTGAACGTAGATATAGATGTGTATGGTAAAACTACAAACAGAAACAGATACATAGGATCAGTATAGGATTAATGGAAATATACATTATACGTAACATATAATCTGAACTACTAGCTGAGCAGGGGATGTAACTAAGCTAGCTAATATAAGGCAGAATATACAGAGAGAATGATTACATACCACCGATGCTAACACAAGGGGAAACAAGCGATGAGGTGCTTCCAATCTGCAGGCTTGAAAGAAATGGCCAACTGGAGGGAAGAAGGGGTCTGGCATAGACCATGATCCCTTGCAAAGTTACCCAAAATACATTGTGGATTGGAGGGAAAATACAGGAGCGAAAATGAAACTAAGATAACACTGCAGTTATATCTTTTGGCCACTAGATGGAGCTAAGAGAACAATAAACATTAAACTGCATGGAAAACTGAGCATTCTAAACATACAGCAATGATTATATGTTATCAGAACAGGCAGTTACGAGTCATTGATTTTGTCGGAGACAGAACAATGACTCTAAAAATGACCTTCATTAGATGTTTTGATTTCAAAGATAGGGTTGAGGTGTGTTTATTGTGGCAAATGTACATGTGTACTTCGTGACACAACAGGAAGTTAGTTTCTAAAAAAAAAAACCCCAGTGGCCGGTTTGAAAATTGCAAGTTTACTTTATTTTTAATAAAGATCGCGATATGCAAAGAAAAAAAAAAAGACATTGCCAAGAATTTTTGAAAATGATACATTTAAACCCCCCCCCCCCCCCGAAAAAAAGAATGATTTAAACAACAGGTAATTTACCGACGACACATTTCCTTTACGTCTATAGATGAATCGAACCACAGGGTAAATTCCCAACTAGATGCTCGATTTAACACCATCTAACTGCTTGTGTCCAAGAGAAAACCAGGGAATAGTGCAGAGCACCACTTCCCCAAAAATCGATAGTGGGTCCCAATGATAGTCGATCTCAAAATGATCACCTCTCCAGTGGATAAGTGATCATTTCTGTAGACTGGAATACACAAAATGAGCTTGGACCCCATTTGTTGGATTCGTGCATACCGTACATCACAACTTTTCTATTCCTGTGGATATCTGGCGGTATCTGTAATAAAACTGCTACCTCATGCATAATTTTGCTTCATTATGCAAATTCTTCTTATGAAAAAAAAGTAATGTTTCAGATTCAGGTGCAGCAGTTGTAAGCACTAATGTCACCTTGGCCTCATTACACTGTAATACTATTAAATCCGAGCTTCTTTTATTGCTGTAATCACGCCTAATATAATCTATAATGGTCGGCCGTAATATTGTTGCAGCAGCAACCTTATCTTACACAGGAGAGTCATTTGTATTAATACAGTTCTAATTGCCCAATAGGTTTATTAGTTTTAGAGGGGATTAAGAACAGATATCTTAATGATGGAGGCTGCTCAAGTTAGTTCAGAAAACCATTTAATGGATTAGGGAAAGAGTGACTCTGATGTAGAAGTGATAAAGCTAATTTTCTTAAGACAAGCAACTGTAGTGTCACAGAAAACAGTGTCATAGAATAACAGATAACCTCTATCATACAAAGGCATTAGCAAACAATAGGCAGGAGGATAGGGACAGGGAGAAATGAACTAAATGGGAACAGGGACCAGGAGATAAACACACATACTACAGCAAACCACAGATCACTACTACAACAATTCTACTCCACCCACTTAGCTTTAGCACACGGTACAGGAAGACAAATCTTTCACCAACAGGGACAAGAAGGTCTGACCAGTTTTTATACACCATCTCTAAAGAAGACCTTGACGTGACCATATAAGTCCAGGTCTTCCAGAGGGACGTGACACCCTTGTGACATGTAGTTTATAGAAAAGTTCCAACATTTGTTGGTTTTGGACTTTATAAAATCAGTTTATTCCAGCCATGTTATTCATTTTCTGATGTTGGTTTGTAAACAGCCTTCTATTTGCTAGTATTAAAGCAGCTTATCTTGGTTCAGCAGTACAATAAAGTAGTTTAGTCAAAAACTCTGCTCATGTGATAAGTAGCTAACACAATTTACCATTCTAAACTAACATTTCACAAAAATACTCCATACTTTGTAGCCCCACTTCTTGCTGTCCACAATCTTGCCTTTGTTATTGCTAGTGTGAAAGCTGTTTATCTTGGTTCAACAGTACAATAAAGTACTTTAGCCAAAAACTCTCTGTAACCTGCTGCTGCTGTGCAGTACAGCGCAACCTCCACCAGGGCGTGCTGGTGAGGGAAGAGAGGTTGCATACATAGCATAGTAACACAGAGCAGCGGCACAGGTGTCACAGGTACCGAAAGAGTGATCAGACTAGCTGAAATCAGCAACTGTCAGGAGTAGAAGTACCAAGGGAGACAGCAAGTGGAGTCAGGGGAGAGCAAGAAGTCAGGACCTACCAGGAACGTAGTATCAGAAACGTAAGACATAAGACGTAATCAGGGTACAAGCCAGAGGGTCAAAAGCCAGTCAGGAGGTGTGGCATCAGAAATGAAAAAAACAGAAGCAGAGTCCAGAGACTAAGCCAAGCCAAACACAAATCCAGGTAATCAGGAGCAGAAGGAACACTAAAGGAATACAGGTCAGAGGCACTAGCTTGGAAGCTTGCAGTATAGCTGACGCCGTCCCCGCAGGCTGCAGAGGACTGAAATAACCCAGTCAGCTCCAGAACGAGGCAGAGGGGATTAACCCCCGCATGACCAGTACAAAGAGAAGACAGGAGAAAACAAACTCTGGACTGGATCATGACACTCTCCTCATATGAGAAGGAGCTAACACAATTTACCATTCTAAACTAACATTTCACAAAAATACTCCATACTTTGTCGTCCCAACTTTTGCTGTCCACAATCTTGCCTTTGTTGTTGCTAGTGTGAAAGCTGCTTATCTTGGCACTACAACAGAGATCCTGTATTATTATAAAGACTCCCTCAATAAAAACTGACCAAACTTGCCAATCTTGGCATGAGTGTTACACCGTCCAATGGGTGCGGAGGCCTCCTAGTATGATATTTTCACATCTCCCATGTCTGTCTATTCACAGCCTACAATCCTCACTTTGGAAATGTCAGTGTGAAAGCTGCTAATCTTGGTCCAGCAGTACAGCAAAATCATTTTTTCATAAACTTCCCTAATGTGATAAGGACATAACACAATTTAATTTCACTACATGCAATTTTTTTTCAACACCGTGTCCAATTATAAAAAATGGCACTTCAAAACAAGACAGAAAACACACTATGATGGCCACAAAGTGAGCTCACCATGAAGAAGCGAACCACAAAATTATATGAAAATTGTTTTTATTAGCAAAATCATATACATTAAAAGGGCCACATACCCATAATTACAAAAATACCCCAAAGGGGA
The DNA here is from genome assembly GCF_039654945.1 of Dendrobates tinctorius. NCBI lineage: Eukaryota > Metazoa > Chordata > Amphibia > Anura > Dendrobatidae > Dendrobates > Dendrobates tinctorius. The sequence goes on along the minus strand of NW_027361695.1, from coordinate 9,342,297 downwards.
CTACAGCATTATTTTACCAATATATTGCACAGGTAAAAAAAAGTGTTGATATATCCATATGTAAAATAAAATAAATATTTTCACTAGTGCTAAAATTAGCATCTAATATAAATGATATTATCCTTATTTAGACAGTGGACCACCCTCAGGAAATCAACATGCATTATTCCACATATAATCTCTCATAACTCCTCAATTTAATAAGACAAGGCATATGACATCATACATTAAATCGTATATGCTATTCCCATCAAAAAAATCTATTTACACCTTGTAACGTAGTATAAAGTAAAGCCTATATATCAGATTAAAGTATTAAATCCATAATGGCAACAAAGGAGGTATAGTTGATCAGTGCTAGATAAATCCACAGCATTAGCCCCCATACTCCACTATACAATATACAAGTGGAGCAACCAATATATTAGTAACAACCACCAGTAAGGAGTTTTTAAATAAATGGAGACATAATATAGATACCTTATAATGTGCTATATGTAATCCAGCCGCTGTCCCCTGCGCCCCGACGCGCGTTTCGCCCTGCTGCTTCTTCCGGGGGCGTGGTTTGCTGGCATCAGTGAAGGGTTTAAATGTGTATTGAAATCCAATTAAAAAGCCCCTTCCCCATCATGTGACCCGGAGGGGAGTGTCTCACATCACACCACCAACATACCATTGCCATAGTTACACGCTACACAGAAGGAAAATACGGCATCTTCATTAAAGGCAGGACACTAACGGTGCATGCACCCATCATACACCTCCTGAATAAAAAGGTACTTCCCTCTCTGCGCCTTGGTAAACAACGTCATAGTTAATGCGCTGTCACCATCTATGGCGCGGCAGGAAGTACCAGGGGTATTGATAGGAACACGCATGCGCACTGCCTGTCAAAATGAAAAAATATTCTATTATAGATTCAAACCTTCTAGAATGCTCCGTGAGAAAAATGATAATAATAATAAACAAGATAATAATATAAAAATACATACCAGTGCATTGCCCACAATATTAATTAATAAGATATAGCGCATATAGATAACACTGGTCAACAGCATTTTTGGTGCCAAAGATATTTCATCGAATTTAGGGTATTTTTGGGGTGCTGATTCTGAATATGTCATCAGTTTTGCCAGATTGGCTCAAGTTTTTGAGATTTTTGGTATCTTATTTATAGCACTTGTTGGTAAATGCGACGCATCATCTCATTAATTTCTTTGGATTAGTACTTGAACTGAGCAGTTCTCAATATAGTTTTGTGTTAATTAGTGTTCTAAAAGTTTGTTCATAGCTTGATTTTTGCACTAACTTTATGTTGTTGTCTGTTTTCCAGTGAAAAGCATGAACTCATCAAGAAGAAGTTGTCTTAACGATCCAGACTCATTCTGTTACATTTGTGGTGAATACACACTGCCAAAACATAGAAGAAACATAACAGACTTCGTAAAAAAAGTGTATTTTGCCTATTTTGGGGTTATGCTTGGGGACCAAGACAAGTTTTGGGCACCACACATAGTGTGCAAAGCATGTATCGAATTATTACGAAAATGGAGCAAAGGACAAAGAAAAAGCTTCAAATTTGGTGTTCCAATGGTGTGGAGAGAGCCAAAAAATCATCATGATGACTGTTATTTATGGTAAACACAGGTACAGGCACATCTTCACAATGAGGGACAGGCCTTCTTGCAGATTCCATGTTACTCCCATTTTCGTTTCTTATGCTTATTGAATCCTTGCACTTGCACTGCACAGAAATAACAGTCATCATGATGATTTTTTGGCTCTCTCCACACCATTGGAACACCAAATTTGAAGCTTTTTCTTTGTCCTTTGCTCCATTTTCGTAATAATTCGATACATGCTTTGCACACTATGTGTGGTGCCCAAAACTTGTCTTGGTCCCCAAGCATAACCCCAAAATAGGCAAAATACACTTTTTTTACGAAGTCTGTTATGTTTCTTCTATGTTTTGGCAGTGTATATTCACCACAAATGTAACAGAATGAGTCTGGATCGTTAAGACAACTTCTTCATGATGAGTTCATGCTTTTCACTGGAAAACAGACAACAACATAAAGTTAGTGCAAAAATCAAGCTATGAACAAACTTTTAGAACACTAATTAACACAAAACTATATTGAGAACTGCTCAGTTCAAGTACTAATCCAAAGAAATTAATGAGATGATGCGTCGCATTTACCAACAAGTGCTATAAATAAGATACCAAAAATCTCAAAAACTTGAGCCAATCTGGCAAAACTGATGACATATTCAGAATCAGCACCCCAAAAATACCCCAAATTCATTAAAATATTTTGGACACCAGAAAAAAAATTTTTTTTCGTTGACCTGTGTAATAAAGTGACTTGTGCAATAAAGTGCTCAATGCTTATTGCAAAACACTAAATATACAGTGTGATACATCCAAAGTATCAATTACAAGTGAACGTGAGATTATATCAAATATGTTAGATACAATAGAACATATATAAATATACACCTATAGACTTCAAGTGCAAAAATGTTTCAATATATGTATAGTGAACTCAAATGCTACAGAGTGAAAAAGAATCCGTATACAATATTTTTTCTTCTTTTTTTCTTTTTCTTAAAAAGGCGTGTACAAATAGAATCATTCTGTGAAAACTTCTTTCAGCTTGATTGAAAATATATTCATCCATCTGGCAATGGGAAAATTCCACAACCTCCGAATCCAAGATGAGACAACATGAGGGATATCATAAAACCTGAAAAACTGACTGTATGTAGACACTAAATAAAAAACAATATACGTGAATAAAACAAAAACACTACATAAATATCAATTATAAAACTTAAAATAACCCAACTCATAAAAATACCTCTCTTGATATGCACTACTACAAAAAAGCAGAAAAACCCAATGTTTCATTTAAACCATTGGGACTTAAGGTCCCCAACCGAAAAATCCACCTACTCTCTACCTGGGCCAAAATTCTACCCAAGTCCCCCCCTCTAGAACCTAGAGAGACCTGATCAATAGCTTTGATCACTAAGCCCCTAGCACTGGAATCATGAAACATTTTAAAATGTCTGGGTAGAGATTTTAAAGACGCAAGATCCTCATTACTTTTAGCTTTTTCTATATCTCGGACATGCTCACGGGTTCTTACCTTTAATTCCCTAGTGGTCAAACCGATATATACTTTTCCACATGAGCATTTAGCATGGTAGATCACACATTGAGAATTGCAGCTAAGATGTTTTCGTATTTCATATTGTCGTGATCCGTCAAAACTGGAAAAGATAGTAGATTTGGTGTGATTCAAACACCCTTTACAAAGACCACATGGGAAAAAACTGGGCGTTCCAAGGCCAGACCCCTTTTTAGTGGGTTCAAAGTGGCTGTGAACCAACATATCCTTTAAGTTTGATGTTCTTCTGGCTACAAAAGAAGGTTGACTAGGTAAGACTTGATTCAAAGTTGGATCAACTAACAAAATTTTCCAATGCTTGCATATGATGGCTTTCAATTCATTCCATTTATTGCTATAAGTAGAAATAAAACGAACCTGATCCTGATTGTTTGACTTCTTGGGACAAGGCGGGCCATACAACAATTTGTCACGGGGGGCTTTTGATGCTCTAAGCTTAATCTATGCTTAATCATCTTTTTGCTGTAGCCCCTTTCCATAAATCTCCTTGAAAGGTCTATAGCTTGCTCCTCAAAATTTTCCTTAGTGGAGCAGATCCTTTTTGCCCATAAGAACTGCCCCACAGGAATACCTCGGATAGTGGAAATTGGTTGAAAGGAGTCAGCTGATAATAAAGCATTCGTAGCTGTTGCCTTTCGAAACACATTAGTGTTCAAAAATCTATCTCCTTCAATGGCCATTTTGATATCAAGAAAATCCATTTCCCTACCATATTTAAATGTGAGTTTTATATTTAAACTGTTTTCATTAAGATGGCTCATCAAATTATGGAGATCTTGTATAGATGCATCCCAGAAGAAGAGAATATTGTCGATATACCTCATCCAGTTATGGACATGGTCCATTTCCTGGATGAGGTCATCATGGAAGACACTCCTCTCCCAGGCCCCCAGAAACAAGTTAGCATACAAGGGGGCACAAGAGGCCCCCATCGCAGTACCCTGTAACTGGAGAAATATTTTGTTATTGAAAATGAAAACATTATGCGTTAACAAAAATTCCAAAAGAGTCAAAATCAACTCAACTAGGGAACCATCCAAAGTGCTGGAAATCAAAAAGAATCGAACCGCTTTCAAACCGTCCTGATGATGGATAGAAGTATAAAGGGACTCCACGTCAGCAGTCACAATAAGTGTATGTTCATCAAAATGCAACTGATCTAATCTCTGGAGTGCTGACGTGGTGTCCCTAATATACGAAGGTAAATCCTTGACCAAAGGTTTTAAGAAATAATCTATTATGTCTCCTATTAATTCAGAGGGACCGTCATTACCTGAAGCGATTGGACGACCCGGTGGATCCAGTGGATTTTTGTGAATCTTTGGAATCAGGTAAAACGTAGGGAGCTTCGGATGATGATTTTTAATCCGATCCAATAATTGTTTAGAGATCAATCCTTGTAAAAAAGCCTTGTCCAAAATATCCACTAAAAGAGTTTGAAAAGATGATAGAGGATTAAACTGTAATTTGTGATAACATTTGTCATCATTCAGCAATTTATTTGCTTGTCTCTCATATTGATGAATGGGCCAAATTACAAGGTTTCCCCCTTTATCCGCCGATTTAAAAACGACGTCATTCCACGATTTCAATTCCTCAAGGGCTATCCTTTCATCTTTTGAGATATTAGAGGGACCACCTCGTTGACGAGATAATTCCTCTATATCATGTGAGACTAGCTTAGTAAATATATCAATGGCCGGGCAGAGACCAAGAGATGGAAAGGTTTTACATTTAATAAACATATCTTTAGGGACCATACTTACCCCTGATGTCATATTGCTTTCTTCCGCCAACGAAATTAAAGCCTCCAATGCTTCTTCCTCAGCTCGTGTTGAGGTTAAAGTCCCTTTATCTCTCACTGCATGAAGTTTTTTAAGAATCAGCTTCCTCGAGAATAGGTGAACATCTTTTACCGATGTGAACGTGTCTAAATTATTAGAAGGGGAAAAGGTCAAACCACGTTGTAAAATCGTTTGTTGAGCCAACGTCAACTCATGATCCGAAAGATTAAGTACCTGATATTGGCCTCTCAAATGAGGGCCTCTCAAATGAGAGCCTCTCTGTGCTTTATGAAACATCTCAGGAAATTAGTCAACCTTCTTTTGTACCCACTAAAAGGGGTCTGGTCTTGGAACGCCCAGTTTTTTCCCATGTGGTCTTTGTAAAGGGTGTTTGAATCACACCAAATCTACTATCTTTTCCAGTTTTGACGGATCACGACAATATGAAATACGAAAACATCTTAGCTGCAATTCTCAATGTGTGATCTACCATGCTAAATGCTCATGTGGAAAAGTATATATCGGTTTGACCACTAGGGAATTAAAGGTAAGAACCCGTGAGCATGTCCGAGATATAGAAAAAGCTAAAAGTAATGAGGATCTTGCGTCTTTAAAATCTCTACCCAGACATTTTAAAATGTTTCATGATTCCAGTGCTAGGGGCTTAGTGATCAAAGCTATTGATCAGGTCTCTCTAGGTTCTAGAGGGGGGGACTTGGGTAGAATTTTGGCCCAGGTAGAGAGTAGGTGGATTTTTCGGTTGGGGACCTTAAGTCCCAATGGTTTAAATGAAACATTGGGTTTTTCTGCTTTTTTGTAGTAGTGCATATCAAGAGAGGTATTTTTATGAGTTGGGTTATTTTAAGTTTTATAATTGATATTTATGTAGTGTTTTTGTTTTATTCACGTATATTGTTTTTTATTTAGTGTCTACATACAGTCAGTTTTTCGGGTTTTATGATGTCCCTCATGTTGTCTCATCTTGGATTCGGAGGTTGTGGAATTTTCCCATTGCCAGATGGATGAATATATTTTCAATCAAGCTGAAAGAAGTTTTCACAGAATGATTCTATTTGTACACGCCTTTTTAAGAAAAAGAAAAAAAGAAGAAAAAATATTGTATACGGATTCTTTTTCACTCTGTAGCATTTGAGTTCACTATACATATATTGAAACATTTTTGCACTTGAAGTCTATAGGTGTATATTTATATATGTTCTATTGTATCTAACATATTTGATATAATCTCACGTTCACTTGTAATTGATACTTTGGATGTATCACACTGTATATTTAGTGTTTTGCAATAAGCATTGAGCACTTTATTGCACAAGTCACTTTATTATCTATATGCGCTATATCTTATTAATTAATATTGTGGGCAATGCACTGGTATGTATTTTTATATTATTATCTTGTTTATTATTATTATCAATTTTCTCACGGCGCATTCTAGAAGGTTTGAATCTATAATAGAATATTTTTTCATTTTGACAGGCAGTGCGCATGCGTGTTCCTATCAATGCCCCTGGTACTTCCTGCGTCGCCATAGATGGTGACAGCGCATTAACTATGACGTTGTTTACCAAGGCGCAGGGAGGGAAGTACCTTTTCATTCAGGAGGTGTATGATGGGCACATGCGCCGTTAGTGTCCTGCCTTTAATGAAGACGCCGTATTTTCCTTCTGTGTAGCATGTAACTATGGCAATGGTATGTTGGTGGTGTGATGTGAGACACTCCCCTCCGGGTCACATGATGGGGAAGGGGCTTTTTAATTGGATTTCATCACACATTTAAACCCTTCACTGACGCCAGCAAACCACGCCCCCGGAAGAAGCAGCAGGGCGAAACGCGCGTCGGGGCGCAGGGGACAGCGGCTGGATTACATATAGCTGTCATGTCGGACGCTGTTCACACCACAGCGTCCGTCAGGCAGCGGTAGTTCCATCTCCGTCCACTATAGCCTCAGTGGCGCCGGCTTGATTTTACTCAGGTTATCTGGGGTTAATCTAGCTGGAAATCAGGTGGGATGTTTGGTCACGCCCACGGTCTTTAAATAGTCGTGCTGGCCTGTGGGCGTCGCCGATTATAGCTTGTGTTTTGTGCCAAGTGGTTCCGGTCTGGAGTGGAGGTGTTGGAGAGAGAAATTCATAGCTGGTGTCGTATGATCCGTTGTTACCTTTTCGTCTTCCTATATTTGTGCTTTGTTTTGCCCTGTTCACATTATAGTATTGTCCTGTGTGGTTGCGGCGCGGTGTGGTTTGAGTTCTCCCTGTCTGTCATTACTGTGTGGGTTTTGGTGGTTTGACAACTCACTGGGTGGAGGGTGGAGGGTTCAGCTTAGGGCTGAGCAGGAGATAAGGAGAGGCTGGAGGCTCAGGCATTTGCACCTTTAGCAAAAACCCTGGGTTGAGGGTCAGACAGGGTTTTCCCTAGTTTGAGGGACTCCGCAGGGGCCCGGGTTTTGTCAGCCTCCTTCGACCTAAGCCTCGCATAACATTATAATCGGCCCAACATTTTTCCATGGATTCCATGACTTCCATAAACCGCCAGTTGGCGGCGCTGTCCGTACAGGTCACCGAGTTGAAGGGGGCAGTTCAGCAGCAGGGCCTGGTTGTAGCTAATGTGCAGGCGGCTTCTGCTGGTGCAGGTGCAGAGCCTAAGATTCCGCTGCCTGAACGATTTTCTGGGGAACGCAGCAAATTTGTCATCTTTCGGGAGGCCTGCAAGTTATACTTTCGCATGCGCCCTGTCTCCTCAGGTAATGAGGCTCAGCGGGTGGGTCTGGTGTTATCATTACTGAGTGGGGACCCCCAAGCATGGGCGTTTTCCTTACCAGCCGACTCTGCTACATTTCATTCGGTTGAGAATGTTTTTTCAGCACTCGGGCTCATTTATGATGACCCCGACAGATTGGCTTTAGCAGAATATAAGATCTGCGCCCTCCGTCAGGGGGAACATATGGCGGAAGACTATTGTTCAGAATTTCGCCGTTGGGCAGTAGACACACAGTGGAACGACCCAGCGCTGCGGAGTCAGTTTATTCATGGGGTCTCAGAAAGAGTTAAACAGGCCCTCCTGATGTATGAGACTCCTGCTTCGTTAGAATCTGCCATGAGTTTGGTTATCCGTATTGATCGCCGTTTGCGTCAAGGGGCGCAGGAGACGCTGCCTCTGGGGGAAAGCAGGGGTGCCAGTGTGGTTGCTGCAGGTGAGCCCACGGAACCTATGCAAATCGCTGGGGTATCACATGTGCAGCGTCGCGTTCCTGGGTTCAGGAAGCATGGAGCATGTTTTTACTGTGGTAAAAGAGATCATTATGTAAATGCTTGTCCTGTGCTACCAAAGAAAGTCGCACCGGCGGAAAACTGGTAAGCTCAGAGGGTATGGAGGAGGCCCAACTGAGCGTATGCATATCCTCCATGATGGTATCTCAATGTATGCTCCCTGCCAGGGTTATTATTGCGGGCAGAGAGCTACCAATATCAGTGTTTGTGGATAGCGGTTCAGCCACCAATCTCATGGATGAGGAGTTTGCACGCATGGCAGGTTTCAAGATCGAAAAACTCCCTCATCCTATTCGCGTGGTTACCATTAATGCCGCTCCCCTCCCACAGGGGGAGATTACTGAGTTTGTAGCTGAGGTTAAACTCCACATTGGGGTCCTACATTCTGAGTGGGTTACATGTAAGGTACTCAATAATCTCCCAGCACAAATAGTCCTGGGTTTCCCATGGTTGTCTAAGCACAACCCGGTGATTGACTGGAGAACCCAGGACATAGTCCAGTGGAGCAGTTTCTGCCAGGAAAATTGCTTGGCCACATGTGTGTCCGCCGTGAAGTCCAGCCTTCCGGAGGCATTGCTGGATTTTGCGGACGTATTCTCTGAGAGGGGTTGCTCAGAACTACCTCCACATCGAGCCTATGACTGTCAAATTAGGTTAAAACCTGGGGCTAAATTGCCTAAGGTGAGGATGTTTAGTATTTCTGGTCCGGAGAGACAAGCTCTTAAGGACTACATTGCGGAGAGTTTAAGTAAAGGGCACATCCGGCCTTCATCCTCACCTGTAGCAGCGGGGTTTTTCTTTATTAAGAAGAAAGATGGGGGGTTACGCCCGTGTCTGGATTTCCGGGAGTTAAACCAGATTACGGTCCGTGATCCCTACCCGATGCCTCTGATCCCTGATTTGTTCAACCAGGTGGCTGGTGCGAAGTGGTTTTCCAAACTTGACCTCAGGGGGGCATATAACCTCATAAGGGTCCGTCAGGGGGATGAGTGGAAGACGGCATTTAATACCCCTGAGGGTCATTTTGAAAGCCTAGTTATGCCATTTGGGTTGACAACCGCGCCTGCTGTGTTCCAACATTTCATAAATGATGTATTTGCTCATTTGCTGGGGAAATTTGTGATTGTGTACCTGGATGATATCCTTATTTATTCGAGCGACCAGGACACTCATTTAGAGCATGTCAGGCAGGTGTTACAGCTGCTCCGTGAGAATAAGCTCTATGCTAAGCTTGAAAAATGCGTGTTTTTTGTTCAAGAGTTGCCTTTTTTGGGATATATTGTGTCCGCCGCAGGGTTTAAAATGGATGCCGCGAAGGTGCAAGCGGTGCTGCGATGGGAACAGCCTGGTAATCTAAAGGCGCTCCAGCGGTTCCTTGGGTTTGCCAACTATTATAGGAAGTTTATTAAGAATTTCTCTACTATAGCCAAACCGCTCACGGACATGACGAAAAAAGGTACCAATCTCGCTATCTGGTCTGAGGATGCGGTGCGTGCATTTGAGCTTCTGAAGAACCGTTTTGCTTCAGCCCCCATTCTGGTGCAACCGGACGTATCTAAACCTTTTACGGTGGAGGTCGATGCGTCTGAGGTGGGAGTGGGGGCAGTACTGTCACAGGGCTCGTCCTTGAGCAATTTGCGTCCATGCGCCTACTTCTCCAAGAAGCTGTCGCCGGCCGAACGGAATTACGACATCGGCAACAGGGAGTTGTTGGCCATCAAATTGGCTTTTGAGGAATGGCGACACTTCTTGGAGGGGGCAGCTCACCAGGTCACAGTCATCACCGACCATAAAAACCTGCTCTATCTGGAGTCGGCCAAGCGTCTGTCTCCCAGGCAGGCTCGCTGGGCATTGTTTTTTACACGTTTTAACTTTCTGGTGACTTACCGTCCTGGGGCGAAAAACACCAAGGCGGATGCCTTGTCCAGGTGTTTTCCGGGGGGAGAACCTCGGGAAGAGCCGGTACCCATCCTCCAGGAAGGTGTAGTGGTTTCGGCTCTCACGACTGAGGTAGAGGCGGAGATTGCCGAGGCCCAGGAGGAGGTACCACCAGGACGTCCCGCTAATAAGTCGTTCGTACCCCTTCATCTTCGTCTTAAAGTGTTGGGGGAACACCACGACTCGGTCCTGGCCGGTCATCCAGGGGTTAGGGGCACCTTGGAACTGGTATCGCGCCGCTTCTGGTGGCCAAAAATCCGGCAGGATGTGGTTTCCTACGTGACAGCTTGCATCACGTGCGCCAGGGCCAAGTCGCCCAGAACCCGTCCTGCTGGCACTCTACAGCCTCTGGGGATACCTAGTAGGCCATGGACAGAAATCTCCATGGACTTTATCACAGACTTGCCTGCCTCGGCGGGGAACACGGTCATCCTGGTGGTGGTTGATCGATTTTCGAAGATGGCGCATTTTGTGTCGTTGCCTTCCTTGCCCAACGCGAAGACGTTGGCTCAGGTCTTTGTGCAGGAGGTGGTCAGACTGCACGGAGTTCCGTCGGACATAGTGTCTGATAGGGGTACCCAGTTTGTGGCAAAGTTTTGGAAAGCTTTTTGCTCACGATTGGGGATCAAGTTGTCTCATTCGTCGGCATTTCATCCGCAGTCAAATGGTCAAACTGAGCGCATGAACCAAAATCTGGAGCAGTATTTGCGATGTTTTGTGTCTGACAACCAAGAGGAGTGGTCGACGTTCCTTCCCTTGGCCGAGTTCGCATTAAATAATCACCGCCAAGAATCATCGGGAGAGTCTCCGTTCTTTTGTGTTTATGGGCACCATCCTCAATTTTGTACCTTGCATCAGGGGGGCTCTGGGGGCGTCCCAGAGGAGGACCGGTTAGGAGTTCAACTATCATCGGTCTGGAGGAGTGTGAAACAGCGATTGCTGAGCATGAGTGCAAGATACAAACGTGTGGCTGACTCTAGACGCGTGCCAGGTCCGGACCTGTGTGTGGGTGATTGGGTGTGGTTAGCTACTAAAAACATAAAACTCAAAATTCCATCATTGAAATTGGGTCCAAGGTTTATTGGCCCTTTTAAAGTTGCTGCCATCATAAACCCGGTTGCTTTTCGGTTGGAGCTTCCTGCGGTATACAAGATACACAACGTGTTTCACAGGTCTTTATTGAAAAAGGTGGTAGGCTCTGTGGACACGACGCCGATGCCACCTCCAGTCATGGTGGATGGCAATTTAGAGTTTGAAGTCTCCAAAGTGGTGGACTCTCGAGTACTGCGCCGTACTCTTCAGTATTTGGTGCACTGGCGGGGGTATGGTCCGGAGGAGAGGTCTTGGGTTCCAGCCTCAGACATACATGCGGAGCGGCTGGTCAGTTCCTTTCACCGCCGTCATCCGGACAAGCCGGGTCCTATGAGTCTTGAGGGCCCTGGGGTCCCTCGTAGAAGACGGGGTACTGTCATGTCGGACGCTGTTCACACCACAGCGTCCGTCAGGCAGCGGTAGTTCCATCTCCGTCCACTATAGCCTCAGTGGCGCCGGCTTGATTTTACTCAGGTTATCTGGGGTTAATCTAGCTGGAAATCAGGTGGGATGTTTGGTCACGCCCACGGTCTTTAAATAGTCGTGCTGGCCTGTGGGCGTCGCCGATTATAGCTTGTGTTTTGTGCCAAGTGGTTCCGGTCTGGAGTGGAGGTGTTGGAGAGAGAAATTCATAGCTGGTGTCGTATGATCCGTTGTTACCTTTTCGTCTTCCTATATTTGTGCTTTGTTTTGCCCTGTTCACATTATAGTATTGTCCTGTGTGGTTGCGGCGCGGTGTGATTTGAGTTCTCCCTGTCTGTCATTACTGTGTGGGTTTTGGTGGTTTGACAACTCACTGGGTGGAGGGTGGAGGGTTCAGCTTAGGGCTGAGCAGGAGATAAGGAGAGGCTGGAGGCTCAGGCATTTGCACCTTTAGCAAAAACCCTGGGTTGAGGGTCAGACAGGGTTTTCCCTAGTTTGAGGGACTCCGCAGGGGCCCGGGTTTTGTCAGCCTCCTTCGACCTAAGCCTCGCATAACAATAGCACATTATAAGGTATCTATATTATGTCTCCATTTATTTAAAAACTTCTTACCGGTGGTTGTTACTAATATATTGGTTGCTCCACTTGTATATTGTATAGTAGAGTATGGGGGCTAATGCTGTGGATTTATCTAGCACTGATCAACTATACCTCCTTTGTTGCCATTATGGATTTAATACTTTAATCTGATATATAGGCTTTACTTTATACTACGCTACAAGGTGTAAATAGATTTTTTTGATGGGAATAGCATATAAGATTTAATGTATGATGTCATATGCCTTATCTTATTATATTGAGGAGTTATGAGAGATTATATGTGGAATAGTGCATGTTGATTTCCTGAGGGTGGTCCACTGTCTAAATAAGGATAATATCATTTAAAATAGATGCTAATTTTAGCACTAGTGAAAATATTTATTTTATTTTACATATGAATATATGGTGTTGTGCTATGGAATGATATAGGACATACCCTCAGAATATCAACACATTTTTTTACCTGTGCCATATATTAGTAAAATAATGCTGTAGTCCCCTCTTTGGGCTATTTTTGTAATTATGGGTATGTGGCCCTTTTAATGTATATGATTTTGCTAATAAAAACAATTTTCATATAATTTTGTGGTTCGCTTCTTCATGGTGAGCTCACTTTGTGGCCCTCATAGTGTGTTTTCATGCAATTTTTTTTACCTAGTCAAAGATCCAGTTTTTCCAGCAAATGTAAAAATATTTTTTGGAAAAAAATATAAACATGCTACTTTTCCACTAATACACTACCTTTACAGAATTGTGCTCACTTAATCAAACCCTTCTAAACTGACATTTCACAAAAATACTCAAAAAGTCGTGCCACTTTTTACTGACAACAGCTTTGCCTTTGTTATTGTCAGTGTGAAAACTGCTTATCTTGGTCCTGCAGTACAACAGATATTTTATTTTAAAGAAACCCCTCCCACTCCCTGATAAAAAATCGAGCAAACTCACCAGTCTTGGCATCACTGGCCAACAGTCTGATGGGTATAGAGGCCCCTAGTATGATACTTTCAGATCTCCAATGTTTGTCTATTGACAGTGTACAATCCTCTCTTTGGAAATGTCAGTGTGAAAGCGGCTTATCTTGATTCAGCAGTACAACAGAGATATAATTCTAGCATTAACTCTCCTACCAGTGATAATCAAGCAATGTGATTTAATTTCTCCCCAAGCTGTAAAAAAATGTGTTTTTCTATTGGCACAAAGTCATCTAATTTACTGTTATTTAGAAAACTGGATGTGAAAATTCATTCACATATCTGATTGGTCCGCGGAAAATCACAAAGACATGTCCGGATCAAAATCGGCAATGCAAATCAATGGGTCCATGAAAATAATCAGATCACACTCAGATGACACTTGAACCACACTCGAAACTCTGTTTAGAGAATGATCAGGGTAATCGGTTGATCGGATGATCAGGATAATCGGTCTGTTTTTCTCTTAGTTGGAAAAATCGGAAATGTGAATGAGGCCTTAGGCTACGTTCACACAAGCGTATGAAAAATTGTCAGATTTTCGACAAGAAAAAAACGGAAGTTTTTTCACCTGCATTTTTCATTCAATTTTATATACCAGCAAATACTTGCTGATGGTAAAATATATATATACAGCAAAGTTTAAAGGATGAAATACAGTTTCCTATGTTACAGAAATGCAAAGTATTGGCAAAAAGCATTTATTTATATTTATTTGGCTATAAAGCGAAAGATCAATTTAAATTTGAAAGATATTGTTAAAGTTGAAATGAGAGACTCTGGATTTTCCCAGCGTTTAAGTATTTTTAAGTGGAACTAAATACACGACGTATAAAAAGATGGTCCGTTTTTCATGGACCTGAATCGCACAAATGTGTCATGAACAGTGATTTGTATGTCATCCGATTGTAATGCGAGGATGCGATTTTCTCGCATCTAAGCATCCGAGTGGCATCCGTATGATGAGATTTTCTCGCCGGCTTGCAAAATGGACACATAATGGATCCCAATAACAGGTTAAAACACAAACGAAAGAATAGATTTATACACATAGAATAGATATATATACATGTCATTGAGACATAAATAGATTTATGTTTCATAAAGTTCTACATAGCAGAATAGCCGCTAAATCAATTGCCCGCTTCTGTAAAATCATTACAAAACCCGACATGAAATGACACATGGGTTACATACAGTAAACCATTTCATTTCATTTCGTTTTTTATATGTCTTTGACTAATAATTAGATTAGGGTTTGTGTGTGACGCTGCGTGTGACAGGCAGGAGACCAGCGATCAGCTGGTAACTAATGTACACATCGGGTATCCAAGGGACTTGCGCCCCTTAGATACCCGATGTGTACATTAGTTACCAGCTCCCTGCATCAGCGCGCTGGTAACTAACGAACACAGCGACGCCGCGCGTTAGGCGTCGCTGTGCTGATCGCTGGTAAAGCTGTCTGTTTGACAGCTCACCAGTGATCATGTAGTGACTCACCAGCGATCCTGACACATTGATATCGTTGTCGGGATTGCTGGTGAGTCATTATGTGTGACGAGGCCTTAAAATTTGGGACATGTAGGTGTTAGATTAATGGGTAAATTCGTTGAAAACAATTGCGTGGGCTCCCACGGTATTTTCTCCGACAGAGAGGGAAATCCAGTGAGTGAGGACAGATATTAACAGCCTAGAAAGGGACCATTGTTTTTGCCCCCCCTGGCTAAAAAAATCTGCCCCCAGCTGCTCCAGAAAAGGCGCATTTATAAGATGTGCCTTTTCTGGCACTTAGCCTCTCTATTCCCATTGCCTTTAGCAGTGGCTCATGGGTTAATAAGGGGTTAATGTCACCTTGCAATTGAAAGGTGACATTAAGCCGGGTTAATAATGGAGAGGTGTCCATAAGACACCTCTCCATTATTAATCCAATAGTAGTAAAGAGTTAAAAAAGACACACACACATTAATTAAAAATTCTTTTAATGAAATAATTACACAAAGTTTTTGACCAAATTTATTATGCTGCCAATCCAACTGAATCCCTTCTTTTCCTGTAAAAAAAAGAAAAGAAAAAAAAAACAATATCCATACCTTTCCGCCGTTCAGTCAGGTCCTCCGCTGCAATCCATCACAAGGGGTTAAACTAGTTTACAACTGGGACCAGTGCTAATGCTACCGGCCTGGCTGTAAACCACTGCAGAATGAATTAAATGATGTCTACGCAACCTCCCCGGCTGACCGGGGATGAGCTGATTAGCGTGGGAAAGTTTCTGAACTTTTTCCCACGCTGTCAGTTCACCTTCGGTCAGCTGGGGACTCCGCGCAGCCTCAGTGATGTCAGCGGTACTCAGTGAGGCTGCGCGGAGTCCCCAACTGACCTGAGGTGAACTCAGGAGCGTGGGAAAAAGTTCAGAAACTTTCCCATGCTAATCAGAGATTTTTTTTTTAGCTGAAACTAAGCGGAAACTAATTCCTCCTCCAAATTTCAAAATTCCTCAAAGACTTGGCGTTTCTTCTCAATTTCTTTGAAAAAAATACTCCTTGTGCACATAGCCAAAAGATATGTTCACACTGAGATTTTTATTCTCAGGACTTTTTGGAGCAGAAACGCTCCAAATATCTTAAGGAGTTAAAAAAACCCACAAGTTTTGATTGGAGAATTGGACAGTTTCTGATCGAAAACAGGTGAAAAAAACCCCTTTGTGTAAATTGTGTAACCATAAAAAAAAAAAAATCGAAATGCCAGTATTAGTTTTTTTTTACCGCCGCAACATTGCAATAAGGCCTCTTTCACACATCCGGTTTTCGCCGTCAGGCGAGATCCAGCATGTGTGTGTTAAAACGGATCCGTTTTTTTTTTACCGCCGGATGCGGTTTTTTCTCATAGATCATAACATGCGCCGGATCGCGCCGCATGTGCCAGCGTTTGTTCCGTTTTTTGCCGGATCCGGCGAAAACATGGTGTCCGGCGGCCGGACAGAACGCATGCTGTAACGTTTTTTTGTCCGGCGTAAAAAGCTGGACAAGCGTGGATGCGGCGCTCCCGACACTGTGTTACAATGAAAGCGAATGAGGACTTCCAGCCGCTTTCCAGCATTTTCCCTCTGCGCATACCCGGATCATGCCCACACAGAGCGGCGGAACTTCAGACGCATCTCTCTCCGATGCATCCGTTCTGGGCCGCTTCCGGCACTCCGGCTTTTCGCCGCACGCCGCCGGAATAGCAAAAACGGATGTGTGAAAGTAGCCTAAGAGGTGATCAAAACATCATCTGTACCACAAAATGGTATCAGTAAAAACATCAGCTCAGGGCGCAAAAAAGAAGCCATCACACGGCCCCGAAACCCAAAAAATGAAAACATTACAGCTGTAGGAAAATGTCGACAAAAGCAAATTTTTTTCTTTTTTAGAACTTTTAAAAAATTTTTCTCACCACTTAAATAAAAAAAAATTAAACTGTGCATGTTTGGTATCTGCGTACTCGTACTGACCGGGAGACTCATACTGCCTGGTTAGATTTACCGTACAGTGAACATGGTAAGTAAAAACTCAAAAAAAAAATTGTGGAATTGCTCTTTTTTTTGCAATTTCAACTCACTTGGAATTTTTTTCCCACTTTGGTAAAATGAATGGTGTCATTCAAAAGTACAATTCGCTCCGCAAAAAAAAACAAGCATGATACGGCTGTGGGGACAGAAAAATAAAGTTATGGCTCTTGGAAGAAGAGGAGGAAAAAAGCGAAAAAAATAAATAAAATAAAATTGGAAAACAGCCCTGTCATTTTGGATCTTATGTAACCCCTCCACTTTCATTGTTTCAATGCTTTTGCCATACTACAATACTTTGCCGGAATAGATCCTGGAATAATATTTTAGCTTTTTTTGTAAGACCACCCAGAATCTTACAAGGAAAACCGGAAACAATAGAGGGAAATGATTCCTTTGCTGCGCAGTCTGTTAGGTATAGTAACTATTACAGTAGAATCACATCATACTGGAGCTGTGTAATTTATAGCTTTATACTTTCAGAGACTGGTTTTACGGCTTTTGTGGGTTGGAAATTAATTTGAGCCTTTTGGAAAATAACTTTTTATACCTTTTTGATTTACTCACGTGTAGTGTTGAGCGATACCTTCCGATATCGTGAAATATCGGATCGGATTGGATCGGACCGATACCCAAAAAGTATCGGATATCGCCGATTCTGATACAGGAAACCAATGCAAGTCAATGGGACAGAAATATCGGAATTAAAATAAACCCTTTATTTCCTTGTAGGTTAATTCCACATGAAGAAAAACAACTAAGAATAATGCAGAACGTATTGGGGGAGGTGGAGGAGAGATTAAAGGCATAGAGGTTTAACCCAGTCAAATGGAATAGCAGGAATAAAAAAATTTTTTAAGACGTTCGGAGTTACAAAGATATTGACTATGTTAACCTTTGTTATATTTTGTCAGATATGTATGTTTCACTACTTCCATGCTCTTCACCTTCTTTTTTACTCTCCCACACTTTCTTCTTCATGATCCTCAGCAGCATCGTTTTCATCAACTTCTTCTTCACCTTATTCATCTTCTTGTTCTTCACCTTCTTCCAATTATTCTTTTTTTTACATTCTTCATATTCTTCTTATTCAACTATTATTCTTCTTCATATTCTACTTCTTCATTTTCTTCCTATTCTTCTTCTTCATCATATTGTTATTTGTGACAGGCATTCCGGTAGTTGTTATCTATAAAAGTTTGAAGATTACACCTTCCGTTCTGCCTGTCACAAAAGATTTACAACAGGATTTGTCCGCGGTCAGTTTGGCCTGCAGCAGCAGGCATTTTCTAGGGGCACCACGAGGAGGAACGGACTCACCCCCATACACTGCTTAGTCTTCTTCTGCTTATAATTTAGATAATATCTTTTGCTCTGATTTTTAGTCTTATGCTTAATGTTCTTCTGCTTTTTGTTCTTCTGCTTCTTGGTCTTCTGTCTCTTGTTGTTCTGTATCTTGGTGGTTGTCTTCATGTTCTTTTTCTTCTTGGTCATCTTCTTCAGGGTCATCTTTTTGGTCTTCTTTGGGGTGGTCTTCAGGGTCGTCGTCAGGGAGATCCAGAGTGATTACCAAAAACCATTTCAGAAAGCTTGAACTTGGAAATGTAGCAGAAGCTACAAGAGCCAACGGAACTACCGAGGACCAGCTGACGGTGCTGGAACCCGGAGGGGAAGCAGAAGGAACAAGAGCCAATGGCACTACCGAGGACCAGCTGACGGTACAGGAACACGGTTACTAAGCAGGAGGTACCTGTGCTAAAAAGCACTACCAAGGACCAGCAGACATTGCTGGAACTCGGATACCGAGATGGAGGCACCTAAGCCAAAGGCACTGCCGAGAACCAGCTGACGGTGCTGGAACCCGGAGGGGCAGCAGAAGGAACAAGAGCGAATGGCACTGCCAAGAACCAGCTGATGGTGCTGGAACCTGGATGGGTAGCAGAAAGTACCCCTGAAAAACAATGCTGCAAGGCCGCCAGCCGGCCACAGTTACCGAAACCCACAGTCCTACAGGGGGTGCGTGTCCTATTGGCACTACGGAACCAGCCTTTATTGCCAGATCCCGCAGCCCACATAGGAAGCACCTAAACTGCAGGCACCATAGAGTCGGCTAACCCGACCGCAACACGACAGGACAACGTATTGGTGCCAAAGTGACGTTGACACTTCCCGGAAACAGCTGGCGTGCTGGAACCAGGCTGGGCAGGAGGGAGTACCCATGTCAAAGACACTGCCGAGAACCAGCTGACGGTGCTGGAGCCCGGATGGGTAGCAGAAGCTACAAGAGCCAATGGAACTACCGAGGACCAGCTGACGGTGCTGGAACCCGGAGGGGAAGCAGAAGGAACAAGAGCCAATGGCACTACCGAGGACCAGCTGACGGTACAGGAACACGGTTACTAAGCAGGAGGTACCTGTGCTAAAAAGCACTACCAAGGACCAGCAGACGTTGCTGGAACTCGGATACCGAGATGGAGGCACCTAAGCCAAATGCACTGCCGAGAACCAGCTGACGGTGCTGGAACTCGGAGGGGCAGCAGAAGGAACAAGAGCGAATGGCACTGCCAAGAACCAGCTGATGGTGCTGGAACCCGGATGGGTAGCAGAAAGTCCCCCTGAAAAACAACGTTGCAAGGCCGCGCACCGGCCACAGTTACTGAAACCCACAGTCCTACAGGGGGTGCTTGTCCTATTGGCACTACGGAACCAGCCTTTGTTGCCAGATCCCGCAGCCCACATAGGAAGCACCTAAACTGCTTCCTTTGGTGCCAAAGTGACGTTGACACTACCCGGAAACAGCTGGCGTGCTGGAACCAGGCTGGGCAGGAGGGAGTACCTGTGCCAAAGACACTTCTGAACAGCAACTGGCGGTGTTGGAGGCCAGGGATTACAGTAGAAACAGAGTGTAGCCAGAGGCCTAATTTGAGCAAGTTTAAAATATGGAGAAGTGTGAATGTGGACAGAGCAGGCAAAATTGATGAACACACAGCAGGGGATCAGCTGACGTTACTGAACCCCAATAACACTGGAGCATATGTTGACTGTGCAGATGGCACTTCTGAGCAGCAACTGGCGGTGTTGGTGCACAGGGTCAATCATGGTGTAGGCTGAGGCCTATTTGGAGCAAGTTTAATATCTGATGTTGGGATGAATGTGGAGGGAGCAGGAGATATTGCCCTACACACAGCAGGGGAGCAGCTGGCGTTACTGAACCCCACTAACACAGGAGCTAGTGTTTTTCTCTGTGCAGACGGCACTTCTGAGCAGCAACTGGTGGTGCTGGAGCCCAGGGTCAATCATGGAGTAGGCTGAGGCCTATTTGGAGCAAGTTTTAAATCAGTTGTTGTGTGAATGTGGAGGGAGCAGGAGATATTGCCGTACACACAGCAGGGGAGCAGCTGGCGTTACTGAACCCCACTAACACAGGAGCTAATGTCTTTCTCTGTGCAGGCGGTACTTCTGAGCAGCAACTGGCAGTGTTGGAGCCCAGGGTCAATCATGGAGTAGGCTGAGGCCTAATTGGAGCAAGTTTTAAATCAGTTGTTGTGTGAATGTGGAGGGAGCAGGAGATATTGCCGTACACACAGCAGGAGAGCAGCTGGCATTACTGAACCCCACTAACACAGGAGCTAGTGCTTTTCTCTGTGCAGATGGTACTTCTGAGCAGCAACTGGCGGTGTTGGAGCCCAGGGTCAATCATGGAGTAGGCTGAGGCCTAATTGGAGCAAGTTTAATATCTGATGTTGGGATGAATGTGGAGGGAGCAGGAGATATTGCCGTACACACAGCAGGGGAGCAGCTGGCGTTACTGAACCCCACTAACACAGGAGCTAGTGTTTTTCTCTGTGCAGACGGCACTTCTGAGCAGCAACTGGCGGTGTTGGAGCCCAGGGTCAATCATGGAGTAGGCTGAGGCCTAATTGGAGCAAGTTTAATATCTGATGTTGGGATGAATGTGGAGGGAGCAGGAGATATTGCCGTACACACAGCAGGGGAGCAGCTGGCATTACTGAACCCCACTAACACAGGAGCTAGTGCTTTTCTCTGTGCAGATGGTACTTCTGAGCAGCAACTGGCGGTGTTTGAGCCCAGGGTCAATCATGGAGTAGGCTGAGGCCTAATTGGAGCAAGTTTAATATCTGATGTTGGGATGAATGTGGAGGGAGCAGGAGATATTGCCGTACACACAGCAGGGGAGCAGCTGGCATTACTAAACCCCACTAACAAAGGAGCTAGTTTTTTTCTCTGTGCAGACGGCACTTCTGAGCAGCAACTGGAGGTGTTGGAGCCCAGGTCAATCATGGTGTAGGCTGAGGCCTATTTGGAGCAAGTTTAATATCTGATGTTGGGATGAATGTGGAGGGAGCAGAAGATATTGCCGTACACACAGCAGGGGAGCAGCTGGCGTTACTGAACCCCACTAACACAGGAGCTAGTGTTTTTCTCTGTGCAGACGGCACTTCTGAGCAGCAACTGGCGGTGTTGGAGCCCAGGGTCAATCATGGAGTAGGCTGAGGCCTAATTGGAGCAAGTTTTAAATCAGTTGTTGTGTGACTGTGGAGGGAGCAGGAGATATTGCCGTACACACAGGAGGGGAGCAGATGGCGTTACTGAACCCCAATAACACAGGAGCTAGTGTTTTTCTCTGTGCAGACGGTACTTCTGAGCAGCAACTGGCGGTGTTGGAGCCCAGGGTCAATCATGGAGTTGGCTGAGGCCTAATTGGAGCAAGTTTAATATCTGATGTTGGGATGAATGTGGAGGGAGCAGGAGATATTGCCGTACACACAGCAGGGGAGCAGCTGGCGTTACTGAACCCCACTAACACAGGAGCTAGTGTTTATCTCTGTGCAGACGGCACTTCTGAGCAGCAACTGGCGGTGTTGGAGCCCAGGGTCAATCATGGAGTAGGCTGAGGCCTATTTGGAGCAAGTTTTAAATCAGTTGTAGTGTGAATGTGGAGGGAGCAGGAGATATTGCCGTACACGCAGCAGGGGAGCAGCTGGCGTTACTGAACCCCACTAACACAGGAGCTGGTGTTTTTCTCTGTGCAGACGGCACTTCTGAGCAGCAACTGGCGGTGTTGGAGCCCAGGGATTACAGTTCAGGTGGTAGAAACATGAATACAACAGGAGACCTGGATACTGTTGCCAACAAATGATTTAATCTGGAAGAGGACTGGCAAATTCCGGCGAGATCCAGGCCTTGTTCATTTTCAGAAAAGTAAGCCGGTCAATGGTATCGGAGGATAGTCGCATGCGACGGTCTGTTAGTACACCACCTGCAGCACTAAAGGCGCGGTCCAATAATACACTAGCAGCAGGGCAAGCCAGCACCTCCAATGCATACTGGCTGCTAAGCTCTGGCCATGTATCCAGCTTAGAGACCCAAAACTTGAAGGGGGAAGAGCCGTCTGGGAGTACACTGAGAGGGCAAGACATGTAGTCTGTCACCATTTGACGGAAACGTTGCCTCCTGCTGACTGGAGCCATCTGTGATGGTGTAGACATTTGTGGCGGGCACACAAAACTTTGCCACATTTGGGCCATACTGGTCTTGCCTTGTGCTGAGGCACTGCCTCTGCTCCCTCTTTGTGCAGAGCTTCCTCCATTGCCTTGACGCACAGAGCTGCTTTGTAAAGCACTAGCAGCACTGCTCTCGGGTGGAATGGAGAACATGATGGAATGCACCAGTGTGTCTTGGTACTCCCGCATTTTACGCTCCTGGTTCAACGGTGTTATGATGCTTTGTAAGTTGTCCCAGTAGCGAGGATCTAGGAGGGTGGACACTAGGGTGACCGGATCTCATATGGGGGGGAACAAATGTCGGAATCTTGTTCGTCTGGACCCCACAAAACGATTCCCCTTTCCAGATATTGAGATAGCCAAAATTTGAGCTCGATCAAACGACGTTAACCCGTGCCGCTCGTCGCTCAAAGTTTGAAAAAATCCAAATTGAGGTATTTTAAGATTTAGGTATTTTGCATAGTCTGTTAGACTATAAAGAATGTGACAACAACATTGCAGAAATAGCCCTGACCAAATTTTCGAACCATTTGTGGTATTTGAATGCAGAGTTGGTGGGATTATCGTTTTTTGATCCCACCATTACAGACAATGAAAAGTTGTTAATGGCTAATAAATTGCTCAGTAGCACAGATGAACCATCAGAGCACGCTAACCTACATGAGTTGATAATTTTACATAGTTATCTAATCTATTCTAGAACTTTTGTTAAAGTAGTTTTTGAAACGTCAGAATATAATGCTCGGCATTTGCTTACAACTTGCAGGACATATTGCTTTGTTCTTCATCTTTTGTCAGAAGGTCGTTAAAGTCGGTTACTTCCTACCTCTTTTAATTTTTCTTTCCTAACTTTTTGATTTACAATCCTAGCGTGCTCTGATGGTTCATCTGTGCTACTGAGCAATTTATTAGCCATTAACAACTTTTCATTGTCTGTAATGGTGGGATCAAAAAACGATAATCCCACCAACTCTGCATTCAAATACCACAAATGGTTCGAAAATTTGGTCAGAGCTATTTCTGCAATGTTGTTGTCACATTCTTTATAGTCTAACAGACTATGCAAAATACCTAAATCTTAAAATACCTCAATTTGGATTTTTTCAAACTTTGAGCGACGAGCGGCACGGGTTAACGTCGTTTGATCGAGCTCAAATTTTGGCTCTCTCAATATCTGGAAAGGGGAATCGTTTTGTGGGGTCCAGACGGACAAAATTCCGACATCGATTTTTTGCGGTCACCCTAGTGTACACCCAGCGTCGGACTGGCCCACCGGAGAACCGGTGGATTCTCCGGTGGGCCCTGGCATCTGGTGGGCCCTGGCACCTGCAGGCATACAGGGCCAGCAGTTGCCTAGGGCCCCCGCTGCTCCAGGGGCCCCCAGCCAGTGGTGTGTCGCACACCATGCAGCTGCTATGGGGGCCCCTGCCAGCGGAGCAGCAGCGGGTGACAGGAGGCAGGAGCCCCTGTCCCCGCTGCTAAAGAGAAATGAATATCATTTCACAGTCTCCACCCCCCAGAGGCCCCGCCCCCAGCCCAGTAAGCCGCTCTGCAGACTACAGCTGTAAATCAGGGCCGGCGCCGCCCTCAGTCCTCTCTGCTCCTGGCTCACAGCCAGTGCGCGATGACGTCACTACATCACGCACCCGCTGTGTGTCTGGCAGAGGGGGCAGCTCCTGACACTGAGGCCGGGATCAGCGTGGGAGCGAGGAGGAGAGGTGAGTATTGTGTTTTTTTTTTTTATATCTCTCTCGCTCTCTCTATCTGTCTCTCTATCTATCTATCTCTATCTATCTCTCTCTCTATCTCTCTTATATCTATCTATCTTTCTATCTCTATCTATTATCTATATCTATCTATCTATCTATATCTATCTATTTCTAAATCTATCTCTATCTATCGCTCTATCTTTATATCTATCTTTCTATCTCTACATCTATCTCTATATCTATCTATCTCTTTATCTTTCTATATATATATCTCTATCTCTATCTATTATGTCTATCTATCTCTATATCTATCTATCTTACTCTATCTCTATATCTATTATCTCTATATTTATTATCTATCTAGCTACCATCTATATCTATCTTTATCTATATATATATCTCTATCTAATATCTATATCTATCTATCTCTATACCTATCTATCTATTTATCTATCCGTTATCTATCTCTATATCTTTTCTCTGTATCTATCTATATCTATATCTCTCGCTATCTATCGCTCTATCTCTATATCTATCTCTATATCTATCTTTATATCTATATCTATATATCTATCTCTATATCTATATCTATTTCTCTATATCTCTCTCTATAGCTATCTATCTATATATCTCTATCTATCTCTATATCTCTCTGTATATCTATCTATCGCTCTATCTCTATATCTATCTTTCTATCTCTATATCTATATATCTATCTATCTTTCTCTATCTATTTATCTCTATATCTTTTCTCTGTATCTATCTCTCTCTATATCTATATCTATCTCTATATATATCTAGTATCTCTATATCTATATCTATTTCTCTCTATATCTCTCTATATCTATCTATCTATCTATCTATCTCTATCTCTATATCTATCTCTTTGTATATCTATCTATCTTTCTATCTCTATATCTATCTATCTTTCTCTATCTATCTATTTATCTCTATCTATCTATCGCTCTATCTCTATATCTATCTTTCTATCTCTACATCTATCTCTATATCTATCTTTCTATCTATCTCTATATCTATCTATATCTATCTATTATGTCTATCTAGCTATCTCTATTATCTATATCTACCTATCTCTATATCTTTCTATCTTACTCTATCTTTATATCTATCTGTTATCTCTATATTTATTATCTATCTTTATCTATCTTTTATCTATATCTATCTCTCTATCTATTTATCGATCTCTGTATCTATCTCTCTCTATATCTATCTCTCTCTCTATCTACCGCTCTCTCTATCTCTATCTATCTTTATATCTATATCTATCTATCTCTATATCTATCTATTATCTCTATATCTATCTATCTCTATATCTATCTCTATATCTATATCTGTTTCTCTCTATATCTCTATCGCTCTCTATAGCTATCTATATATTATCTCTATATCTATCTATCTTTATATTATCTCTATATCTATCTATCTCTATATCCATATCTATCTCTATATCTATCTTTCTATCTAACACTATATCTCTATATCTATCTCTATATCTCATTATCTATCTATCTCTATCTCTCTCTCTTTATCTATCTATCTATTGATCTATCCATCTATCTCTATATCTATCTCTATATCTATCTATTACATCTATCTATTATCTCTATTATCTATATCTATCTATCCATCTATCTAGCTATCTCTATCTATCTCTATATCTCTCTCTATATCTATCTATCTTTCTAACTCTATCTGTCTATCTCTATACATATCTCTATATCTAGCTATTATCTCTATCTTTCTATATCTATCTGTCTCTATATCTATCTATCTCTATCTATTATCTCTATATCTATCTATCTCTATATATATATATATCTATATCTATTTTTATTTATAGCCATCTATCTATATATATTTATCTCTATATCTATCTATATATGTCTATATTATTATTATTATTATTATATATGTATATCTCTATCTATTATCTATCTCTATCTATTATCTATCTCTATCTATATATCTATCTCTCTATATCTTTCTATCTATAGCTATGTATCTCTATATCTATCTATCTATCCATTATCTATTTTCTATCTCTATATCTATCTACCTATCGATCTATCTATCTATATTTCTTTCTATATCTATCTTTATATCTATCTCTATCTATCTCTATCTATCTCTATGAATCTTTCTATCTATATCTATCCATTATCTACTTTCTGTCCATTATCTACTATCTATCTCTATATCTATCTATTTCTACTTCTATCTTTCTATCTATATCTATCTAACTCTATATCTATATATCTATATAGCATTATACCCTATGAGGGGGTGCATTATTCCCTATGAGGGGGGCAGTATTATACCCTATGAGGAGGCAGCATTATACCCTATGAGGGGGCAGCATTATACCCTATGAGGAGGGCAGCATTATTCCCTATGAAGGGGGCAGTATTATACCCTATGAGGGGGGCAGTATTATACCCTATGAGGGGGGCAGTATTATACCCTATGAGGGGGCAGCATTATACCCTATGAGGGGGTGCATTATACCCTATGAGGGGGTGCATTATACCCTATGAGGGGGGCAGTATTATACCCTATGAGGGGGGCAGTATTATACCCTATGAGGGGGTGCATTATACCCTATGAGGGGGGCAGTATTATATTCTATGAGATGGCTGCATTATATTCTATCAGGGGTCTACATTATATTCTATGAGGGGGCTGCATTATACTATGTGAGGGGGCTGCTTTATATTCTATGAGGGGGCTACCCCAACTCCTGCTACATAATTAAGACATGTACAACCTTATATTATACCTGGATATTAGCGTGTTTTACCGCACAATTGGTGGTCTGGTATTTAATTCTATGCAGCTACATAGTGGGCCCCAAGAATGATTTTCTCTGGTGGGCCCAAGGTGTTCCAGTCCGACGCTGTGTACACCCAATAATCAGCCGTGTTGAGAATGTGGGCGATACAGCGGTCGTTTCTCAGGCACTGCAGCATGAAATCAACCATGTGCTGCAGACTCCCAACTGGCCAAGAAACGCTGTCCCCTGCTTGAGGCGTCATCTCTGCCTGCTCTGCATCACCCCACCCTCGCTCTACAAACTGACTACTAGAGCATTGTGTATCTCCCTCCTCTGGAGAGATGTCTTCCTCCTCCATTGACTCCTCCTCATCCTCCTCACAAAGTGTCCCCTGCCTAGGCCTTTGTGAGGAACCACATTGCGCAGTCAGTCCAGAAGCAGATGGCATTTGTGACTCCTCATCCTCCACCTCTTCCAAAACCTCATCCCTTAGTGCTTGCAGTGTTTTTTGAAGCAGGCAGATAAGGGGGACAGTCATGCTGACTAGTGCATCATCTGCACTCGCCATCCGCATGGAATCATCGAAGGCACGCAAAACGTGTCAGATGTCCTTCATAGAGGCCCACTCAGTGGTGGTGAAGTGTGAACGGCGCGCAGTGCGACTTGTTTGCGCCTGATGCAGCTGGTACTCCATTACTGCTGGCTGCTGCTCACACAACCGCTCCAACATATGTAACGTTGAATTCCAATTGGTGGGTAGGTCACATATGATGCGATGTTACGTAAGGTGGAATCGGCGCTGCAGAGCTGCAATGTGCGATCTTGCCATGCTGGAACGCCGCAAGTGAGCGCACTCTATGCGGACCTTGTGCAGCAGTGCATCAAGATCCGGATAGTCCCTCAAAAAACTCTGCACGACCAAGTTGAGCACATGTGCCAGACATGGGATGTGAGTGAGGTTGCCTAGGCCCAGAGCTGCCACCAGATTTCGGCCATTGTCACACACAACCAAGCCTGGCTGGAGATTCGCTGGCACAAACCACACGTCGCTCTCCTGCTTGATGGCATTCCAGAGCTCCTGCGCTGTGTGGCTTCGATTCCCCAAATAAATTAATTTCTGTATGGCCTGTTGTCGTTTGGCCACGGCTGTGCTCATATCGGTCGTAACAGGTAAGCGTTCACGGGTCCATGTGGAGGTAGACCGTGACGGCTCCTGCAGCGCTGATTCTGAGGAACTGGAGTATGAGGAGGAGTCAATGTGTACAGATTGGATTCCTGCAATCCTTGGAGTTGAAAAAAGTTGATTCAGCTCACCCTTATAGTGATGTCCACACCGCACATGAGTAGTTCTGTCCGAGCAAGGAAGCATCTCTGCTTGACGTCAGGTACTTGTGAAAAAAGAAGGTATCCAGCTCCGGAGATAAAATCCAAAATCTTTATTGAAACAAATTAAAAGGTAATAAGCTGCTTGATAACCAGTGTATACTGGAGGAAGGAATGTCCTAGATAACTGGACGCGTTTCGAACACGTGTAGTGCTCTTAGTCCTCAGTTTATTGTGGGACTGCCAATGCCATGAAGTTACGGAAGGTGTCAGTCTCCACCAGCCTGAATGAGAGCATTTCAAGGGCAAGTAGTTTTGCAATGCCAGCATTCAGAGCCTGTGCTCGGGGATGGTTTGCCGAGTATGGCCGCCTTTTCTCCCATGCCTGTGCTACCGATGGCTGTAGAGTGGCCTGGGAGTGTGAGGATGACAGGGAACGTGGTGCTGCGGGTGTAATTACACTGGGTCTCTGTACAACAGTGCCAGAGGTTCTTCCATGGCGATCCTGTGAGGAAGCCGAACCAGCTGTGTGTGAGCTGGAGGAAGAGGCTACAACACGAGCTGAAGAGGTGGTAGGTGGTGCTGTAGGTTGGCCTACGTCTTCAGTGTGTCTTTGTAACTCCACCACGTGCTTGGTCAGCACATGTTTCCACATATTAGTGGTATTGAGGTTGCTGACACTTTTCCCTGTTTTGACTTTCTGATTACACAGCTTGCATTTGACAAAGCAAATGTCATCTGCAACTGTGTCAAAAAAGGACCACGCACTGCTAGTTCTGGGAGCGCCCGTTTTGGGTTTTGGAAGAGGAATGCTCCTAATGGGTGCCGAAGTGGAGGCTACAGGCAACCAAGTCTGCCCCCTCCCTCTCCATCCTGTCTTGGCCGTTCGGGGAATCTCTTCCTCAGAGCTGCTCCCACCACCTTTCTGTTCCTCACGCCATGATGGGTCAAGGACCTCATCATCTACACTACCCTCTTCAAACACCTGCTTCTCCTGGGTAGTCTCGCCAGCACAGTACGCACCAGAAAGTGGCACCTGAGTCTCATCATCAGATGCGTACTGAGGTGTGCTGAACATAGGCACTGGCCCACCCGCCTCTTCAGATTCAGAGAGACAAAGCTGTTGCGCATCACTGCATACTCCCTCTTCTTCACATTCTAGAATGCTGCTTGGCTGGCCCCCTCTTTCCAAGCCAAGAGATTCAGAGAACAGAAGTAGAGAATGAGATGGTTCCTGTCCAGGGCTCTCTGACTGCCTGGGCAATTTGGCAGGTGGTGAAGAGACAGATGGTTGCTCTTCAGTGCTCTGGACCTGACTGGATGTGGAAGTAATTGAAGTCGATGCGTTAGCTGCCATCCATCCGACAACGGCTTCAATTTGTTCCTCCCACAGCAGTGGGGTATGGCGAGCTCCTACAAAGCTGCGCATAAAGGACTGTTCCCTGTTAAAGCTGGGGGATGCTGAGTCACTGGTGCCCGCAGCAGGCACAGAATCCCCACGTCCTCTCCCTGCTGAAACTCCATGCCCACGACCACTTGCCTTACTCCCTGCCTTCTTCATCTTGGTAGACTGATAAAGATAGGCAGAAAAGTACTAAGGGCTTAGTGTCCTTATTCCTGAACAGCTGCTAACAGGTATAAGAAATACTAATTTTATAAAGTGTGTGGAATACACTTTAATATGAGCTAATGTGGCCTAAACAACTGTAAAGTGGATTGTTTGGTGAACTTTATTTACGTGTTTTTTTCAAAAAAACAAAGAGGATGTGACTAAAGATGTAAAAGTGATAGTATCACAAACTTTTTGGAGCTATTACAATGCAGGAAGGTAACCTACAATGCAATAGATGAGGCTCCAAAAAATAGGCTAATTCTAATCTGGCTGGGGCTGCAGGGCACAAGCCAGCAAAAAGGCTCCTCTATCTACTCCTATATAGTGTTTGCAACAAATCTAGCTGGATACGGAGGAAAGCACACTAATAGGAGAAATTCAGGAAAAATAAGCAGCACTACAGCAAAAAAGGACAATGTATGAGGCAGTGACGCACGCTGAGCGGACTACAACCAGAGGTGGCTGCAGAACACACTACAGCGTAACTTGCACTTGGGTCGCCCTCCCAGGGCTGAGGGGTACTCGGTACTGGGCCAGTGTCAGCGGGATGTGTCACAGCGGTGGTGACCCGGTCTGTGGCCCTGGGTACCCAAGTAAAAGGGGGGGTTTGAATGGTGGAATGTAGTTAATTGAATGATAGTTCGTGATGCCACCTGTGGTGTTCGGCAAGTGAGATGTTGAGCCGGCGCTGCATGCAGATCCTCTGGGGCTGCTGGTGTGTTGCAGCCAAGATGGTGAAGCTCCCCACAGGTGGAGCTGTAGCCCCAGGGCAGTGTAGATGTAGGGGGAGAGGAGAGGCACAAGTGGTGTGGAAGCTTGTACCCAGATGTAGCCGTGCTGGGTGCGTCGGCGCAAGAATGAATGGAGGACAACAGGGCTTGTAGTTCCAAAGCTTTACTCACAGTCTGTAGTACACACAGGTGCCTGCCTCCGTGCCGTGTCCTCCGGGTCAGGGACTCAATCAACCTCCAGGCCAGTTGGAATGCTCCCCTCCAACACTCCGCCAACATGTGCCTTTCTGAACGTCTCCTCTTATAGCGCCTTTAAGTGTGAAGCACTCCTAGTACTGAGTTACACTGGAGTGCCTCCTGACAGATGTTCCCAAGAACTCTACTTGTACGGCAGACAGCTGTAGCCTGCTTCGGGGACTCCTTACTCATGAGTCCCGGCTCACCATCAATGTTGCTGTTGTGCCCATAAGTCTTAGATGGGAGTAGTGCATCTACAGCCCACTACTCCACTGGTGTCTGCTGTAGAACCATTAGTGTCCATACAACCTCAGGGATCGGGCCCTGGCCTTGCGCTTAGAACTTCTAGGCAGGGTTCTTCCTCTAACCCACGTCCTCTGTTCACTTTAACTCCTACGTTCCGTACTAGTCTTTCCTTCTTATGGAAGATCAGGTTTCGGTTCAATGTCTTTCTCCTTCTTTCCTTTCCCGTGCCAGCAGACCCAGGTCACTGAGATCTGCTGCAGCACCTCCTTCCTCCATCCCTCTCCCAGGGATCTTCTCTCCTCACTCCTCTCTGAGTGACTCCCTCACTGACTGACCTCGAACTCCCTCAAATTCTAAACCTTCCCACTCTTTTATGTATTCTAACTCCACCCGCCTCCCAGCACGTTTAGGCTACGTGCACACGCTGCGGAATGGGGTGCGGATTTGGCTGCGCGGATTTTGTAAAATCCGCAGGTAAATCCGCAGGTCAAAAGCTATGCGGTTTATCTGCGGATTATCCTGCGGTTTGACCATCTCCACAATGGTGGAGATAGGAAACCACTGTGGATTCTTTCTGTGGTTTCAAAACCACAGGAAAACCAAGCAGAAAAGTTCCGCACCGTCTACACTGCGTTTTTTTATTCCCATAAGGAATAATGGTACTGTACACCGCAGCAAAAACTGCTGCGGACCCGCAGCGGCCAAATCCACTGCGGAACCACAGCAGAATCCACAGCGTGTGCACACACCCTAAGTGTTCTAAGCAGGGAGCCACCAAAGCAGGGAGCTGCAATGTGGCTTTGCTAAACTACTGTGTTGTGTGGGATGCGAGTGTTGGAGCGTGGTTAGGAGCCTCCAACTACCTGGATGGTGGGGTACCACACCTCAGAGGAAGGTGCAGTACCTCTGTCGTGACTGAGCCTCAGGGATGCCACACACTCACAGACAGCCGTGAACACTACAGTGCAGAGAACTGTGCACTAGCACTGAAAGGCTGCAGAAAGGCTCCGCTATCTACTCCTATATAGTGTTTGCAACCAATGTAGATGGATACGGATGGATGCACACTAATAGGAGAAATCAGTAAAAATGAGCAGCTATAAAAAAAATATATATGTATGAGGCAGTGACGCACGCTGAGCGGCCTACAACCAGAGGTGGCTGCAGAACACACTACACCGTGAGCTGCACACACACAGACCTTGCAGACAGCTGTGAACAGCGCTGCAAGACAAAAGAAAGCTTCACACAGGGGTTGCTACAGTAGCCTGGGTAAAGCACTATATAGCAAATCGCTATCTCTAACTGTCTCTCAGAGTCAGAACAGCAGCGTCCTGTCCCTAACTGAATTCACAGCAGAGTGAACCCAAAATGGCGGCGGCGGCTTTTATTGTGCATGTTGGAATAATGCATATTGATCTGTATGTATTGCAACAACTACTACTGTACTGTTTGATATATTGTGCATATTGTGAGATTGTTAACAAAGTTCAGTGACAAAAGTAAAAAAAAGAACAGACAGGATGCCCCTCCTTCTCTTCCCTTCTTGCTGTTGTAATGCTCCCATGCTGTAAGCCACAGCAGATATCAGACTGATCACATTTCATGCTGTAAGCTGTTCAACCTGGATATGAATAAATCTACATTCTGTGTTGCTGACTCTGGATGTTACGCTGATTATTCTGCTGCTAACAGGTTATGGGCCCAGAGTCCTAGAGTCCCAGATCCCCAGAGCACAGAGAAAAGAAAAGAAAGGAAGACAGCAAAGATGGCCACCAGCAGCAGCAACTCCATGAAGTTTACAGTACCAAGTCTCACTAACCAGAATTATCAATCCTGGAAATTCAAATTGAAAATGCTGCTGATAAGAGAAGGTACGTGGAAATACACACAGGAGCCTAAACCTGACCCAGTATCACAGGAGTGGATAGAGATGGGACAGAAAGCACAAAGTACCATACCACTCAGTATAGATGAAGATCAGATTGTGCATGTGTGTAAAAGTGAAACTGCAAGAGAAATGTGGGAGCAGCTGCAAAAGGTGCATGAGAGGATAAATTTAAGCAATAAACTTTATCTCATGAGAAAATTGTACCAGTCTAAACTACAGAATGGCCAGGATATGCAGGACTACATAACAAGCATTCTAGAGATTGTAGAACACCTGAGAGGCATTGGGGAAGATTTGAAGGACTTTCATGTAGCCGCATTACTGCTTAGTGGTCTTCCAGAAAACTATGACACGCTTGTAACCGCACTAGATGCGCGCCCAGATGATGAGCTTACATTGGAGTATGTCAGAGGGATGCTCATAGATGAATATAAGCAGAAAGCGGAAGGTGTAAACAGCAGGACATGCGATGCAGAATCTGCTTTACAGACACAAAATCTAAATGATAACAGAAAGCACCTAAAAGAAACACGTGAATGTTTTGTTTGCAAGAAATCAGGACATTTGAAAGCCGACTGCAGAGTCTGGAAAGCTAGAATGAATCAGCTGAAAAAGCGAAGCAGTCTTCAAAGGGTTAAAAGTGCTGTGTCTGCAGAAAATGATTCTGTGAATACTGAAACTGCATTTACTGTCAGTGTAAATACATCAAAGCATGCATGGTGTATAGACTCTGGAGCAACTAGTCACATCCCTGGCTGGAGGTCTCAGGAAGTCATGTTTTTTTTTATTGAATCCATACTTGGAGGTCTTTTAAGCAATGAACAGAGGTCTCAGGACCCAGCGCGCACCAATCTGCATGCACTTAAAGAGCCTAAAAAAAATATTAAAAAAATGAAGTCAAAAGTTTAGATACTTTTGAAGTCATATTCCTGTAACCACATAGAGCAGTGACATAGCTCTAGGAGTTATGATGTTGGAGTCACCCTGACACGGAGCTTAATGGGCCCAGAGACCCCCGTGCCACAAATATAAGAGGAGGACTATAACCCCTAATTCATGGCACGCGCAGAAAATGGTCTTTGCTGTCTTTTAAAATTAACTTTGCCTTTTTTTCAACACCTGGACACAAAAAGTGGCCTCTAAGTAGGGCAGAGAAATGTTTTGGATGCGTGGATGAGTTACTCGCTCTTCTGGATACTGAGTCAGAATAACTAGAGGAATCAGAGCATATATAATGAATTCGCTGCTCATGGCCGTTTTGCTTGTATCTCCATCAGAAACAGTAATGTGAATCTTGCAGCTTCTTATTAAAGGTGTCTCGTCTTTCCCCAGGCTTGTAAAATTGAAATTTTAAAGCTCATGAAAAATGAAATGTTATTGATCAGTATGCCTAGATTTCTGGGGATTATTTTTCAGTTTAGTAGTTTTAATAGTTTTAAATTTTATGCTCGTAAGGCCCCTGGTTTTCAGATTATCTACAGTCTGGAATGAGTCCCCCCCCCATATTTATTATCGCACCCCTTTTGGATGACCCTTTTTGTAACACTAAGTTGTTGATTGATTTTTCCTTACCCAGAGAAAGGACTGCTCTGTTATTAATTTGTGCTGAAGAAAGGACTGTTTTCATATTGGAGATGTAAAGTTTTTGAAGAAAAATAAACTTTATTCCGTTTTGATACAAAAACTTTGTGCCTGTGCGTATCCACGTAGCTACCAGAGAGCTGAAACCCCCACAATATATTTTTCTAGTGTTGAAAAATTGGCATTACATATGCATTTTTTTCAGGCTCCTCAATGAAGCCAATGGGGAGAGATGCACAAAAAAAGGGCACAGTTCAGTTCAACAGCATCTTTCAATGTACAGGAGTCATGAGTTTGCACAAATTATTACATGAACCAGATTTTCTGCACAAAAAAAAGCAGTTTTTTGATGCATGGGAGCAGTTTTTACTGCAGTTTTTTCCCCATTTAGATCAATATGGCTTAATATAAAAAAAGCCTTAAAATCACATTAAATAATGCACAAAGAAGGTGCATACCGGTAATTTATGTTGCGTTTTTCTGACCATAGCTTGCGTTTTGAAGCAGAAAAAAATGTAACAAAAAAATTTACATTTTTTTTTTAATTTTTTCTCTAGTAAACTGGTTTAGATGAGAGGACAGGGATAATTTTTCTAGGTCTTAAAAGACCCCCATAAAGTAAACCGAATCCACTAATATTAGAAGGATCAGGCAAACTATTTTGGTTTCAAACAAGTGAAGCTTTCCCCTCTATTCCTATAGAAAACACATGAATGCTCAGTTGAGTTGAGAGTGCATGAGTATGGGGAAGTAGGAAGAGATAGACCATTGACTGAACAAGTGTTTCGTCCGTGGTTGAATCATGTTCAGGCCACACATTTGTGACTCCACTGGGTCTTCCATTTGACGTCATGAAAAAACAGGATCCAGAAAGAACCCCCGTCCAAGCCATTCACTGCAAGGAGGCAGACGTAGTCACTTTGTGTTCCACCTCGCCTTTTTTCCGGCAGTGCCTTTTTTAGGGGAGTACAAATGTGCATCTGGCTAAAAGGACATTGCCAGAATTGTTGGCCATACACTTGATCTTGGACTATCTCTACCTACTCTCCCATTTACATGCACGCTCAACTCAAGTGAGCATTCGTGTGTTTTTTCATGGGACTAAAGGAGAAGCCTAAATTGTCTGGGTAATTTTTTTTTTTTTTTTAATACTGCCTTAAAATATTCATGTCCCCTATGATGTGGAATTATATATATTGTTTTTGTAGAACACAATAAATAGCTATAATCATAGACGTTAAGCTGCTATATAGATAGCTAAGTGTCACATTAAATAAATGAAGTCATTACAGATGTGAAATGTAATAGTGATGATAGAGTGTGCCCAATTTCCTTTTCTTCTCTTTTTTAGCTTAATTTTTGGCTTGTCTCACGGACACAATAAAGATATAATGTATGCTTATGAAATGATGTTTACTTTCATGGTTGCGTTCAGTATCTCGGGTTTTTTATATTATTTTTGTACTTATTTTCTATAAATCTGCCTCCAACACAACTTTTTTTTTCCCTTCATTTAGAAAAACCATATTGATGATGTTTTTTTTAATTATTTTCTAACAAACAAACCATTACGGGAAAAAGGTTTCAAACTCCGATAATTATAGTTTTTTGATTTATGAAAAAAGTTTCATTGAGACGATTCCGAAAATACTCATTTACTTACTTAGCTTAATCAAACTGCAAATATTGACAACCAATGCTCAGAAACGAAAAATCTAGTTATCACTTTTTATCACGGAATTGAAGAGCACTTTCTGAGTCTGATCTGAAGAACAACCCATCTTTGGAGATGTTTCCAGGCGGCGCCAGTGTGGGATTGGAGTGCCAATTGACTTTGGTGGCCCATTGTTCAGAAACATGCAAATATTACATTACCCTCATTCGCAAATTTACCTCTGCTTCTATATCATAATAAACTAAATGGCTTGTGAAATGGATGATGAGATGCTGTCACGCTCCACTAAGGATGGCGAGACGGATGAGAAGGGAAGCACTGCAACTAGAGAAAGATTAGAGGGACACCCTTAAAATCTTGGCCTGTGTAACCCTGAGCTCCCTGACGTCCCTAGATGGGTTACTTCACCCGGTGCGGCAATCACATTCCTAATCCCTGTCTTACCCTAAGAACAGCCCAGGCTAGTGTGTGGGGCAGCAGGAGCGCTATTTCTCCTTTATAAAACAGACACAAAAGGAAACAGACAAAGGTAAAATAAAACATCACTCTCATTGCACCCAGAATGAATGGTGATGCAAACCAAAAATGGAGATAAGGAGAAAGAAGAACACAGACAAACTTCGAAGCAGCAATCTCTGGAGACGACTCCTAAACGGCTCCTATTTCCCCAGCTCCAAAACAACTCCAAGGTATAGCAAGCTATCACTGGCAACTACCCAAGCTAAGAGAAGAGTACTTATACCACAGGAGAGTGGAGAAATCTGAACAGCTGAGATAACTCAGGATGGAAGGCCTTAGGAGACAAGCAGGAGAGTTTACACCTTGCAACCAATGAGTAATGAAAATCTGCATGGCTACCTGGAAAATAAAGCTGATTCAACCAAGGTATGCATGCGTATAGCCAAACTCTGTGATCTTCTGACCCCTGAAATAGAGTGAACCACTCTCTGTTGCAGTACCCCCATAACAGATGCTGATCTTGTCTGTGCATAGTGAACCAAGTATATTGTGCCAAGTACTACTTACATAGGTGGGTGAGGGGGCCCACCTGGGGATTCACCTCCTCCCCGTGGGCCAATCCAAGTTTGGGTGGTGGCACTATGCCATAAAACAGTATGGCCATGAATTTGTGCCAAGACTTAAACATCTATTACCATATATTGGTCTACCACACGATGGATTTCAAACGTGATCCAAGATGTCAAGATTTTCATAAACTCTAAATTCCACATTGCAGATTTACATGTTATTCGTGGTTGGCTGAAATTTGTCAATTCTTTCAGGAGCTGTAATAGTTGACATTTTTTGTGGTCACCCAACCACTCTTACATGGGGTAATAGGTTGGGTGGTGGAACCACTGTGCCGTGGACCGAAGAGAACCTGGATGGGAGTGACTAAGCGAACACCCGACTCTTAACTAGAGCCCCTAATGGTGGGGTTAGACTTGGCTCCGGATGGACACCTGTTATTACTCCAGGGCAGATCTCGGATGCACAGCAGCTGGCCCCCAAAGGGGCAGGGAGCTGTTACAGCAGGTCCAGGTAGGTATGGCAGGCAGGTATGGTAGGTACTTTTGCATAACGGTTGGTATATAGGCAGGCAGGAGCTGGCGGGCATGACTGATATGCAGGCAGGCAGATGCTGGTGGGCACAGCTGATGTACAGAAAAGCAGGTGTTGGCAGACACAGCTGATATCCAGGCAGGTTCTGGCGGCATGGATGATATGTAAGCAGCCAGGTGCTGATGGGCATGGTTGGAATGCAGGAAAACACAGTATGGGCAGACAGGTACAATACAGGGAAACTGCCTGGCAGGTGCTGGGGACCTTATAACAGGCAAGCGTTCAGACTACTGACATAACACGTTAATCAGGCACCTCCAAACAGGTGGAGGTGCCTTAAATAATGTCTCCCAGCCAATGGCTGGTGACACTTTTAGGACGGCACTCGTGCTGTCCCTCTAAGAGACTGTAAGTGTGCACATGCCCCCAGAGAACATTGCTCAGACCCCAGGCAGCAGAGGAAGGTGGAGGAGGTGCGGGATGGGCATTCCGGCAGTAAGTGAGTCAGTCCCCCTCCCGGCGGAGGGAGGAAGCATAAAGGGATGCCAGTGCTACACATGGCAACAATTGGGACAATCTTATATGATATAGGTAGTTAGTCGCTCAAGGGAAAATGAGTTTTTTTCGTTGACTTAGATCTAAAGTGTATGGACACGTATGCAGTTCAAAAACAAATTGACTTATTAATATGTACTGTGGCTATTGTTACAAAAGGTAAACACAAAGGGTTCAGTTCATTTGTATTATTATTTTTAGTCATGTTGTGGTTTTTGTTGACTATTCTTTCAACGAGTTCTTCAAAATGTGGTTCATGAATTCTGCACAAAATTGAAAAAATAAAAGCTCTTTATTTTTGCCTTCAACCTTTTTTGCAGCTTTTTAGTGTATGTTCTAAAAATTTCAGGCATACATAAAATCACTCTAAATGATTTACTGGAAATCATTGGTGTAATAAAATTGTAACATTTCAAAAAAAAAATTCAATTGATGAATCAGCCACCAACATCTGGAAAACTTAAACGCTGGAAAAAAACACACACAAAAAAAAACAGAACTTAAAAAGAATAGGGCATGAATTAAAAATAGTCAAAATACACCAAAAAATACTCAAAAAGGCGCACATGCAGAAATGAATCTGGCCCAGAATCATAGGCAGCATTAAGGTGAGGAAGATGCCACTTTGCTCTAATAAGATATATAACAAAGCCTTGTGCATTCACGCAAACTGCAAATTTATGTAAAAATTAACAATAGCTGCATTTTAATGAAAAAGAATATTTAGAATCTGTAGAGAATCTGATGCACTTATCGAAGCTCGTTTATGCAACCAGATGAAATGCTGATGTCCATTCTGCAGCCTGCACTAATATTCGTTGTAATCTCTCGGTTGGCGAGGTGCATCCTCAAAGGGTCTGGAAGAGCAGTTCAAGAGCAGCACAGACAGGTAGCACTGGAACAGCAGAACGGACAAGTGGGCGTGAAGATTGGGAAAGCAGAACTGACTGGTGTAATAGAGGTGGAACAGTGGAGTACGAAGTAGCAGAGGTGGTATATTTCATGTTGATTTAGCAGAGTTATAGCAGCAGAGGCTGATGTACCAATGCTTGATCAGCAATGACCTGAATAGCAAAGTTGTGTTTGCCACAATGAAGTAGTGCTGGAACTATGATGCTGCAGAGTTGTTCAGCAGAGACTGATGTAGCAGTGCTGGAATAATGTGGCAGGACACCAACTACTTGAATACTCAGGCAGTGTACTGCCTCCTGAGCAAAGTTTATGACCCGTGTTGATGATCTGGAGGAGGGACTATCTCTCAGTGGTTGGTACTGGAACCGGTTACGGTAACAATTACAATATAATCTTAGTAATCAGAGATTGGATGCTCTGGGTAATCATTAATTTACTGTTAACTGGTGTGTAACTCCTAAACTCTTCCTGCAATTGTTAACAAGAGAATAATCTGGTACTTTGCCAACAAAAATGGCTGCCATATGGAGCGCTGTCAACATAATCATGCATATGAAATGCATACATGCAGATTTTGCTGTCAACTATGAAGGTGTTTACCGAGACATGACCAATATATTTGCTCCTCCACCTGAATCCTGTGCTTGGTTCACTGCACACGTTCCAGAATGCGGAGATTTCAGAGAACGTCTTTGCGTAACAATTAGCATCTTAATTCCAAACTCACAATATGATGTTCTGAGGCGAAATTACCTCTGAGCCTGTAATCCGGAGGAAAAATTGTGATCACAAATGTGGATATGTTTATTTATGCATATTACACCTCTGATAGAGCAAGCCAAATGAATTATCACAACTCAAAACCATTACCCTGTCCCCTGCCAAATTACCAGGCATCTGTTAGCAGATTTCACTTGTCAAAGAACAATATAAGTCAGATACAAATATCTTCGTCACATGTATAACTACTCGCATAATGTGGGTTTAAATAGTTACCATTTCAACAACATTTGCACTGGCAAATATACGAAACTTTGTAATATATCTGTCATTGCTCGGTGACCCGTTGCCTTGTAATCAGTTCTTCTGTCTGTTGAGCTATTGCGCTTTTCCTTTCCTGTCTTTATATATTATACTATCACTGCACTTGCTTGCTGGCTATAGTTCGAGGTGAATTTATGCTAAGGAGTTCAAGCTCTTTAGTGAAGGTTCTTACCCTGCTAGACTTACACTGCTTATATTCTTGCTGTGTGTCTTTTCGTCTACCTTCCAATCACCTTTTCCTTTTACCACTTTAAGGTTTCTGAGAGGTTATTCTAGTATAATTTTCTTTTGGTTCTCCTTACTATTCCCTCTCTCCCCTTTTATGAATGTGCTTTGATTCTCACACTGGGTCTTCGTGCCCAACTGCACATCTTCCTCTCCTTGTTGGCAATGTGTTATGGCCTCCCCTTTGGCTTCACAGGAGGCACGAGAAACTCCTCGATGGACTTTTAGGGAGTCAGGTCCGAGGTAGTGTTTATAACTGTGCGGCTAGGGATGGACTAGTTTGTACAGTAGCCAATTGGGTGTAGATGTGGCTTCTCTCTATAGTAAGTCTTTCTTACCACACTGACACACAGGTAAAGAAAATAAGTGCATAACAATACCTTCTCTGAGAAAAAAAATGTTCTTTCTCCACTTAAGAGCCAGTTCCCCACTACAAATCTCATGCGCTATACAAGTCATATAATGGCCAGACATAACATGGCTGTCTTGGAAAATCAATGGAACTATTTTAACACACTGAAAAAATTTATTTTTGTCCTATGCAGAACTGCCTTTTGTTTCAGCTTGGGATGGGACAAAATACATTCTACCTGGGTGATCCATTCCAATATTGGTCATCAAATCCTCACTGAACACTGAATTAAAGGGGCTGAAGAACTCAGCTGAGTGCAGTTCTTCTCGGAGACTGAAGATGGCGTATTAGACTTTTTGTGAAGTCAGACTTCAGTGTCGGAGAAGAGCAACACTCAGCTGAGCTACCTGCCCCATCAGACTGCATGCAATTCGCAGATATGCCACTAGCCCGAACTGTCAATCTTCAGGAGTGAATCATCCCCATCAAGCAGAACATTTGGACTCAGAGGAGCGGTGCACTTCTGAAAAACAAATTTGAGACAACCCCTCTAAAT
Organism: Dendrobates tinctorius; assembly: GCF_039654945.1. Lineage (NCBI taxonomy): Eukaryota > Metazoa > Chordata > Amphibia > Anura > Dendrobatidae > Dendrobates > Dendrobates tinctorius. Next base: position 9,300,932 of record NW_027361695.1, on the reverse strand, counting down.
GGAAATTTCAATTGAATCTTACGTGAAAAAATTAACAAGCTTCATTGAATGCAGTGTTATTAAAGTGTTCAAAAGAAGTATAATTGAGAAAGAACTAATGCAAACTCTCTGCCATTGTGTAGGAGCCGTACAGTGGTGCCAAGGAAATGCATGGTAAAAGTTAAGTCGCAAGTTTTTGAAGGTCTTACCTCCTAATTTTGTTCCTTTTTGGTCATAGATATTTTATAATTTTCTTTTTTTATGATTAGTTATCATTTACTGGTTGCTCAATGGCACATCATATTGCAGTTTTAAATGTTTGTTTAGTATTTATCGTCATGCATATCCCGCGTTATGTATGGTATGTTATGCCGTTTACCGATCAGATTAATTGATTTTATATTTTGATAAATTGGGCGTTTCTGAACGCCGCGATATCAATGTGTGTATATATATATTTTTTAACCCTTTAATTTTCAATGGGGCGAAAGGGGGTGATTTGAACTTTTACTTTTTTGTTTTATTTTTTTTTTACATTTTTTCTTTTTTTACTAGTCCACATGGAATAATTCACATGCCTCAAGCAAGTGGTAAATCTAAATTTAATGTCAACATGTTTTAAATGGTGAATCCTTATGCCGAAAGGAACAAATTTGAGGGCTTGAACGCTATAGCGCCACCTGTTGGTAGTAGCGATCCTACAAGTCACAATCAACCCTTTAACCAGTCTTGCAATATGACTAAAGGGCCCGTTACACACAGCGATCTCGCTGATTTTGTGACACATCAGCAATCTCTCCAGCGAGATCGCTGTGTGTGACATCCAGCAGCGATCGGCCCCCCCGGCGGGTATCGCTGATCGTGCCGGATCGTCCTGGCCCGTTTTTTCATCGCTGGTCTCCCGCTGGCCAGCGCGCATCGCTGCGTGTGGCAGCGGGAGCCAGCGATGAGCGACGCTGCACGCTGGTTACTAATGTAAACATCGGGTTTCTAAGGGCCGCGGGGCCCTTAGAAACCCGATGTTTACCCTAGATACCAGCGTGCGCTGCAGGCAGGGTGGGAGGTGGAAGCAGAGCGGCGCACAGACCGGAGTAACAGATAGCAGAGCTACTCCGGTATGTCTGCGCCGCTCTGCCTCCACCTCCCGCCCTGCCTGCAGTGCACGCTGGTATCTAGGGTAAACATCAGGTTTCTAAGGGCCCCGCGGCCCTTAGAAACCTGATGTTTACGTTGGTAACCAGCGTGCTCGCTGGTCCCGATCACTGGTGAGTCTGTCTATGTGACAGCTCACCAGCGATCAGCTAACAATGTCCCAGCGATCCCATCCACGTCGAATCGTTGGTGGGATCGCCGGGACATCGCTATGTGTAACAGCACCCTTAGGATAAAAGCCAAATCAGAATCTCTGAAGAGGTATCATATTAGGTTAGGCTCCCAGCAAAGAAGGTCGCCATGTCGATGGCTGTTGGGCACACATGAATTGGTCAAGTTATGCACTATGTATCTTTATTTTAACTGAAAGAGAGTTCCAGCTCATATAGTGCTGGCAGAATGCTGACAAACAGAAAATGCCCATAAAAAAAAAATCCCCAAACATCCATATGCCTTGTATAGTACTGGTGTCTAAGTTTATGCGAAATCACCTTCCGAGCCCGACCAGCCACCAGGATCTGTGTGCAACCCTCTATAAAAATGCCCTTACATAAAGCAAAGACTAGACATTGTGAATAGTATTAAAGGTGCTTATCCTGATGTAATAAAAATAAGTAATATTCACCCTACCGGTTCAACATTTCCCATGTTTCCAGTCAGTTTCTGCACTTCCTGCTGTGTCTAGAAAGACATGTGACTCCTGCAGCCAATCACTGTTTGCCTACAATGGTCACGTGACCATGCAGGAAGTAAAGAAACTGGAGGTTAACCATGGAAGCGTTGGAGAAGTGGTGGTGGAGGATCGGTAAGGTGGAGTGTCTCTTCTATTTTTAATTAATACCAGTCTGATCATTTAAAAAAAAAAATTCAGGTACAGGTGACCCCCTTTAAGCACAAAGAAATAGACTTCTGACCCATAAATGACACCGTACATTCGAAGCCAGAATTAGCATTACTAATTGGCCCGTGGACCCGTGACTAATTTATGGATCTTCATAATGAAAGTGTCTTATGAGATAATGTAACCTGTCAATATAACGAAGGACAGAACAAACCCAGGAAGGAAAAATAAGAATATTCTCATCTATTATGCAGGTGTAATAAGTAGGGGAGGAACGCTAATCAATCGATCTTAATAATGAAACAATCCCAGCAATGCCCACCGGGGAATAACTTGTGTAAATGCCAATGACCCGCAGGTGATGGGGACGATAAATTGCTACTTTGCTATTAATAGTGTTGCGTATTGTGATTTAATGCTGTAATAACATTTACAAAGAATAAATAGGAAGATTCTGTCCTCGTGTGTAAAGTCTCTTGATATCCCACATTGCCTTGGTCTTCTACGCTTTGATTGGTCCTGCGGTTTATTATCCGTCCTTGCTAAAAAAAAAAAAAAAAATTTACTTTTTCCAAGAACAGCGCCACTCTTCTTTATGGTCTGTGTCGGTATTGCAGCTCATCTGTATTTCTCTATGAATTGCCATCCACTTTTTTTCAGATGGCAGCAATTCCTCTTCATCAGCATTCTGCCAGCAGTATATGAACTAGAACTCTCTTTTCCCTCACTTCCTTATTGTTCAATGGCTCGCCTGCCCTGAATTGAAAGTCCCTGACTTTGTCACAGTTGCTTGCTCTCTGAAAGACAGGAGAGCAGGAGCAGAGATTACTGCACCCTCACTTCACCAATGTGCTGGAGAGCTCGAGTTTGTGGTTAATCAATCTAAATTGTTTCCATTTAGAGACTTAAAAACGAGAAATGTCAATCTTGATCTAGGGCTGCGGGTCAGAGCATTGGCTTATTAGTATAATGATATGTTCAAACTTCTTTTGATTTTCTTGATTGTTGTTCTGCATGGCAAATCAAAGTTCTAATAACTAGTCCACACTGCGTGCTTCTGTAATGTCAAGTGCCTAAATAACGTTTGCGGTATAATGAAGCCATTATTAAAGTGCTCTGATTGTTCTCCCGATTACTATTCTTTGTTATCTCCGCGGCTGTTCTACATTAGATAACTTGTGTAATGTCTTTCATTCAGAGGTTTACATACAGTAGAGCAAAGGTTAAAATGGGCCCTTCTCCCAGTCCTGGTCACACACTACTGGGCCCCGAACTGAAGGACGTAATGTTCATTTGCCCTTCATCTGCTTTACATGATACTTTACCATAATATCCTTGTATGATACTGTTGCGCCCCTGCGGTTCAGTCGCCACAGAGTTATTGCACCTCATCCAGAGGTGTGGTACCCCGCTCTCTGGTAAGGAGAGGTCACTACACAGCATTCTGACACTTGCACTCAACCCTAGTCCTCTCATGGCCAGGGGAGAGCTGGATAGAGGGTGTGGGTGGAGAAAGAGGAGTAAGGGGAGGAGCTTGTAGTGAGTGAGCAGTGACAGTTGAGAGTAGGACAGTGAGTCGAGGCTGGGGACTTGAGCAGTGAGGAGCTCGTCCCAGCTGCAGATGACAAGAAAGACAGAAAAGACAGAAAGATAAGCTTCGGAGGAAGGAAGAAGAGGTCCTAGGGGCACGGGTAGTGAGAAGTCCACTTGTGGGGCCCGTATCCACGCTGACCGCTGTCAGGTGGAGGGACCAGGTCGCAGTTAGGGGACCGACCCCAACATTGGTGGAGAAACTAAGGACTTAGCTAGGAAACCGGAGGTTGCAGTATCTGCATGTGCTGCAGTCAACCCCACATACATTCGCTGAAAAGGCAGCCAGATATAGGATCCAGGGGACCTAGAGGTGATCGCCCGACAAGATGCAAGGCTGCTGGCTTGGGACACTGCATGTGAAGGTGGGTCGCCCTCCCAGGGCTGTGGGGTACTCGGTACTGGGCCAGTGTCGGCGGGATGTGTCACAGCAGCTGTGACCCGGTCCGTGGCCCTGGGCACCCAATTAATAGGGGGAGTTTGAATGGTGGAATGTGGTTAATGGAATAGTTCATGACGCCACCTGTGGTGTTCGGCAATAGAGATGTTAAGCCGATGCTGCTTGCAGATCCTCTGGGGCTGGTGGTTTGTTGCAGCCAAGAAGGTGAAGCTCCCCACAGGTGAAGCTGTAGCCCGAGGGCAGTGTAGATGTGGAGTTAGAGGAGAGGCACAAGCGGTGTGGCAGTTGGTATCCAGATGTAGCAGTGCTGGGTGTGTTGACGCAAGAATCAATGGAGGACACCAGGGCTTGTAGTTCCAAAGCTTTACACACAGTTTGTAGTACACACAGGTGCCTGCCTCCGTACTGTGTCCTCCGGGTCAGAGGCTCAATCAACCTCCAGGTCAGATGGAATGCTCCCTTCCCGCTCTTTTATGTACTCTCAACTCCACCCGCCTCCCAGCACATTTAGTGATCCAAGCAGGGAACCTGGATGGTGGGGCACCACACCTCAGAAGGAGGTGCAGTACCTCTGTGGCGACTGAGCCTCAGGGGCACCACAAAGGCACAGGGTAGGAGAGGAGGGAACCAGCACAGCGAGAAGGAAAGGAACATCTGAAGCGAATCCTGATAAAGTGATCACCAAACTATTTGAGAGCTGGCTGGACCACCGACCTGGAGGACACAGCACCCCAGCTGGGGACTGTAACATCAGAACTGTGAGTAAAGTGTGAAGACTGCACACTGCTGTGTCCTCAGTTTATTTGCTGCCTCATTTGCCCTGCACTACAACCATCATCATCTTTCACACCATAATCTGCCCTGGGGAATAGCTCTGCCTGTGGAGAGCTGAACCAACTCTGCTGCATTAACAACTGCCCCAGTGGACTGAAGCTGCAGCATCGGCTAACACCTTACTTGACGAGTACCACAGGTGGCGTCACAAACTATATTTTTTATAAACTTTTATTTGCCCATTTATCATCCTTTTTCAATAGACGCCCAGGGCTATGGACCAGGTCACTGCTGCCGTGACACATGCCCTTAAGAACTGGCCCGGTACTGAGTATCCCCACGGCCCTGATGGGCACTCCAATACCATAATGGTGCCTGATGATAAGGGACACCTGGCTGAGCTATCTCTGTCCAAAGGCTAAGGCCGGGATCACACATGCGAGAAACTCGGACGAGTCTCGCATGTTAATATCCGGCACTCGGATCGGAGCGTGTGGCTGCTTAGCAATACATGCAGCCGCACGCTCCGCTCCTGAGTGCCGGCGGCAATGCCGGGTATGCCGAGGCTCGTCCGAGTTTCTCGCATGTGTGATCCCGGCCTAAGATTAACCTCTAACGGGACCCCTGACCTCCTCTCTCCAATGTCCATCACCATTTTATGATTTTATGCAGACATAATATACTTCAACTATTACGGAATTTTGACATATACTTATCCTGTACTGATCCTGAGTTACATCCTGTATTATACTCCAGAGCTGCACTCACTATTCTGCTGGTGCAGTCACTGTGTACATACATTACATTACTGATCCTGAGTTACATCCTGTATTATACTCCAGAGCTGCACTCACTATTCTGCTGGTGGAGTCACTGTGTACATACATTACATGACTGAACCTGAGTTACATCCTGTATTATACTCCAGAGCTGCACTCACTATTCTGCTGGTGGAGTCACTGTGTACATACATAGCATTACTGATCCTGAGTTACATCCTGTATTAGGCCGGGGTCAGACTTTCAAGTGTGAAGTGAGAAACTCGCGTGAGTCTCTCGCATCAATACCCGGCACTGCCGCCGGCACTCGGGACCGGAGTGTGCGGCTGCATGTATTTCTATGCAGCCGCACACTCCGGTCCCGAGTGCCGGCGGCAGTAGTGGTTATTGATGCGAGAAACTCACGTGAGTTTCTCGCATCACACTTGCAAGTCTGACCCCGGCCTAATACCCCAGAGCTGCACTCACTATTCTGCTGGTGGGGTCACTGTATACATACATTACATTACTGATCCTTTATTATGCTGCAGAGCTGCGGAAATTGGATTGGCATCCTTCATTTTTTCTCCACGTCAGTGCAGAATAACCCATTTGTTTCTACAGTTCTATGCATTTATATCCTTGTATGTCTGCAGCCGCATTATGTATTCTAAGTGGTTGTGTGCACACAACCCATCCAGGTGAGCGTAATCGTGCAGATCCTTCTATATTGTTACCCAGACAAGACCCTATTTGCGCTTTGTCTCCTCTCCAGTTTCTCTCTCTCTTGGCCAGTTTCTTGTAGTTTATGTTCAAGAGAGATGGGACGCCAGTTTTTCATTTCACAATGTCACGGGGATACCATTACAGTCTGAGGTCAGACGATCGCAGTGTCTGGCAACACATACACCTGTGGTAGTTAGAACGGCTTCACCGTCCTATTAGCAGTTCTGGCTTTTTTGGCTCTGGCACTGCAAGAGTTAAACTGCTTAGTTGGACTCCTAGAGTTCTCTGTCTTAGGTGGTATCAGCTGTTCTGAGTTCGTTACTCCCAGCAGCTCTAATACATCCCTCCTGCTTGCTTCTGACCTTGCCAGTGATAGTTCTTTCTGCCTGTTTTGGTGCTGGAGTAGTGGTTATCCTTACCCTGACCTATTCGGTTTCTCCTACCTATCCCTCTCCTGTATTCCACTCTGTTGTTTTGTGAGTATATTTTTATTATTGTAGTTTTCTTTTATCCCGGTCTGTCTTTCCATGTCTGTCTGGTGAGTGTAATCCTATACACATCGGCCTCACATCTCCATGGGTGGGGGCTAGGGAACAAATAAGGGCTAAGATAGAAGCATAGCAAGGTACGTGACCTCAGCATCTCCACCTTCCGGAGTAATGTGGGGGACAGGAATAGACTAGTGCACCCCCTAGTTCAAGGAATCAGATAAGAGCCTACAATCCCTAGTTACTGCATGACATGTGTTATGTATCACTGAGCAAACGGGCTTTTGCCCTGTATATTGGCAGAGTGGCTGAGCTCAGTGACTGGCAGCAGCGCTGTAGATAAGAAATCACCACTGCAGTCAAACAACAAACACCATGACAACATCAGGAATAGATTACCAGACCGAGAGAGGGTAATTAAGGCATGGTGAAGGCAATTTTAGGAGATTTGCAAGAAACAAACTACAAATTGTTTGATTTTGCCGGGTTCAGCAAATTCCTTAAAATTGGTCACAAATTCGATTTAAATCGAATCAATGTAGTCAACTCAATTAAGTAACCCTTACTGTGACCATTTATGAGGGAAGAACAGTGCCTGAAAATAGGAATGTAGAAGGTCCAAATGAGAGTTTAAAGGTCTGGGGTCTTGTATCTGTGGCACAATCTTAGTGTCTGGGCTGAAGTTCCCAGCATCGTCTTCTTAGTGGCATATGGTGTTGGACATCATCCTGCTAATTAGTCCCTCGTTATTAGGAAGCAGACACATCTACTGAATATCTATATTTTCGTGTTGAGCCTATTTGCTGTTCTCTCCGCACTTCCTGACATTAATGAGTCAACAAGAACACCATTAAAGTGAACTCATTAATTCTGATTAGAACTTGGAAACATTTTGCAACCACAGCTAATCTTCAGATCTCCCAGTGCAGGGAGAGGCAGCGCATTCATGAACTTCCAAGTCCTCAGTCTGTGCAGGAGCGATTGGATGTAAAAGCCTATATAAGATTAGCAGTCACCCTATTAATCCTGGATATGAGCAGGACACCACCACAAAGCATCAGAATGAAGTTCCTTGGGTGCAACGGAGGATCTGACTCTGAGGGTCTACCCTGCATCTATACAAAACGTGACATCCACTGTTGGTTGCCTCGTAATCTTTGTTGAAGCCATCATACAAGTGTGAGGGAGCGCCAGGGCCGTAGTAGTTGCTGAGAATATCGGGTCTTGCATGCACTGGTCTCCCATCACAAACAAAGAATTTCCCACTGTCAATGTACCTGCTTCTTTATTTTCCGCATCTTCAGGGTCTTCTCTATATGGCTTAAGACCCCCTCCGGTCGTTTGAGCACAAACAGAGACACAGTCCATTTGCAACTTAAAACGTAAAACTTTACTTCTTTCTTTGCACAGCACATCCATATTAGATACAACATCAGCATAGGGTTCCATACAGTCCATATTATTCACTTTTCCTGCACTCTTTCCTACGTCCTTTACTATGTACCCAGGTTGTACCATGCCATCCGGTACCGCAACGTCCTCCCTGTTCAGACTCACCACGCTCAGGAGTTCCCTTGTCCGTTTCGCCCCAGACATGAGGGCGTCTGCCCATGCAGTAAGCTGCCACATGTTAGAGTGACCTGCGTCACTGTACTGTTGTGACCTCTGCTGTAGCTTCTGCTCCACTACTGCTGTCACCACTGATGCCTAGGCTGCACTTCTTGCCCACTGGGCCCTGGACGGCTGGGTTCCTTACTTGAAACGTTACGGAGCTGTCTGCCTTATATGGGCTCCATGACCCTACTGACTAGGATCAGTAAAACCCTCCATCTTACACACGATTGGCTCCTCCTAACTAACTATATACACTACGTACCCCATCTAGTGGGCCGACTAGGGTACTATGCTTTCCCTATTTAACACATATACATTATACGACATATATAATAACAACAGACAAATATATATATGTATATATCATACAAGGCAATATCTACATCAAGGAGGGGAGAGAGTATTATACGGTCCCAGTATACCCCTTACACAGGCAGGACAGGTCATCCGTGAGATTTAATAGGTGACAAGTAAGTCGCTCCAAAGTCAACTGCTGGACCTTGAGTAAGGGCCCATTATTGGGTTATAACCTGGATCCACAAAAATGGTCCAGTGGTTGGCCGATCTAGCCTTGTCTGCACAACACAATAGTTGATCTCAAAGACGTACTTGACAACTCTCCCTGTAAAAAAAGGGAGAATTCCTGAAAGCGGAGAATCTACTAAAAAGACGAATCCAGTAAAAAGGAGAATCCCTTAAAAAAAAAAAAAGAGAATCCTCCTGGAATATTTAGCAAAAGATTTAACAAATGATGTTCTGAAGCACCTGAGGTGTATTATGAGGTTCTGAAGCAGCTGAGGTGTATTATGAGGTTCTGCGGCAGCTGAGGTGTATTATGAGGTTCTGCAGCAGCTGAGGTGTATTATGAGGTTCTGCGGCAGCTGAATCATGAATTATGATGTTCTGCAGCAGCTGAGTCGCGTATTATACTATACATTACCATGTTTTCGATGTGCCGTGTGCCTTCTACCCCAGTGTTACCGTACACCAGTGCCGGCTACGCTCTGTCCTGCCGGTTATCATCAGTTATCGGCTCTGACTTTTCACCAGGCGCTTTCCTTTCCTGATACCACGTTATGATCTCTGGGAGACGCGCGGGGCAGAAACGCTGGCAGGAGCTGATAGAAACGAGGGATCTGCTATCCTGCGAACGTACAGGGCAGGACATTTATAACGACAGAGCATACAATCTCCACACTTTCTTACATTTCACAGACTGTAATTTACCCGAGGAGCCGATGGCGTTGTGTGTTTTCTATTATCGCAACGTGCTACGGAAAGTCCTATAAATGTGCAGCATGCTCGGAGATCGGATTCTTAATGTCCGTGATATGAAAGGGCTGAGCACATTTACATGTAGCGTCCTCTGGGCATGTTCCTCTACGGCGATTCCTAGTGAGAGATTAGCGGCTTGTTCGGAGCTAAACAGATTTCTTTTTTCCTTTCCGTACTGTTGTGTGATGGAATAGCGCACTGTGATCCTCTTGTATGTGTCAGGAGACGCGATGGTGACAAATAGTGCCTCATCTGAGATCCTCCAAATGCAGAACATCACCCAGGAAGAAGCATTAGAAGTTATAAAGAATCTAGAAAATGGAAAATCTCCAGGTCCAGAGAGGCTGATGTATCTGTACTAGAGAAATCTATCACGGTGGCTGCCACTCTTCGTTCATGAAGACTAAGTAGGTCCATGCGGACAAGGTGGGCACAACACGGGGAGGTGAGTGATCTTACATACGTGATCGATAAAGCTTTCCGCCAAACAATGGTCCATCAGCCATCTTGCCCGATGTCTCCAACACAGGAGGACTAGCGCTCCATTGTTCTCCATGATGGAACCACTACCACACTCCTCTGGTGGCCACTTATCTCAGGGAGAACAGAAAGGATCAGTAGTACAAAATTGTATACACCGGGCCCTTAAAGATCCGTTTACACGCATTGACCACCGGTTAGTAAACTTTTGCCAATGAATGGCCGCTTAATAGGCCGTTTACACAGATTGACCGCGGTGAACAAAGCACACTGAACAATCTGTAATAGGTCGCTCAGTGCGCACGAGTTGCCATTGTTCTCGGCAGCACGAGCCCTGTTCATGCTAATCTTTCAGTGTAAATGCACTTTTACATCTTCTTTTTGGGGACCCCACGCACATTAGATTGTCGGTCGAACCTGTAGATCTGTTTACTCGGGACGATGTTCCACCAATTACTAGGAATGCTCATTCACCAAAATCTTTTAGTGTAAATGGACCTTTACACACATCGACAATCATCTTTCGGGGGCCCCATGCATGATAGACCGTCAACCAAACCTGTCGATATCGACTGGTTCTCCCACATTAGTCTAATATGTATGGCGGCCTTTTAGAAGCCAAATTTAAATGACCAATAAACTGTTGTTTTCATTATCTGCAATTAAAACATTATGTATTTGTTCGTCAATACCAAAGTCCCAGAACTCAATTTGTTTGAGGATTTATATAGGACTGGAGTCTCAAGTAAGGGGCTTAACATTTATCAGATATTGATCAATCCTGACCCCAGTGCTTACTTAAGGCTTGACTGTCATGCTGCTGCAATGCAGGTAGGTGTAGGCTCCACTAGATGGCAGTAGAGTGGAAGCAGGGCTGCACCTAAGGCCTGTTTCACACTTACGTTGTCGGCGGTCAGCTGAAATCCGCCAAAGGAGAAAAACAACTTATCCGTCGTTGTTCAGTGATGAACAGATGACAGCGGACCACGTTGTAGTATGGATCTGTGGAAGATGGAAAGCGGCATGAATTAAAGTGACCGCGGCCTTCCATGATAACGCCGCGATCTCGCGGGCTTCCATGATATCGCTGCGATCTCGAGGGCTTCCGTGATATCAGGAGAGAGAGATAGCTTTTTTAATTGGCTCCTGGAATGCCATTACATGGTTAAAAACGCTCCCGGAGACAACCTTCCGGGCATGCGCAGTTAAAAATAGCGGACTGTCAACCAAAAAAAACGTTGCAGTGTCCGTCTGGTCCGCCCAAGAGCCGATAAAATTCTCACGGATCCATCAAAAAATGGACCCAACGGACGACCATCAGTCAAAATTCGCCACTAGTGCAAATCAATGGGGGAGAAAACGGATCCGCCCACAAATGGGTGCTGACCCCAAACGGTGACACGGACTTTACTGTTCGGGTTCACCCATCTCTGCTTATAGAACATTCATCTGTTAGACTGACATACTTGTCAATTTTAACTGCTTAGTTTGTTGTCAAAAGTTCTAGCCCATAGCCCTCCCCCCCATAGAGGTCAAATTGACTCATGCATGTTGGACACCCATTCTGTGCCAATATCTCCACTTCCCAGAGACATCAGGACATGGATAAATCTTTTGGACAGTTTTCTGGTAGACTTCGGTAGGACCCGTGAAATTTGCTGACTTTTCTGATACTCCAGGAAGTTTCAACTTTTACCAGTAGCATTCCTGAAGTTGTCAAATATACAGTATAGGACACAAGTTTGGACACTTCTTTTCATACAATGATTTTACTTGTTTTTATTAGATTTAGATTACTTGAAATACCCTCCTTTACGCTGATGACAATTTGAAACTCCCTTGGCATTCTCGAAAGTATCTTCATCAGGTCTTCACCTGGAATGGCTTCAAACAGTTCTAAAGGCATTCTCAGAGGTGCTGAACACTTGTTAACTGCTTTGTCTTTACGCTATGTCCAGTTTATCCCAAATCATGTCCATTAAATTAAGGTCGGATGATTGTGGAGGTTATGTCCTTTGACGCAGCCTCCACTTCCATCTTGGACACATCGCCCTTAAATAACCTGGAGGTGTTTTTGTTCATTGTCCTATTGCAAAACAAATAATAGTACCAATAAGTGGTGCAGACTGCAGGGTAAGGGCTCATGTTTATGTCTGTGCAAACCAGTCCGCGCACGGACCGCAATGCATGGAATGGCCATGGGACTTCTGACTTGAGTGTGATCGCTTCATATAATTCTATGAGGCTGTCATGCTCAGGTCAGGAGACCTGCGGCCAGCCCGTGCATTGAGGTCTGTGCTCGGACTGATTTTCATGGCCGTCTGTGCTCTAAGTGTGGTGGGAATTTGAAACAAACAACCGTCAAGCTCCATAAAGGAGCCAGACAGTGCAAGACGGATGGGAAGGGAAGCATGTGATGCTTGTTCAAACTCATATGTGGCAAGTAACAGGTATGGTTAATACGAAAATCACACCTGAAACCGGATAAAAAGGATAGAAGTTGACTCAAACTTTGCATTGTGTGTCTGTGTGTGCTACACTAAGCATGGAAAACAGAAGGAGGAGAAGAGAACTGTCTGAAGACTTGAGAACCAAAACTGTGGAATAATGTCAACAATCTCACAGTTACTAGTTCATCTCCAGAGATCTTGATGTTACTTTGTCCACGGTGCGCAACATAATCAAGAAATTTACAACCCATGGCACTGTAGCTAATCTCCATGAACATGAATGGAAGAGAAAAATAGATGAAAGGTTGCAACGCAGGATAGTCCAGATGGTGGATAAGCAGCCTCAATCACGTTCCAAAGGAATATGAGCTTTCCTGTAGGCTCAGGTTGCATCAGTGTGAATGTAAAATATCTGTTGACATTTGAATGAAATGAAACGCTATGCCAGGAGACCCATGAAGACACAACTACTGAAACAGAGACAGAACAACGCTATACTGCAGTTTTCCAAAATGTACATAAGTCAAAATCCATCTGGGAAAGCGTTATATGGACAGATAAGATCAAGATAGAGCTTTTTGGTAAAGCACATCATTCTACTGTTTACCGAAAATGGACTGAGGTCTACAAAGAAAAGAACCCAGTACCTACAGTCAAATATGGCGGAGGTTCAAAGATGTTTTGGTTTGTTTTGCTGCCTTTGGCACTGGGTGCCTTGACTGTGTGCAAGGCATCATGAAGTCTGAAGCTTACCAAAGGATTTTGAGCCACAATGTAGTGCCCAGTGTCAGAAAGCTGGGTTTGCCATCCTAGGTCATTGGTTTTCCAGTAGGACAATGACCCCCAAACATACTTCAGGAAGTCCTTACTAATGGATGGAAACAAAGCACTCAAGAGTTCTGAAGTGGCAGAAATGAGTCTGGATCTAAATCCCATTGATCACCTGTGGAGAGATCTTATAATTGCTGTTGGGAGAAGACGACTTCATATATGAGAGACCTGGAGGAGTTTACAAAATAAGAGGGGTCCAAAATTCCAGTTGAGGTGTAAGAAGCTTATTGATGGTTATAGGAAGCGATTGATTGCAGTTATTTTTTCCAAAGGGTGTGCAACCAAATAATAAGTTGAGGGTGCCAAAATTTTTGTCTGGTCCATTTTTGAGGTTTTGTGTGAAGTTACGTCAAATTTACCTTTTTTTTCTCTGTTTTTTTTTGTACTGTTTCAATACACACAAAGGAAATAAACATATATAACAAAATGTGTGTAATTACAATAATTATCTGGGAGAAATACCTCATTTTATGGGACAATTTCAAGGGTGCCAACACTTTCGGCCATGGCTAAATGTTTCAGAACCATAGTGCTTGCCACCTACAGGGGTCTTTAGTTGCAGTTTTATCTCAGGACAAAATGATAAATCTTCCGCAGCGGGTTACAAACGAGATAAGACCTACCTTTGTGTTACTGTATTTCCCAGACCTTTCTATGGAAATGATGGATGAGCTGCCCTACATTCATTGTTGTGTCTTCTTCCTGCATGAAATCATGAACACAATCAGCAAGCGAATACTAGCAAGTAGTAAGCAATTGCTTCAATTCTTAAAGATTGATTTAAGAATTTGTCCAGGACCATAGAAAGACACGCTGCTGTCACATTAGTAAAAAGCATTACACCAGCCTCTGGGCCTAAAAGGGAGAATGGTGTGGTAAAAATCCATATAAAGCCAATAATTAGGAAAGGAATATATCAAACAGTGAAGGTACGAAAGAAACAGAAAATACAAAGAGGACAAAAAAAAAAAAGACAAACGGAGTGAGATCTACATCTAGTGGTGGGACAAGGTAACACAGCTCCATTGGGGGAATTTTATGGAGACTTATGTTATCTGATACAAACTGCATCATTTTGACTGCTGATTAAGTAACATGGACCAAAGCTGAAAAAGTTGTAGGAAAAAAAATGCAAAAAATTACTCACAATCTAGTTTGTCCTCACTGTTATAGCGCACTTCGGAATATCAACTACAGTAATCATTCCAGTACTGTATGCAGACTCCAGAAGTGTCCACTGGGCGTTGTTTCATCAGTGAAGGGTCCACAAGGCGTCGCTCATCAGTGAAGGGTCCACAAGGCGTCGCTCATCAGTGAAGGGTCCACAAGGCGTCGCTCATCAGTGAAGGGTCCACAAGGCGTCGCTCATCAGTGAAGGGTCCACAAGGGGTCGCTCATCAGTGAAGTGTTCAATGGACGTCGCTTCATCAGTGAAGTGTCTACAAGGCATCGCTTCATCAGTGAAGTGTTCAATGGACGTCGCTTCATCAGTGAAGTGTCTACAGGGCGTCGCTTCATCAGTGAAGTGTCTACAGGGCATCGCTTCATCAGTGAAGTGTCTACAGGGCATCGCTTCATCAGTGAAGTGTCTACAGGGCATCGCTTCATCAGTGAAGTGTCTACAGGGCATCGCTTCATCAGTGAAGTGTCTACAGGGCATCGCTTCATCAGTGAAGTGTCTACAGGGCATCGCTTCATCAGTGAAGTGTCCACAGGGCGTCGCTTCATCAGTGAAGTGTCCACAGGGCGTCGCTTCATCAGTGAAGTGTCCACTGGGCGTCGCTTCATCAGTGAAGTGTCTACAGGGCATCGCTTCATCAGTGAAGTGTCCACTGGGCGTCACTTCTTTGGTGAAGTGTCTGTGGCGCCCCTGAGGCTCAGTCGCCACAGAGGTACTGCACTTCCTCCTGAGGTGTGGTGCCCCACCATCCAGGTAAGTTGGATGCTCCTGACCATGCTCCAACACTCGCACCCCACACAGCAGAGAAGTTAAGCAAAGCCACATTGCGGCTCCTTGCTTAGAGAGTAGCAGAGCACCTTTGGTGGCTCCCTGCTTGGAACACGAAATGTGCTGGGAGGCGGGTGGAGTTGAGAATACATAAAAGAGCGGGAAGGTTTAGAATTACAGGTCAGTCTGGGAGAGGAAGCCACTCAGAGAGGAGTGAGGAAAGAAGATCCCTGAGAGAGGGATGGAGGAAGGAGGTGCTGCAGCAGACCTGAGTGACCTGGGTCTGCTGGCACGGGAAAGGAAAGAAGGAGAAAGATATTGAACTGAAACCTGATCTTCCATAGGAGAGAGAGATTAGAATGGAACGAAGGAGAAAAAGGGAACAGAGAGGACGTGGGTTAGAGGAAGAACCCTGCCTAGAAGTTCTAAGCGCAAGGCCGAGGCCCGGTCCCCGAGGTTGTATGGACACTAATGGTTCTGCAACAGACACCAGTGGAGAAGTGGGCTGTAAATGCACTACTACCATCTAAGACTTGGGGCACAACAGCAACTTGGATAGAGAGCTGGGACTCAGGAGTAGGGAGTCCCCGAAGCAGGCTACAGCTGTCTGCCGTACGAGTAGAGTTCTTGGAAACATCTGTCAGGAGGCACTCCAGTGTAACTCAGTACTGGGAGTACTTCACACTTAAAGGCGCTATAAGAGGAGACGTTCAGAAAGGCACATGTTGGCGGAGCATTGGAAGGGAGCATTCCATCTTGACTGGAGGTTGACTGAGTCCCTGACCCGGAGGACACAGCACGGAGGCAGGCACCTGTGTGTACTACAGACTGTGAGTAAAGCTTTGGAACTACATGCCCTGGTGTCCTCCATTGATTCTTGCGCCAACACACGCAGCACTGCTACCTTTGGGTACCAGCTTCTACACCGCTTGTGCCTCTCCTCTAACTCCACACCTACACTGCCCTGGGGCTACAGATCCACCTGTGGGGAGCTTCACCATCATGGCTGCAACACACCACCAGTCCCAGAGGATCTGCACGCAGCGTCGGCCTAACATCTCACTTGCCGAACACCACAGGTGGCGTCACGAACTATTCATTCAAATCATTACATTCCCCCATTACTTGGGTGCCCAGGGCCACGGACCGGGTCCCCGCTGCTGTGACACATCCCACTGATACCGGCCCGGTACCGAGTACCCCACAGCCCTGGGAGGGCGACCCATGTCCACTGGGCGTTGCTTCTTCGGTGAAGTGTCCACTGGGCGTTGCTTCTTCGGTGAAGTGTCCACTGGGCGTTGCCTCTTCAGTGAAGTGTCCACTGGGCGTTGCCTCTTCAGTGAAGTGTCCACAGGGCGTCGCCTCTTTGGTGAAGGGTCCACTGGGCGTTGCTTCATTAGTGAAGTGTCTACAGGATGGCGATTCATTGGTAAAGTGTCCACTAGGTGTCGCTTCATCAGTGAAGTGTCTACAGGGCATCGCTTCATCAGTGAAGTGTCCACTGGGCGTCGCTTCATCAGTGAGGTGTCCACAGGGCGTCGCTTCTTCTGTGAAGTGTCCACTGGGCATCTCTTCATCAGTGAAGTGTCCACTAGGCGTTGCTTAATCAGTGAAGTGTCCACTGGGCGTCGCTCCATCAGTGAAGTATACACAGGGCATCTCTTCATCAGTGAAGTGTCTACTAGGCATCGCTCATCAGTTTAGTGTCCACTGGGCGTCGCTTCATCAGTGAAGTGTCCACTGGGCGTCGCTCCATCAGTGAAGTTTCCACAGGGCGTTGCTTCTTTGGTGAAGTTTCCACTGGGCGTCGCTTCATCAGTGAAGGGTCCACAGGGCGTCACTTCATCAGTGAAGTTTCCACTGGGCGTCGCTTCATCAGTGAAGTGTCCACAGGGCGTCACTTCATCAGTGAAGTTTCCACTGGGCGTCGCTGCATCATTGAAGTGTCCACTAGGCGTTGCTTCATCAGTGAAGTGTCTACAGGGCGTTGATTCATTGGTAAAGTGTCCACTAGGCGTCTCTTCATCAAGGAAGTATCCACTGGTCGTCGCTTTGTAAGATATCAAGCAGGGACGCGGGATGCAGTGATGGGACGCAGGCAGAGCAGGGGTTAACAGGTTTATTTGCGGGGGGGGGGGAATTACACCACGCAGGGAGCTAAAAGAATTAAACGGTATTAAAGGAACAGTACAATAATAACAGTACAAATACACGACAATTTGCGTAAGAGGTATATTAGGAAGTCCTGACTCTGTAGCTTCTGCTGCATACTCACTAACGCCGACAACGGCGGGGGCTGCGCCTCCTCCTGGAGATCGCTGTAGACATTGGTCCGTCTTCTGGTGACAGTGATCGGTCTCCGGCATCTTCCCCTGCCCCTTGTCCATATATTAACCTGGCTAATTAAAGGCACAGGCCACAGTCCTGTATGTGCCCAACATGGCTCCTCAACTATTTCCACTAGTAACGTACGGTCAAAAATGTCAGGGCAACTATCTACTGAACCAGTCAGGGTGCAAGTGTCAGTCTGGTATATGGTCTCTCTTGTGCAGAATGTGTGCGGTACTCACGGTCACGTAGGGCACAGCACCCGGTTTTCTGGCAGTCACTGGTCACACACTGTACATCCCGCTCTCCCTGGTCCCCGCTGTTGTAACACTGGTCCGCATGACTCTGCTCTGTGTGCATGGCTCTACACAGCTCCGCACTTTCTGGCCCGGCTTCACTCGGCTCTGCACTCTCTGGCCCGGCGTCACACGGCTCCGCACTTTCTGGCCCGGCTTCACTCAGCTCTGCACTCTCTGGCCCGGCTTCACTCGGCTCTGCACTCTCTGGCCCGGCGTCACACGGCTCTGCACTCTCTGGCCCGGCGTCACACGGCTCCGCACTTTCTGGCCCGGTTTCACTCGGCTCTTTACTCTCTGGCCCGGCGTCACACGGCTCTGCACTATCTAGCCCGGCGTCACACGGTTCTGCACTTTCTGACCCGGCTTCACTCGGCTCTGCACTCTCTGGCCCGGCGTCACTCGGCTCTGCACTCTCTGGCCCGGCGTCACACGGCTCCGCACTTTCTGACCCGGTTTCACTCGGCTCTGCACTCTCTGGCCCGGCGTCACACGGCTCTGCACTATCTAGCCCGGCGTCACACGGTTCTGCACTTTCTGACCCGGCTTCACTCGGCTCTGCACTCTCTGGCCCGGCTTCACACGGCTCTGCACTCTCTGGCCCGGCGTCACACGGCTCCGCACTTTCTGGCCCGGTTTCACTCGGCTCTGCACTTTCTGGCCCGGCGTCACACGGCTCTGCACTATCTGGCCCGGCGTCACACGGTTCTGCACTATCTGGCCTGGCATCACACGGCTCTGCACTTTCTGACCCGGCTTCACTTGGCTCTTCACTTTCTGGTCCGGTGTCACATGGCTCTGCACTCTCTGGCCCGGCTTCACTCTGCTCTGCACGCTCTGGCCCGGCTTCACACGGCTCTGCATTCTGGCCCGGCATCAAACGGCTCTGCACTCTCTGCACAGCGGTCACTGTCTGTCTCTCTCCTCGGGTGCAGCACTGCCTGTCACTGCCCCGGTACGCTCTGGTGAGGGGAGGAGAAAACCGTACGTATTCCTTACCATTCTCCTGCACTCTGCTCTCCTTTGGCGCCAGACCCTTCTTTTTCGCACGCTTCCTCTTACTAGCCTTCCCCTCCTGTGTGCACTTTTCCGGGTCTCCCCGCCCCCCTGTCACTCCAGAAAGCCCTGTCTCTCCCCTGCTACCTCCCAACAGCAGGGGAAGGTCCGCCCCACTCAGGCTTCCCCCCGGGAACAGGAGATGCAGCCTCTCAAGTTCCTGGGATGTAGGTACCTGCGGTCCAGTCCACTTCCCCTCAGCTTCATCAAGTGAAGTGTCCACTGGTCGTCGCTTCATCAGTGAAGTGTCCTGCAATCCTGGTGGCATCCCCTCTCAAATTTGTTCAAGATTGACAGCAGAGAACATCGAATAAGGCAGAAAGCCACGGATTGAGCCGATTTGAGAAGTTTAGGAAGCAAAGTCACCAATAGGGTAAGAGGTATTTAACCACAGTCGTGGCCAAAAGTTTGGAGAATGACCCATATTTTGGTTCTCACAAAGTTTGCTGCTTCAATGTCTTTAGATCTTATAAGTCAAGTGTTTTACGGTTATTGACGTACAATTAACAGCGCTTCAAAACTTTTTAAACTTTTATTGAGAAATACATGGTTTGTGCAAAGACACAATCTTTATAGTGTTGACCGTTATTTTTCAAGACTTCTGCCCTTCTCCCTGGCTTTGTATCAGCTTCTGGATCAAATCCTGGAAAAGAGACAAAGCGCAAATAGGGTCTTATCTGGGTAACAGTGTTAAAGCCCCGCCACACACAGCGATCTCGCTGATTTTGTGACGCCACAGCGATCTCGCCAGCGACATCGCTGTGTGTGACGGGGATCAGCGACCGCCCCCCCCCGCCGGGTATCGCTGATCGTGCAGCATCGTCCTGGGCCATTTTTTCATCGTTGCTCTCCCGCTGGCCAGCTCGCATCGCTACATGTGGCAGCGGGAGCCAACGATCAGCGAGGCTCCCAGCACTCTAAGCAGGAGCTTGTCTCTAAGGTAAATATCAGGTTACTAAGCGGCGCGCGTCACTTAGTTACCCGATGTGTATCTTAGAAACCTGCGTGCTGGCAGCTCCCGGCGCGAGCGCGCAGGTTTCTAGGGTACACATCGGGTAACTAAGTGACGCGCGCCGCTTAGTAACCCGATATTTACCTTAGAGACCAGCGTCCTCGCTGGTACTGATCACTGGTGAAGCTGCCTGTTTGGCAGCTCACCAGCGATCATGTAGCGAGGCACCAGCGATCCTGACAAGGTCACATCGTTGTCGGGATCGCTGGTGCATCTTTATGTGTGACGGGGCCTTTAGAGGATATGCAGGATTGTGCTGACCTGGTCAGGTTGTGCGCACACAACCACTGATAAGGCTTAAGACTGCTGTAAACCCAAGAGCATAAACTGGAAAACAAATAGTTATTCTGTGCTGTCGTAGAAAAAAGGTTGAAGGATACCAAATCCAATTTTAGTCGGGTTATTTGTCAACGCGTTTCAAATAAACCACCTAAAATTAGATTTGGTATCCACAATTGTGGTTAGTCCTGATGAAGAGGTTATATACTTTGAAACTCACGGACTAATAAACCACCTAAATTGGATTTGGTATCCTTCATCCTTTCTTCTACAGCAGCACAGAATAACCTGTTTGTTTTCCTGTTTATGGATCAAACCCTGACGACTGACTGCCCGTTCTTGCCTAATTGGTGCTTGGGTTTTATTAGAATGTCTGTGTTGTTGACCATCCACTCATTGAGGATTGAACACTGGGATCAATGGGATTAAGATCCCAGGAGTTTCCTGGCCATGGACCCAAAAATTCAGTGTTTTGATCACCGAGAAACTTAGTTGAAGAGGTCATCCAGGACATTTTTTTTTACTATTGGCCTAAAAACATACAGGTAGGTAAATGCTAACAGATGCAACTACCTGCCTGCTCTACTCGACGCATGCTCAGCTTCATAGTGGTCACTGACTGCTCCTGCCGGCGATTCAGCTGCTCTAAGTCAACATAGCAGCTCTTCTTCTTTCTGGCCGCTTTGCCTACGAGTTGTGACTGCCGACTCCATCCAGTTAGACAGTGAAGAGCCGACTATCAATCATCACAACGTCGGCAGTCACGTCCCATCAACAGAGCAGAATAGATGAGAAGCTGAATCGCCAGCGGGAGCAGATTGTTACCGCTCTTTGCCGACAGAGATTGGTGCAGGGTACAACAGGCAGGTAGTTATAAACTATCTGCCTGTTAGTTCTTTGGTCCATAGTGAAAAATGTAAAAGTCCTGGATAACCCGTTTAAGTGAGCTTAGGAACTGAATGACACCTTGTTTGCTCTGGTACATGACAACTGACCAATCAGTCAACCAAGGTAGGGTGGTGCTAGGTTGGAAATAAAGCACGAGGCTGAGTAGCTGGAAGTGCAATCATCACGCCCCAATGCACTTCCAGACATAACTTCAAAGCATGATTTCTCCCTTCTAGAGCAGCACTTTGGAGTCATAAAGGGATCAACTGGGTTATCTATTAAAGGCTTACACCATCATATTAATGGTTTTGGTGGAAAACGTTTCTATCAGGTGCTCTTTCTATGGTATCACTGTGGATGTGGAACCCTGAACCAAAAAAAAGAGACACAACCATATTGAGAACTTACTCAATGCAAAATTTGACCCTAGAGAAACAGATGTATAAAATGTTACCTGTTTTTAATATGAAGAAATAAATAGATGTTTTAAGAAACTTTGGATTTCCTGGGATCGTTCGTCCAAAGAGACGCTGGATGTTAACTATTTGATAAAGAAACAAATGGCGTTAAAAGGTGGAAATCGCCAACATGGTTGTTCATTTTTGACCCCTATAGACAGATGTAGTTATTTCAGGGGGGTTTTTTACTGAAAGTTTGCAAAGTTAAAGAAAGTTGAGAAAGAGGTGAGAGACAGGATTCAGTGGAAATAATATGGGATGATCAGTAGGGCACCAGTAATATCAGGCTGCAGATGGAGATGAATGGGCAAGATTTAAAGACACAGCTGGAAAGTGACAGACGGGCATTGCGATGAGATAAAATGTGAACAATCGTGGAGGTGGATGCTGGGGAAAGGGCTCTAACTGGGTCACCCAATGTGACGCTTCAGGGGTTTTGGCAGCGTCCGAGAGTGGACCCTCTGGGTCGCGGAACTGAGGCCCCCGGGACGAGCGCACCAGGTGGAACCGACCCCTATACAGGGACCGCTAGGGGCAGGCCCGCGGGGGGTCAGACACCGCGACAGCTGGAACCAAGAGGGGCGGCTCGAGGGACTGGAATGACTACAGGCTGGAGAGAATTACCAAGGAACGGGACTCCGTGCAGGAAGTGAGAGAAGGCAACGCGGACGACTGACAGGCAGTGGGCAGGAGTACAGGACAGGGAACCGAGCAGACACTGGAGGACGGGACAGAGACAGGGAACCGGGGAACGTAGGCAGTGGAACCCGGACCAGATAGGACAGAGGACGGGCAGGAGGACATGACAACAACCAGTGGCAGAGACAGCAAGACTGGGACTAGGAAAAGCACAAGACATAGGGAAGACCTATAGACAAGCTATAGGCGGCCAAATTAGAGCAGGTAGACACACACAATAATCAGGCATCCTCCCCTTATGGGAGACGCCTGATATATCCCCTGCTGGCAGGCGATTGGCAGACCGCTAATCGGCCGCCGCCCACCGCAGGGTTAAACAACCTGACGGCCGGGCGCCCGCGACCTACTGCTCATGTGCAGGCCAGTAGCTGTCGGGAGACCAGGGAGGCGGGGCGCGCGTGAGCAGGAGAGAGAAGGAGGAGGCGGCACGCGACGGGACTGGTAAGGAACAGCCGCGGGGGGACCCGGTGCTAGGGGAACGGCGGCGGGCACGACCGCTGCCGTTACACCCAAGCTGTGCTTCACATCCACCTTGTTAGGGTTCCCGATGATACTGGAGCTGAATGTTCTTCTCTTGCAGCCCCCTTGCTGTTTGAAGAGACACCGGCATAATAGCTAACAATTGCCCAAACCAGATAGGTTGTGTTATAAGGAAATCTGTAAATGCAGCGCCAGCTGTAGTTTTCAAAAAACACGTATCCCAACTAGGATGGTGTTAATGGAGAAATATCTTTACAAGCCGGACAACTAAAAAAGCACAGCCTAAAGCTGCAGATAATGGGCTGTAATGCTCTGATTCTTGCAGTATCCTCCAGGGAATGAACCAACTGTTTCCCATGACCTCAGTTACTGTGGTGCCATCACTCCTACGAATCAGAAGAGGCGCTAAGGATGCCGGCAAGTAGGAGGAGGTTGGCAGGTCTTTGGTCTGGCAGGTAGCGAACTATCGAGGTGGCCACTGGACCATTGTCTGCAAGTCTTTTTGCTCAGCCCCAATCTTGGTAGGTCATTAAGAGGGATAACGAAACATCACTGGCCCCTAATGGACAATCAATAGTCAGACATGTGATATGTGTATAGATCAAAGTGACTGTTTGGACAATCAAGCATTGCCAGAGGGGCCCAGAGGAATCCACATAAGAGCCTTTAATAAATGTCTTTAAGAAGAGGGTCAATGCTGATTGTTCTTATATTGTGTAGGGCAGCAGAGACATGACACTTATAGCCCAGGGGTAGAGGATCTGGTCAATGTACCATGCTTTTTGAACATTCTAGTAGAGGTTCTCAGAAGAAGGAACCAATAGAGTGCTGCTGTTTCAACAAACTTTCCAAAATTAATTGTACAAAAGAGTAAAATAAACTTTCTTTATATCTTATCACGGAAATCTGCTTATTTTTCTACATATGAGCCTTCCACCTCCTGAATTAGTCATTCACTCTAAAAAAAACCCCTAAAATCTGCCATGCTCAAAGCAAGAAACTCACTGAGATCAAATTGCAGCTAGCTTTTGAAGTTTATGGAGATGGGAGAAGGAGAGAGTGAGCAACAGATGGAAAGAGAAGCAGAGACACATAGATTATGCAGCTGCGTTCTATTAAGTGGATATCTCACTCTAGAGTTGGATTCACAATTACACTGCTCAGTAATTGTAAATAATATCATCGTTGATATTTCAACAAACTTTGCAAAATTAATTGCACTAAAGAAAAATAACTTTGTATTATATCTTATCAGAGAACTCTGCTTCTTTTTCTATATATGAACCACTACCTCACCTCCTGAATTCATCACTCTAAAAAAAACAGCTAAAATCTGCCATGAAGGATAGGATGCTAAGAGAACAGATTGCAGCTGCCCGTTGAAGTCTATGGAGCTAGGAGAGAGAAATAGTGAGCAGCAGAGTGAAAGAGAAGCACAGACACATACAGGTAGATGACGCAGCTGCTTTCTATTAAGTGGTTTTCTCAATCTAGAGCAGGATTCACAGTTACACGGCTCAGTATTTGCTCTGACATTGCTGATTTTGAATACGTGCTACTTAGAGAAAGGCAAGCAAGAGTCTAAATGTCTTTGTGTACTTTATATGAGAGACATCAAAACAGCTAGTCTCCACCCAATGGCTCAAAGAAAACTTTAGAATAGAGCATGAGCCTGTAGAGGAGGAAAATTGTGAACAAATCATATAGTTCTAAAATCTGGGGCTGGCACTACCACTACTTGGACCATCACCATTCATAAGAATGGGGGTCTTGTGTCCTTTTATGTATATATTTTTTTTCACTCATGCAGGCTGCCACTTGATTCATCGTCAAGGGGACTACATAAAATAGCTAAGAGCTGCCCATTTAGGCTCACAGAGCATTGACTGGGCAGGATATAATTTTATACATTTCTTGGCTGAGGACAGCACCAGTTTTGTGCAATTTGTTTCCTCTTAAGGATTGTTCTCATAACTACAAATAAGTACCTTGAAAATAGATAGGAACTAGTGATGAGTAGTGATGGGCGAAGCCCAGGATGTTCAGGACCGGTGGGTCAAGCAGAACAGTTAAACAAAGTTTGATTCGGGTACCAGAACAGTACGCAAACCCGGACACCATTCAGATGAATGGGGGTCTCGAACATCCATTGTTTGCCACGCTGTCATCTGCATGACAGCACGGCAAACACTTCGTCTGTTCGGCAGTAAGATTATTACCCTTGGTCAGAGAGCTGCGATTCCCACGCTGTCAGATACTAGAGATGGGCGAACCTGTACCGTAAAGTACAGGATCCGTACCGAACACCTACTCTTTGGGCACAGACTCGGAAACACGGACTTCACCAGGAAGTCCATTTTACAGTTTGGATTCAGCACTCCGAATACCGGGTGTTTCTCGGGCTGTCATCTGCATGACAGAGCAAGAAACATCGGCGACTCTGATCGGCCGTAAGATTAATACTACAAGTCAGAAAACTGTGGTTCCCATGCTGGCAGATGATAGCGTGAGTCCGCAGCTGTGACCCGAGGTAAAACATTTACCTTCAGCACAGGCGTCAACTGATGGGGAGTACTACTCCCATCAACCTACACCTGCTACAGCTAATAATAGCGAGAGCAGCTGATGGGAGTATTTATCAGACTGCACTATCAATAAATAAATTACAAAAATGGCATGGGTTCATCTCTTTTTGATAACCAGCCAGGCAAAACTGACAGCTGCAGGCTGCAACCCTCAGCTGTCAGATTCAGCAAGGCTGTTTATCAAGAAAGAAGGGGTCCCCACACCATTTTTTTTATATTATTTAAATAAATAATTTAAAAAACCCAGCACGTGGAGTCCCCCCCAATTTTGACAGTCAGCCATGCTTAAGCAGACAGCTGGGGGCTGGTGTTCTCAGGCTGGTAAAGGGGACATGGATATTGCCCCTCCAGCCTAAAAATAGAAGCCCAAAGCCACCCCAGAAAAGGCACATCTGTGGAGGCATGGTAGGTAAGTGAGTGCTCTCGCTCACTGGCCCGAGACCGCCTAAACCAGGGCTCATCCCACTGAACCCGCTCTCTTTTTACCATAGGCATAATACTACTCAGACAGCACAGGATGAGGATAACACAGAGTGGCAATACTTTATTGAACCACAAAACAGACAATAACACATAGAACAGTCCCAGCAAAATACCCAAAATGGTGCAAAATACAGAGTTTCACCCTTCCGCTGAGTCGCTGACATTATAGACACTGCGACTTCTGAGCTCCCATGGCCGACTAGCCCCACCTGTGACAAGCACAGAGAAGAGGTAACGACAAGCTTAGGAATCTGACTGAGAGCAGTGAGGTATGTGGCCTGGTGATCTGATTGTCCAAACCTGGATTCTTCAAGACATCTCAGAAGGTTCAGCGATGGTCAATAGATCGGAACAGTGTTCTTCCTGCTGGGGTCATAGTCCCCTAAGTTGACATCCTGTAGAATGTTCCCAGCTATGGTTTTGTAAAGTCTTTAAACTCTCCAGAAGGACAGAAAATCCTTGTTATACAGTTCACAACTGTTGTCCTTCAAGCCATCATCCAGAGGTCAAGGGGAAGGTGTGATGAGATTAACTTGCATTGTTTGAGTATTTAATCAATCTGCATAGTTTGTCCTTCTCTATTTTGCAGGTCAACAAGCCACAGGACCCACACAATGGTCAATTAATGCATTAAGAAAGCATCCATTGTTCAATTACCCTGCATCCCTGTCTTGCAAAGATAGCAGACAGTAAGTTACAATAAACATCAACTGAAAAGTCAACATAAAGATAATAGTTTATGTCTCTGTACCTACTGAATTTATGTCTAGCATAATTAAGAAGGAATGCTGTGTCATCACAGCATCTACTAGATGCCTCAATTCTGGCTCTTTCCATTTGCATGGTGGTCATATCAAGTGGGGTTAATGTCACCTTTGTATTGTTAAGTGACATCAAGCCCAAAACGTCCAAGCCCCTGTAAGATGCCTCTCCATTTCTAACTCAATAGTCATATTGTAAATAAATGCACAACATGATTAAAGTCCTTTATTTGAAATAAATATACACACCGTTTTACTTTTTTATTTAAAAATACAAACAAAGTTATACTCACCTTACAACCATTCCATTGAAGCTCTTGTCCCCTAAAAAAAAATAAAAAAAATAATAAACCAACCGTCATCGAGGTTACCGCAGGTCAGCATTCCCAGCTCACTTCTCTGTAAGCCAAGCCAATAAACTGTAGTGACCTCAGTGTGATCACCGCTAGCACAGTGAGAAAAGGTCTCATGGTGCATCGCTGAACTCAGTGAGTTCACAATTCACCATGAGAAATTTCTTACGGTGTACTGTGGTACACTCACTTAGCTCAGCGCTGAAGCTTGAGACTTTTTCTCACGGTGCTAATGGTGATCTTACTGAGGTCACCGCAGTTCATCAGCCTGGCTCACAATGAAGTGAGTTGGGAACGCAGCCTCAGTGACTTGTGGTAACCTCAATGACATCACCGCTAGTCACTGGCGCTGCGCTTACAGCAGCTCATTCTCCTGTGATTTTTAACATGGACGGTTGTATCTTGGCACTGTCTAGGTTGAAGTCCACTCATCGCATGGATTACGATGAGGAACAGTATGTCAGACAGGTGAAAGGGATATGGTTGTTTTTTTATGCTTTTATTCCAGGAGACCAGAGCTTCAATGAAATAGGTGCTAGCTGAGTATTATTGTTATTATTTTTTTATTTTTATTTTTTTACAGGGGATGAGGGCTTGAATGGAAAGAGCGTATGGTGAGTATAACTTGTTTTTTATTTTTAAATAAAAATGTAAAACAATGTGTATTTTTATTTCAAATAAAGCACTTTATTCATTCTGTGTGTTTATTGACAATATGACTATGGGGCTAGAAATAGAGAAGCGTCTTATAGACATATCTCAAATTCTAACCCATGGGCTTTATGTCACCTGAAAATACGAAGACAAGATTGCTTAAAAAACAGGAAATCCCTGCATGTTTTGTGGATGTCTAACAGCGGTGAGACATGCAGGCACAGGGTCTTGAACATATTATTGGAGTACCCCGAAGTCACTCAGTTAGCGCACGAGCATGCTCAGATAACACCTTATCCGAGCACGTTCGCTCAACACTATTAGGAACTAAAAAACAGAATGCCATAAGATGGTTCTTGTATGTGTGGCGCCCCTGAGGGTTCTGTCACCCGCTACACCCAACGCTCACCCAGCAATGAGAGACGGCCCCCAGTGCCTCCTTTTTTGGCCTAGCCACTTAGAAGCTCACAATACAATACCTTGTACATTGATGAAAGTCATAGACCAAAACGTCTGTAGTATGTACTGTACCACATTAAATTATCTTTCTGCATTGGAATCACCTGTATGTGCCAAGTCTTTATGTATACCACAGAGGTACTGCACCTCCTCCTCAGGTGTAGTATGCCATTCCCTAGGTAAGATGGTAACACCTGACCAGACTCCAACACCTACATCCAGCACAGACACCTTAGAACAGCAGAGCACCCTTTATGGCAGCTGCTTTGGTTCATGAAGGGTGCTGGGAGGTTGGTGGAGCTTATATTACACTAGAGGGGAAAG
Source organism: Dendrobates tinctorius (assembly GCF_039654945.1). NCBI lineage: Eukaryota > Metazoa > Chordata > Amphibia > Anura > Dendrobatidae > Dendrobates > Dendrobates tinctorius. Next base: position 9,272,511 of record NW_027361695.1, on the reverse strand, counting down.
CTGACAGGAAGTTAGGTCAGAATCCCCCACGGGATGGAGGGAAAGGATATAGATGCAGCAGCCTCCTGTGAGCTGGAGCTGCTGGCAAGGAAAGAGGAAGAAAGAAAGATCAGTTATTCAGAAGGAAGATAGATAAGAACGGAACGTGAGGAGGAGAGAGACTGGGATTGGGGCTGGTGCAGAGCCCTTTCCTAAGTTTAGATGCGCCAAGGCCGGGCGCCGGTATCCGAGGCTGTGTGTGATACTAATGATCCTGTAGCAGAAACCGGAGGAATAGAAGTTGTGACCACTTTATTCCCACCAAAGACTCGAAGACGCAGCAGCACCGTGTGTGAGCCGGGACATGATTATAAGGAGTCCCCAAAGCAGGCTACAGCTGCCCGTCATATGAGTGGAGTTATAAGTAACATCAATGAGGAGGAACTTGAGTGCAATTCAGAACTGCAAGTACTTCAGATTAGCGCTAGAAAGGAGACGCTCAGAAAAGGTACACGAAAGGGTGTGCTGGAAGGGTTAATTCCATCTGCCTGGGAGTTGGCTGAGCCCCTGACCTGGAGGACATAGCACTGAAGCGGGCACCTGTCTGTGCCAGAAACGTGAGTAAAAGAATTGGAACTGCACTCAGCTGTGTCATTGCCTTCTCCCTGCACCAACCTACTCAGCACTGCTACATCTCTGTGGCTAACACTACACCGTCTACCTCAACATCTACTACCCGCTCCCCTGGGACCACAGCCCTGCCTGTGGAGAGCTATTCCATCTCTGCTGCACCACACCATCTGTCCCAGAGGATCTGCACTGCAGCGCTGATCACCTCTGACCAGATACCACAGGTGACATCACGAACTACCTACATATAAACTTTATTCCATTCCACCTATTTTACATTGGACGCCCAGAGCCACGGACCGGGTCACCGCCACCGCGACACTTCCCCTTTAAAGACACCGGCCCGGCACCGAGTAAGTGAACCCCCCCACTTGCCCTGGGGGGTGATCCATATGCAATGAATATGTTTCATAAACCCAGAAGAGCACCCTTTAATGACAAAACTGTATGTCGAGTGCTAGTTCTGGCATTGGACCATACATTTTTGTTGCAGTGATCGCATGGGTTCTGTCAGCATTATCTTGGCAGCTGAAAGTTTAACAAAGGCCCCAATGCCTACCAAAAGTATCCAGCTATGAGGCAATGCCACAAGCACCCATCAAATACTACAGGTTGCCCGTCAGTGGTTTGCTGAAAGACAAAGCTTCTCCCCACTCCCCAAAAGAAAAATGGTGTAATTTCTAATGTTTTTCACATTCCTTTACAAATATAAATAAACAAAAAAAATAAATAAATATTAATCAATAATTGACCTAAATCCCCAAAAAAAGATACATTGAAAAAATACAACTTGCATTTTACAAATGCAACCTATAAATAATGAGCCCTCTTACAGCTGCATTGACAAAAACATAAAAACAAATAACTAAAAAGCTATGGCTTTTAGAGTGCAGGTATAAAACAAAAATACTTAAACTGGCAGCTAAACAGACCTGTCAACATCTTTCACATAACAAACTGCAAATATATTATTACATATCTCATTTAGCCAATTTTTTAAATAATTTTACTGTATAAAAGCATCGAATGTGTGGAGAAAATGAAGGTCAGATACCTAACAGCACCTTCTCTGTAATTACAGGGGCATTAAAGGGAATCGGTCACAAGGTTTTTGCTATGTGATCGGGCAACAGCAGCATGATGTAGAGGCACTGACCCCGATTCCGGCAATGTATCACTTATTTTACTGGGTGCAACAATTGTGATAGAATCACAGTTTTCACTGGGATGCTTGGTTAGACTAGGAGGTACGAGATACCTAGTCATATAGTGATAAATAATCTCTCGCTGATAAAACACTGATTTTATTGAAGCAGCCTAATAAGTGACACATCACTGGAATCAGGGCCTCTGTCCCTACATTGTGCTGCTATCAAATTACATGACAAAAACCGACGTATTCACTTTAATTTTAAAAGGTTTTTCCAGAATATCAAAATCCATGGCTCATCCTGCAGGTAAGTGTCACGTGCCCCATCCTGAGTGACACGGCCAGCAGGCCAGTAACTGATACAACAGGATGTGGCACGTCACGTGTAATTGTCCTATGTGACGCGGCCCGCAGGCCGGTAACTAATACAATAAGACATAGGGGAAAAGGGGAAACCTGGGTATCAATAACAATGGTGGCCCTGCGATAGGGAATGGGGACGTGGAGACCTCCTGCACTCCCCTGAGTCAGTGTCTCTACACTCCTAACGTTCCCTAGGCCGGTTCCGCACCGGGCGCTGATCAGGAACCTCAAAACCCTGACTCGCCCTGCACCTAAACCCTCACTAGGGAATTGGTCGGTGTGGAAACTAATCGCACCACTGCACTAAACACACATAAGGAAAAGTAACAAAACAGGGGAAACACCACTTAGCTTTGCTCTGTTGCTTACACTCCTGGCAACAGAGCCCACCACCTGCGTGCATCTTTTCCTCCACCGTGTCTGACATTTGGGTGCAATGTCCAGAAACGGACCTTCTCAGCATCATAGTGCAGCCTTGGAGCAAACAGAGTCCACACCTGCGTGCAGCTGTCCAGAAACAGTCCCACAATTGAGTCCAGCTTTTCTGCCAGAAAGTCCAGCATGCTTGAGTCCAGCTCTCAGCAACCAAGTCCAGCACCGTGAGTGCAGTTCTACACTGTAACTGCCACTCCACCAAGCCATGCAGGCACTCCTTGCTGACACCATCGCTGCGACTCCACCACGCCATGCCAGCACTCCTTGCAGACACCATCGCTGACACCACCAATCCACTCTAGGACTCTCTCTGAGCGGCCCGTGACTCTCCTTTAGATCCATCCTTCACCCAGGCTTGCTTGCAAATGAATACGTTATCACCAACAGTGATTAACACACCTGATACCCTCTTATAGAGCTATCACACCTGTTACATGATTACGTGCACAAACTAAGGTAACCAAAGTGCAATGACCCTAATGGCCACCGGGGGGAAAACTACAACTGAAATCACCACAGTGCAATGACCCTAATGGCCACCGGGGGCAAAACCACCTTTGGCACACAGCCAAGGGAAGAAAAAAAGGTTACTTTGTGCATTTACTCTGTCAGATCCAACCTGGATCATGACAGTAAGGCTCTAATAAGAGACATATTTTCTTTGATACTACTGGCAAATCCTGAGAACATCCTGGTAAGCAACAAAGTACCCAAAAAAGTCCTTTTGTACAGGCAGATTATATTACTGGAGAGAACACCTGGCGTCTCAACAGCAGCAGAGCTGCCAACATGAATACTGTAGACAGGACACAAAACTGGAGCTTGCAGGTCGCTGCTGTTGGGCCGTGGGGTCAAGAGTCTGAATGTTTGAGTCTGAATTCTCCTTTTTTTTTGGTCAGAAGACTGGAGTCTAAATGAATTTTAAAAGGAATGTGTCACCGTAAAATGACACAATATTTTCCAGGTGACACATTCCTTTTAAAATTCATTGTTTACATCAAACTTTTATGTTACTTTTAATTTTTTTTATTATCTTTATTAACTTTTCCATATTATCTATATTAAAATAAAATTCAGAAATCTTGTAATTTTTCAGGCTGGTATAATACTTGATACATAATTCCTGTTTTGACTTTTTAGCACAGAATTACAAAGAAATGTAACATCCTTATATACAGTAGATAACACATGATCTACCTAACATAATAAATACAATAGGCGATGTCACAGCTCACCTCCTCCTCTTGTATAATGACTAATAGCACCCGTACATACAATAGATAGCAAAGGATCCATAATAAGCAATATCACAGCTCACCTCCTCCTACTCCTGTTTTTATTTGTTTTAACTCTCTTTGCCCTGATCTCAAGCTATGGCGACTTGATGGATGAATGCTCTGTAGGCAGATCGATCTTGTGCAGCCTAGATAGGTCCACCAGGGTCTTCTCTGCCATTATCTTGATAGTATAAAACCATCGGGTTGCTGATCTTCCTCTTCGCCTCGTTCCTTATATTCTTTTGACCATGATGTCCTTCTCCAGTGATTGCTCTCTTCGTTTGATGTGTCCAAACTAGGCAAGTCGTAGCGTGGTGATCCTTGCTTCCAGTGACATGTCTGGCTTGATTTGTTCCTGTTCTATATAGAGTAGATAACACAGTATCCATCCACCATTTGCAATAGGTGATGTCACAGCTCACCTCCTCCTTTGCTTATATAGCACCACATATACCACAGCGCTTTACATAAATTATCATCACTGTCCACAATGGGGCTCTCAATCTAGATTCCGTATTAGTATGCCTTTGGAGTTGCAGATGTTGTTTTTGGTGGAATTTGAACCCAGGACCCCAGTGCTGCAGGGCTAACCACTGAGCAACTGTGCTTAACACATGATGTCACAGCTCATCTCCTCCTCCTGTACAATGACTGATAAAACCTCTATATACAGTAGATAACACAGGATCCAACATTCAGAATAGGTAATGTCTCAGCTCACCTCCTCCTCCTGTACAATGACTGATATCACTTCTATATACAGTAGATAACACAGGATCCACCATTCAGAATAGGTGATGTCACAGCTCACCTCCTCCTCCTGTACAATGACTGATCACACCTCTATATACAGTAGATAACACAGGATCCACCATTCACAATAAGTGATGTCACAGCTCACCTCCTCCTCCTGTACAATGACTGATAACACCTCTTTATACAGTAGATATTACAGGATCCATCATTCACAATAAGTGATGTCACAGCTCACCTCCTCCTCCTGTACAATGACTGATAACACCTCTTTATACAGTAGATAACACAAGATCCTCCGTTAACAGGACCAGGGACTTTGGGTTCAGGATTGGTCACACAAGGACCATGGGGTTCAGAACTGGCCGCACAAGGACCAGGGACTTCATGTTCAGGACACTGGCCACACCAGGACCAGGGACTTCGGGTTCAGGACACTGGCCACACCAGGACCAGGGACTTCGGGTTCAGGACACTGGCCACACCAGGACCAGGGACTTCGGGTTCAGGACACTGGCCACACCAGGACCAGGGACTTCGGGTTCAGGACACTGGCCACACCAGGACCAGGGACTTCGGGTTCAGGACACTGGCCACACCAGGACCAGGGACTTCGGGTTCAGGACACTGGCCACACCAGGACCAGGGACTTCGGGTTCAGGACACTGGCCACACCAGGACCAGGGACTTCGGGTTCAGGACACTGGCCACACCAGGACCAGGGACTTCGGGTTCAGGACACTGGCCACACCAGGACCAGGGACTTTGGATTCAGAACTGGACGCACATTTTCCCTTTAAATTCTTGTTGTTTCATAACACACCCCTGCACATAGCCAAGATCGTTTGTGTTGAAGCAGTTAATGAGCATGTGCAAAGATTATTGTTGGGGGCATTATAGAAAGCTGTATAGCAGGCATGATAGGTGGTGGATGCACCTCATATTGGTCAAAATGGTGACAGGTTCCCTTTAAGAATCTAAAAAATCCCCAGTGGCCAGTGTGATAGTTGCAATATTTCTATTTTTTGTTTTTATACAGCTTGTGATATATGGAAAAAAAATTGCCAAAAAATATTTTGAAAATACATGTATTCTATGGCTGCAAATGTACATGTACATTTCCAGAAATAACAGTACATGTGAGTCTAATTGCAAAGAAAATTCCTGTGCAGCCACACAGAGGCCCAAGAGGTAAGGGGGCCCATTTCTACGTCCAAAGCAGAAGAATATATTTTTGCAAATGGATTTTGGTTACTAAAATATTTTCCATTTTAGAATACTTTTCTGTGCACACAAAATCATTATTAAAATTTGTATTCTGCTGTTGCTCACATTGAACAGTAGGTGGTGATATAGCCCTATGGAATAATTCTAATTGCAGACTTCTAAATTTACAATAATGGAAAATTCAAAGAATTCAAGACATTTTTATAGAGAAAAATAATATAACAATGAATGCAAAAAAAAAAAAATCAGTGGAATAAACAAGATTTTTTTTATCACAGACTACAAAAGTACAAACTATATGATTAAAATGTATAATATGGGAATATAGGTGCAGGTTGCTGAGAGAGATCTATTTACAGTTGCACTTGAATATGAACGTAGTATATAGTCTTTTGAAAGGCAGATGTTCTGTATATATGAAGTCAGTGAAGGAAAAGGGGTTATGATCCCCTTAAAGGGATTTTCCAGGTTAATTTATAGGCTATTACTTTATTAGTTTGCTCAATCTAAAAAAGATGAAAATCAGCATTACTTATGTCTTGCCGCTTAAAAGCTGCCTCTCCTCGGTGCTCAATGGTCAAGTTGATGGAGACGACCCAAGACTCAATGTTTGGCAGCTGTGGTCACATGCTGTAGTTATAATGTCATTATTTAGTCAGAGAGAATTCACTAGGGTGGTAAGGGGTTAAGTACGGCTCTTTTTTTTATTTTAACATAGAACAAGCCTATAACGTAAAAAAAAATTGGAAAACTTCTTTGAAAATTTAGAAAAGTAATTTTTTCTGCTGCAAATCTACCAGCTCTCTGAATGCTGAGCTATGTATAACCCCGCCCACACCCCTGATTAGCAGATTTCTGTATACACTTTGCATAGCTGCCAATCAGTGGTGGGATGGGCGTGGTTACACAGAGCAGGAAGACTACATGGCACCAGACAACTAGTCCTCTAGTGATAATCTCCTGCTGATAAAACGCTGATTTTATTGAAGCTACAACAAGCAGCCAAGTAAGTGACACATCCCTGGAATCAGGGTCTCTGCCTCTACATCATGTTGATGTCAGATTAAATAGCAAAAGTTTCATGACAGATTCCCTTTAAGTCCTAAACCCACTACCACCCTGGAAAGCTCCCAGAACAGATGATTTTTTTTGGACAGGTCAGGAATAAACCCTGCCCCTTTCCTGAATTTGCTGGGACTGTATCCCCCAAAAAAAATCACCGAATTTCAGGATTGTTGTCAACTTTGAACTAGTTGCTTACAGAAGTAATATGGGAACCAGGTTGTCAGCAATGACCCCAAAGACCTCCATACACCTTAGATAATTAATGAGTCGACTCTTAATTGACTAACAGATATCTCTCCAAAATCTCCTACGCACATACACGCTCGGCTCGATCGATCACTCATGTGTTCCCTATAGAGATATCATAGTAAAGACTCAAAGGATCAAACAGGTAAAACTAAAGTGCGCCCAATCCTTATCTCATCTTGCATTAAGGTTGGGAGAGTGTAAGAAGCCTTCCCCATTATAATATTTGATGACCAACCGATTCCACCAAAGTCGCCGGATTCCGCCAACTGTCCTGGATCCAGCAGATCCTGATAAACCGAGAAAGTCATCTTGACTTATGACGACCCAAAAAAACTCCATCATAAGTGGTTATAATAACTTTTATGAAAACTGTTTATTAATTTATCATTCACCGACTTCTGTAAATTCGCTTCTAATAAACCGAGTCGGCGGCCCTTCTCATGCTTTCATTGTGTCAGATTAATTTTGCGCTTTGGATGATGAAGCGGCCCCTTCTCGGGATATTTGTAAACACATTATGATTTTTTTGAACAATGGAGCTTAGTCTGTGAACCGTCCAATATCAGGCGGTAATTTAAAGAGCAAGTCAGGCATGTAATTGAGTTTGTCAACGTAATTGTGTTTAGAAATAGATAGTATTTTTTTTTTTTCTAGGACGCGGGGTAAACACGATATTTCAGACTCTGATTAATTCTATTATAGAAGTTAATTAGGAAGACTGAAAGGGGAGGATTATTTTGTCCTAACACGATTCATTTAAACTATCAAGTTCTTGTCTGAAAATGATGCGTTTAAGGTTCCCCGTAACTAAAATAAACTCTTCATACCGATCCAAGTAACGAGACACGTGCGCAGAATTGTAATCGGAAAGTGAGTGAAGTAGATCATATGTTTTACATTTCTTATATTATGCGCTTGTTTTTACTTTTAGGGTCTTTGAATTATTTTTGTACTTAAATTTAGGATTCCCAAATTTACTAATTACCTGTTGTTTTTTACCAATCTTTGTTTACTCCATAGCAATGTATACGCCAGTCAGTGCCACTGATACGTTACTAATGTGCCCACTGATTGACTGCAGCTGTCATTTGTTTAGATGACATCATCACTTGATTGGCTGCAGCAGTCATTCAAATGAAAGACATCGTAACCTAACTGGCTGCAGTGGTCATTTCTTTAGATGACATCATCACTTTATTGGCTGTTATGGTTAGTTGTTTAGATGATATCATCACTTGATTGGCTGCAGTGGTCATTTGTTTAGATAACATCTTCATTTGATTGGCTGCAGTGGTCATTTGCTTAAATAACATCATCACTTGATTGGCTGCAGCGGTCATTTGTTTAGATAACATCATCACTTGATTGGCTGCAGTGGTCATTTGTTTAGATAACATCATCGCTTGATTGGCTGCAGTGGTCATTTGTTTAGATAACATTATCACTTGATTGGCTGCAGTGGTCATTTGTTTAGAAAACATCATCACTTGATTGGCTGCAGTGGTCATTTGTTTAGATAACATCAGTTGATTAGCTGCAGTGGTCATTCATTTAATTGAAATCATCACTTGATCGGCTGCAGCAGTCATTTGTTTAAGCAACATCACTTGACTGGCTGCAGTGGTCACTTGTTTAGGTACATCATCACTTGTTTGGCTGCCATCACAACACTGTAGACTCTTTTGGCCGGGCCCTACTCTACTGTAACCTATTAAATATTTGTTAAAATAAGCAATACAATTTAGGTACAGTATATTTTTATTTATTTTTCAATTTTTAAAATGACCAATAATATCACATACAAGGGACAAATACCATCGCACCATGTCCAGACCACATATTACCACCACATAGCGACCTATAATACCACATACAAGGAACAAATACCGCCACACCATGACCAGACCACATATTACTACCATAGTGACCGAATAATATCACATACAAGGAACAAATACCACCGCACCATGACCAGACCACATATTACCACCACAAAGTGACCAAATAATAGCACATACAAGGGACAAATGCCACAACACCATGTCCAGACCACATATTACCACCACATAGTGACTGAATACTACAATGCTGATCAGTAATAAAAAAACACAATGCCATCACCATAAGTGCCATTATACACAGGAGATCTGTACTTAGTATGCAGTGTCTGTGTACAGGTAATACAGTGATCAATGACATTATACACAGGATCTCTGTATATAATGTACAGGTAATACAGTGATCACTGGTGACATTATACACAGGACCTCTGTATATAGTATACAGTGTATAGTGTCAGTGTGCAGGTAACACACTAACTCACCAGTGATGTCTCTAGGTGAAGTCCTTCATCTTTGCTTTTCATCTTTCATCCAGCACAGACCACCATCACGTCTTCCAGCCAGGACTAGTCTCTGCAGGAAATAGCACAGTTATCTAGAGCTCCGCTTGCAGAACACATTACTTATTTTTTTCCCATCTTCTACATTACATCACATGAATAAAAAAAGGCGACATAGTGCCGCTCTACACAGTAATAGGACCATCCCCCCATTTAAAACAGTATACTCAAAAAATAAAATAAAGACATCACTGCAGTAATAATATCCCTTAATTATCCCCTATGGTAATAATATTCCCCATCCTGGCTCCCGTGTGTCTCATTCCTGGCTTCAGCCATATGTTCTCTCATCCCGTCCTCATGAGTATCCATTGTGCCCCATATGATCTCCCCATCTGTCTCCATCGTATCCATCCTGCCCCATGATCCTGCACCCTTCCTGTGTCTTACTGCCACATTCTGCCCCCTCCTGTGTCTTACTGCCACATTCTGCCCCAGTGCCTCACATTCTGCCACCTCCTGTGTCTCACTGTCACATTCTGCCCTGTGTCCATTCTGCCCCCTCCTGTGTCTCACTGTCACATTATGCCCCCATCATGTCTTGCATTCTGCCCCCATGTCTGCATTCTGCTCCATCATGTCCAGCATTCTGCCCCCATCATGTCCGGCATTCTGCCCCATCATGTCCAGCATTCTGCCCTCATCATGTCCAGCATTCTGCCCCCATCATGTCCAGCATTCTGCCCCCATCATGTCCAGCATTCTGCCCCCATCATGTCCAGCATTCTGCCCCCATCATGTCCAGCATTCTGCCCCCATCATGTCCAGCATTCTGCCCCCATCATGTCCAGCAATCTGCCCCCATCATGTCCAGCAATCTGCCCCCATCATGTCCAGCAATCTGCCCCCATCATGTCCAGCAATCTGCCTCATCATGTCCAGCAGTCTGCCCCATCATGTCCAGCAATCTGCCTCATCATGTCCAGCAGTCTGCCCCATCATGTCCAGCAATCTGCCCCATCATGTCCAGCATTCTGCCCCATCATGTCCAGCATTCTGCCCCATCATGTCCAGCATTCTGCCCCATCATGTCCAGCAATCTGCCCCATCATGTCCAGCAATCTTCCCCCATCATGTCCAGCAATCTGCCCCATCATGTCCAGCATTCTGCCATCATGTCCAGCATTCTGCCATCATGTCCAGCAATCTGCCCCATCATGTCCAGCATTCTGCCCCGGGCCCCCCGGATCGCCACTTTCAATTAAAGGGAAAAAAAGTTCTTCCTTACCTGGCCGTGCTCCAGCGGCGACGCTCGCTCTCCCTCCACGCTGCTGAAGCGCGCACTCGCCGGCGACTGAATGTGACGTCAGACGCTGGCGACGGGCGCGCTGCGGCTGACGTGCTGCTAAGGGCCCGGTTTAGCGTGCCGGTAGGGGCCCGGTGAGCAGATGAGATGGAGCCCGATGCGGGCCCCCTCTGCACACCGGGCCCCATACGCCAGTCAGGGCAGTAATGCCCTGATGGCGGCCCTTCTCGGATGACACCTGGGTGCAGAGTCAGACTGGGGTACCAAGACCTACCAGTCACATTAACCTTGAGGGCCCCAAATAATACAGATTACCCTCTTCCACAAATTTACCTCTCCGTCTATATAATAATATACTGTGTAGTTTGTTGAATGAATGATAGATTCTGCTTTTTATCTGCATATAGTGAGTCAAGTGTATTGGGCCAACTACTACTAATTTTGAGGGGTAAGTGGCTTACTCTTGCGCAGGGGCCCACTGGGAGATTCTCCTGTTCTCCTGTGTGCCAGTCCGAGACTGTCTTGATGTCATCCATGTGCAATATTCCAAAGGTTTTCGCTTTGGAGATACATGGAAGAGCAATAGGCTAGCACAAGGAGCGCAGATGGCTTCGCAGAAGAGAGGGACTCTGTTAACTCTGCCCCTTATGTTTTACCCCCGAAGCCTTTAAAAAGGCAGTAGGATATCACGGCGTTATTTTTTGGAGCTCTCTTGGCGCACTGTCTTCATTACAATATGTTTTAATAATGAGTCCAGCTAACCAGATCCCACAAATAGCACATCATTACTGGACGCCGTCCACGGTTAAGTATCTTTTTCTTGGCAGCTCGGGGCTTGAAAGCCGCCACTCGCTTTAAAGCTGCAAGTGGAAAAGAACTAAATGTCCTAATATTTTATAAACGAATGTATAATCAATTTTGTGTCCATTAATGAGGGTTTAGCAGGTGTTTATTCTAATGCATACTCGGAGGGGCCGTTTGACATTTGGCTGTCTGCTCTCCCATCTGTTTATCAATGAGATGTGTAGAACTCAGAGATTCACGCACATTTTTCAGGGAATGATATGTCATTTATAGGGACGGGAGATGGAAACAGCACGGGAAAGTCTCTGTGCTATTACTAATATTGGGGTAATGTTGGGTAAAAAAAATCCTTAATTAATGAGATATTGATGAGAAAATGACTTTATGATCAATTAAGTTCCAGTGATGTGTCACTTACTAGGCTGCTTGTTGCAGTTTTAATACAATCAGTGTTTTATCAGTAGAAGACAATCACTACAAGACTAGGTGTCTTGTGCCATGTAGTCCTCTTGTTCTGTGTAACCCCACCCTCATCACTGATTGACAGCTTTCTGCCTATGCAGTGTACACAAAAAGCTACCAATCAGTGGTGTCTGCCAGAGCTTAGCATTCAGAGAAATGGTAGAGCTGAAGTTTGGCCAGTGTGAACATGCTCCTACACGGTGCATGTATACCAACTTATACTCCACGTCATTTCTTTCGGATTAACAATTTCACTGGAGTCAGAAGAACAGAACAGTGAAGGGCCCCATTGACATGGGATTGGTAAATTATTACTTTTTGACAGTTTATAGGATTATCATGTTACCGCCATGTACGCCCGCGCTCCCAGCGCTCCAGTCTCCCGATGGGCTGGTAGGATTGGGGCGCGCCGCGCTGCCGCTTTGCTACCAGACTTGTGGCTTCCCTGGGTCTCCTCAATCCCTGTCCCTGTGCAATTTCCAGTGCGTGCTCTGCTCAGTCCTTGTCCCTGTGCACTTCCCAGTGCGCGCTCTGCTCAGTCCCTGTCCCAGTGCACTTTGCAGTACGTGCTCTGCTCAGTCCTTGTCCCAGTGGACTTTCCAGTACGTGCTTTGCTCAGTTCCTGTCCCTGTGCACTTCCCAGTGCGTGCTCTGCTCAGTCCCAGTTACCGTGCCTCCCCGTGTGCACTCCGCTCCGTTCAAGATCCCGTATCCTCTGTGTGAACTCTGCCGACCCTCTGTGTCAACTCTGCCTTGTCCTGGACTCCGTGCCTCTCGGTGGACGCGCTGCCCTGTCCTGTTCCTCATGAGTACCCTGGTTCTTCCGTCTCCTTCGATCCATCACTCTGGCACTAGCTATTGCGGTATACCCTCCCCCCGGGCCTGCCCCTAACGGTCCCTGTATAGGGGTCGGTTCCACATGGCCAGCTCGCTTGGGGTCGGTCGGTACCGCAAACTAGTGGGTCCACTCCAGGATTCGTAACATATCAATTGGAGGTAAAAAATGTTATAGAGTTTTTCTTTTCCTAGAAAACATACTGTAAAACCCTTCCATTTTTGTTTGCATTAATAAGAATTCATATTCTAAATTTATTATAAGGAAGGAACAAAGGATCTTACGAGCAGTGCCAATAACAATACTCTCTCTAAGTTGTGACATTTTCTCGTTGGAAATGAAGTTATTTGAGAGGTATGGTTGGCCTTAAAACTATGATTGGAATCATGAAACGAAATATTTGTCCTTGGGTATTGTGGTATTGTGGTAGATCAGCGCACGCGGCTGCTCACAGAGGTAGACACAGAAACGCTTTCCATTTAAGTCTTCCACTGGTTTATTAAAAAACGTGCTGCATAAACCAGTTCAAAATTAAATAAACCTACATGGCCCTTTTGGCATAACAGGAAAAACAAAATAGCATACAGTACAGTCTGTGTGGCCGCGGGGTTTGCCCGCTCAGGGAAAAAAAAAACACAAGGTTCAGCTCTCTTTAACATGAGCAGAGCTCTGGTGGTCTCTGAATAAGTCCAAATTCTCCATATTTAGCTTCTGGTCCACACCCTGAGGTGGAGATATGGTAAACAGCCTCCAAACCACTCTTCAGCTGTTCACAAAAACCCAGCCCTTAAAATGGCCCATGATCACCTCTCAGCACTCAGTGTGCTGGAGCATTTTCCCAGGTTCTTATCACTGAGGCTAACATCCTTAGTGCCACATATCTCTCCTCCAGTATTTTACCAGTGACCTTCTTACAGTGTAATTTAAAGGAGGACATTCCTGAATTACCTCCTATAGATAAGGGGCTTAATATTCCAAGGTGCTTTTTCCCACCACTTTTGTGTAGATTTGCAGCTCAGGCATGGTCCATATTTTTCAATTTCACACGACCTTCTTCAAAATGTGGAGGAATCGGGTAACACTGGCTAAAAGTGCTTTAAGGGGTTCTCCATCTTTAAAAAAAAAAAAAAAAATCTTGCAAACAACAGGAGCGTTTTTAAAACCATGTAATGAAGCATACTTACTCGCATTAACCCCATAAATCCAGATTTTGTCACTCCGCCAGAAGAGGAAGTGATGACGACCTGCTGCTCGTTCATCTGATCGCAGAGGCCTACGACTGGCTGCAGCGGTCAGGTTTGGACTAGTCCAGTCACCTAACCGCTTCAGTCAATCACAAGCCTCAGGAGTCAAGTGATTGAAGAATGGGACAGCTACACTTTCGATCCCGATGGAGACCAAGAGAACAACCAGTGCTGGATCCACAGGGGATAGAGCAAGAAAATTGTAAAAATCCATTTCCTTGCAAGATTTTGGAAAGTCTCTTTAAACATCCTGCAATGGTTCCTAAGGTATCCATTAATTGATGCCTCTTTGTTCCATTTTACACATTTTCTACAATGAAGTCCTGCCTACATCTGCATCCTCGAATGGTCAGTGTCCATTTTTTGCCTCCCCTTTGCATCGCCTAGATGGTTGCTATTAAGAAGACAGACCTAAAATGCAACTTAAACACATAAACTTTCATTTGACATTGTAAATGATGCATCATTGGAGGTCACAGATATTAGAGTAAATGAGACAGCTAATTACAGTTATAAATAAAGCCAGAGCAGGTGCAGGTGACTATACGGCCCCGGGGGGTTATATAATGGGCCGAGCAGCCAGTTACAACAGCTGCTCTACAACAGCAACGTATAGAAAAGGCCAAATATTTGTACAAAGCTATAATGCTAAGTACAAGAATAATATTGCACATTTTGAGAATATTTGCATGTTCACATTCCATTGGAGAATCAAGGGAGCAAAATATTTTAAAAAAGGAAGAAAAGTCGTTAAAATTAATTAGGTCTGATAAAGCTGAAATGAGAAGTCACAATGAACTGATAAATGCTAATACGTGACCTTGCCCAAAGGTCACAGCTGAGGGCAGTGAAAGTGTTAATGCTTACCTCTCTAGTGGTTTTGGGTAGTAAAGAGGCTAATAGCAGCGAAAGTGTTATAATTAGCATCCCCGGTGGTCTAGGGTACTAAAGGGTTTCATCCATGGTTTCCTAAGTTGATAAAGGGTGTAATGCTTACCGTATACAGTATATCTGGTGGCTAAGGCAGTGAAGGTGCTAGTAGTAATATTCCTGGGGGTATAGAGTAGTAAATGGGTTAATGGTAGCACACCCGGTTTTCGAAGGTAGCAAAAGGTTAGTGATTACATTCAGGATGTACTGAGGCAGTACAGGTGTTACTATTAACATCACTGTTGGACTAGGATAACAAGGAGGTTAAAGGTAATATCGATAAGGTACGGTAGTTAATGGGTTAGTGGTTAAATCCTTGGTAGAATAGGGAAGAAAAAGTGTTAATATAAATATCTCTGTTGAGTTAGGGTAGTAAAGGTAATAACATCCCTGGTGGTCTAGGGCATAAAGGGGTTTATTAATTTTAACTATCAGGCCTGGATGACACTAAATAATCTACGGTAGCGCCTTTGTGACTACGAGGGAGATAGAGAGTAACGCAATACATGTTTTAAAACCATCGTTGTCCAATGAACGTTTGATCAGCACGGTCTTTTTGAAATAGAAATGAACAGGAAGAGTGTTTGAAGTGTTTTTGATTTTACGAATTTTCATGCGTTTTTGGAGCGGAACGGTTCCATAAATTCCTGAAAAAACTGTTGCGGGTTTAATGCTGCATATTTATGCAGCATCAAACCTGCAGCGGCCAGATGTTACAGCATAGTGGATGGAAATTCAAGAAATCCCATGCCCAGACATTTGCAGATCACCAATGGAGACTGACATGCGACACGTCTTTCCAGACTGTAGCAAGTCAATTTTTCTTGCGGAGACGCTAAAAACTGATGGTGATTCCGGTGATGTATTCTGATTCTGGTGCCACACTCATGTAGTGATAGTTGTTCTAGTGCTGTATTCATGTAGTGATGATGATTCTGGTGATATATTCATCACCAGAATCATCATTAGTACATGAATATGGAGCCAAAATCATTATCAGTAGATACTTAGAGCACCAGAGCCATCAATTGTACAAGAATATGTCACCGGAAACCTCATCAGTACATGAATACGTCACCAGAACTACCATCAGTACATTAACACATCACTAGAACCACCATAAGTACATGAATACATCACCAGAACTACCATCAGTACATTAAAACATCACTAGAACCACCATAAGTACATGAATACATGACATGAACCAAGAGTACTTAAATACAAGAATAAAGCTTAGTTCAACAATCAATTGTCATATCAAGTCAGCCCCTTAAACAATTGTATTGCATGAATCTACAACCCTACAACTCCCGGTATGTCCTTAACAATGGTAAGGACTCTACTGGGAGTTGTTACCAGCCATCATCAGATTGCGGACCATACAAGAACCACAGTACTGATGAGAATTATAAACATTTACATCCAGGTACCTTATAGAATACATCTTCTCTGGAGTCGTCTCTTTCTTTTCATCTCCATCTGACATGGTTCCCTTAGAAATAAGAGTATTAACCCCTTCAGCCCCCAAGCCTGTTTTCACCTTTACGACCAGGCCAAATTTTACCATTCTGACCAGAGTCACTTTATGTGGTAATAACTCTGAAACGCTTCAATGGATCCCACTGATTCTGAGAATTTTTTTTCTGTGAAATATTGTACTTCATCACAGTGCTAAAATTTACGAGCATCACACGCTTGAAACAAAAGTTTTTTTTACCAACGATTTTAGAAAGGTGCCAACAATTTTGTCCAAATCACTTTGGGGGTTTAGTGTGAAATTATGTCCGACTTGCCTTTTTTTTTCCCTCTGTTGTTCCAATGCACACAAAGGAGATAAATAAGTGTCTAACAAAACGTGTGTAATTGCAACAATTTCAAGGGCGCCAACACTTTTGGCCAAGACTGTAGTTGCTTAGCATGAAGTCAAGGTTATTCATTAATGTAAGCATCATGTAGTTGAAGAACAAAAGGTTGTGACTTCTAAATGCGTTTGGAACATTTTACGAAACAAGCTGATCAATAAAATCAACACATGTCGTTGGGATATAGAAAGCACGAGAACATCTGGAACTTCAGTAGTTAAGGCTAGGGACAAAATACTACACCCCTTTCCACCAAGACCTTGCATTTCAGATATCTTCCATAAACTGTAGAATTACAAGTTCTCTCTAAATATTATAATAGTCACATGCATAAAAATAGCAAAATTTTAACCCACTGAAGCCATTTTCCAAAGCATATGACAAATGCCCGTTATGTCCCTTTAAAAGGATATGCCGACCTTAAACATTTATGGCCTAGTCACAGGATAGGTTATAAATGCCCAATAACTCAAGAGCTCGCAATTACATGGATATCATTTGGGTAAAAATTTACTAAAGTTTATCGAATTTTATTTGGCTACTTTACTACTGGTGTTTCTTGTAGTTTATATATAGTTTTTCAGGACGACCTTTCACAAATAGGTGCAAATATAGGGTTGTTAATCATGCTATGTATTTTTTATTAGTAGATGCTTGATCAGCATAGATATTACTTTAAAGGGAACCTGTCACCCCCTCCAGGCGATTTTAAGTAAAAGAGCCACCTTGTGCAGCACTAATGCTGCATTCTGTCAAGGTGGCTCTTTTATTTAGGGTACCTTCCATCGCAGAAATAATCTTTTTTAAAATTGGTCAGACATACCTGATATTTGACAGGGGGGAGGTCTTTCCCCATCTGACCGAGATGCCTCACATCCATCACTCATGATTTCCGGCGTTGTTTGCTCCGCGTCTTCATTTTTCTTTTCAAATTTTGGCGCCTGCGCTGTAGTATGTATTCTGGGGCATGCGCAGTGACAGCTGCCTGTCCTCTCTCATGACTTCCTGGCCTTCCTATCGCGTGGACAGAGATCTTGGGCATGCACAGTAGTTATCTGCGGCTCTCATGCCCAAGATTCCCAGCCCCGCAGTGTGATTAAATCATAAGCGACTGCGGGGCGGGATCTCTGTCCACACGATAGGAAGGCCAGGAAACATTTCAGTGTTAATGTTACTGAAAGCTCAACTGAACAAATACCTTCTCATCCTATGCAAAGACCACTGACAACATCTGTTACTGGACAGGCTACTCCACTCCCTTCCTTTGGCAGCCGCACAGCAGCACACCTTGTAGATAAGAGCCAGAAAGAGCATGTGCTCCAGTGGATAGCAAGCGCTGCATCAAGTGACCTCTCCTCCTCTTCCTCCACCTTAACATCACACACAGTACAATCCTCAGAGGTGGCACCCCAATCCCACTTGTTTCCCTCCACGTTACAAATGTCCAAATGCCCAACTGACTGTGGGGAACCATTGGTGGACCAGTCTGCAGAGCTGTTCACACATTCTTTTCCATTGGCATCAGAGGTCTGCTACGAAGATTCATAGAATCCAGAGGAGGAAAGCATCTGCACTGATACCCAACCTTTTTTCATGTTGGATTAAGGGGCTAGACGTAGTATGGTCTGAGCAGAATCCAGACCCTTGTCACCAGACATTAACCACCGGGTGTGGAGGTTATCCTGATGAGACTCAGATACCAGAGGCACACCTGGACTGTACTGTGGTGTGAGGGCAGGAAGAGGAGGATGGTGACTCTCAGGGTGAGCGGTGTGAGAACAGAGAGGATGATGATGAGGTTGTAGATCCCACTTGGTGTGAACCCAGAGATACGCAGCTGAGTTGCTTAGCAGAGGAGGTGGAGGAGAAGGAAGACAAGGAGGTTGCATTGCGGCGTCCCACACAGACATGTAGTAATGCAACCACAACTAGCACTGCATCCTCAGCCCCAACTCTGGCTGTGGCCAGCACTGGTCACAAATGTGCAGTTTGCAGTGGTGGCATGGGTTGCCTTTCCTGGGCCTTTTTTGAGATTGCAAAGGATGATACAACATTATCTGCCAAATTTGCAAAAAAAAAACTCAGTAGAGGCAAAAATTGCAATAATTTTACAACTACATGCATGAACCGACACTTGCGCGACCAACATGCCTTATTGTGGGAATCTCACAGCGCTAAAATGCTGACAAGCAGGCGTTGACAACCATCGTCTGTCCCATCAACCACATCTGCTGCTTCTTCCTCCTCCGTCACCATGCCAAGTCTTCTCATACAGGTCTCCGGCCACAGAATCTCCACTTATTTACCCCCTACAGTCAGGTTGAGAGCCTGTCAGTTGTCATGAAAGTGGACATGACTGCTGTTTTTGTGTCACCTAGCACAACACATCTTTCTCAAATCACCATAACATCTCCGCCTGCACCTCACTCGCAGACCAGCAGTTTGTCCTGTCCTCCATACTCCACCCTCTCTCAGCATAGCAGCCAGCCCTCGGTTCTGCAGTTGTGGTCATGTAAAAGATTGTTTCCTAATACACATGCCATAGCTAAGAGCTTGAACTCCACCATCTCCAATCTGTTGGCCTTGGAAATGCTGCCTTTCTACCTGGTGGATACAGATGGTTTTAGAAAGTTGATGGTCATTGCAGTCCCCCAGCACCAGTTGCCCAGTCGCCATTACTTCTTTAAGAAAGCTGTGCCTGCACTACACCTGCGTGTCACAGACCACATCACCCGTTTCCTAAAAAAATCTATGTCTGCCAGGGTGCATTTCACCACTGTCACCTGGATAAGCAAACATGGGAAGGGGCGTAACATCTCACTGACTTGGCACTGGGTGACTCTGGTGGGCAGGCGGTCAAGGGGCTGCTCTACAAGTCTTTAAATCCCCAAGGCTTGCAGGACAAACCTCTGTATCTATCAGTTCCTCCACTGCTTCTGGCTCCACCTCCTCTAGGGCCTCCACCTGTGTCTTCAACCTCTCCACCTGTTGAGACATTCTTGGCCATTACTAACATAGGTCCTAAGTTGGCCCAATTTCTAGTAAAATTGTTAGAATTTGCCCTGATACATAATTTCTTTATTTTTTTCAACAAAAACTTTATTTACAGCTTCCGGAATCTGCAATGGGGCGGCCTTCGCGCCCTCATACGCTAATCTCTGTTTTGAAAATTTTCTATCAGACCCTTTACCTTTGATTGAGAAGGTCCTCATGTGGACCCGCTTAACTGATTACATCATTTTCATCTGGCAAGGTGCGAAGGTTGAAATGAAGTATTTAATACAGAATTTCTCTAAAAACAGTCAAAACACCAAATTAACATGCTTCTATAGTCAACCTAGAATTTACTTTCTTGACATGAGGATCACAAAAGTGGGCTTTGTACTGAAGCATATCGGAAAAGCACGGCTGTAAATTCACTTTTGCATGTATTTTCTTCTCATCTCCTGCATTTAATCAATGGGATTCCAATCGGGCAATTTCTTTGGACTCGTAGAATTTGCTCTTCTGACCATTCCTTTTCCAAACAGGTTGGTAATTTGAGTAAAGAGATTACTCCGGAAGAAGCTTTAGAAAAGGATGTTAGCGAGCACTACGTTCCAACAGAAGAGATCTTTTATTCCCCAGAAATAAATCCACATCAAATACCCAAGTGAAGTTTATTTCTACATATATCCAAGTATGATTTGTTTTGAGGTAAGTTCTGGACAAATTTTGGCCTATCTTAAGAAATTATCAAACATTCTCTAGATACACAACTGAGCAACCATCGAATACCTAAAGAAGGGAACGCAACCTCAAGGACCTGTTGGTCCATAGATTCTATGCTTTGCTTTTGGATGAAAAGGACCGAAATGGGGCTTCTTTCCATACAAAAATTGTATTCCATCCTGCAATATGGTGTGTACGTCCACATTTAAGGCCAGTGATGGCATACAGAAGTTTTGCATCACCTATCATATAAAATGCAATACAATTGGTGTAGTTTACTATTGAAAAACAAAATGAGTGAGCACCATCCAACTTCTATTGAGAAAATAATACCACAGGGATCACCACATGCAAGTAAACTAGGCCAAGAAACAATGTAAGAAAGGACTATCCGTATATGTAGGATCACCACGCAGAATACAACTTATTCAAAAAATACATATGATTTTATTATTTGCAAAAGAGCATCAACGAACACCACACAATAAGTTAAAAGCATTAAAAACAGTCATAGGGACAAGAACGGGTCACCAAGAGATCACAAAGAAAGTGATAGATAACATATAACCGCTGGCTGCAAAAAAATATTGCACTAAGGTAAACCTTAACAAATCCTATAGTCAAGCTACTAATATAGCTCAGTATGGCTCAATATTCACAGACGAAAATATAGAGGCAAATCATCAACAATAATAAAAAAATATATATATAAGTGTACACAATAGAGTGAACTGTATTGCTCAGACCGCTAATAGTTCTAAACAGTGTGTTAAATTCAATACATGCCGGCTATTAGGTTCTATGCGGGCTCGTAGGATGGTTATCTCAGAGTGACATTTCACCGTCACTGTGTGTATGTTTGATCATACAGGAGCTCTGGTTATCTGACCCTGAGTAGTGTCATTGCTACTTTGAAAGTCTGCGCATGCGCATTAGTCATCTTGGGGGGGCCTCTGTATGCAGTAGGGGCCTCCCTCATAATTTGCCTCCTACTATCAGTATTATATCTGGCTGCGCAGGCGTGTTTGACCTCATGCTCCTAGGTAAGGAATACTTATTGTATGTGGCATTATCATGTGCCCGTTAGTGCGTCATATGTGACCTCCGTGGGTGAGCGCCTATGAATGGCATTTGTACTGCTTTTTGTCATCACTTTATTTTTTTTCCTACCCGGATGGCGCAGGTGCACTGCTTATCTGACCCAGAGTGGGGGCTGTAATGTTTATGTGTGCGTCATCACGTCAGGCCGTCCACCATTATTTTGGCATGGCACGTGAGCGGTCGCCTTTGAGTGACGCTCTTGTTACATTCCATTGCTATGGATCTTCACTTACTTGGACTGCGCAGGCGCAACATTTGTAAATCTCGCGAGCGTTTGCTGTTGAGTGACGTGCCTGTTTTACCCTATCGCTCTATTACATTGTTCATTGTGACTGCGCATGCACACTGTTTACCCGACCTGGAACAGGATTCATTTCCGGGGGGGGGACTCCTCTGCGTCATCGCCATGCTTCCTAGTACCTGCACGCCGTAAGTCGCCAGCTGGTAATGATTGAATAATGATTATTTGGGTTTAAATAGTTGCATGGAACAGCATCAGTTACACTCACCTTGAGAAATACACTTTAGGTTTCGGAACTCGTGGGTCTCCGTATACCGCTCTGGCTGCTGGCACTTTCTTCAGACTATGGGGCGACTGTGACTGTTTATCTGACTGACTGCTCTCTGGAGAAGTATTGGATTCTTTACTTGGATTTGCGCTACTAATTCTCCACTATTACTATGAGTTCTCTCTGTTTGAGACACCTATGAAAACTTACGGTGGACTATTTTGTGGGGCTCGGAAATTTTTACCATCTGTAGGCCAGATCTCTTTAACAGGAATATTCTGACCCTGTGATTATGGTGCATGCCTAGTTTGCTTGCATGTGGTGATCCCCGTGGTATTATTTTCTCAATAGAAGTTGGATGGTACCCACTCATTTTGTTTTTCAAAAGTTTTTTTCCCTCATCTTTAATGAGGTTTCTTTAGTGTGGCGGCACATCCCGTTGGTATTATTATGGATCTAAATGCCAGAGAGGCAGCTTGGCAGGAGCTAGTCAAGGAGATCTTTGGCGCAGTGGATGGCAGTGCAATCTCTAATGCTAGTACAGATACGGGTTTTCAGAATTTGACCTCTGACTTGATAGGCCTCTTTCACACTTCCGTTTTTTACAATCAGTCACAATCCGCCAGGTTTTGAAAAAAAACGGATCCTCAAATTTTTTTTGAGGATCCGTTTTTTCCCCATTGACTTGCATTAATGGCGGATTGTGACGGATTGCCGTCCGTTGCATCCGTTTTTTGTGAGGATCCGCCAAAAGTTGCTGTCCGTCACCATCCTCAAAAATTTCAAAACGGAGCTTGTAACGTTTTTTTCTCTGGCGGATCCTGCAAACACTGATTTAACCCGAATTTCTTTCTGGGTGCCGGACAAAAAAAAAAAAAAAAATTCTCTCTCTCTCTCTCTCTCTCTCTCTCTCTCTCTCTCTCTCTTTTTCCCGGCCAGCGATTCCTTTAAATTTCTTCATTTTCAGGATCCGTCTAAAAACGGATCCTGTGCCATCCGTTCACATCAGTTGAGAACGGATCCGCTTGTCCGCCTTTTTGGCGGATTATAACTGATGCAAAAAACTGAAGTGTGAAAGAGGCCTTAGGCTTACATAAAAAGCTGATTAAGACATGGTGGAATATAAAGAGCTTGGAAGAATACAAAAGACTGGGTCTCATACCACGCGGTTTGAGAGTTGAAATCTTCCCGGCTTGGGAGGTTGATCAAGACTTTAAGGAGGTTTGGGAGACTTGTCTTAAAAAATGCTCCTATATCAACATTGATATGTTGATTGAGCAGGACAGAGTTTTCTTGTCCAGGATTAAGGAAGAGATTAGGGATAAAGAATCAAGACTTGACACTTGACAAAAAAACACTGGTTGACCCCTTCAGAAATCAACTGAAGGACCTGCTAGATCGCTTCGAGAAAGATATTATTAAAGGGAAAAAGAGTAAATTTCAATGATACAGGATGGATTTGGATAAGCAGAGGGTTTTTAGGTGGTCCCATCAGGGTAACATGAGGCGCAGGACGCCCAAGACCAATGATATCAGGAGTAATGATACTGGGTCGCCCTGCCAGGGCTGCGGGGTGCTCGGTACCGGGCCGGTGTCAGGGGAATGTGTCACAGCAGCAGTGACCCGGACCGTGGCCCTGGGCGCCCAAGTCAGTGGCGGAATGTATATGTAGTTAATAGTTCGTGACGCCACCTCTGGTGTTTGGCAAGCAAGATGTCAAGCAAACGCTGCGTGCAGATCCTCTGGGGCTGATGGTGTGTTGCAGCATTGATGGTGTAGCTCCCCACAGGTGAAGCTGTAACCCCAGGGCAGTGTAATTGCAATAGATGAGGATAGGCGCAGGCGGTGTGAGGAATGCTGGTACCCAGATGTAGCGGTGCCGACGGTGTTAGCGCACAAATGAATGGAAGACACCAGGGCCTGCAGTTCCAAAGCTTTACTCACAGTCCGTGGTACACACTGGTGCCTGCCTCCGTGTCGTGTCCTCCGGGGCAGAGACTCAATCAACCTCCCGGGCAAGTCAGGATTCTCCTCTCCAACACTCTGCCAACATGTACCTTTCCTTAACGACTCCTCTATTGCGCCTTAAGGTGTGAAGAGCTCCAGTACCGTGGTACTCTGGAGTTCCTCTTGTCAGATGTTCCTAACAACTCTACTCATATGGCAGACAGCTGTAGCCTCTCTCGGGGACTCCCTTCTCCGGAGTCCTGGCTCTCTATTCAGTTGCTGTTGTGCCCCAAGTCTTGGATGGGAGTAGTGCATTTACAGCCAACTACTCCACCGGTGTCTGCTGCAGAACCATAAGTGTCCATACAGCCTCGGGGACCGGGCCCCGGCCTTGCTCTCTGAACCTATAGGCAGGGTTCCTCTTCCAACCCACGTCTCCTCTCTGTTCTCCTACTCCTTCATTCCGCACTGTTCTTTCTCTCTCTTATGGAAGCTTAGGCAGCAGTTCTAGGTCTTTCTCCTTCTGTTCCTTTCCCGTGCCAGCTGGCTCAGATCACTGAGGCAGCTGCAGCACTCCTTCTCTTCAGACCCGTCCTCAGACTCTCCTGACTGACTGTCCTATCGCCTGACCTCCCGTCAGACTGACCTGTAATTCTAAACCTTCCCAACCTTTTATATGGATCTCAACTCCACCCACCTCCCAGCACATCCAGTGTTCCAAGCAGGGAACCACTAGGGCACTCCTAATGTCTAGGAGGAGAGAGAGTCCTCACTGTGGTTGTGCTGAACTACCCTGTCATGTGGGATGCGAGTGTTGGAGTGTGGAAAGGAGCCCCCAACTTACCTAGGTGGTGGGGCACCACACGTTAGGAGAAGGTGCAGTACCTCTGTGGCGACTGAGCCTCAGGGGCGCCACAATACCACCAATGCAATGCCACCTACCCTTAGTAGTGATTTTTTATCGACCGACACAAGCGACAGGGAAAGCAGCATAGAAGGGGGCGAAGGAAACCCAAGACATCGGATAAAAAGAAACAGGAACCTGCGGGCTTGGTCACCAAGCTCGAAAAGGGAGACGAGGTTCAACAACAAGAGACGTTATTAGATGTAAGTCCCCAGTCCAATAGTGTTTCTGATGGAGGAGAGTTACGTATCATCAACTTATCTACATATAAATTATCGGAATTATCTATCACTTTCTTTGTGATCTCTTGGTGACCCGTTCTTGTCCCTATGACTGCTTTTAATGCTTTTAACTTATTGTGTGGTGTTCTTTGATGCTCTTTTGCAAATAATAAAATTATATGTCTTTTTGAATAAGTTGTATTCTGCGTGGTGATCCTACATATATGCATAGTCCTTTCTTACATTGTTTCTTGGTGTAGTTTACTATGTGACTTGCCCATATGGACTTATATTTATCGGCTTAACTTCAAGAGAATTTTAAGTCCGATTTAGGGAACACGTAAGGGATATAAAAAATGCATCTCAGGCGGAGGACATCTTACAGTTCAAATCCCTACAAAGACACTTCAGGCTAAGCCATGAATGCGATGACAGCCTCTTGAGAGCTTTTGGAATTGATCGTGCTTGGATTGACCAACGTGGGGATTCTTGGAAAAGAAATCTAGCTCTATCGGAAACAAGATGAATTGTGAAAATAGGCAGCGTTTGCCCAAATGGCCTTAATGAAGTTATCAGTTTTGCCCCTTTCTTGTAAGTTATAGTTTGTTTTTAGTTTTTTTTTTTTACATTTTGGCTGTATATGTTTTTTTCTTAATTCTTTATGTCTTTTCAGGCAACTATCGACTGCTCTACGACTGGATCCATATCCGGACAGATTGATTCAAACTTGGACTTTCTTGCACTCTATTCGCACTATGGATAATAAACATTTTGAATTAGTTTTCTAATAAAAAAAAAAGGAGAAAAATATTTTATTTCAGATATTTATTCCTTTGAGATCCTTACGGGTCTCTTTCTGACACTTTCTCACGCTTTTAGCGTAATGATCCTTTCACCATCACATACTGTCTATAGTTCCCCTTATGATGTATACCTATTATAATTATACACACTCTGATTTTCCTTTTATGTATAGCAACACCATAGTTCTATAAAAATACTTTTTGGGTCTGTACACACCTCAATAAAAAAAATATATATATTTTTTTTTACTATTTTTTTTTCTGCATACCCAGCGTAAAGAGTGGAGAAAATATTTTTTTTTTTTTTACAACTCAATCATGTTTGCACCTTCTGGACTCTGATTATTGTTGTTGAAAGGGAACATTTTCTATTTTGACACCAATATTGAAGCTCTATAATACTTTATTTGTCAGTCCTTTTTTCATTAATTATTATTTTTTTATTATTTTTAATTTTTTACATATTTTTTTATTTTTATTATTTGTAATTATTTTTGTTATTTAATTAATTGTTTATTATCATTATTTCAAGTTTATTACTTTTCATTATTCATTTATTATTATTATTATATTTATTTTTAATTTCATTCATTTTTTTTTCTTGTTTCTTTTCATAATCCTTGTTGCATAATATAAACCTTTTCTTTTCCTCAGGGTGTGTCTTATATACTGTATGATTTTCTTTTTCGCAGGGTGTGTCTTATATATGATATGCTTGGACTCATATTCCGGGTCTTCTATTATTCAATCCTCTAATTTGTAGGACTTGTTCCACAACCTGTTAGGATAAAATATTTTGTCTCCCCTTCAACAACAAAGGTTATATTAATCTTGGGTTTAATAATATATCCCCAGTGTGATGTGAGAATTTAATCACATACTTTATATCTTTCCTGTCTAATCTATTTCCCAATATTCCTTGCTTGTTCAATGCTGGTCTACTAATTTAGTGATATTATGCTATTGCCTATATATCAGATCTTTACATTGATTGTGAGACATAGTGTTATGAACCCCACCTTGACACCCAGTCTGACGTCAGTATTACTATCGGAGGGAGCTTAACCTCCATTGGCAGAAAGCCAAGGCCCACATCGTCAAACATGCACTTAACCCCTTGATCAGTCACTATTTTATCCGCCCTCTGGCAGCTGAAACTCCCAAACCTATGATGGATCATTACTTCTCTATGAGAGATCATAGGGCAGCGGTTCTGGGTCCATCAGATCCAGCAGGTCCCCCATTATGCTTGGAGACCAAATACGCCTTCACTACCTGGTTTCTACTAGCTGTTCTGTGTATCTCTGCACCCTGGGCTGCTAGAACGGATCGAGACCCTGGAAGGCGTTCAGCCTGCTCTAGTGATCTCGAAAATGTAATCAGTATGTGGCTAGGATGTACAATAACTCCATATTCTCCTTAAATCTCTTGATTAAATCCTATTTGACTGGACAAAGCAGTTACACAGCATTGCCTCCACATGAAGTCATCCTGTATGAGCTTGGATATTAGCTGGTGTGGCTGGACCACCTGCTGAGCCACATGTCCTGTTACAGCTACACATGCTGTAGGAGGATTGTAAGCTGCCACATTAATCCCCCCTATTCTTCACACATACTTCTTACATATATAAATTAGCTCATAGCAATTATAATTCTCTAATATTAGCACCCATTGTAACGTGAACCACTGTTTTAACATCTCCTTTTAATCATGTCTTATATACACTTTATTGTACTATGTGTCTTAATTAAATTTATTGATTTTTACTTTGGCTTCTTTACTCCTGATGTTTCTTGTAGGTTATACAGTTTTTCAGGACAGCCTTTCACTATTGGGTCTAAATATAAGTGAAAGTAAGGAACATGTACCTGAAGAACAAAAGGTTGTGACTTCTAAGTGGTGTTGGGACATTTTACAAAACAAGCCGATCAATAAAATCAACACATATCACCAGGATTTAGAAAGCATGAGGAAATCTGGAATTTCAGTAATGCAGTTAAGGCTAGGTCCAAAATACTACACTTTCCACCAAAACCTTGCATTTCAGATATCTTCCATAAACTGTAGACATATATGTCACATGCATAAAAATAGCAAAATCTGAACACATTGAAGCCATTTTCCAAAACTTGCCACAAATATGGTTATAGTGTTATGTCCCTTTAATAGGATATTCCCACTTCAAGCATTTATGACAGCCGCAGGATATGTCATAAATGCCCAATATTTCAAGAGAGTTCACAACTCGATGACTTAAATGGACATTGTGGAGACATGATGGTCAGTGGGTGCTCTTGTCCCCAGGCCTGTCTGTCTCTAACAAGAACGCATGGACCAGGGCTCACCCCACTGAACGTCCGTACTACTTCTCCACGTGCAGAATAATGCTCAGACAACACAGGGTGAGGGTAAAATAGTGGGGTGCTACTTTATTGGATCACCAACAGTCAATAACATATAGTACAGTCCCAGCAAGTACATAAGATGGCGCAAAAGACAGAGTCTCACCCTTCCGCTGGCTCGCCGGGAATTAGAACATCTGCAACTTCTGGGCTTCCAGGGTCAACTACCCCAACCAGTAGCACCCCGATTTTTGGTGAGCACCCACAGATAGGAGGTAGCGGCAAGCTTAGGAAGCTGACAGAGTCCATTGAGATATGTGACCAGGTGACCTGATTGTCCCAACCTAGGTTCTCCAAACGTCTCTATGGGTTGAGTGATGGGCAGTGGATCAAATCTGTATTCCTGCCATTGGAGCTGTGATGCCTTGACTGTTTTCCTCTAGAGTTTCTCTGTAGAAGGAGAGAGGTCCCTTTTACACCCAGAGCTGTCCTTCAAGCCATTATTCCTCGCCAATATTCCTCGCCAATCGTTACACCGATGCCACTACCTTGTGCCAGTCATTACACTGGCTACCCATCCACTCCAGAATCCAGTACAAACTTATTACCCTCACCCACAAAGCTCTTCATTGCTCAGCACCACCCTATATCTCCTCCCTTGTTTCAGTCTACCATCCTACCCGCACCCTCCATTCTGCTGATGACCTGAGGTTAGCATCCTCAATAATCAGAACCTTTGGAATGCACTTCCCAGGTCAATACGATTAGTCCCCAATCCCCACAATTTTAAGCGTGCCCTGAAAACTCATTTATTCAGACTGGCCTACCGCCTCAACACATTAACCTAATCTATCCCTATGTGGCACAGCCAAGAGTTTTTTACCATAACCAGGTTCCCCGTATCATGTTCCCACATGCTTTATGCATCCATTAGCCCTCTGTGTCTGTACTGTCACACACCTAACATTATGGCTGGTCCATACAATCAGGGCAACTGTTACCACCCACCTTTCGTGTCTCCCCTTTTTCCTCATAGATTGTAAGCTTGTGAGCAGGGCCCTCATTCCTCTTGGTATCTGTTATGATCTATGTGATTATTGTTATGCTGTAATGTATATTGTCTGTACAAATCCCCTCTGAAATGTAAAGTGCTGCGGAATATGTCAGCGCTATAGAAATAAAATTTATTATTATTTTTATTATCCACAGATTTGGGGGAAGGTGGGATGAGGTCATCTCTCATTGGTGTTCAATTAACCTACATATTTTGTCCTTCAATTATTGCAGAACAACAAGCTGTATGGATTGATACAATAAGTAGTCAGCAGGCATTCACCAAATTAACAAACATCAATTGTTCGATTAACCTGCGCCTTTGTCCCTCAAAGACAGCAAAAAAACAAGCTGCAGGGACTGATACAAAAGGTAATTTGCTGCAATTCAACAAATCAACAAACATCAATTCACTTAACAACGATAATCATCATTCAAACACGTATGTGTGGCACCCTTGAGGCTCAGTCGCCACAGAGGTACTGCACCTCCTCCTGAGGTGTGGTGCCCCACCATCCAGGTAAGGTGGAGACTCCTGACCACGCTCCAACACCTGCACCCCACACCACAAAGTAGTGTAGCAAAGCACCCATTGGTGGCTCCCTGCTTGGAACACGAAACGTGCTGGGAAGTGGGTGGAGTTAGTTTACATTACAAAGAGAGGGAAGAGTTTAGGATTTTTAGTGAGTGAGTAGTTGGTGAGGGAAGGAGTGAGAAGAAGATCCCCGGAGAGAGGGATAGATGAATGGAAGTGCTGCAGCAGATCCCAGTGACCTGGGTCTGCTGGCACAGGAAAGGAAGAGAGAGAGCAACATAGACTGAAAGCCTGATTTTCCATAGAAAGAAAGATTAGTACGGAACGTGAGGAGTAAAAGAGAACAGAGGACATGGGTTAGAAGAGAACCCTTCCTAGAAGTTCTAAGCGCAAGGCCAGGGCCCGGTCCCCGAGGTTGTATGGATACTAATGGTCCTGCAGCAGACACCGGAGGAATAGAAGTAGTGACCGCTTTATTCCCACACAAGACTTGGGGGCACAACAGCAACTGGATAGTGAGCCGGGACTTAGTAGCAAGGAGTCCCCGAAGCAGGCTACAGCTGTCTGCCGTACAAGTAGAGTTCATAAGAACATCGGACAGGAGGCACTCCAGTGTAACTCAGTACTAGGAGTTCTTCATTTAAAGGCGCTATAAGAGGAGACGTTCAGAAAGGCACATGTTGGCGGAGTGTTGGAAAGGAGTATTCCATCTGGCCTGGAGGTTGACTGAGTCCCTGACCCGGAGGACACGGCACGGAGGCAGGCACCTGTTTGTACAACAGACTGTGAGTAAAGCTTTGGAACTACATGCCCTGGTGTCCTCCACTCATTCCTGTGCCAACCCGCCCAGCACTTGTACATCCCTTGTGCCTGACACTGCACCATCCAAGTGTCACTTCACCTACACTGCCCTGGGACTACAGCCCTGCCTGTGGAGGGCTATAACATCACTGCTGCACCACACCATCTGTCCCAGCGGATCTGTCTGCAGCATCGGCTTACATCTCCATTGCCGAACACCACAGGTGGCGTCACAAAACATTTATAAACTTTCATCACCATAAGCACACTGAACATTCCCCTTTTACAATGGGCGCCCAGGGCCACGGGCCGGGTCCCAGCTGCCATGACATCTCCCATTGAAGCTCATCGGGCCCGGTACCGACATCATTTGGTTAAAATCCTGCAATATGCCCTGTGATCCAGTGCCTTTGATTTAGAGTTCTCCACCCGACCAGAAGAGATAGTGTCCTGACCACCGGTCACTTAACCCACTTTGAACCTTTAAACAGACCAGAAAGCCCCTTTCAGCTTTGTGCATAAGACATTTTTTGCAGGTGGATTGTACTTGGGAACCACTTGAAAAAGCGCCTCTAAAAATGAACATTACGCACAGCAATATAAAATACGACAGTGCGGTGCACATGTTCAGTCTTTGATTTCTTCTTTTAACCCCTTCAGGAAATTGTGAAGTGGTTAAAAGTTGTAACTTGTGAATATTCCTATAATGTGACCACACTATGTACAATATACATCATTGTGTGCATAATTCCTATTCTGTGACCTCACTTTGTGCATTATTCATATTCTCTAACATCAATATGTCAAAGCCAAAGTCAGAAGATAAACTGAAAAAAAATGAAAAAAAAAATAATAATCAACACAGTTTTTGGCTTTTTTAATCAAAGCCAGGAGTAGGGTCATCAAAATACTGCATCAAAATGGGCAACTTTTTGTAAAAAAAAAAAAAAAAAAAAAACTGCATGTGAAATCCTCGTCAAAAACCTTAAGTAAGCAGTTTTCAAGATATTCCTAAGGGTATGTGCACACTGTGTCTTTCAGACGCTGGGGCGGCCGCTGGATTTTTTTTAAGGCACATCCACTTCTGTAAATCACCAGTGGTCATTTTCCTGAAGCAGTTTTACCAGCGTCTTTTATACTATAAAAGGTTTTAATAAAAACTCATTTGCAAAAAATTGCCAACAATTGGAGCCTTGCATGAAGCAAAATGACAAATAATTTTAAGAAACGTTTAGATGACTCGATCTATGGGCTGCTTCTTCTCCGCCAACCACCTTCTAAACTTATTATTCACATAGAAATACTTCTGATATCCATCTTTCTTAAGACAAGATGGTCTGCCGATTCGCAAAGGGATGAGAGACAGTGTGCTGCTTCTTTTTAATAAGTGTATATTCTTGGCACTGTGCTGGATTCACAGTTACACTGCTCAGTACTGGTGTATAAACTCCTTCAAGCTTCTGCTGCTTTTTAGTGTCTTATCTCAGCTCAGTGCTAGATTTACAGCTACATTTCTCAGTACTGCTGTTTATTCCCCATGTTTTTTTCTGCAGCTATGTGTGCTACATAGATACAGGAGAGCAGGAATCCTTCATGACTATTTGAGTTGTATATGAGAGACACCATATGGGCTATTATCCACCCACTAGCTCAAAGATAAACTGAGTCACTGACAAAATCTGTCTTGTTGAAGACAAAATGAACTGTTATGATTGGGAAACCGAGGAGGAAAAAAAGACAACGAGCTAGGTCTCAGAAAACCAGAGAAGTTGGTAACTATGCAGATTGCAGATCCCTGATCTTAACCGCACAACTAGCAGCAGTCGTGGAGCGTTCCTAGGTTGGTCCTAGATGCCTCATCAAAACCGGAGAACTACATAAGCCTAAAGCAGGAAAAGAGGAAAACTAACTGCCCCAGAGCAGACCCCAAAGGAAAGACAGCCCCCCACAAGTATTGACGGTGAAACCAGATGAAAATACAAACAAAGGCAGGAAAATAGGCTGAGCAAACGATGGGGCCCGGCTAACTAAAAAGGACAGGAAGGGAAAGCCACTGTCTGCAATCTGCCAAAAAAAACCTACAAAAATATTGTCCAACACTTCTGATAGCAAAATTAACCCTGAAGTCACTAGACTTCAAAACCTATATCAGCACTCTGAAATATTCTGAGACAGAGCAAAAAAGAGGCCAATCTAATAAGGGACAAAAAGCAGATTGGCAAATACTGATCAATAGGAGTGGAATTTCAGCATAGCCCCAGCAAGGGCAGGCTGATTACACAAAAAACTGAATTGACCAACAAGCGCAAGTGTGAACATTAGCAAAAAACAAACTTAACTTGAGAAGACTGGAAGAGAGCCGAAGTCCAGGACCTGAGAAGCAGACTGAATCACCAGCACCCGGATAGGGCGTCGGCTGTCTTATATCCAGTCTGATACTCCAGAGATCCAATCGTTATCTTCCTCATCAGGTGGCAGATCACTACCACTTAAACCAACAGCACTACCTCCTGTCACCACCAGAGGGAGAGCGGAAGGGGAACTCTCAACTGATGGACCAAAAAATGAGTTCATGACAATGAACTAGCAGTTCACTAAGGGATCAGAGGCACTGTGCTGTTGCTTTCTAGTAAGTGTATTATCTTGCCTCTGCTCTGGATTCACAGTTACACTGCTCAGTACTGCTGCATAAAGTTCAAGCTGATGCTTAGTAAATGTCCTATCTCACTTCAGTGAAATCTCACTCCCAGTGTTTCTCAGTGTTATTGGCAATGATTGGTGACTTGTCCTTTACCTTATTTTTGTTTTTATTTCTATTTCTGTCAGTTTTTATCACCAGTCATAGGGTCTCATACGAGACACATTTTCTAATAACAGTGCTAGTTTTGGGGCCACACACAGAACATCATACCAGTATAAGCCCCCATAACAGAGCTAGCCACAGTGTCGGAGATCATTCACTCCGAGCAAAGTCCGCCACATTGTCCCATATTAGTGCTGCCTATGGTGCTCAGAGCACAGCAAATAATACCAATCAAAGCTCAGATAATGCCGTCATGTAATACCTCCATAGCAGTACCATGCAATAAACATGCCATATGGTGTAAAAATGACAGCGCCGTGTAGTACCCAATGCTCTTACAACTCCTAAATAATACTGCAGCGAGCACCATGATGTAAGTTTAGACTTTGGTAAGAAGGTAATGGAGGTCCCTATGTGCTATAGGCACAGATGTACCGCAGACACACACCTCTTATAGGACCCGGAAGCTCAGGGGCCAGAACTCCCAACCTTCTCCATTTAGGTACTGGGGAAGTTGTTCACATTCGGGTTCACATTCTGAGCCCACTCCATACCTGGCAAGTGCCGACTGTTTTGCACAGCAGACACCCGCTGGTAACTGGAGCTAGATCTCGATATAACCACTTGGATGCTATGGCAAACAGGCACTAAGTGGTTAGACGGAGGAGAGGGCTCTTTATTACCAGCACCACCATTAGTCCCAGCGATGCGATTACAGGAACTCAATGAGATTCTGTATTTGGACCTTTGTTATGGGCCCCTAGAATTCTAAAAGAGATCAAATGCCGAATCTTCTCATGGTGTAAACAGGCTCCAGGTCTCACTGGAAAAAAATCTCTGTGAATACTGCGTTCTTTGATTTCCTGACCTATACTTTGAATACGCCATTATATCGGCATATCGGATACGCCATAGTACGGTATTTTTTTTTTCACTATGAGCTATATAAGCTAACAGGTTATGCTGATGGGTAACACCCCCAAAAAGGCCAAAATGGATCTCAGGCTCAGTGGTAGATGAGCCTAACCCATGTCATGGCTCGATAGACATAGACAACGCAACATATACAAGTACATGGATTACCTGTTTGTAAGGCAATCCCTGTGTGTGTTGTGCCTGTCGAACAGCCGCGGGATATGCATTCTCGGGGACTCGAACATGTTATTCAAGCACGCTGAAGACACTCGGTTACACCCAAGCATGCTCGGATACCACCTTATCCCAGCACGCTCGCTCATCACTATTGCCTATCAATTAAAATGCTTATTTATCGGAAAAGCAGCAACAGATAAAAGATATAAAGGTGTCGAT
Source organism: Dendrobates tinctorius (assembly GCF_039654945.1). Taxonomy (NCBI): domain Eukaryota; kingdom Metazoa; phylum Chordata; class Amphibia; order Anura; family Dendrobatidae; genus Dendrobates; species Dendrobates tinctorius. The sequence continues at coordinate 9,237,552 of NW_027361695.1, read as the reverse complement.
GGATTTAGCTGTCAAAGACCTGCATATTGATATGTGCAGTTTGTCGGTGATTGATAATGTTTTTTTCACAGTATACAGCCACTTATGCTTGAAAGAAATGCTCTGTGTGTGTCTACTGAATCATTTATACCGGAAAGGAAAAGCCTTACACACAAAAACTGCACAAAAAATGTCAAAAAGCGCCCCAGAAGACTTAAGTTTTATTTTTGGTATGGTTTTACAGCCAGAGAAATCTACAAACAAAAAAAAGTCAGTGTGAACATACGCCTGCAGCGTTTTACATGACTTTTATTTTTCATCCCCATCATAAAAAAAAAATCCATGTTTTTACATACCATAGGCATAACAAAGTCCTAAAATTCCTCACATTGCCTGAATTATTGCATGATCCAAATCTACACGGTTTTCTAATCTCCTTTTCATTAGAGCGCAGTCGCATTCATCCTATCATCTCGGCGTCTCCTCATTTACTAACCCAAGCGAAATGACAGACGCAAGCAATAACATCGCCCTCCTCGCCAGCAGCCGGTGCGGTCCTGTAACAACTATATTTCCCAAGGGGCCTCCTATTCACACATGAAGAAACTTCTACAGTCGCCCTTTTGTTAAGAATTGACAGGAACATGTCTCTGTTGTATTATTTCCGCGACTTGACAGATATCAACAAGATGCACCCAGCACCTGATAAATTGAAGCTACAGTCAAGGTCGGAGAACGCCGACCTCGGAAAGTTACCGGCACGTAGTGGAGAGCGCTCTGCGGGTGATCGTCTGTATTCAGATGAATGGAGGCGCAACCCTGTAGGTTATAAGAATCGTATAATAGGGGTTTATTGCATTTCACGTTACACTAATCAAACTTTGAAACATGGATTTGTCAGTCGTTTTTTAATTGGTGGAGACTGATGGAAAGGTCTGGTTTAGATGCTCCTCCATTGACGGACATTTTGTGTGTGGGGAAGGTGACTTGATGGACAGACTTGACTGGAAGTAGGAGGGGACGGTTTGTGCACTATAGACGGAGATTGGCCATGTCAGAAGAGTAACAGCTGGGAAAGATAGAAAAGGGAGTGCAGTACCTAGAATAGACCACAAGATGGCAGGGGGGAGTGTAGTACAGGACTTGACATCAGCTTAGGGCTTAGGAAACTGCTTTTAGTCATGGGGGGCGGGGAGATAGGAACCCAGGAGGGAAACTCCCAGTGAGAGAGGGGATAAATAGGACAGGACAGGGTTCCAGGGGAGGTTAGTCCTGGGAGGAGCTCAGGTGGAGAGACTCACTACAGAAGACTGACGACGGTGGAGTGCTCAACCAAGGGACTGACAGGAGAAGACAGTCAGGGGGGTGGCCCTGACACGACATACTGCAGGACAGATGAGTCCCCGGGGGTACCGATTGGACGACGTCCTCGGGCAGGTGAAGCGCTGGCGGTAGATTGGTCTAGGACAGCCCCAGCGAAAGATCCGCGAGGAACGTCACCACGACTGAAGGAAAGGTGAAGGTACCCGGGCCTGGATAGGGAGAGCTGTAAAGGTGCTGCGGTGTGTGGTTACGGTCGTCAGGAGGACGGCCAATAAACTCGGACCTGTTACAATTGGAATCTGCCTCCGTCTCCTCTTTGCATTGTCTGGTCGCGGTAAGTAGTGGACCACCCCCCAATCCTGGCCCCTACCACATGTGCACAGGACATCTGTGCAATCTGCAAAGAAGTCTACAGCGTTACTATCCCCAGCTTTTTTGGTCCTTACCTCTACATAGGATGCTTTCCCTGCACCACTGCGCCTTCTGTCTTTTCCAGCTCTGGTACTTCGCTGGGCTCTACTATATTTCCATAAATGTGCCTCCTGATATATCCTGCTTTGCAACATTGTTGGGCTGTGCTACCATGTAACAGAGTGCCTCCTAACATACTTGCTGGGTACTGCTACATTATCAAAATTGAATCTCCTGACTTACCTAGCTCTGCTATGTTGCTGGGCTCTGCTACATTATCTCAAATTAATCTCCTGATATACTCACCGCAGCTGCTGTACCGCTGTGCCCCATCAGTGAGTCATTTGACACATCTGACTCTGCTGTAATGCTAGGATCTGCCATTAGTCTCCTGGACTACTTAGATCTGCTACATCGATGAGACTACTTTACTATGTTGTTTTCCCAACTCTACTTTATCGGTCTTCTTATGCCGAGTCTACAGCCTCTGTTCCTCAATTTGCCAACTAGTCTCTACAGTCTTGGTTGCTACAGCTTGTTCACCTCGTTGCATCACCATCATCAGTTTGTGCTGCATTAATTCTGCCGCATTTCATTCGGACAAAGACTTCATGTATCCACTATACTGCAGGGCCACCACCGATCCCGAGAACTTGGGCTCTGAAGAGCCCCATGTGAATGAATCGGTGGTCAATAATGCACAGTGCAGCTCCATTCATTCTTATGATGAGCCGAGGGCAGGGCTCGGTTATTTCCAGATTACCTAACATAGGTCGAACAGAGCCAAAAAATGTGGTATGTCAGTATTACCCATTACCTGTTTGGAGCCACCTGTTAAGCCCACTCGCTCTTTCAACCACTCCTGTATTCTCCATGATGGAGCATCTGGCAGACTCCTTTGGCTAACAGGTTGTCTTTTAGACAACAAACGGATCGGCAGTCTGAAATCGGACACGCTGGATTTTTATCTTTCCATCATCTATCAGGAGCAGCTTAACCCGTTGATATTGGTGGGATGGGCATACCTTGGTGCATTGTAGCCAGTTCTACTCTAAAAAAGTTTATAAAACACTTAAATTAGCTAAAAATCAAGACTTTAATAGGTCCGGTCAAAAAAAGACCGGAACATTATAAGTGTATAGTAGACCTGAACAGATCAGCAGGGTTAAGAAGAGAAGGCAAATGGATCTTAGATACAGATGCTCAAGGTCCATTAGGTTTAAATGATAAACTGGGTATGACACTATGGTTATAAACTAATGTATTAGCTGTAATCATGTATGTATTGTTTTCACGTGTTGTCACTTTCACCATCATGTATTAAGCCACTCCACAATCCTACAGGATAAGCTGCTATGATGATAGAACTTCTCCAGGCTTTGTGTCTCTATTGAAAAGTTATGAATATTGGGGTTTGTGTAGATCCGATAGTGATGGGACACACATCTTCAACTTGAGGGCTAATTAGGGAAAAGCATGCATGTTTTCTCATAACTGTGACACCTGCCAAGTAGCTGGCTAACATGGACCCGTAGAAGTGCAGTAAAAGTGCGAAACAGACATTGTCAGTCAGGCTTCTTCACCTGCACACTCCCCTGTCTCCTGCACACCGCACCATGCATTTTATTGAGATGTTGATCTCATCTAATATGGATTAAAGGGATTCAACAAGATAGACTGGGTGAGCGCTCCATTTATTTTTCTTCTTGTCTGTGCAATATACCATTACTCTATGTGGAAGCACCACCCAGAAAAGGTCTTTAATACTAAAAGTGTGAGGTATCACTTGAAGTGAAAGAAGCACAGTCATCAGCCGATATATCTGGTCCCTAATCTTCTAGGTGAACTATCTATATATCTATCTGTCATAAAAAATATTAAGATTCATGACACAACTCCAGCGAGAGGGCATTCACCCCACCCTCCCACACAGAATTTCCAATTGAAGGACAGGAGTTTACACTCCTTGGTAGTAGAAACATAAGTTTAACATATGTGAAGAGAGTAAATTACGTATAGTGAGGGGGTGAGTAAACCAATTTAGATAGTAAGAGTTACCATTCAAGTTCCCTTTCAGACCAAGACTGATGTGAACAAACTAAGGCAGGATACCTTTTGTGAGATTGACGTTTGATTACAGGAGGGGTCATAGGCTCTCTACAGGATAAGCTGCTATGATGAAAGAACTTCTCCAGGCTTTGTGTCTCCATTGGAAAGTTATGAATATTGGGGTTTGTGCATATCCGATATTGATGGGACACACATCTTCAACTTGAGGACTAATTAGGGAAAAGCATGCATGTTTTCTCATAACTGTGACACCTGCCTATTAACCTAAAGTAATAGTAGCCAGATTGCTAACAACAGCCATGTCATGTTTGGTCTCTGGGTAAAGGTAAAATCCCAATAAAAAATATGATGGCAATATCAAAAGTCTGTGATCTTCAGAGGTGGAGATGTCTCATAACCTGGGAATTTCATGAAATCCTGAAAGGTTGAGCACATCCCACAACCAGGCCCATGTGAGGTCATCAAGGGTGGGGGGGTGTAGGTGTAACTCAGGTGCTGATAAAAGGACAAGGCAGATTATGATCTGGGTTCCTGCAGAGAGATACATGCATGATCAACGTCACTGGACATGTTCTATCAAAGTGCTCTCATTTACTAAGCTGAGCCATCTCTGTGATCAGCGTAGTAAGTTTGTCTGTTAATCCATTTTATTTTATGTAGCTGTATAGGCTGTATTGTTTTGTCCCCTTTTCAAAATCTTTTGTATATTTGTTTCGATAAACACTGCCTATCGTTCTGGATTAAATATAAAATGTAAAAGTTCTGTTCCTTTTGTTCTGTAAACCACACTCCTGAAAGCCATACGGTACCTGTCAGGCATCTGATTGGCCTGTAAAAGATGACCGGTGGTTTCAGAGAGTAGTTCTTGGGTTGTAGTTGAAATAGCAATGACTGTACCGGGGTATATATTTATTCCAGGAGTTGGAATTGGAGGTGTATATACTAGGCGCTCACTGATAGTTTCCCAATAACGGCCTTAGTGCAAACAGCAGCAGCCTCCTCGGTTAATCGTCGGTCAATTGTGTAATTAACCTGGCGATAGGGGGCAGCAGAAGGCTGTTCGGGACAAAAAGAGAAGAGAGTGGTGGATTTAGTGCGCCCCCAGGCTGTGATTTTAAACACTATCTATCCCTCAAATCTATCTATCTATCATCTATCTATCTATCTATCTATCTATCTATCCATTTATATTTCATGTCTATCTATCTATCTATCTATCTATCTATCTAAATAAGATGAAAGCAGCACTTTAGTTAGTGAGGAAGAAACTATTAAATCTTGTTACAAAGATATGAAAAAAAAATGTTGCAGAGGAATTACCCGACAAACTTAATGGAGAAGTGGGAAGTAAAAGTTGACTCTTTAGAACAAAAAAGTCTCCTTTGTCATGTTTCCAATAAAAACAAAAATCTTAAAAGAATCTGAATGGTAACAACCTATTGTGAGGAAAGCAACGAGGTCGCTGGTATCATTAAAAAATACCGATGGGTAGGTGTTTACCTGGAATAGAAGAATAAGGGAATTCATCCCTGTTCTTCCTATAAATGTTCTAGAATTCTCAGATATACACGTACGCTCAGCTCTGGGACCATTAAAGTGAGTAAACAACTCTCACTGACAGGTCGGATGAGGACAAGTTGTTATCCCTGTATCAACTGCAGAAATTGGGTAAGTTTGCTTAAGGGAAATCAATTTTTACATCCTATTATTAACTTTTTTTTATGAATCCCTGTCTAACATGATTCGGCTTCTGAGTGCCACCTTTTTTTCTCTGCTTTTGGACTACATGTGATTCTGAATATGAAACTTATGTATTGCAATGTCCATGTAACCCGCGATATGTGGGGGAGACCTCATGGCATCTAAAAGGTAGATTAAACCATCATACTGTATATACACCATTCGTCAGAAATAACTTGATCTACAAGTCGCAAAACATTTTATAGATTGTGGTCATAGTGAAAAGGATTTAAAGTTTTGAATTATTGATCATGTGCCGCCCCTGAGGAGCGGAGGAGACAATAAAATTGCTTAAAACTAAAGTACTACCTTGGATCCATTAGTTGAATAGTCTGCGCCCTAATGGGTTGAATGAGGGAATTTAAGAATTAACTTGGCGATTTAGAAATGATGTCCTGTCTTCCTTCCTTTTATGATCCTTATTTCTTTTTTCCTATTCAGTATTTTAGATTTCTTTTTTGATAATATAACTTATATTATTATGATTGGTTTTTTTTCTCCTTTTCTCCAGATCACTTGCAACAGTGAATATTAAATTGATGCATAAAAAAAATTAGAAACAGAGTAAAATGCCTATATATCGCTATATTTATAAAACTGAATGTATGTGTGTATCTGGGTCGCCCTCCCAGGGCCGTGGGGTACTCGGTACCGGGCCGGTGTCAGGGGGAAAGGTGTCACAGCAGCGGTGACCCGGTCCGTGGCCCTGGACACCCAAATCAATGGTGGTTTGTGATATACTTTATGTGAACAGTTCGTGACGCCACCTGTAGTGTTTCGCAAGTAAGATGTTAAGCCAACGCTGCATGCAGATCCACTGGGACTGATGAGATGGTGCAGCAAAGATGGTGTAGCTCCCCACAGGTGGAGCTGTAGTCCCAGGGCAGTGTGGATGTAAGATTAGAGGAGAGGCACAAGCGGTGAGGGGATTCGTACACAGTTGTAGCGGTGCTGAAGATGTTAGTGCGCAAATGAATGGAGGACACCAGGGCTTGCAGTTTCAACGCTTTACTCACAGTTCGTGGTACACACTGGTGCCCGCTTCCATGCCGTGTCCTCCGGGGCAGAGACTCAATCAACTTCCCAGGCAAGTCAGGGTTCTCCTCTCCAATACTCCGCCAACATGTACCTTTCCTGAACAACTCCGCCAATGCGCCTTTTAGTGTGAAGCCCTCCAGTACCGTGGTACTCTGGAGTTCCTCCTGTCAGATGTTCCTAGCAATTCTACTCGTATGGCAGACAGCTGTAGCCTCTATCGGAGACCCCTTTCTCCGGAGTCCTGGCTCGCTATTCAGTTGCTGTTGTGCCCCGAGTCTAAGTTGGGAGTAGTGCATTTACAGCCAACTACTCCACCGGTGTCTGCTGCAGAACCATAAGTGTCCATACAACCTCGGGGACCGGGCCCCGGCCTTGCGCTGAGAACCTATAGGCAGGGTTCCTCTTCCAACTCACAACTCCTCTCTGTTCTCTCTACTCCTTTGTTTCGTACTTGTCTCTCTTTCCTATGGAAGCTTAGGTTGCAGTTCTACGTCTTTCTCTCTCTTGTTCCTTTCCCGTGTCAGCTGGCTCAGATCACTGAGGCAGCTGCAGCACTCCTTCTTCTCTCCTTCTCCTCAGACCCATCCTCAGACTCTCCTGACTGACTGTCCTTCTCCCGCCTGACCTCCCGTCAGACTGACCTCAGACTGATCTCAGACTGATCTGTAATTCTAAACCTTCCCAACCTTTTATATGGATCTCAACTCCATCCACCTCCCAGCACATCCAGTGTTCCAAGCAGGGAACCACCAGAGGTGCTCTGCTACCCTGTAAGCACTGAGCCGCAATGTGGTTGTGCAGAACTACCCTGTTGTGTGGGATGCGAGTGTTGGAGTGTGGAAAGGAGCTCCCAACTTACCTAGGTGGTGGGGCACTACACCTTAGGAGAAGGTGCAGTACCTCTGTGGCGACTTAGCCTCAGGGGCGCTACATATCACTAACCAATCTCGAAGCATCTTTCATTTCACCAGAGCTGTTCAAAAGAAGCTGAGCTGTGATTGGCTGCTATGAGCAACAGTTTTCCTTGCAACCAATCACGAAGCATCTCTCATTTCACCAAAGCTGGTTAAAAGAATCTGAGCCGTGATTGGTTGCTATGAGCAAGTTTTCCCACTCCACAACACCTCAGCAGACAGTGACATGGTGGGAGAAATCTAGCATCCCCGGGAACATAAGCTCCAGCCATTGTCTGCCCCCCAGAAAGGAGCAGAGAGCACATGACAGAAATGAATCAACCCCTCCCTGCCCATATCCCCATCACACATCCTCCGTCCCATAGGCACATCTTCCCTCTTAAAGGGATCATTGGTATGGAAGTCATAGCAAATCCATCCAGCGCTTTGGTTTTGACCTCAGGCCTCTCTTAAAGGGATCCCCAGTATGGAAGTTAGGACCGTTCCACTCAGTTCTGTGGTTCTGACCCCAGGGTTCTATTAAAGGGATCATTGGTATGCAAATCAGGGCAAATCCACTCAGCGCTCTGGTTCTGACCCAAGGCCCCTCTTAAAGGGATCCCCGGTATGGAAGTGAGGGCAAATCCATTCTGCTCTTTGGTATTGACCACAGGCCTCTCTTAAAGAGAACTCCGGTATGGAAGTTAGGGTAAATCCCTCAGTGCTCTGATTTTCACCCCAGGCTTCTATTAAAGGGATCATTGGTATGGAAGTCAGGGCAAATCCACTCAGTGCTCTGGTTCTGATGCCAGGCCTCTCTTAAAGGAATTCCTGGCATGGAAGTTCCACTCAGCGCTCTCGTTCTGACCCCAGACTGACGGGATGATGTGGGATATTTGGGGTAGTTGTCCGGTGGCTCTGGCTGACGGGATGATGTGGGATATTAGGGGTAGTAGTCCGGTGGCTCTGACTGACGGGATGATGTGGGGTATTAGGGGTAGTAGTCCGGTGGCTCTGACTGACGGGATGATGTGGGGTATTAGGGGTAGTAGTCCGGTGGCTCTGACTGACGGGATGATGTGGGGTATTAGGGGTAGTAGTCCGGTGGCTCTGGCTGATGGGATGATGTGGGATATTAGGGGTAGTAGTCCGGTGGCTCTGACTGACGGGATGATGAGGGATATTAGGGGTAGTAGTCCAGTGTCTCTGGCTGATGGGATGATGTGGGATATTAGGGGTAGTAGTCCGGTGGCTCTGACTGACGGGATGATGAGGGATATTAGGGGTAGTAGTCCAGTGTCTCTGGCTGATGGGATGATGTGGGATATTAGGGGTAGTAGTCCGGTGGCTCTGGCTGATGGAATGATGTGGGATATTAGGGGTAGTAGTCCGGTAGCTCTGGCTGACGGAATGATGTAGGATATTAGGGGTAGTAGTCCGGTGGCTCTGGCTGACGGGATAATGTGGGATATTAGGGGTAGTAGTCTGGCGGCTGTGACGGGATGATGTGGGATATTAGTGGTAGTATACACTCAGCTTTATATATATAGATATAATCGTAGTTAGTTACTATGCCCGGGCAGCGCTGGGCTTTTCAGCTAGTATATATATATTCTAGAAAGACCATGGCAAACTTTTTTTTATTCAAGAAAATAATAATAATAATAATAATAATAATAATAATAAATAACTATAATAAATAAATAATAATAATAATAATAATAAATAAAACTTCCTTCTCACTACCACTGAGGGTGGTCTTTCTTGTCTTTTATCATTCTCGGGTTCTCTACCAGAGGCCTGGGAGTTTGAGGGTTCTGCACAGGATCTTAGTTGTTCCCAGCGTTATGCTTTTCTGGACAAAGAGTTGCTCCTGGGATCTGTTGCAGCCATTCTTCCAACTTAGGGGTCACTTCTCCAATTGCTCCTATCACCACTGGAATCACTGTTGCCTTCACCTTCCACATCTTCTCTAGTTCTCCTTTGAGGCCCTGGTATTTCTACATCCATTGGTAGGATTTCCCCATGTCAGCCACCTCCATTATCTGTTGACGGTACATCCCATGCAGCGGTTTGTCTTGCCATGGAGCTTCGTGTTCCTGTTCTTCCTTCCAGATCTGTTGCTGTTGCTGCCTTAGGCTTTCTCTCAGCATCTCATCTTTTGGTGCCATTCTTCTGATGTATTCCTGGATACTCCTTGTTTCATCCATGATGGTGACTTTTATGCTTATCAAGCCTCGATCGCCCTCCTTTTTGTTGGTATACAATCTTTGGGTGCTAGACTTAGGATGGAGACCTCCATGCATTGTGAAGAGCTTTTCTGTCTTCACATCTGCAGCTTCCATCTCTTCTTTTGGCCAGCACACTAAGCCAGCAGGGTATCTGATAACTGTCAGGGCATATGTATTGATGACACGGATTTTATTCTTCCCATTGAGCTGGTGTAGGATTCGGCCAGGACAGTAGTCGTGGCTGAGGACACCAGGGCTTTGGTGTCCTGGCGTCCTCTCACAGGAAAATTGTCAGCTTCTGTCAGCGTAGCTGTCATGGGCTCTGCTTCGCCGTCAAGGATCCCACTGCAGTCTTGTCCAGCTTTTTCACATTCAGTATATCGGTGGGAAAGAACAGACTCACAGACTGGTTCCATAGTCAAACAATTAACTTTACTTTTCTCTTCAACGGTCCCAAGCACAACAGTAACATTACAGTCCACACAGCATTCCTCCTGCACTTTCCCTTTCCTCACTCCTTTGTCCTCACGCACATCACGGGGTAGTAGCGCCCTAGGTGGTACCGCAGCATCACTTCTGTAGGACCTCAAGATAAAGGGGAGCCCACTCATCCGTTTTGCCCCGGACTTATGGGTTTCAGCCCTAGTTAAGATCTGCCACATTGTGAATATCCTGCGCCCTGCACGACTCTTGGACCACGTAATTCTCTCCTCCACCCACTGCTGTAATAAACCGTAACTCCTTATGTGCTCCGGTCTCATCCAGCACCCGTCTGACTGTGCTCTTTTCTTCTTTAAGAACGTTATGTCGCTGCTATGTCGTCTTGGGCCTAGAGCCCTTGTGGACACTTCGGGCGTGCTCGCCCTTCTGAGTTATGCTTACACCAAACACTCACTTATCCCATAGCAGCTCCTCCTATGTGGTTAACTCCTACCTAACTTTTGTTACTGACTATAAATAGTATAAACTAGAATGCCCACCATCTAGTGGCCATTCTTGTGTATCACACTTACCCTACACTAAATCCCTGTACACGTGATATTTACAGCAATATTGGTAATACATCATAGAATGTAGCAGTACCAGTCAAGAAAGCGATGGTAATACACTAAAAGTGTAGCAATACCGTAGATTGAAAACATTTGCACATTATTACAACATATCTTACATTTACAGTCATGGCCAAAAGTTTAAAGAATGACACAAATATTAATTTTTACAAAGTCTACTGCTTCATTTTTTCTAATGGCAATTTGCATATACTCCAGAATGTTATAAAGAGTGATCAGCTTAACAGCAATTACTTGCAAAGTCAATATTTGCCTAGAAAATTAACTTTATCCCGCAAAACACATTTCAACATCATTGCAGCCCTGCCTTAAAAGGACCAGCTAACATCGTTTCAGTGATTGCTCCATTAACACAGCTGTGGGTGTTGATGAGGACAGGGCTGGAGATCAATCTGTCATGATTAAGTAAGAATGACACCACTGGACACTTTAAAAGGAGGCTGGTGCTTGGCATCATTGTTTCTCTTCTGTTAACCATGGTTATCTCTAAAGAAACACGTGCAGTCATCATTGCACTGCACAAAAATGGCCTAACAGGGAAGAGTATCGCAGCTAGAAAGATTGCACCTCAGTCAACAATCTATCGCATCATCAAGAACTTCAAGGAGAGAGGTTCCCTTGTTGCCAAAAAGGCTCCAGGGCGCCCAAGAAAGACCAGCAAGCGCCAGGACCGTCTCTTAAAAGTGTTTCAGCTGCGGGATCGGGCTACCAGCAGTGCAGAGCTTGCTCAGGAATGGCAGCAGGCAGGTGTGAGTGCATCTGCACGCACTGTGAGACGGAGACTCTTGGAGCAAGGCCTGGTCTCAAGGAGGGCAGCAAAGAAGCCACTTCTCTCCAGAAAAAACATCATGGACAGACTGATATTCTGCAAGAGGTACAGGGAGTGGACTGCTGAAGACTGGGGTAAAGTCATTTTCTCTGATGAATCCCCTTTTCGATTGTTTGGGACATCTGGAAAACGGCTTATTCGGAGAAGACCAGGTGAGCGCTACCACCAGTCTTGTCTCATGCCAACTGTCAAGCATCCTGAAACCATTCATGTGTGGGGTGGCTTCTCAGCCAAGGGAATGGGCTCTCTCTCAGTCTTGCCTAAAAACACAGCCATGAATAAAGAATGGTACCAGAATGTCCTCCAAGAGCAACTTCTCCCAACCATCCAAGAGCAGTTTGGCAATCAACAATGCCTTTTTCAACATGATGGAGCACCTTGCCATAAAGCAAAGGTGATAACTAAATGGCTCAGGGAACAAAACATAGAGATTTTGGGACCACGGCCTGGAAACTCCCCAGATCTTAATCCCATTGAGAACTTGTGGTCAATCATCAAGAGACGGGTGGACAAACAAAAACCTTCAAATTCAGACAAAATAAAAGCATTGATTTTGCAAGAATGGACTGCTATCAGTCAGGATTTGATCCAGAAGTTGATTGAGAGCATGCCAGGGAGAATTGCTGAGGTCCTGAAGAAGAAGGGTCAACACTGCAAATATTGACTTGCTGCATTAACTCATTCTAACTGTCAATATAACCTTTTGTTACTCATAATATGATTGCAATTATATTTCTGTATGTGATAAAAACATCTGACAAACACACATAAAAACCAGAGGCCAGCAGATCATGTGAAAATATAATATTTGTGTCATTCTCTAAACTTTTGGCCATGACTGTAGACTTTTTAAAGGAAGGTGACATTAAAGGGGACGTCTTACTTCAATCCCCTTCATTGGCTCTTCAGGACCTGTCCTACCCTTTGATGGCATTTGGATGTTGCTGCTTTCCTTGCCTCCTCATCATGGTTACCGTATCCCTGTGGGATACTGAGGTACTTGTCGCATGTCTGCACATCTGCTATGTGCCCTGCTGGTAATTCCACTCCATTAGTCTTGACTACCTTGCCTCTCTTTATTACCAACTGGCCGCACTTCTCCAGTCTGAAGGACATCCCAATGTCTTCCCTGTAGATCCTTGGCAGGTGGATCTGTGAATCGATGTCTCGTCCGCTTTTCGCATACAGCTTGATGTCATCCATGTAGAGGAGGTGGCTGATGGTGCTTCCACTCTTGAACTTGCATCCATAGCCAGACTCTAATTATCTGACTATTCAATATATGAATCCAGCTCAGAAAGGCATCGGAACCGACACCAGAGGCTCTAGGCACCAGCTCCTAGTAGATAGAGCAGTCACTGAAGACTTAAGATCCAGACAGATCAATCTCAGCACAGCCTGGATTGACTACAGAAAAGCCTATGACTCAATGCCGCAAACATGGACCTGTGAATGCTTGGCTCTCTACAATGTCAACAGGAAATTAAGAACCTTCCACAGAAACTCAATGGGGCTATGGAGAACAACATTGGAAGTCAACTCAAGACAACTAGCACAAGTGACCATCAAATGCGGCATATACCAAGGTGACGCACTGTCCCCATTGCTGTTCTGCAAAGTTTTTCTTTATATTTGACTATTGGAGGTGTGACTGCCTCCAGCCTGACTCTGCACTCCTCCCATTGACCAGCAGGTGATGTCCATCAGTTCTACTTACCAATTTGAATTGTAAGCTCATGGCCCAGGAGAGACATGTTTTGTCCATTTAACTGCAGACTGATAGCTCAAGAGAGGTATGTACAGTAGAACAGGGACCCATCAGAGGGAGGTCACCTTGCCATGGTTGATGGGCACACATGAATTGGCCAGTTTATGTGCTAAGAACCTTCATTTTTGTAAGTTCAGCTTACAGTTTAGATTCAGTCCTTGCACATGGGACGCCCTCACACCCAGGGCTGTGGGGTACTCGGTACCGGGCCCGATGAGCTTCAATGGGAGATGTCACGGCAGCTGTGACCCGGCCCGTGGCTCTGGGCGCCCATTGTAAAAGGGGGTTGTTTCAGTGTGCTTATGGTAATGAAAGTTTATAAGTGATTTGTGACACCACCTGTGGTGTTCGGCAATGAAGATGTAAGCCGACGCTGCAGACAGATCCTCTGGGTCAGATGGTGTGGTTCAGCAGTGATGTTATAGCCCTCCACAGGCAGGGCTGTAGTCCCAGGGCAGAGTAAGTGAAGTGACACGTAGATGGTGTAGTGTCTGGCGCAAGGGATGCAGCAGTGCTGGGCAGGTTGGCGCAGGAATAAGTGGAGGACACCAGGGCATGTAGTACCAAAGCTTTACTCACAGTCTGTTGTACAAACAGGTGCCCGCCTCCGTGCCGTGTCCTCCGGGTCAGGGACTCAGTCAACCTCCAGGCCAGATGGAATACTCCTTTCCAACACTCTGCCAACATGTGCCTTTCTGAACGTCTCCTCTTATAGCGCCTTTGAATGAAGTACTCTCAGTACTGAATTACACTGGAGTTCCTCCTGTCCAATGTTCTTATGAACTCTACTTGTATGGCAGACAGCTGTAGCCTGCTTCGGGGACTCCTTGCTACTAAGTCCCGGCTCACTATCCAGTTGCTGTTGTGCCCCCAAGTCTTGTGTGGGAATAAAGTGGTCGCTACTTCTATTCCTCCGGTGTCTGCTGCAGGACCATTAGTATCCGTACAACCTCGGGGACCGGGCCCCGGCCTTGCGCTTGAAACTTCTAGGAAGGGTTCTTTTCTAACCCACGTCCTCTGTTCTCTCTTACTCCTCACGTTCCGTACTAATCTTTCCTTCTATGGAGAATCAGGCTTTTAGTCTATGTTGCTCTCTCTCCCTTTCCTGTGCCAGCAGACCCAGGTCACTGGGATCTGCTGCAGCACTTCCATCCATCTATCCCTCTCTCCGGGGATCCTCTTCTCTCCAACTCTCTAACCAACTGACCTCTAATCCCAAATTCTTCCCGCTCCTTGTAATGTCATCTAACTCCACCCACCTCCCAGCACGTTTCGTGTTCCAAGCAGGGAGCCACCAAGGGGTGCTTTGCTATGCTCCAAGCAGGGAGCCGCCGAAGGTGCTTTGCTACACTGCTTTGTGGTGTGGGGTGCAGGTGTTGGAGTGTGGTAAGGAGTTTCCACCTTACCTGGATGGTGGGGCACCACACCTCAGGAGGAGGTGCAGTACCTCTGTGGCGACTGAGCCTCAGGGGAGCCACACATATATCTTGGCTCCTATAGAGTGCTGCTGTGTTTTCTGTTTCTATTATCTATCTATATCTTGGCACATCTGTAACACCTAAACATCTGTCATCTCTATTCTGCATCCTATTCTATACTTATCACACGAATGATGCAAACATACACAGGTCTGTCACATGGACACGCAACACTGATAATACCGGTAATGGCTTTTTCCAATACCGGTTAAATCAGTATGTGTGAATGAGGCCTTACACCGGATCCTGAACAGGCTGCTCCATTATCTGCAGGAAGTCAACACCGTTCAAAGGGGCAGTAGGACCACTGGCACCTGTGATTGGCTGCTGTGGTCTGCAGAAGCCATCAATCATTGGCTGCAGTGGTCAGGCTGCTGCTACTGCTTGAACAATGATGTCTTCCAGCGTAAATGCAGCCAACGGAGCGGCCTGCGCTGGATCCCGCTGAGTGCCGGCAGGTTAGCGTTGCTTAGTTTGTTATATTTTATCATACCAAGGCCCCAGCGACAATGTATATTTTGCCCGGACAACCCCTTTAAGTGTCAGGTCACTATGGCTCCGAGAGAAGTCCCAGAATCCCTGTTTCCCCTCACAGCTCAGACCGTGGACACGAATGATAGACAAATGATAGGAACTTCCAGTAAAGAAGCAAAAATTGAAGTCAGTGTTTCTCTGAAGGTCACACAGTGTCGGTGTCCGGTCACCACATCCATCACTGACACACTCATGTAAATGGTGGACATGTCCTATACAGAGAACAGCTGTAAGGCTACAGCTTAGAGTCACCTCGCCAGTCTGTTCATTACTGAGGAAACTAATCAGCACTGAATTGGTTAAACTATATAGACAATTTTTGCAATCATCTTCAAAAGAAACTAGGAGGAGGCTTCACAAAAATGGCGGCTGAAATCGGAGACAGCAGCTCAGCATTGAATAGTGCCAGTGATTAACCCTCTATAGGCGGAGTACTGTGACAGCGCAGGGACAAACATGAGCTATCCCTGGGTAACGCCCAGTTGAATATTACAGACAGATGAGGCGGGCGCAGTTTTAGCCCAGGGAAATTGTCTTTTCGTCCCCGGTGTGTGTCGCCCTGTGTTGATTGCTGCGGGTGACATGTGAGTGCAGTGTGCGGGATGTGTCAGTGTGGAGCGCGGAGCCTCAGCAGCTGACATGGAGCGGAAGGACTACGGCGCCTCTCTGCTGGTGAGTGTGGCTGGCACCCGGCTGCTGGGGGTGGCGGGGCTTCATCTGCGGCAGAGCCCCGGGTTACACGAGTATAACTCCTAGCGATATGTGTAACTGGTGCAGTGGGCATTACAAGAGACCAGGGCAATGGGAAATGTAAGAAACTGGCACAGTGAGCATTATATGAGACCAGGGCAATGGGAAATGTAAGAAACTGGCACAGTGAGCATTATATGAGACCAGGGCAATGGGAAATGTAAGAAACTGGCACAGTGAGCATTATATGAGACCAGGGCAATGGGAAATATAAGAAACTGGCACAGTGAGCATTATATGAGACCAGGGCAATGGGAAATATAAGAAACTGGCACAGTGAGCATTATATGAGACCAGGGCAATGGGAAATGTAAGAAACTGGCACAGTGAGCATTATATGAGACCAGGGCAATGGGAAATGTAAGAAACTGGCACAGTGAGCATTATATGAGACCAGGGCAATGGGAAATGTAAGAAACTGGCACAGTGAGCATTATATGAGACCAGGGCAATGGGAAATGTAAGAAACTGGCACAGTGAGCATTATATGAGACCAGGGCAATGGGAAATGTAAGAAACTGGCACAGTGAGCATTATATGAGACCAGGGCAATGGGAAATGTAAGAAACTGGCACAGTGAGCATTATATGAGACCAGGGCAATGGGAAATATAAGAAACTGACACAGTGAGCATTATATGAGACCAGGGCAATGGGAAATATAAGAAACTGGCACAGTGGGCATTATATGAGACCAGGGCAATGGGAAATGTAAGAAACTGACACAGTGAGCATTATATGAGACCAGGACAATGGGAAATATAAGAAACTGACACAGTGAGCATTATATGAGACCAGGGCAATGGGAAATATAAGAAACTGACACAGTGAGCATTACAAGAGACCAGGGCAATGGGAAATGTAAGAAACTGGCACAGTGAGCATTATATGAGACCAGGGCAATGGGAAATATAAGAAACTGGCACAGTGAGCATTATATGAGACCAGGACAATGGGAAATATAAGAAACTGACACAGTGAGCATTATATGAGACTGGGGCAATAGGAAATAAAAAAAAAAAGTCACAGTGGGCAACATGAGACTGGGACAGTGTGGATTATATGAGACCTGAGGCAATAGGAATATAAGAAACTGGCATAGTGATAATTACAAAAGACTGGGACAATGAGAAACAAATGGTACAGTGGGCAATATGAGACTGGCACAGTGAACATTACAAGAGACTGGGACAATGGAAAATATAAGAAACTGGCACGGTGGGTAATATGAGACTCTCACAGTGAGCATTATAAGAATGGGAACTAAAAGAAACGGCATGGAGGGTGTGATAGGATACTGGCTTGGTGTTTATAATGAGACCAGCACAGTGGGTATTATGTGAAGCTGGCATGGGTGGTAAGGGAGTCTGGTTAATCTGTGAGTCGGGTGTTGGAGGGCAGCAGTGATCGGACCCCGGCTCTTCTTCTCCTCCAGTCGCCTTTTCTCCAGGTGCGCCGGGGCTGTAGGAGAGAAGGGAGGACATCACTGCTGTAGGGAACCCGGAGATGATGTGGCCCCTATAAGCCGACATATCCTACATTGGTGCAGTGAGACCACCTGGTCCAGGGCCCGGAACTCTCAGCCGCCTGCTTTGTCCCCCAGGCCGGAGGGACGGCGGGGATGTGCGTGGACCTCATCTTATTCCCCCTCGACACTGTCAAAACTCGACTGCAGAGCCCTCAGGGCTTCTCCAAAGCTGGCGGATTCCGTGGCATCTACTCCGGCGTCCCCTCCACGGCCGTGGGATCGTTCCCTAATGGTGAGTCTTATCAGGTATAGGTCTGTGCCAGGCAGCGGTGCTCCCTATCATGGTGGCAGCGGTGCTCCCTATCATGGTGGCAGCGGTGCTCCCTATCATGGTGGCAGCGGTGCTCCCTATCATGGTGGCAGCGGTGCTCCCTATCATGGCGGCAGCGGTGCTCCCTATCATGGCGGCAGCGGTGCTCCCTATCATGGCGGCAGCGGTGCTCCCTATCATGGCGGCAGCGGTGCTCCCTATCATGGCGGCAGCGGTGCTCCCTATCATGGCGGCAGCGGTGCTCCCTATCATGGCGGCAGCGGTGCTCCCTATCATGGCGGCAGCGGTGCTCCCTATCATGGCGGCAGCGGTGCTCCCTATCATGGCGGCAGCGGTGCTCCCCATGATGGACACGCTAGTAACGTCTATGATGGCAGTTCCTCCAGGAACTTTTTCACTAATTTTCTTTTTTGTGCTCTTTTTGTTTTTCCTCCCCTTCTATAGCCATAACTTTTTTTTTTTTTTTTGTCAGCCAAACCACACAGAGGGTTGTTTTTTGGGAGACAAATTGTACTTTTGAATTTCCCCCCCATTCATTTTACCATACTAATGTACTGAAAAATTGTGAAAAAAGCAAAAAAAAAAAAAATATACCATATTGGTGCAAATACTATGTGGTTTTTTTTTTTTTTTTTAAAAATCTATTTGTATAGCTTTTTTGGGGGGGAGAAAGGCATTGAGACCCACCAAAAAAATTACATATCAGATATTTCAATTTTATTTTTTATTTAATGGTGTTTATGTTCTGGGTTAAATCATTTATTTTCATAGACCTGGACTTCTACTGACTTTTTTTTATTCCAAAAAAAAAAAACCAAAAAAAAAAAAACAGCGCCATTCTTGCCCAGTGGCTGGATCTAGTATTACAGCTTTTGGAAAATGAGGCCATTATTATGGAAAAAGTGACAAGCCAATACATTGTATGGATGATGAATCCATCCCAGGCTCAGAGATATGTACTACATGGTAAAAGAAACAAGCACACAAAGAAATAAACCCGACCTTGTGATACCCAGACGCTGATTTATCTGAGCTTTTTAACATATTCTCACTTTTTTTTTCCTTTTGTGTTTAGCTGCCGCGTTCTTTGTGACTTATGAATCTGTGAAATGTGTGCTGCACTCTGGCTCATCTCCGTATCGCTCGCCATTAGTTCACATGGCCGCTGCCTCTGTCGGAGAAATGGTAAGATGTGATTTTCCCCCCCCTGTAGTTTTGATAGATTGCAGTATAACTATAATAATAAAAATTAGTTAATAATGTAGTAATTGAATAATAATATAATAAAAAATAACAGCAATAATAGAATCCTAGAATGGTAGAGATGGAAGGGACCTCCTGGGCCATCTGGTCCAACCCCCCTGCTCAAGGCAGGATTCACTAAATCATCCCAGACAGATGTCTGTCCAGCCTCTGTTTGAAGACTTCCATTGAAGGAGAACTCACCACTTCTCATGGCAGCCTGTTCCATTCATTGATCACTCTAACTGTCAAAAAGTTTTTTCTAATATCTAATTTGTGTCTCCTCCCATTCAGTTTCATCCCATTGCTTCTAGTCTTTCCTTGTGCATATGAGAATAAAGTTGATCCCTCTACAATGTGACAGCCCTTGAGATATTTGTAGACAGCTATTAAGTCTCCTCTCAGTCTTCTCTTCTGCAAGCTAAACATTCCCAAATCCTGCAACCTTTCCTCATAAGACAGGGTTTGCAGACCGGTCACCATTCTGGTCGCTCTTCTCTGAACTTGCTCCGGTTTGTTGATGTCTTTTTTAAAATGTGGGGCGCAAGACTGGACACAGTATTCCAGATGAGGTCTGACCAAAGATGAGTAGAGGGAAATAATGACTTCACGTGATCTAGACTGTATGCTTCTGTTAATACATCCTAGAATTGCATTTGCCTTTTTTGCTGCTGCATCACACTGTTGACTCATATTCAGTCTGTGATCTATTAGTATACCCAAGTCTTTTTCACATGTGCTGTGGCTTAGCCCCATTCCTCCCATTCTGTATATGCTTTTTTCATTTTTATTGCCCAGATGTAGTACTTTGCATTTTTCCCTGTTAAAAACCATTCTGTTAGTTGCTGCCCACTGCTCCAGTTTATTTATATCTTTTTGAATCCTCTCTCTTCTCTAGTATTAGCTATCCCTCATAGCTTTTTTTTGTCATCAGCAAATTTAATCAGTTTACCCTCAATTCCTTCATCTAAATAATTGATAAAGTTGTTGAATAATACACGGCCAAGGACAGAACCCTGTGGTACCCCACTTGAGACATTCTTCCAACTGGATGTGCAGCCATTTACGACCACTCTTTGGGTCTGATCACTAAGCCAGTTATGAATCCACCTAACAGTTGCCTTGTCCATTCCATACTTAGTCATTTTTTCAATAAGGATTGTATGAGAGACTTTGTCAAATGCTTTGCGGAAGTCAAGATATACTATATCTACAGCATTTCCTTGATCCACCCAGTCAGTGATTCCGTCATAGAAGGAAATTAAGTTAGTCTGACATGACTTATTAGTTACAAAACCATGCTGACTCTGTTTAATCACTTCATTCTTATCCCGGTACTGACATACATGTTGTTTAATAATTTGTTCAAAGATCTTTCCTGGTATAGAAGTCAGACTCACCGGCCTATAGTTGCCTGGGTCCACCTTCTTCCCCTTTTTGAAGATAGGAACAACATTTGCTCTTCTTCAGTCTTCTGGGACTTCTCCTTTTCTCCAAAAATTTTCAGATTATGGAGAGTGGTTCGAAAATGTCTTCTGCTATCTCCTTCAGTACCCTGGGGTGTAATTCATCTGGACCTGGAGACTTGCAATCATTTATGCTAGCGAAGTGTTTCCTCACTATCTTTCTGTTTATAGATATCCTGGATTCTTCTTTTCCCTTAATAGGACAGTGAAGATCAGTTGATGTTACATTTCCTTTCTGAAAGAAAACAGATGCAAAATAGGAATTTAAAAGTTCGGCCTTCTCAACATCCTGTCTTACCATTTCATCATTTTCATCCTGTAAAAATCCTATAGCATCTTTGACTTTTCTTTTACTTTTGACATATCCCCAAAATCCTTTTTTATTGCTTTTGACGTCTCTTGCAAGCCTCAATTCATTGTCAGCTTTAGATAATCTGATTTGTGCCCTGCAGGTTCTGCAGACAGCATTATATTCTTCTTTAGATATGCCTTGCTCTTTCCATAATATAATAACATCTAAATAAAAATAACAATGTTATAAAATATAAATAAAAATAACAATAATCTAATAATGTAATAAAAAGCAATAATGTTATAAAATATAAATACAAATGTAGTAATGTAATAAAATCTAAATACAAATAATGTAATAATAAAATCTAAATACAAATTAAAATAATGCAATACTACTAATATACAAAAAATACCAACAATAATATAATAATATAAAAATAATGTAATACAATATTAATAATGTAATATAAAAATAATTTAATAAAACTAATGTAATAGTAATAAAATATAAGTACAAACTAAATAATAATCCGATACTACTACTAATAATATATGCATAAAAATAACAACAGTAATGTAATAAAATAATCATAATAAAATATACAAATAACTACAACAATAATGTAATGAGTCACCATGTAATAATCCTAAAATATAAATAAATATGTAGTAATTTAAATTATTAATATAACATTAGAGAATAATGAGAATTAGCAGAAATTACTTTAGCTGAATCTCTAAGGGTAAGTGCACACGTAGTTTTTTGGTTGTGCAGATTTTGATGAAAAATTCGCAGGACAAAAGTCCTGTGGTTTATCTGTGGTTTTGCCCTGCAGTTTCACACCTCATAATGATAAGGTGTGAAACCGCACAAAGAATTGACATGCTGCGGATTGTAACCCGCAGCAAAACCGCGCGGAAAAATCAGCAGCATGTGCACAGCAGTTTTTTTTTTTTTTCATAGGATATAAAGGTACTGTACAACGCAGCAGAATCTGCTGCGGACCCACAGAGCCAAAACCGCTGCGGATCCACAGCAGAATCCGCGGCGTGTGCACACACCCTCAAGAGGTTTTCCACTTAAAAAAAGAAAAAAAAAAAAAAAAAAGTGGTGCTAAATGGTTGAAGACATGTGAAATGACAAATGTAAATGATACTCGTCCTCGTTGGCTCCAGCTCTCTACCGTCGCTTCGATCTCTGTGTATAGGCTGCAACAATAACGTCACGACACCGCTGCAGACAATCGCTGCCTGAAATAGCGGATCGCTGCTGTACATGGCTTTCTGTATGAATGGAGTGGAGGACGAGCATGCGCACTTCTGCAGAACGTGATCCCCCGGCATCCAGGAACCCCGTTCTCAGGATTGCCGGAGGTCCCAGCAGTAGGTTATCTCTAACCCTATGACTTGGGAAATAACCCTTTGTGCACCAAAGATATTCCATTTAGCACTCACACGGGGCAAGGTCTCCGACATGGACGTCTACAGATGGTGTCCCGCTTTGGTTAATGTCCCTTCTTGTGTTGTAAGCCTCGTTATTGGTCGTGACATTGTCTTCTAGGGAAGATACCTCTAGGTGGCACTAGGGAGACTGTTTTTTCTTTATTTTAGATAATTCATTTCCATATTTTTTTTCCCATGTGCCATTGCATGTGAGACTTCATACATTAGCTGGGTCGGTTTAATAATAATTACCTCTTGAACTAAGAAAAAAAAGCAAACGACTTCTGTGGAGTAAAATCTGTAAAATGCATACCGCCAGTGCTTGTATGTAGCAAGTAGCAGCCGGATTGTCTGCTTCAGGGCAGATTCCTTTTGTAGGGAGGAGGCAGGTCACAGGTCACGAGATACAGATTGGGAAAAAATCTAGACACGCAAGAACATACAAATGATGTGACCGGGTCACTGGTGTCATACATGAAGGGAGATATGTGTCACAAAGGTTGTTTTCCTGTTTGATGTGAAAGCCATAAGTGTCTTCTCCAGCATGATAGGTGCTGGAGTAATCCAGTTGATATATGGGCATGGCTTTCATGGTGGGTAGGTCAGAGATGGGCGGGACGCCTACCCCCCCATATCTCCACCTCCACGGTGTGGCTGGAGGGGAGTTAAATGTCCAGCCAGTTTTTTCTCTCTGTCTTTGTGTCTGAAGGAAAGCAAGCCTCCGGATTGCTAGCTCCTGCGAGAGCTGCCATGTGTGTTGTCCCGGAGTATCTGGGCAGGACGGTGTATGAACTGTTTATTTTCATTTGAGACGAAAATGGAAGAGCTACTCAAGCACCTGATCCTGAGCCATCAGCAACAGCGCCAGGTACAGCAGTAAACTAATAAGCTCCTAATACCACAGCTGCAGCAACAGCAAAGACAGATGGAACTCCTGGCGGGAGATGTCCGCAGCAGAGAAACCGCCCCTCTCCCACATTAAGGTTATGACTCGTGCGTCCGGAAAGCGTTAAGACGAGCCATGGAAACCATGACCCCATGGGATGATATACAGGCATTTTTGAATGGGTTGCAGAACGGGAGAGGCTGCCCCCGGAGCAGTGGGCGGAGGTGTTGGCCCCCTATCTTACAGGTGAACCCAAGAAAGCTTATTTTGACTTGACCTTGTAGGATGCCCGGGAATATGCCAAGTTGAAAACGGAGATATTGGCACGCTCAGGGGTCACTATGTCTGCCGGAGCCCAACGGGTTCATCACTGGGCATATCGTGGTGACAAACCTCCCCGCTCACAAATGTTTGACTTGTTGCATTTGGTCCAGAAATGGTTGCAGCCGGAGTCCTCCGCTCCAGCGCAGATGGTTGAGCGGGTCGTCATGGACAGATTTGTTCACTTGCTCCTCAGGCCGGTGCAGACCTGGGTTTTCCCAAGGAGACCCCCGAAATGCGGATGACCTGGTGGGCCTCGCAGAAAGGTACCAGGTGGTAGAGAGGTCCCTCAGGAAGCCAGGAGGTGGTACATCTCCATACTGGGATACCCAGCAGGAGCCCGAGTCCTAAAAGACTAATAATAATCGGGCGGGACTTTAGCTTGTTCTGGGTCTTGTTGGGGGAAAAGCAGGGGTGCCCAGTGTCTCAGGCAGGAGCCAGCATATCCCTGATGAATCCCCATCGGAGGTGGAGGAGTTCCCCATGTGTGTCCTAGCTGGTGATGAAGACGAACCGGTGACCAGCGAGGCAGAGGTTCCTGAGCTGGGGGTGTCAGGGGAAAATTTCGGGACTGCTCAAAAGCGGGATCTTACCCTAAAAGGAGCCTTTGAAAATGTGTCTGTGATTGATGGGATTGCTCAAGAGCTGGAGGCTGACACCAGGTACCTACACTTTGCAGTCAGTAGTGAATTATTGTATCGAGTGACTAAACTGAGGGGAGATGAAATAGTGGAGCAGCTGTTGGTTCCAGGGCCATACCGGCAGAGGGTTCTAGACATGGCACATTCGCATGTTTTGGGGGGA
Organism: Dendrobates tinctorius; assembly: GCF_039654945.1. Classification (NCBI taxonomy): domain Eukaryota; kingdom Metazoa; phylum Chordata; class Amphibia; order Anura; family Dendrobatidae; genus Dendrobates; species Dendrobates tinctorius. Next base: position 9,213,184 of record NW_027361695.1, on the reverse strand, counting down.
CATTTGTGGGTGGAGAAAACACAGGAGAGAATATTGGAGAGGTTCTATTGGCCTGGATGTTACCGGGAGATCCAGGACTATTGTAGGTCCTTCCCCACCTGCCAGATAACCGCTCCCTGTTCTCACTTCCGAAGTCCTCTAGTCCCGTTACCGGTAATAGAGATCCCATTCGAGCGACTTGCCATGGACCTGGTAGGGCTTTTTTTTTTTTTTTTTTTTTTTTTATCAAATAGATTTAGTCTGCATGAGGGCACCAATATATTCTAGTGGTCATGGACTATGCGACCCGGTACTCTGAAGCAGTGCCCCTAAGGAACTCTTTGGCTAAGAGTATTGCCCAGGAGCTTGTCCATATTTTTGCTAGGAAAGGCCTGCCGAAGGAGATTTTGACAGACTAGGGCAGGGGTCCCCAACCACCGGTCCGCGGCCCAGCACCGGCCGTTGCAGTGCCCTTGCCGGTCCGAGGACAGAAGGGGAGCCGGCGGCGGTGCAGCAGCTGATACTCACCCTGCATCCCGCGGCGGCTTCATCCAGGGCTGAGCGGTCACGTGTACCGCTCATTTAAGGTCATGAATATGGACGCCACTCATCTTCCATAGGCGTGGCGTCCATATTCATAGACCTTAATGAGCGGTAGCACGTGACCGCTCCGCACAGGAGCTGAAGCGCCGCGAGATGCATGTAGGGAAGTTCAGCGATGGGAAGGAAGGTCAGCGATGTGAGGGTAAGTATGATGGGGGAGGATGGGGGAGCCGAGCGGAGCCATATATACAGGAGAGGGAGAGTGGGAGCGGAGCCATATATATAAGGGAGGGAGAGTGGGAGCGGAACCATATATACAAGGGAGGGAGAGTGGGAGCGGAGCCATATATACAGGGGAGGGAGAGTGGGAGCGGAGCCATGTATACAAGGGAGGTAGAGTGGGAGCGGAGCCATGTATACAAGGGAGGGAGAGTGGGAGCGGAGCCATATATACAAGGGAGGTAGAGTGGGAGCGGAGCCATATATACAAGGGAGGTAGAGTGGGAGCGGAGCCATATATACAGGGGAGGGAGAGTGGGAGCGGAGCCATGTATACAAGGGAGGGAGGGATAGTGGGAGCGGAGCCAAGTATACAAGGGAGGGAGGGATAGTGGGAGCGGAGCCATGTATACAAGGGAGGGAGGGATAGTGGGAGCGGAGCCATGTATACAAGGGAGGGAGGGATAGTGGGAGCGGAGCCATGTATACAAGGGAGGGAGGGATAGTGGGAGCGGAGCCATGTATACAAGGGAGGGAGGGATAGTGGGAGCGGAGCCATGTATACAAGGGAGGGAGGGATAGTGGGAGCGGAGCCATGTATACAAGGGAGGGAGGGATAGTGGGAGCGGAGCCATGTATACAAGGGAGGGAGGGATAGTGGGAGCGGAGCCATGTATACAAGGGAGGGAGGGATAGTGGGAGCGGAGCCATGTATACAAGGGAGGGAGAGTGGGAGCGGAGCCATGTATACAAGGGAGGGAGAGTGGGAGCGGAGCCATGTATACAAGGGAGGGAGAGTGGGAGCGGAGCCATGTATACAAGGGAGGGAGAGTGGGAGCGGAGCCATGTATACAAGGGAGGGAGAGTGGGAGCGGAGCCATGTATACAAGGGAGGGAGAGTGGGAGCGGAGCCATGTATACAAGGGAGGGAGAGTGGGAGCGGAGCCATGTATACAAGGGAGGGAGAGTGGGAGCGGAGCCATGTATACAAGGGAGGGAGGGTGGGAGCGGAGCCATGTATACAAGGGAGGGAGGGTGGGAGCGGAGCCATGTATACAAGGATGGGACAGGGGAGCCATGCATACAACAGGGGGAGCCACACATACATTTTCTGATGATTAGAAAATAATCAGCATGTACAGAACTCCAGTACAATCTTTCTTAAGTGCTCAATGCTCCATTTCCTTGTAGGTTCCAATCATTATTAGCAGTGACGATCGTCAGTAGAAGTAGCCCAGTGCTCCCACTGAAACAGAGAAACAAGCCAGGTGCTCCCACTCATTCAAAACCTATGGTGAGTTGAGTTACATTAAAAATGTTATAATTAAATTATAAGTATGCAATGCTAAACTATAACCACGTCCATAGCCCCGCCCCCTTATGACCAAAGCCCCGCCCCTGTCACACCTCCATCCCCCGCCCTGCCGGGCCATGGAAGAATGGTCTTGCTTCAAGCTGGTCCCTGGTGCAAAAAAGGTTGGGGACCACTGGACTAGGGAACCCCCTTCATGAGCAAGGTAATGAAAGAACTGTGTGCGGTCCTCCAGATTGCCCAGCTCCGAACCTCAGTGTACCATCCACAGACTGATGGCCTAGTAGAATTCTTCAATAAAACCTTGAAAGCCATGTTCAAAAAGGTCATTGAGAAGGACGGTTGAGAGTGTGACTACCTGCTTCTGTTTTTCCTCTTTTTTTACCAGAGAAGTGCCCCAGGCCTCCACTGAACATGTTGCCCAGCTGCAGGAGAGAATGGCAAAAGTTATGCCTATCGTGAAGGAGCATCTACTCCAGGCACAGGAGGCGAGGGTGTATAACCGATCGGCGAGGCTGAGGCAGTTCCAGACCGTGGACCGCGTGCTAGTGCTTATCCCTGCGGTGGAGAGCAAGTTCCTAGCCAAGTGGCAAGGCCCGTACGAGGTGGTGGAAAAACTGAACAAAGTTAATTACACAGTACACCAGCTGGGGCGAAGGAAGCTGCACCAGGTGTATCACGTGAACTTGCTCAAACCCTGGCGAGACCAAGAACCTCTGGACATCCCTTGCCTGGGAGCCAGTTCCAAGGTCACCGTGGATGATGTCACCATTGCAGAGACCCTGACACGTCCCAGAGGCAACAGTGATGGGGGCTGTTGCAGCAGGACCGGTACCTATTCTCAGAGTTGCCGGGGAAAACGCAAGTTGTCGAACATTGTGTTGACGGAACCGCATGTTAGGGTGAACCTCAAGCCCTATAGAATTACGGAGAGAGGTGATATCCAATGAGGTGAAGAGGATGTTAGACCCTGGGGTGATAGAGGAGTCGAAAAGTGGATGGTCGAGTCCCATCGTCCTCGTACCGAAGCCTGACGGTGAGTGGCGGTTCTGCAATGACTACCGCAAGCTGAATGAAGTCTCTAGTTTTGACGCTTACCCGATGCCTCGTGTGGACGAAGTCATTGAGAGACTTGGACACGCAAGATGCATTACAACCCTGGACCTGACAAAGGGCTATTGGCAGATCCCCATGTCCCAGAGTGCCAAGGAGGAGACAGCCTTCTCAACGCCTAATGGGTGTTTTCAATACACCAGGATGCCCTTCGGTCTGCAGTGCGCCCCGGCCAACTTCCAGAGTCCGATGGATCTGTTCCTGGCTCCGCCTAAGAAGTATGCCGTAGCGTACTTTGATGACATAGTGATCTTTAGCCCTGACTGGGCTAGTCATCTGCCAAAGGTACAGTTGGTTCTGGATGCTTTAAGAAGTGCGGGGTTCACAATAAATCCGAATAATCGTGCCATAGGGAAGGAAGAGGTCTATGTCGTCGTAAGGTGTGAAATTAAACCGCCGATAAATAAGATTGAGACGATTCAGAAGTGGCCACAACCGCTTACCAAGAAGCAAGTGAGGACGTTTCTTGGAATTGTGGGCTAAAACCGGCAGGTTCATCCCAAGTTTTGCTATAATCGCCGCACCATTGACGGAATCTTCTTTAGGCTACGTTCACACGTAGCGGAACTCTCGCGGAAATTACTGCAAGAATTCCGAATTCCATTCCGGGGGAAAATCGCATTTTAAATTCCCGCGATTTTCCCGCGGAAAAACTAGCATTTTGCAAGCGTTATTAGCTTGCAGAATTGCTAGCGTTTTCCAAGCGATCTGTAGAATCGCTTGGAGAACTGATTGACAGGTTGGTCACACTCGTCAAGCATAGTGTTTGGCGAGTGTGACCAACTTTTTACTATTGAGGCCGCCTATGCGGCCTCAATAGTAAATGGATGTAAAAAATAATAATAAAAAAAAAAAAAAAATTGTTATTCTTACCTTCCGGCGTTCCGCGCAGCCTTCCCGCCTCTCCGCGCTCCCGGTCCCAGTAATCCTTTGCGAGAATTATCGCGATGACGTCCGTTCTCGCGGGATCGCGACGTCTCGCGATCATTCGCGATGACCGTGAGAACGGACGTCATCGCTTGCAAAGGATTACTGGGACGGGAGCGTGGAGAGGCGGGAAGGCTGCGCGGGACGCCGGAAGGTGAGAATAACAATATTTTTTTTATTTTAAATTCTATTTTTTACAGGGATATGGTACCCACAGCCCCGAGGAGAGTCTCCCCTCCTTCGGATCGTGGGTACCATCCGCAAATGTTCTGCTTAAGGGGGTTTTACACATAGCGATATCGCTAACAATATCGCTATAGCATCACTGATTTGGTGACACAGCAGCGATATCGCTAGCGATATCGCTATGTGTGATACCTCCGACCGGCTCCCCCGCTGTCCATCGCTGATCGCGCAGCTCCATTTCTCATCGGGCGCTTCCTGCTGGGCTTCCTGCTGGGCTTCCTGCTGGCGCGGACGCGTGGCGCGGACAGGAGGACGTCAGGATCGCCACGTCTGAAATGTAAGTAACGACCGCTAGATCGCTGCTGCAACGCTGTGAGATCTGCCTGTGTGGCAGCTCACTAATGACCATTTAGCGATGCACCAGCGATCCTGACGGGGTCGTATCGTGGTCGGGATCGCTGGTGCATTGCTAAATGTAAAGGGGCCTTTACTTTTCGCGTGGTGTACACAGCCACATGCGGAAAGTAAGCAGAACAATGCATTCCTATGGGTGCGGGATCGCCGCGATTCCGCTAAATTAATGAGCATGCTGCGTTTTTTACCGCGAAGCGATTCCGCCGCGGTAAAAACCGCAGCATTAGCACAGCATTGCGGAATCCCATAGGAATGCATGGGATGCTTATTTTGCGCGTTTTCGCGGCAAAATCGCGCGGTTAAAACCGCCACGAAAACTTGAAAAAAACGCCACGTGTAAACATAGCCTTAAGGTACCAAGTTGACCATAGTTAAATGGACTACTGACACAGAGATGGCGTTCCAGGAGCTGAAGCAGGCTCTGTGTAAACATCCAGTTCTGGTCACACCAAGGAGTTTGTGATCCAGACAGATGCCTCAGAAGTCGGGTTGGGAGCCGTGCTGTCTCAGGAGGTAAAGGGGGAAGAGCATCCCATCCTGTATCTGAGCCAGAAGCTCTCGTCATGCGAGAAAAAAATTACGCCATTGTGGAGGAGTGGTGTCTGGCCAAAAAATGGGCCGTGGATACATTGAGGTATTATCCACTAGGCCGGAGGTTCAAACTTGTGTCTGATCATGCCCCTCGAGATGGTTAAGGGGGAAACGGTAAGAATGCCCGGGTAACGAGATGGTTCTTACGCCTCCAGGATTTCAGTTCCACATAGAACACTGGCCCGGGAAGCTACATGTGAATGCAGATGCCCTCTCCCGAATTCCCTGTTTGGTGTCCGACAGAGGGGGGCAATATGTGTCCGGGTCACTGGTGTCGTACATGAGGGGAGATATGTATGTGTCACAAATATTGCTTTCCTGTGTGATGTGAAAGCCAAAGTGTTTTCTCCAGCATGATATGTGCTGAGAGCAATCCAGTTGCTAAATGGGCATGGCTTTCATGGTGGGTAGGTCAGAGATGGGCGGGATGCCTACCCACCATATCTCCACCTTCAGGGTGTGGCTGGAGCGGAGTTAAATGTCCAGCCAGTTTTTTTTTTCTCTGTCTATGTGTGTGGAGGACAGCAAGCCTCCGGATTGCTAGCTCTTGTGAGAGCTGCCATATGTGTTGTCCCAGAGGACCTGGGCAGGACGGTGTATGAACTGTTTATTTTCATTTGGGCCGGACAGCCTGTTTTTCTGTTGCCATTTTGTTTTTTTTTTGTTTCTGCGGCAATAAACCACGGAGAGACTTTAACCACCCGTGTGCCTAAGTCTATCTTGAGGAGCAGCCAAGCCTGTCAACCCCTCACATGAAATAAAGAAAAAGCAGGTTTTGAGTAAACCGTAGTGCTCTGCTGGTTTAGAGGGATGAAAGCCTCATACCTTTCCAACCGCACATTCAGCGTCTCCCACTCCCACACTACTTCCTCATCCCACCCTCTCTCTGTTGGGAGTCCCCCAAGGCTCTGCTCTAGGACCCCTACTCTTCTCAATCTACACACTTGGGATGGGGCAACTCATAAAGTCCCATGGATTCCAGTACCACCTTTGTGCCCGATGATACTGAGATCTACCTCTCTGGCCCAGACGTCACCTCTCTGCTGTCCAGAATCCCAGAGTGTCTATCAGCCATATCCTCCTTCTTCTCCTCTCGCTTCCTCAAACTCAGTGTGGACAAATCTGAACTGATCATCTTTCCCCCATCTCACAGATCTTCCTTACCCGACCTTTATATAACAATTGACAACATCACGCTTTCCCCTGTACCAGAGGTCCGCTGCCTCGGAGTAACCCTTGACTCTGCCCTGTCGTTCAAACTGCACATCCAAGCTCTCCACCTCCTGTCGCCTCCAGGTCAAAAATATTTCCAGAATCCGTCCCTTCTTCAACCCTCAATCTACTAAAATGCTTGTGCATGCCCTCATCATCTCCCGCCTCGACTATTGCAACATCCTTTTCTGTGGCCTCCCTGCTAACACCCTTGCACCTCTCCAGTCCATCCTCAACTCTGCTGCCCGACTAATTCATATCTCTCCTCGCTATTCCTCCGCTTCTCCCCTCTTCAAATCTCTTCACTGGCTCCCATTCCCTCAGCGTATCCAATTCAGATTACTAATACTGACCTACAAGGCCATCTACAACCTGTCTCCTACATATATCTCTGAACTAATCTACTGATATCTTCCCTCACGTAATCTCCGGTCCTCCCAAGACCTCCTTCTCTCCTCCACACTTATTCGCTCCTCACCCAACCGCCTCCAAGACTTCTCCCGAATAGCCCCCATCCTATGGAATTCCCTGCCCCAACACGTCCGGCTATCAACCACATTCGGATCCTTCAGACGGAACCTGAAAACCCACCTCTTCAGGAAAGCCTACAGCTTGCAATGATCCCCACTGCCTCCTCACCACTACTGGAGCTACCGCCTCACCATCACTGGAGCTGCTGCAACCCCCCAAGCTACTGTCTCCCTCCCCACCATCCTGTAGCATGTAAGCCCGAAAGGGCAGGCTCCTCTCTCCCCTCTATATCAGTCTGTCCTTGTTAGTTTGTTTACTGTAAGTGATGGTCCGAGGTTACAGAAGATCTCTTGGACAAATATTATATGGGTAATATAGTAATAAGCGGATTACAAAGTAACTGTTTGCTGGGATCAGTTGTGATCGGCTGTTCAGTTACTCCACAGCTCCCCCAAAGGCTAAATGAAGTATTGCATAGTGGCTATTTACATCAGTAGGTTGTTTGTGTACTGCAGGACATTACGTGTCCTCCAGCACGAGAGGCGCGCTTTGTAGCCACTTCTCATTCTGACCAAGAGATGGGGATCCTGACAAGAGGACTACCCTTCCTCTATGAGCCAAAAATTCCCTGTTTGTTTGTTTTTTGTGTTCTGCCTCATAAAGATGTTCTAGAGGGTTGTCTCTCTTTACAAATTAACAAAATACCCAATTGATTATTTTGATTCCTTATTAAGAAGTATCTGTCATTTGTCATCCATCGCGTCTTCTTGCTGTCGCTCATTGTCTTTCCTCAAGACCCAGGGACAATCAATCCCAGTAAGAGATGCCTAGCCTGATTCACATCCCTTATTCTTATCACTGAGCAAAGACCGGGGGGGCGGATCTTCATCTCCTGTAAAGGAAGCGAGGGTTGCGTCTTGATCGCTGTAAAGGAAGCGGGGGCAGATCTTCATATCTGTAAAGGAAGTGCGAGCGTGTCTTCATCTCGGTAAAGGAAGCGGGAGCAGATCTTCATCTCTGTAAAGGAAGCGCGGGCGCGTCTCCATCTCTGTAAGGGAAGTTTGGACACTTCTTCATCCCTGTAAAGGAAGCGGGAACACTTCTTCATCTCTGTAAAGGAAGCAGGGGCACGTCTTCATCTCTGTAAAGGAAGCGGGGGCAGATCTTCATATCTGTAAAGGAAGTGCGAGCGTGTCTTCATCTCGGTAAAGGAAGCGGGAGCAGATCTTCATCTCTGTAAAGGAAGCGCGGGCGCGTCTCCATCTCTGTAAGGGAAGTTTGGACACTTCTTCATCCCTGTAAAGGAAGCGGGAACACTTCTTCATCTCTGTAAAGGATGCAGGGGCACGTCTTCATCTCTGTAAAGGAAGCGCGGGCGCGTCTTCATCTCTGTAAAGGAAGCGCGGGCGCGTCTTCATCTCTGTAAAGGAAGCGCGGGCGCGTCTTCATCTCTGTAAAGGAAGCGGGAACACTTCTTCATCTCTGTAAAGGAAACGTGGGCCCGTCTTCATCTCTGTAAAGGAAGCGTGGGCCCGTCTTCATCTCTGTAAAGGAAGCGCGGGCGCGTCTCCATCTCTGTAAGGGAAGTTTGGACACTTCTTCATCCCTGTAAAGGAAGCGGGAACACTTCTTCATCTCTGTAAAGGAAGCAGGGGCCCGTCTTCATCTCTGTAAAGGAAGCGGGGGCAGATCTTCATATCTGTAAAGGAAGTGCGAGCGTGTCTTCATCTCGGTAAAGGAAGCGGGAGCAGATCTTCATCTCTGTAAAGGAAGCGCGGGCGCGTCTCCATCTCTGTAAGGGAAGTTTGGACACTTCTTCATCCCTGTAAAGGAAGCGGGAACACTTCTTCATCTCTGTAAAGGAAGCAGGGGCACGTCTTCATCTCTGTAAAGGAAGCGCGGGCACGTCTTCATCTCTGTAAAGGAAGCGCGGGCGCGTCTTCATCTCTGTAAAGGAAGCGGGAACACTTCTTCATCTCTGTAAAGGAAACGTGGGCCCGTCTTCATCTCTGTAAAGGAAGCGTGGGCCCGTCTTCATCTCTGTAAAGGAAGCGTGGGCCCGTCTTCATCTCTGTAAAGGAAGCGTGGGCCCGTCTTCATCTCTGTAAAGGAAGCGTGGGCCCGTCTTCGTCTCTGTAAAGGAAGCGTGGGCCCGTCTTCGTCTCTGTAAAGGAAGCGGGGGCGCGTCTTCGTCTCTGTAAAGGAAGCGGGGGCGCGTCTTCCTCTCTGTAAAGGAAGCGGGGGCGCGTCTTCATCTCTGTAAAGGAAGCGGGGGCGCGTCTTCATCTCTGTAAAGGAAGCGGGGACGCGTCTTCATCTCTGTAAAGGAAGCGGGGGCGCGTCTTCATCTCTGTAAAGGAAGCGGGGGCCCGTCTTCATCTCTGTAAAGGAAGCGGGGGCCCGTCTTCATCTCTGCAAAGGAAGCGGGGGCGCGTCTTTATCCTGGAAGTAGGCATGAGTATTTTAACACTGTACAGGAAGTGTGCGGGTGGGTCTTTATCTCTACAAAAGAAGTTGGGGTGGGGTTTGAAAGACAGAAGAGCAGAAGTAGAGATGCAAACTGCATACTGGCATAATGGAGAGGTGTGCTTTCAGTGTGAGTAAAGGGGGCTTCACACATAGTGATATCGCTAGCAATATCGCTAACGCGTCACCGATTTTGTAACGCAGCAGCGATATTGCTATGTGTGATATTTACCTTCGACCGCTCCCCCGCTGGTTATCGCTGATCGCGCGAGAACGTCCTGGCGCCCTGGACCGTTTCTCGTTGGCCGCTTCCTGCTGGCGCCGACGAGCGACGCGGGCGGAGGACGTCTTCATCGCCGCGTCTGCCAGGTAAGTAATGACCGCCGACCGCTGCTACGTCGCTGGTGAGATCTGCCTGTTTGGCAACTCACTAGCGACCATTTAGCGATGCACCAGCAATCCTGACCGGGTCGTATCGTGGTCAGAATCGCTGGTGCATCGCTAAATGTGACGGGACCCTAAGGCAGGCTATTAATGTGATGCATCCTGGGAAGTGAGAGAAATTAAGTTCCTGCACCTATAGTGCTGTCAGAATGCTGATGAAGAGGAACCGCCCACTGAATAGAAGTGTACAATATGTTCTAGAACATAATTGGGACAGTTTCTGTATACATTTGACTTGGATGTATCACCAATAACAATTTCTCCTTGTTGTCGGGGGGGATGAACCTTTCTTTTCCACAGACTTTGTGTAAAAAGTCAGATACACTTTAAGCAATAACCTACCTGTGTTACGTTCTGATTATTTTTTATTCATACATACCCATGCCACCAATACTTGATGATCTGGTTAAATCTTAGCTTATCCCATCATCCCTTCTTTGCCTGCGTATGATATCAGAGTACATAAATGCGCTTTGTGATGTCCATGTACATTCGAGAGCTTGCGCTGGAAATTGAAATTATTCCACTAAACATCTTGTTGAATCCAGTAAATAAAGATGTCATAGATATGACACACGGAATTGGAGAGTGGAATTGCCATGGAGCGGTTGTGTCTCGGAGCGCGGGGATCGCTGGCGGGAGGCGTATTCCGCTTGTCTCCCTATTATTATACAGGAGAGCCGTTGTCCCGTCTGGAAGGGACATACCGTAAATACATTTATATTATAGGAAAATCAGATTCTCAGTCTGTTCCTGCCGCACTCGGGAGACAGAAGGTCTTAATAACCTGTATTCCTGATCATACTCAGGATTGAAATTTTCATTGAGAATTTACTTTGTCTCTTTGTATTATTGTTTTATGGAAGGACAAGACTGAAAATGAAGCCCACCTTCTATAATTATCTCAGGTTCCTCCATGATGACCTTCAAGTTTTCGTCAACACTGTGTAAAGCTCTCTCCGTTCTGATCCATAAGAGTAGGACCCCATCATTAATGTCTACGTGTCCCACTTGGATTTATGGAGAGGTGATTGTTGGAATTTTATTGCATCCCATATATTAAAGACTAATATTGTGAAGGTTCCCCTACTGGTTCCTTACAAGACCTCTGTAGGTGTCCTGGCATCTTAGCACCAAGAAACTTAAAATCTGCTGCTATCTCCATGCCTCGGACATTTTTTTTTTTTTTTCATCACGTCCCATATATGATTGATTGGATTGACATCTGGTGAAATTTGAGGCCAAGTCATCACCTGGACTCCTTGTCATGTTCTTTGAACCATTTCTGGCCAGTTCTTGCCTCGGTGCAGAAATGATTTGTAGCTCCTATACTAGGCACATCAGAACTGATCCATGGAGCAATGGAAGAAGACGGCCCGGTGCAGCCAAATGGCAGGGTCCATCTGTAAGAAATCCCTGCCGTTTGACTTTACCGGACTATCTTCTTTCATTGCTACATGGATCATCACTTCTTGTGTGCCAGTAAATGGGCTTTTGGTGGTGGACAAGGGTCAGTATGGGCACTTTGACTCTTCTACTACGATAGCCTAGTCTGCCGTAGCCTGCTGTAACTCCTTCATCAATTTGAGTTAGTCTTCTCTGCGATCAGATCAGTTGGGTGAGACCTCCTCTTGGCTTCCCTCCGTTCACCAGTTTTCCTTCCTTGGACACAATCACCGCATATTACTATTAGCCCTCAAGACCTAATTTTTTGGAAATGTTGATGCAATTGTCTAGTGTCAATTGTAGAGTTGGCCAAAAAAATTTCTGCCACCCTGGTATGACTTTCACTCTGTGGTCCTCCATGGCAGCCGGACCACCTCGGTCTTCACCCAGCGTTCCGAGAGCCTCTTGCACTTTTTTGACCCTACAACGTCATGATGACACAAGAGGCGCCTAAAAGTTCATGCCAATGATACTGGAAGCAAACGTGAAGACTTCCTTTGTCTGGATTACACTGAGGAACGGACTGAATGCCTGACCAAGGCAGCATAAATCTTTTTGCTAGACTCTAGTCACTTGTCCAAGCCGCTCAGTTTTTTATGGTGGCTCATTTTTTCTTGCTTCCAACCCATCAACGTCAACCTGTAGACTTCACAGGTTAAAATAAAGCACTGAAGACACCTCCACCTCTTCTTCATCTTCTCACTCCCCTTTTAAAACCTGATTAAAACCCTTAATGATGAATCAATAGAAGTTTAATTACTCAGCCCTGTCTCGAGCTCGCAGCTGTAGATACAGAAGAGGCAATGTGATAGGATTTTGATATGAAAGTACACGGTAGGCAATCACTTGCGGGCGTTGGAGAATCTCCGAGTCCCAGCCTCAGTTATGCTGCAGCCGCGTTTATTCACCTCCAGGATAAAATAAATAACTTCAGAAATAAAAAAAAAAATACATTCTTGGTTAAGAAGTTCCGCAGGCCATATCTGTCCCAGCACGGGAGAGGTGGAGGCATGAAATTGCTCTTTTATAAGGAGACCCTCATGTGAGCGCAGATGTGATTGCTGCATATTATGGTCGGTTGCACGCCGCTCTTCACCATTGCTCTCTTTGAGTCGGAGACAGATGGTGACCCATCCCACTCAATTTGAGGTTATGCGGCGGTCCTCTCCCCAAAAAAAATCAAAATCATAAATTCTATTTTTATCTATTTGTGAACAAATTTGGATTGACCCTCATTGGGCGCCCAGTGGTGGTAGCATTCGGAGGAGTAAATGTAGGTCGATTGGAAAGATGAGAGCCATTCCTTTTCTACAATCCTGGCCTTATATGTCTAAGATGGAACTCCTCTTTAAAGAGAAGATATATTTATATAATTGTCTTTTACTATTTTTTTTTTTTTTTTTTTTTTTAATATTTAAATCGGGCATGCGTTTCTAGAAATTAAATTAAAAGGCCTGTAATTTCAAAATCGTATGGCGGATGTAAAAAGAAAGTTTAATTAAAAAAAAAAAAAAATTTAAAAAGCAAAAGTAACAAGTTGTATTACTTATTACTCACTTCTCCTCCTCTGTCCACCAAATAAAGTTCAACAGAATATTGACCAGCTGCAGCTGATCACTGGCAGATGATTAGCTGCAGCGGTCACGTGATACAACAATCTCACTGGAACGGTGCCGTTACAGTTATTGTCTATGGGGGCACTGAGTTGATTTGTCAAGCGATGGTCAACCCCTTTAACAGTGGACATTGCTTTTCACTCCACGTCAGTGGTCTCCAACATGCCTCCGGCTGTCAGGGCATGCTGGGAATTGTAGTTCCGAACACTCATTTGCATTGTGGGCACCGGTAGAAGGCACATAGACAGGGGTCACTACTGTTCTGTGGAGGTAACGAGGTGATGCGGGTGTACTATATTATTTATTGCAGGTGAGGTGCTTTCTTCTGCCTCAGGGTAAGGAGAAATGGATCTGTGCAGCCATAGATCAGTATCTGGTAAGGAACTGCTCTGTCTTGTAATTTACACACACAGATCAATAGCATTTTCGCGCTGAGTCCGGGAGCGCTGAGTCCTGTATAACCCCGCCCAAAACACTGACCGTGTTTTGTATACACTACGCATAGGCAGAAAGCTGCCAATCATTGTCGGGGGAGTGGTCACAAGTTTAATAGTTCTCTAATCTGCTAATAAAGCTGGCTTGTTTGATCAAACTATTGCTGCTATGTACTGTTATTGACACACACTATTACTTTTTGCTTATTTACTTACTGCAGGATATTGGCTAATTTTTGTTTTAACCCTAGTTTAAGCTCCTGGATTAGGTAACAAAAACCTAGTGACAGATTTACCAACGTTTAAAATGGACTCTATCAGGTTTCTTTGGCTTTTGTAGCCATCTGATGCTGCCATTGCATTTCTGGTGTATTCTACATTTTTTTTTTTTATCCCTGCTAGAATGGCTTCTGTCATCCTATCAGTACCCTGAAAGCTAGACCCAGGTTCACATTATAGATGAGGGCAGCACGGTGGCTCAGTGGTCAGCACTGTATGGTGGCTCAGTGGTCAGCACTGTATGGTGGCTCAGTGGTCAGCACTGTATGGTGGCTCAGTGGTTAGCACTGCAGCCTTGCAGCGCTGGAGTGCTCTGTTCAAATCCCACCAAGGACAACATCTGCAAGGAGTTTGTATGCTCTCCCCGTATTCCAGTGGGTTCTCCACTCCAGTTTCCGCCCACATTCCAAAGACATACTGATAGGGAATCTAGATTGTGAGCCCCAATGGGGACAGCGATGATAATATCTGTAAAGCGCTGTGGAATATGATAGCGCTATATAAGTGAGTACAAGAAATCAAAAGATGGCTTTGCTGGCTTCAGCCGGGAATTATAATCCCACTCTTCATTCTCTGCACGGCAGGAGCTGGTTGTGAGGACTGAAACACTTATATATTTTGCTGACACTTTGAACTTTGTAAATTTGTGTTCCGTCCGTCCCCTTAAAGTGGATTGATCACCAGGCTTCACAATACAAATTGCCCACATAACACTTGGAGCTCTTAAACCTGATGATACTGTTGTTTAGTTTGAAAATCCATGTCAGAATGGCTGTCTAATCTTTTATGACAGTTTAACATAATCTCCACTCAAAGCTGATTGACAGCTTCTCAGTGTCCCCTGTTATGAATGAGTCACCGAGGAGGAAAAACAAGCTAAGACACAGAAAACCAGAGAGGTTGGTAACTAAGTGGATTGCAGACACCTGATCCTATCCACACAGCTAGCAGTAGCCGTGGAGCGTACCTATGATGATCCTAGACGCCTCGTCACAGCCGGAGAGCTAAATAAGCCTAAAGCAAGCAAAGGGGAAATCTAAACTGCCCCAGAGCAGACCCCAAAGCAATAGACAGCCCCAAAACATGTATTGTCGGTGAGACAAGATGAAAACACAAACACAGATAGAAAAATAGGCTGAGCAAACGATGGGGCCCACACTAACTAGAAAGGACAGGAAAGAAAAGATGCTGTCTGCAATCACGCACAAAACCCTGCCAAAAAATGTCCAACACTTTCTGATAACAAAAACCCTGAAGTCGCTAGACTTCAATTCCCTATATCAGCACTCTGGTATATTCTGAAGACAGAGCAAAAAAGGAGACCAATCTGATCAGGGACAAAAAGGCAAACTGGCATAAACGGAGACATAAGAATGGAAATTCAGCACAGCCCCAGCAGGGGCTGGCTGACCACAAAAACTGAGTAAACCAGACCAAATCTCATGTGAAAAAATAGCAGAGCACACTTAGCTTGAGAAGGCAGGAACAGAACTGGAAACCAGAACCTCAGGGCAGGAAAAAATCACCAGCACAAAATTAGGGAGTCGGCTGTCTTAAATCCATTCAGAGACTCCTGATGTCCACTCACAGTCCTCCTCAGGTGGCAGGTCTCTGCCATTTAGATCAGCTTCATTACCTACTGTTACCACTAGAGGGAGCCCGGATGGAGAACTCACGACTCCTCTGTCAACACATCCAGCTCCACCACCCTCACCAGAAGCCAGAGGTAAACCAGAAAATGAGTACACAACAGTCCCCCCTCCCTGCTGCTGCTGGATCCCCACATGTCTGCCTTGGTAAACGGCTCCTCAGTGTCCCTCTTGCCTGCTACTAAGTTTCTGCTTGTCCACCCTCATTGACATCTTCTTTCCTCTCCCTTCTTTCTGCTGTTGAATTTCCACCCACCTTGATAAACAGCTCATCATCGTTCCTCCTCCCTGCTGCCAATTTTTCCTCCCATCCACTCAGCTTGACAGTTCCTCAGTGTCCTTCCTCCCTTCTGTTGCTTAATCTCCATCCATCCACCTTGATGTATAGCTCCTCAGTGTCCCTCCTCCCTTCTGCTGCTGAATCTCCATCCATACACCTTGATATCCAGCTCCTCAGTGTCCCTCCTCCCTTCTGCTGCTGAATCTCCATCCATACACCTTGATATCCAGCTCCTCAGTGCCCCTCCTCCCTTTTGCTGCTAAATCTCTGCCTGTCCACCCTGATAGTTCCTTATATTTACCTCCTCCCTGCTGCGGAGATCTCGCACTGCTCAGTACAAGCTGCAGCTGTCAAACTGGATGGGCCGAGTCTGAATACACTTGGACTCGTGAGCTCTCTCAAGACTTGAACAAAAGGTGGTGGACTTAGTTTTTGTTCCTCTTTTTATCCATCTTTGCGCACTATTGGCCAAATCTATCTTCTCCCGGTGGCTATAGGGGGGCCAAGATGCCAAATTTAACCTATTGGGAGTCTTCTAGTGCCAGGTTCTTTAACCCCCACAATCCGTCAGCGGCCAATATTTATTAGTGACGGGTTCACTTTAAGACTTTAGTTATTTTTTTTAGTCCAGGAGGTTCCATGATAGTTGTAGGAAAAGTGGAATTAATCCTCCTGCTGGAAGTGGCTCATAAATAAAGATGAATGGAGACAGATATCTGGCTCCTCCTGCCAACAAATTCATCATACGATTAAAGCTTGAAATCTGCAAATTAGAAGCTGTCGGCCATCAACCTCCCACACAAGACCACGCATGCAGAAAATGCGGGAAGCAGCAGCTCTTTCGAGTAAAAACATTTGTGAATTCTTTTTTGGGTGTTCCAAAAGTTTTTCGTGTGAGCAAGTGATGGGAGAGTGGAGAACTGTCGCTGAATATGACTCCACCCAGAACGTACATAGAGGTCGTTGGCATTTCCCATAATTTAAAGGGTTTGTCAGCCCAAATTGACAGTATTGGCCACAGGGCTGTGGAGTCGGTAAGCCAAACCTGCGACTCCGACGCCTCAATTTCCCTTACACCGACTCCGAGACTCCAACTCCCACATATATTATATTTAAGTGAAAAATGTATTGTAGTACAATGTGAACATCAGACATTTAATTATTTTTATGATACAATAATCAAGACATTTAGATAGAACATAATATATATTTATTGGAATACAACTTTAGAACACAAAAAACTGTAATAAATTGTAAATATGTAATACACTATAATATCGAATTTTTATATATATATATATATATATATAGAGTGTGTGTGTGTGTATATATATATATATATATATATATATATATATAAAACACACTATGTAATAAACTATAAGTGGCGAAAAAACAGTTTTCAACAAAAACATACTAAATAACATTTGTGCAGTCTATGAATTTGTTCTAAGAAATAGAATTGCCTCCATCAGATCCTCCTTCATAGATGACCTCAAATCTGACCTAATAATTTTAAGGCCAGAGAACAACCTCCCTACACTAACTTGGGTTGGAGGCAAAGCCGTAACCACATGGGCAACATCTCTAACAATTTCCGGGTATAAAGGAATTGCCTCCTGCACAGTCAGTTTTGATGAACGGTTGAATTTTTCTTTGAGAGCAAGTGAAACATTTTGCTGAAATATGGTCAATCTGCTTGCTATAGGAGACGGAGTGAAATATTTTTCCTTGCGGCAACGCTTTGCCTGCTCCATGTCATCCAAATACTTGTCAAAGTCAAACTCCTCATCTGATGAGGATGAAGATATGGCAGCAGTAGCACTGTCAGGACCCAAGTCCTCTTGCGCCTGGCAGTCCTCCTGTAGGCCACTCATCCTAACTGCTACCTCAGTCAGAGCTTCTTTTCCTTTAGTAAGCTGTTGATCATCAAGCAATATATGATGACTTGGGTCCACATAAACAGCTGCCAGAAAAAATTTATTTTCCAATAACTGTGTCTCTGTTATGAATGAGTCACCGTAGGAGGCAAAAACAGAAATACTAGCTAAGTCCAGAAAACCAGAGAAGTTGGCAGCTATCGGATTGCAGACCCCTGAACCTATCAACAACAACTAGCAGAAGCCGTGGGGGGTTCCTACAGTGCCCTAGACCCCTCGATCACAGCCGGAGAACTACATAGCCTAAAGACAGAAAGGGAAATCTAAACTGCCCCAGAGCAGACCCCAAAGCAATAGGCAGCCCCCTATATCTAATGACGGTGAAGCAAGATGAAAAAACACACAGATAGAAAGATAGGCTGAGCAAATGATGGGGCCCAAGCTAACTAGATAGGACAGGATAGAAAAGCTGCTGTCTGTAATCCGCCTTAACCCTATCAAAACAAGAGCCAACAGCTGATAGGGAAAAAATCCCTGAAGACGTTAGGCTTCAAAAAGACTATATCAGTACTCAGGTATTTTCTGAAGACAGAGCAAAAAGGAATTCATCTCACCCCAGCAGGGAATGGCAGAAATCAAGGAAAACAATGCAAAACAAAACCAAAACACAAATGCAAAAAGTAGAGCAGAAAACTTAGCTTTTGAGGAGCAGGAATCAGACTGGTCTCCTAGAATCCCTCAGAGAGCTCACCAGCAAGGCAGAAGGGCGTCGGCTGCCTTTTATCCAGTCAGTAATTCCCGTCACCCAGTCATCATCCTGCCCAGGTGCTTGGTAATCAGCCTCACTACCTTCCTTCACCAGAAGAGGGAGTTCATCAGACCTCAATGGTGAAGGGGAAAATGAACTCACAACAGTCTCTGTTGTGAGTTCATTTTTCCCTTCACCATTGAGGTCTGATGAACTCCCTCCTCTAGTGAAGGAAGGTAGTGAGACTGATTACCAAACACCTGGGCAGCTAGATGATGACTGGGTGGCTGGAATTGAGGACTGGATATAAGGCTGCCGACACCCTTCTTCCTGGCTGGTGATTTTCCTGCTGGATTCTTGGAGACCAGTCTGATTCCTGCATCTGAAAGCTAAGTTTTTCTGCTCTGCTTTGTACTCTTCAGTTTTGTTTTTGTTTTGCCTTGTTTTTTGGGAGTTCTGCCATCCCCGGCCGGGGGTGAGCTGAATTCCATTTTTGTCTCTGTTCTGTTGATCTTTTGCTCTGTCTTCAGAATATACCTGAGTGCTGATATAGTCTTTTGAAGCCTAGCGACTTCAGGGCCTGTTTTTCCTATCAGTCGGTTGGCTCATTTTGATAGGGTTTTTGCGGATGGCAGACAGCAGCTTTCCTATCCTGTCCTATGTAGTTAGCTTGGGCCCCATCATTTGCTCAACCTATCTTTCTATCTGTGTTAGTGTTTTCATCTTGCTTCACCGTCATATGTTGGGGGCTGCCTATTGCTTTGGGGTCTGCTCTGGGGCAGTTTAGTTTTTCGCCTTTCTGTCTTTAGGCTATGTAGTTCTCCGGCTGTGATCGAGGCGTCTAGGGCACCGTAGGAACCCCCCACGGCTACTGCTAGTTGTTGTGGATAGGTTCAGGGGTCTGCAATCCGATAGCTGCCAACCTCTCTGGTTTTTCTGCACTTAGCTGGTATTTTGTTTTTTCCTCCTTCGGTGACTCATCATAACAAGTCTCTCTCCGTTTCATTGAAGCAGAAATGTCATCTGCGATTAAACCTCCTCTTTGGGACAGGCAAAATAGCAAGTTCTTCCACTCCCTTATGAAAATGCCAGGAGTTAAATCCTCAGCTTGTAATTTTTTAGTCTCAGTAAATGGGTGATTAAGCAATTTCTTCAATTCATTCACCTGTGTCCATTGACCTTCATTTAGGGTTACCTGAGGGTTCGCCATATCTATAAGAAACGGTTTTAGTTGATCAACAATTGCCCTTTCCCAGCACGTCTCTTCAAGATGGAATCAATTTTAGGGGTTCTGGCGGCAATAACCAATTTCCTCACTTTTCCAATCAGATTTGCAGCATGTCCCTCTTGCAGACTATCTCTTATTGCCAGCTGCAGCGTGTGCACAACACAGCGCATGTGATGAATAGGAAAGTGTTTTGAAGCAGCTTCAACAAGATCCTCTATTTCTACAGTATAATGTTGCTGTTCTGTTGTAATATCTGTTTGTTCCTCAGTTACATGAATAGCGCTGTGGCCTTCCATCTCAAACCACGGAATCCTAAATGTTCTTCTAGCTGTTGTTCATTACTCTCATTCATCAGTGTAATTGTACTTATGTTAGAAGCATTGTCCGTTACAATAGCAAGAACCTGTTCTTGTGTGAATGTAGCCTTAGATCAGGAATAGAACAGCCATTTATAGGACATTTCATAACTTTCCCAAATTCCTATGAAAAATTATTCAGCACATTCTGCATTGAACTACTGTACCCAATTTATTAAATATTTTAGGACTCGGTCCTTTTTACACCGACTCCACGACTCCGACTCCACAGCCCTGATTGGCCATGTGGTGCACCCTGGGTGTGACCAAGAGTCTTGGCGTACCGTTCCACCCACTTCTTTTGCGTGCCTCGCCTTCTTGACTGGTAATTGACAGCTCTGGCTTTTCTGAGCTTTCTTACTGACAGTGCTGTCAATCACCAGTGAGGGGGAGGCTTGGGCATGCAAAACAGGTGGGTGGAACAGTGCACTGAACCTATTGGCCAAACCCAGGGTGCACCGAGCAGCCTAATTAGCATATATGATTAAGCTTCAGTTTTTGCCGAATGACGGCAGCTATTTGATCACGAAAGGCGATTCTTTTTTTTTTTTTCTTTTTTGGATAGGGAGTAGATCCCCTTCAAGATTTTGTGCTTAGTTTACTGTAAGGTATAAAGTGTCAGCAAATGCAATATATGCCAGGTGCTAAAGCCTGCGCATAATAATAAGCACGAAGCTGGTTTTGTAAAGCGGTATTGCAAACTAGCACTAGATGGCAATGTTCTATCACAAATGTTTACCTTTTTTTTTTTTCCAGATTTTTGGAACGTTTTTACGTTTATGTGCTTTTAGACCTAATGTGATTTGCAGAACAACACCTTGGAGGGTAGCGCTTACAATTGCCTTTAATATAGCAAATATTTAATATCACATTTAATATTATTGTTATTGTAAGCTGATTGTCGTTTTGGAAAAACCTCACCGTTTTTTTTTTTTTTTTTCTTTTTTTCAAAACCACTGTACCCCTTAAAGGGAAGGTGCCATGTTTTTTCATAATTTAATGTAAAAAAGAAAATAGTATAAAAAGATATTGTCCCCTAAGCTTGACTCAGTGGTGTGTATGGTTTGTTTTTTGTACGGTAGTAATGCAGCCACTGGGGGCTGCCATCTTACCTTTCTGGCTGCTGAACGACACTTTCCATGCTTATTTACGGCAGTCCCTGGGCATAAGACATAGGGTCGGGAGCCGACTGTTATCTCTTTCATTGCAGCTGCATCAGGAGTGAACTGGGCACGCCTCTGTGGGCAGCTCAATTCACAGCTGTAGGTGTGGCCAGGCGCCATCTTATTAGAGCCCAGTGCTTTCCTTTTAGCTTCAATAACACTCTATTGCAAGCCCTGGATGCTGTACTGTTCCAGCATAACGGCTTGGATGTTCACTCTGCACATACCTGCTGCAGGAGAGGAACCAGGTCGAGCTGCTGGTGACCGAGCTGCTCTTTCCAAAACACACAGCCAGCTGCTGCCCCTTCACTTGCAAAACATAGGAGGAGCTGCTCCCTGCTGTTTCAAAACACTTGGCCATCTGCTGGACATCTAATCCTATCCTGTGTGATACTGATTGCTGAGCTGTGTATCTAATCCTCTCCTGTGTGATACTGTCTGCTGATCCGTGTATCTAATCCTATACTGTGTGATACAGTCTGCTGATCTGTGTATCTAATCCTCTCCTGTGTGATACTTACTGCTGAGCCGTGTATCTAATTCTATCCTGTGTGATAGTCTGCTGATGCGTGTGTCGAATCCTATCCTGTGTGATACTGACTGCTGATCCGTGTATCTAATCCTATCCCGTGTGATACTGACTGCTGAGCCGTGTATCTAATCCTATCCCGTGTGATACTGACTGCTGAGCCGTGTATCTAATCCTATCCAGTGTGATACTGACTGCTGATCCGTGTATCTAATCCTATCCCGTGTGATACTGACTGCTGATCCGTGTATCTAATCCTATCCCGTGTGATACTGACTGCTGAGCCGTGTATCTAATCCTATCCAGTGTGATACTGACTGCTGATCCGTGTATCTAATCCTATCCCGTGTGATACTGACTGCTGAGCCGTGTATCTAATCCTATCCAGTGTGATACTGACTGCTGAGTCATGTATCTAATCCTATCCAGTGTGATACTGATCTCCTGAAATACTCTGTAATGCTGTCACCCTGCTGGTTTTATGTGTGATCTATATGGTGGTATTGTGTATGATCTATATGGCTGCATTATTTGTGAAGTATATGGCGATATTATGTGTGAAGACTATGGCAGTATTATCTGCTAAAAGGGGACCCATTCTAGGGTGGTTCTGGCTGAGCACATGCACACGGGTCAGGGGTAATAGTTAGGTGCAATCAGGGGAGGGATGGTGAGGCAGCTGAAAAGAGGGGTCTCATTTTTATCTTTACTGAATGGCTACATTTCCCCCCATCTTGCTTCCCAGCGTCACCCCAGACTGCGCCTGTCGCCTCGCTTTCACACATCGCCAGGACAGGATCTGAGGAGGGGAATGGGGTCTTTGCATGCAAAGTCTGGATCAGAGCAGGCCATCAATCAGCAGAAATGTTTCCTGGATTTCTGTGGTGCTGTCACCCTGATCTTCCCATATATCTTCCTCTGTGCCCCCATAGACCAGCACACTGCTCTCCTGAAATACTCTGTGCTGCTGTCACCCTGCTCCCAGAATCCTTGCTGCCTGCCATGCTCATTGACCGAAGACCCCATTCCTCCCCTCAGATCCTGTACTGGCGATGTGTGAAAGCGAGGCGACAGGGGCCTGATATATGGTGGAAGGAGCAGGGTGACAGCAGCGCAGAGAATTTCAGGAGAGCAGTATGCTGGTCTATGGGGGGCACCCTGTTCGGTGCCAGGGATTGTACATAGAGCGCTGTGTTTTATACACATGGATGGACTGTCTGCTCCACAGAAATCCAGGAAACATTTCTGCTGATTGATGGCCTGTTCTGATCCAGACTTTGCATGCAAAGACAGTCAGTAACTTTGCAGGCCCCATCAAATTGGCTGATCACTGTGTTCCTAGATGTCATCCCTCTTTTAACTTAGCAAACACCCAGAAGGTGAGGAGAGGAGTGACATCACACCCATGTCAGCAGATTCCGCCCATAATTACTGCAGGGCAGTAATGTGAGCTAGTTGCACACTAGGTTTTTGTGCCAAATTTCAGTAGCTGCTCCCCCTAGTGTTAACAAGTGGAAATGCCAAACTTTTTAAAATTATTTTTCATATTTTGCAAAATTAAAAACAAATGATAATATTTTTTAAGAAAATGTAAACATTAATTCTTTACATTTTTTCAATTGCTGAAAAAAAATTTTTTGGATGGCACCTTCCCTTTAAATTTGTTCTGGCATATCCGGATTTATGAACAGCCATATACCCTGCCCCTACATAACCTTCCAAATCCTAGCAAATGCACAGAGCGCATAACCTTTATCTCGCCCTGATCCACTGTGCATGTGATAGCGCGACCACTGTTTCACTGCAGAAATGGTATATCGCCCTTAATGGGATGCTCTAGGAATAGAGAAAAAAAAATGAATAGCTTTATAGAAGTAATTTTCTAAAAAAAAACTTTTAACAAATCACATTCATTTTAGCTAGGGAGGTAATCACTATAGTACTTTAAAATGGCCACTGTCGTATTACATGACACATAGCTGCCCTAGAATAGTAGTAGGACAGGAGCCTGTGGACATGTGCAGTAGGTAGGTCTGCCCCTTCTCTTCGTGTGCAGAGAGATGTAGCACCAGCGGATAACCACCTGTAACACTGGAAACATCAGGGGTGCTGATGAAAGAAGAGGCTGCTCACACTGGTGTCCACCCTGTCTATCTGATCTAATACTGGAGATACCAGGAGTGCTGAGGTAAAAAGAGGTTGTTCACCTTGCTGTCCAATCTACCTAATCTAATACTGGAGATACCAGGGTTGCTTGTGTAAGAAGAAGCTGTTCACACTGCTGTCCAACCTGCCTAATCTAATACTGGAGATACCAGGGGTGCTGAGGTAAGAAGAGGCTGCTCACACTGCTGTCCAACTTCTCTAGCTGATCTAATACTGGAGATACCAGGGGTGCTGACTAGTGTTGAATGAGTACGCTTATTACTAGAAATTTCCCGAGCATGCTCGGTTGTTCTCCGAGTATTTGGATGTGCTCGTAGGTTTAGTTTCTGTCGCCATAGCTGCATGATTTGCGGCTGCTAGACAGCCTGAATACATGTGGGGAATTCCTAACAAACAGGCAATCCCAACATGTATTCAGGCTGTCTAGCAGCTGCAAATCATGCAGCTGCGGTGACACAAACTAAATCTCCGAGCACGCCCAAATACTTGGAGCACACACGATCATGCTCGGGAAATCTCGAGTAACGAGTATACTTGCTCATCACTAGTGCTGACGTAAGAAGAATCTGCTCACACTGCTGTCCAACTTGTCTATCTGATCTAATAGTGGAGATACCAGGGGTGCTGAGGTAAGAAGAGGCTGCTCACACTGCTGTCCACCCTATCTTTCTGAATGCTCAGCGGCTGCTCATATAATCTATACCACATAATGCCAAGTTATCTCCTGGTCACAGCCATTAATGTCTACCTCACAGACCCCTGCACTATTCTATGGCACAAGCACTTGAATGGGGCCGAGAATTACTGAGTAAAAAATGAAAATGGGCCTTGTTACTGAAGCATTCCCTTCATTCTGCGGATCACTGTGGGTCCCACAGGTCAGAACTCTAGTGATCATTAAGTGATGGCATATTGTAGCGAGATTTTCTCTCCTGCAAAGATGCGACAAACCCTTTAGGGGATAAAGGAAACCTTTTTAAAAGAATTTTTGGATAATACAGTAAAAAAAAGTGACAAGGAGGAGTTGCACTCTAGTATTGGGCTGGAGACCAGTAGAAGCTAGCTACTCCTTCCTTTTTTTTTTATTTTTAGTTATTTTTTAAGGACCCCCCATTTGCTTTCCTGATGGCTCGACAGCGTTAATGGGAGATGGGTATATGTACCAGATTGTTTTCGATTCCTAGGCTGGCAGCTTGGGAGGCTTCAGTATATTCTTTTCTGGCTTCGGAGAGGAGCAAGAAGATTTAAATTACCCTTGTCCAATTTGGCTCTTTGCGGAGCAGGGCAGTTTTTACCTCTAGGCCCAGTAGTCCTCTATGGCATCCTGGGCGCCTCTGCTGTTTATTAGGCCCCTCCGATGTCACATCGCAACACATGATGATGATCAGGTTTCTAGTAAGTGCCAGAGGTTCCGGGCATAGGATTGCCGGCTCGGAGATCCAAACTAGAAGACGGAGGGGACCAGGTGTGGATCAGATATTGTTTTGCTCATCCATCGATCTAAACAGATAATGTGAAATATGGTCCGGCACACAAGATTCACTTGACACCTCAGCGAGCCAGACCTTCCCTTCCTTACCGGCATCCTTTGAATATGTAAGATTACAAACAAACCTGTTCCAAGATGCTTTTATTGAATAACATTTGATTCATTTTGATGTCTAAATGTCACTGACGTCAAGACGCCAACGCTTCCAAGAAAATGGACAGATGTGACAAGTGGCCCTAAAATGACATCGGCCCCCTGTTTTAGAGTTCAGTCTTTCCTTTCGAGGACGAGGGGGGTAAGAAGGATCAAAGATAATCTAAAATAAAATGGACTAAGCTTTGGAATACAGAGGAAAGCATTACCGCGTAAGCCCCCCCATCACCGAGGAAGATTGCAACGCCACAGAAGTCAGGAAGCCATGCTGGGCACCCGCAACTCTTCCACTCAGATTAGTTTTCTTTTTTTATCTGCAAACCCTTTTAAGGTTTCCCTTCCGCCTGTATGTGTTTAAGGAAACCAAAAGCAAATGTGAAGACGTGAAGTGTTACGGAGCATGAAGGTCCATGAATATTTATGATGAACTTCACAAGTTGACAAATTCCTATTTTCTTGACATAATGGGGTCATCGGCTGGCTGTGACCCCGGACACACAGAGCCGTGTATAAACTTGCTTTTTTTTTCCTTTGGATTGACGGCAGCTGTCTCATGAATACGGCTTTGAAGTGCCGATTTTATACCGTTTGATATTTCGACACACTTCGAAAAGCAGAAGAATTACTGTAGACACGAGGGACAATAAATACCATAAACCTTGTCGGAGGAAACCCCAATCTAATATTTCTTCTAGAATGAAATGTAGCAATCCACTTTGCCTATTTCGTCATGTCGTATTCTATTGGGGTTGCCCCATAGGTTTTGGACAATCCCTTGTAGGGTGTATGATGTCGTAAAGGAGGGGGGGGATTCCGCTCCTTCATACCTATTGTGCAGCCCTTCGGTTGAATGGCAGGCATGTTATACTCCGTTTCACCTGTAGTGGTCCCTGCAGAGAAAACGTATATCTCAATGAGGTTTCTCTTGAGCATTAAAAGCTGATCGCCAGGGATTGTCCAACCTTAGGGTCTGTTCACACTTTCATTACTTCTTTTCCAGCACATTGTTGTTTAGTCATCAAAAGCCAAAATAATGTATCCCGGAGCCCTATTTTATCCAGTAAAATAAGTATATTCCTTGTGAAAAACTGTCTACTCTGTAGGTGATGGAGCAAGAGATTCTGAGCAGATTAATATTCGTATTTGTGGGGAAATGTTCGGTATAACTTTAAAGCTGTTACTCTCTGCTTAGAAGTCCAGTGGGTGGTTCTACTTGGCGATTGACAAGATGTAGGACCGCCCACTGGACTCCTAAAATGAGTAGAGGTTTAAATTAAAAGAAAAAATTAGTTCTCCTAAATGTTTCCTCAGAAAAGTTCTTACCTAATTGGCTAATTTTTCCAGCAATTGGACCTCCACCAACTTACGATATCCCAACATTTTTTTAAGATGTGAACCCGCCCCTCCCTCTCCCTTTGAAAAGGTAGTTTTGAAGCTGGCAATGTTCACCGGAGCACATTGTTACCTGCTAGTCCTGGCAAAGCTTCAGCCTAGTTCTTATAAGCAAGACCTCAGCGGTGGTCGGTCTCCTAAGCAACCAGATGTAAACAGAAGACAAAAAAATGCTAATATCTCAAGAACGGATGAAAATTTTAATAAGTAGTAAATTCCAAAATTGTTTGTATTTCCAAGGGCTATCCAACAATATAATCTACAAAGATGGAAAGAACTCTTTATTTAAAGGGGACGGGCAGGTTCACATCTGAAAAAATGATGGTATCTCATAAGCTGGTGGAGGTCCAATTGTTGGAAGCTACTCCAGTCCTGAGATTAAAGAACTGTAAAGTCAGCAGGGAACCTGAATGGTGAAGTTTATACTGTGACATGGGTAAAGGAAATATGTTTTGACTAGGATGTGATTTTTGTTGATCCGCCCTGCACGGGAAATGGGGTTTGTCTTCATTCCGCGCGTTTGTTGAGCGGGAAATGATTGAGAGGAATAATGTACCTCTCACATTTAATCAGCGGCTTTCCCACTTCGTAACCGGTCACGCGGGCCCCACCAGATAACTCAACTTGGATGTCCTGCCAGAACCGATCTCTGCCGCACGTCTGAGCGTCGCGACCTGGGTCTAGACGTCTGTCCTTGTGATAGATCCCGAGTCCTGATGTGTTAAAACTAGTCGTCACTTCTTATAAGCGTCTATTATGAGCATGTAAAGGGGTTTTCTACCAGTAATCAGTCATTTTCTACTTTATTATAGGTATTGAACATAAGTTAGATTTCTTTTTTTTAAACTTGCTTAAAGGCTGCAGACACTTTTGACATTAATTTGTTTTTCTTATATAAATGGTTACCCTATTTAATAAAATTACAGTAAGTTTCAATTAACAGTCTTCATTCCTTTATTGATTTTCAGAACCCCTGATATGCATTTTGTGTACTGATCTAAGTTTCAGGTTTTTCTGTTGTGGGATTGTCCCTCCCAGTAATATAGGCTGGATATGAGCTTTATGTGTATCCAAGGTTCTGTGTCACTCTCACTGTTCAGCATTATAAGTCTCCTCACTCTGACATGCCAGGTTTGAGATTGTCGCTCTCCACAAGGAGAAACGTTTCCCTCTAGACCCCAGTCCAGGGACTCTCACCTAGCCAAATCAGATGTCATACTTTGCACTGATGAGGGGGAATCATAATGTGTCTGCAAATTGAGATTCTTTTTTGTCTTTTATACCAAGGCTCATTTAAAGAGTCGATTTTGACTTTTAGGATCGCTGCTTCCTATAGGTGACCCTAGAGTTCTACTCCTCTTCCTCTCTGAAGAGACAATTTGCATATTTAATTTTCCAGAGGAGCATGCATGTATTATAAGTCTCCTCACTCTCTGACATGCCAGGCTTGGCTTGTCACTCTGTCTTTTCGTTAATCTATCCAATTTTTAAAATGTTTTCTGCATGACTTTGTTTTTGGTTTTCAAGATCTGTTTTGCTTGTCTTCAATAGTATTATAATTTTCTTGTTTACTACTTCTGGGTACAAAAATCAGTCCTGATCCCATGTTGGACATACAGGTGCATGGATCGCTATAAGACAGACCTTTTGATGGTATGGTACAGGGTGCACTTATGCTGATGATGATTGATAGTTCACATCAATCTTGTGCGTAAGGTTCTCCTCTAGAGATGGGTTAACTAAGCCGTAGGTCAGGGTGAGAACACGGACCAAAGGTGATTGCACAGCAGGCAGGAAATGCTGGACAGCACCTGGATCAGTGAGGACCAGGACAGAAGGGCTGTGGATATGTAATCAGTCCAGCACTTGCAGCAAACAAATGGCTAAGAGCAGACTTGTGTGCTATCAGAAGTCAGACAATCTGCAAATAAATGGTAAATCTCAGGCTGGAGTGATGAACAGACAAAGAGAATGCTTGCTTGTTGTAAGAATAGATTACACCGCCCCCCCCCTGACGCTGTAGTGTGAACAGTACCATTATAGCCAAGAAGATCTGATATGCATATAGTAGACGACTGGTTAACTGCAATTCGGCAACAATGAACAGGCAGTTGAATACTTGCTTGCAGAGATGATCAGACTGTTGCAACAGCATTGTAGCGTGAACAGCACCAGAATAGCGGACAAAGAGTTTGTGATGCTTACAGCAGACGAATAGTGACTGCATCTCTGAGCCAGGAAGGAAATGCAGATGGTTAACAAGCAGAACTTTTCTGAAGAGATGATTAACCATCATCATAATACTGAATACTTAGACAGCACATAGCTGTTTGAATTGGACTTAAAAGGTCTTGAGTGATGATGTCCAAGATGGCTCGGAATTGTACAAAAGGGAAGAAACTAGGACTCGGCACTTGAGCCAGGACAGGTGTTTAACCCAAACCTTTGCTGCTGCATGTGTGCACCTCCCCGTGGGACCTTACCCTGATAGCTCTGTACTGTAGGTAGCTGTGCACCATTTGTGTTCAGCACTTGACCAGGAATGATGTGATTGCACCCAAAAGGGATTGTTGAGTAACTGTGCTCCCCTTAGGGTGCCATATGTCGAAGCATTCTATTAAAGGGATATGTCTGATAATACCGAGTCTTGTAGCCATCCACATTCATACAGACTTTCGTTGAACCTCCCACACATCCATCCGTTCAGTGTTACAGATCTCTTCCATGCTTTGTTTCCAGGTGGCCTGTCTTATCCGTGTTCCTTCAGAGGTGATTAAGCAAAGAGCCCAGGTATCTCCGTCCTCGACCACCTATCATATGCTTGCCAGCACCCTCCGCCAAGAGGTAAGAGCTCAAGAGATCCGAGCGGCGATCCCTGCGGACGTCTCGCTGCGTGTCATCTAACTTCACAGAAAACAGTGTCCTCTCCTTATATGAACTTGTGGAAATCCAAATACTGTCAAAATATTTGAGTCAACACAGAAAAAGTTCTGATCGGAGGTAAAATATTATTTTGAGCGTCTCCGGATGTACTCGCCAGAACCCTGCGATCACTTTGAAGTCTCCAACAGAGACATTTATTTTGCATCAGACCTTAAAAAGGCGTCGTACCATTTGTACCGTATGTTATCATGGAGTAGGGCGCAACCCGTCGCTTGCCAGTCATGAGTTTGCCGACCAAATATGATTTTCTTTTTTTTTTCGGAAGTTGGTGAAGAGCAGAGGAAAATTTAACCAATTTCTAAAATCATCAATAAGATCCAAAAATATATTAAAAATATAGAACGGTACAGCTGTCATACATGAAATGTCTTAAAGGGATCCTGAGGCATTGGATATACAGTCCCATCTGTGATCAGCATGTTATAGAGCCGGAGGAGCTGAGCAGATTAATATATAGTTTTATGGGAATATTTCCATAGATCTTGCAATTATTTCATGTTGATTCCTAGGCTGTCAATCACCGATAAGACCGCCCACTGGACTCTTTAGCCCAGAATAGTCAGAAATGTAAATAAATACTGTGATAAATATTTTTTTTTAATGAAACTATGTATCACTTATCTGCTCCTCCTGCTCTGTAAGTTTGAGGTCAGACATCACGTTCAAAGATGACACTGTCACTTTAAAAAAGACGTTTTAACAAATATTCCAGGAAGGCATTATTGGGGTCATTGGATGATGATTCTTTTATTGGTTTGATGCCAACTCTGATTGGGTTCCATTGTTGTTACAGGGATTCCGAGGCCTATACCGAGGTTATAAGAGCACAGTCCTGAGAGAGGTAAGGCCCGTGACTATTTCATTATGCGTTTTCTAAAGGAGAACATACCATACAATTCTGACGGCATAGTAACATCTTAAGTTGTAAGGTGTTTTTTTTTTTTTTAAATATTCATCTTATGACTTTTTCTCGGCGGCTGACCTTTCCAACTCGACACAACATTCATACTCGCCAACAGTCCCTCAAATTGATCCGAGATGGGGTGTGGCTTTGCAAAACCACTCCCATAAGTGGGTGCTTTTTGCGTTCCAAGCTATTATGGCAGCATTCCCAGAAGGTCATTAAACCAGATGGTCTTGTACTTTTTCGAATTTTGCATTGGAAATTTTGGTAAATTATTCCTTTCAGCATTTTGAATAGTTAAATCAAAAATGGTTTCATATTTGTACCTTTTGGGTTTTATGGCGCTTAGTCAGGGGTTCTAAAAATGTTTCGCCAGATTTTAGGAATATTGGTTTCTTGAAATGGGGGTAAAAACAAAACCACAAACCACTGCCCATATCTCGGTTCCCAGTGTGAACTGGGATTCTAGTAAAACTTTGTAGAAGACATTTCACTGGATTTATTTTGTTCAAACTGGGTTCCTCCTCCAACTGTCAATGCTCTACTCATTCTCGAACAGTTTTTCTTTTTCTTCTGTGCCCCTCAGTTCCAAAGTTATACCCCTTGGTAATAATGCTATTTGTTCTTCAACCACCAGAGTTTTGGGCCTTACAATCCTAGAATGTTAGAGTTGGAAGGGACATCCAGGGTCATCGTGTCCAACCCTCTGCTTAAGGCAGGATTCACTAAACCATCTCAGACAGAGATCTGTGTGAAGGCTTCCATTGAAGGAGAACTCACCACCTCTCGTGGCAGCCTGTTCAACTCATTGATCACTATCAAAAAGTTTTTTATCTAATCTGTAGAACCTTGTAAAATCCTGTCTTTATTAAATTGTCCTTCTGTCAAAAGGTTTCTAAAATGTCCCCCAGCAATCTGCTATAATTGCGGTTAAGATAAACTAGTTTCCAAGTGTCCAATTTCCCTGCAGCACCCCCACAGGAGGAAGTAAGCATTGCACGATTCCTATTGAATTCCTTAACCGACAGCACCGGTTCCTCCAAAGCAGGAGATTCTAATCGTAGGTCTCTCTCTGAATTGGGTTCTAAACCAAAAGATCAAGAATGGGTTTTCTAAACTTGTGGACCCCATTTTTTTTTTTGTCTTCAGTAGTTACAGTATCACCTGCATCATAAAGTGATCCCTGCATCTGAAATATACGCCGCCCAAGAACTCCAGTCCTGTACTTATTTTACGCTTGTCACGATGACCCATCCTGTGTGACGCGACCTGCAGGCCGCGACCTGCAGGCCGGTAACTAAAACAACAAGACGCGGCCCGTGATACTGTCCTGTGTGACACGGTCCGCAGGCCGGTAACTTAAACAACAAGACACGGGGAAAGGGGAAACAGTTACAACGGTGGGCCTTGCGATAGGGAAAGGGGACGTGGAGATCTCCTGCACTCCCCTGAGTCAGTGTCCCTAACGCTCCTAACGTTTCCTATGCCGGTTACGCACCGGGTGCCGATCAGGAACCTGTGGCCCTAGCACACCCTACACCTATCCCTTGCTAGGGAGCTGGGTGGCGCAGGCACTGGCCCCGCCGCTGTACTAATACTAAGGAAAAACACAAACAGGGAAACACCACTTAGCTTTACTCTGTTGCACTTGCTCCTGGCAACAGAGTCAACCACCAGAATGCAGCTCTCCTCCTGAATCACTGCCACCAAGCTCTGTCAGAGCTACAAGGAAATCCGCTATGACTCCTTCCACACCAGGGCTAAGACAGTGCTGCAAGGAACACTTTCCAGCTCCTTCCTCCACCAAGGATGGTTGAAATGAACACTATCACCAACACTGATTGCAACACCTGTGATTCTTTTATAGCAGAGCCAGAGCAATCACACCTGCATTATAATCATGTGCACTTAACTAAAGGAACCAGATTGCAATGACGCTCACCACCACATGGGGCAAACTTAGAACAAAAGACACCACAGTGCAATAATCCTAATGGCCACCGAGGGCAAAAACCAAACTTAAGCACAGCTTAAGAAAAAAAAGGTTACCTGTGCTTTTTATATGTCCTGATCCAGCATGGATCATGACAACGCTCCACTAAACACGTGTAATTTTCTTCAGATTTCATCAAGATGCAGATGGAACACAAAGCCCAACAAGCCCCCGTGATTTATCCGAGGGCGCGCGAATAAATGAATACATTTCCATTCTCGGCAAAACTGATTTTTTTTGCATAAGGAACAAATGGGCGAGACCCGCCACTCCGCCGGCCTCGTAAAATCCATTCTGACTTACGTCAGCGCAGTAATTAATTTTCCCGGCTGATAGAAAGGAGCGGGAGGTGACCTTTCCAAGGTGTCGGCACTTTTGTAAGAGATTTAATTGGGGTCTTTTCCTTTGTGTATCCATAAAAGAACCTTCAAACCTGATTCCACATGAAATATTTGTTAATTTCCAGAAAGCCGTCAGTGGAGTGAAAACAATTATTGTTATGGTGAAATGGGCCCTTTTTTTTTCTTTATTTATTTTTTATTTTTTCTTGTTGGAAATAATGTGTCTTTTGCATGTTTAGGAGACAACATGCAATATATAATGAAGTCCACTTTATTGTGCAGATGATTTTTTTTTTTTTTTTAACCCATTTTTTGTCAACCTGAAACCTTAAAATATTGGATCCAAAAGTCTTTGTATTATTAATTATATTACTATATATATTTTTTTTTTAAAAAGCCGAGCTCCACAGCATTAAAGTGGTTTAGAAAAGAAATAATTAGAAACATTGCATCTCATTGAAAGGAAATGTGTTTTTTGTTAAATGCATTTTTAAAAGTTTTTGGCCATTTAATTTTTTTTCCCCCATGTTATATTTATTTATGGAGAATTTGCATTTTTCACATGAACATTAGTACCGTAGCAAAGACCCGCTTTCAGTGGAGCGGAGACAAAGACCCGTTCCCTCCGCTTTTGGTAGAGAGGGGACAAAGACGCGCTTGTCGTAGGAAGTGAGACAAAGACCCGCTCCTTCACGTCTTGTAGAGTGGGGACAAAGACCAACTTCCTGCCAGGGGGGATGGGGACAAAGATCTGCTTCACCCACTTCCCGTAGAGGGGGGACAATGACCCGCTCCCTCCGCCCCTCCACTTCCCATAGAGTGGGGACAAAGACCAACTTCCTGCCAGGGGGGATGGGGACAAAGATCTGCTTCACCCACTTCCCGTAGAGGGGGACAATGACCCGCTCCCTCCGCCCCTCCACTTCCCATAGAGTGGGGACAAAGACCAACTTCCTGCCAGGGGGGATGGGGACAAAGATCTGCTTCACACGCTTCCCGTAGAGTGGGGACAAAGACCAACTTCCTGCCAGGGGGGATGGGGACAAAGATCTGCTTCACCCGCTTCCCGTAGAAGGGGGACAAAGACCTGTGTCGCCTGCTTTCTGTAGAGGGGGACAAACACCCACTCCCTCCGCTTTCTGTAGAGGGGGGACAAAGACTTGTTCGCTCTGCTTTCCGTAGAGTTGGGACCAAGATCCGCTCGCCCTGCTTTACATAGAGGGGGGACTAAAATCCACTTCCCACAAAGGGGGGGGCAAAGACCTGCTTTTTCCACTTCCTATAATCCTTCTCAGTGTCTCTGCTGCTAGTAATGGATTACACTCGACAACAGGCAGTGGACGACAAGGTAGACAGAAGAGACTCATTGGCCGGTACATTGACGTTTTTTTTTTTTTTTACAGCCTAAGACAACTTAATTTTTAAATAAAGTGATTTGTAGATTGACTGTTGATCACATTCTCTGAAAGTACAGGGACCATTTAAAGGTTTTCCTTTCTCAAGTCTGAATTTGCACAGTATCTATTTGTAGGCTTTATCTATGAAGACACATACACACGTGGTCAAAATTGTTGGTTCCCCTCGTTTAATGACAGAAAAAACCACAATGGTGACAGAAATAACTTGAATCTGACAAAAGTAATAATAAATCAAAAATCTATGAAAATGAACAAATGAAAGTCAGACATTGCTTTTCAGCCATGCTTCCACAGAATTTATAAAAAAAATAAAACTCATGAAATCGGCCTGGACAGAAATGATGGTTCCTTAACTTAATATTTTGCTGCACAACCTTTTGAGGCAATCACTGTAATCAAACGATTCCTGTAACTGTCAATGAGACTTCTGCTCCTCTCGACAGGTATTTCGGCCCACTCCTCAAGAGCAAACTGTTCCAGTTGTCGCCTTTTCTAGACGGCATGTCTCAGCTCTTTCCAAAGATGCTCAGTAGGATTTAGGTCAGAGCTCATAGAAGGCCACTTCAGAATAGCCCAATGTTTTCCTCTTAGCCATTCTGGGGTGTTTTTAGCTGTGTGTTTTGGGTCATTATCCTGTTGCAAGACCAATGACCTGTAACTGAGACCAAGCTTTCTGACACTGGGCAGCACATTTCTCCCTAGAATCCATTGATAGTCTTGAGAGTTCATTGTATCCTGCATAGATTCTAGACACCCTGTGCCAGATGCAGCAAAGCAGCCCCAGAACATAACAGAGCCTCCTCCATGTTTCACTGTAGGGACAGTGTTCTTTTCTTGATATGCTTCTTTTTTCCATCTGTGAACATAGAGCTGATGTGCCTTGCCAAAAATTTCAATTTTTGTCTCATCTGTCCATAGGACATTCTCCCAGAAGCTTTGTGGCTTGTCAATATGTAGTTTGGCAAATTCCAGTCTGGCTTATGTTTTTTTTTTCAACAATGGTGTCCTCCTTGGTCGTCTCCCATGAAATCCTCTTTGGCTCATACAATGACGGATGGTGCGATCTGACACTGATGTTCCTTGAGCTTGAAGTTCACCTTTAATCTGTTTAGAAGTTTTTCTGGGCTCTTTTGTTACCAAGTTATTTCTGTCACCACTGGGTTTTTCTGTCATTAAACGAGGGGTATCTACAATTTTGACCACTTGTGTAGTTCTGAAATGGAGCTGTATACCCAAATCCTTCATATTTTTAATCAAGTCCACTTCCAACGTCTTTTTTTTTTTTTTTTTTTTTTTTGCACTATTGTGTGTCGACTTTGGCTCAGATTTCCTGTAACCTTTTTTCTTTCTTTTTCTGTAATGTGCTTCTGTTATTTCTAGCTTTTATTAATTGTCTCAGACCTTAAAAAGCCTCCTGCCTATTTTCCCTCAATAAAAATTTTTTTTTTTTTTTGTCCTCATACGTTTTTTTTTTTTTAATTTCATAGAACGGATTAAGCCTCTAATGCCGTCTCGGATAACGCCCAATAGGACGACCAACACAATTTTTTTTTTTTCTGACCCTGAAAGGGGGTTCTCCACTTTTAACAATTCCATCAGCTTTCCTTTATTGAGGAGCGATTGAGTAATTTCCCTACAGTGCCCCCCGCAGGAGAAATAAAGTATTACATCATATTTATTACAAATCGGCTATGTAATGCTGGTCAATGCCAGGTCCCAGGGGTAAGAGATGCTCTTTGTAGAGGTTCTCTGCACGTCTTGCTGCGGACAGGGAGCTTAGCGGTCAGGGCTGTTGATCTGTCGGCAGCGCAGCAGACAATAACTGACATCGGCATCAGCGGTGCCGGCTCTGTTCTGGACCTGGGTAGGGTGAGTAAAGTACAGTTTCAAGCAAACTTCAGCCAGGGAACTGGAAAAACCCTTTTAAATTATACAATTTCCTGCAACTACCACTAAAAATTGAGCTTCCATTGGGCGCAATAATAAACAGAGAATTTCATTATTTAAAGGGGTTGTTTCAATATCAGTAGTTATCACCTATTATCAGTATAGGTGATGTGTCTGATTGCTGGGGGTGCTTATCGATCATGAGAGCAGAGTTCATCACCTTCTCCCACCCCATTTCAATAGAGCTTTTCCCTAATTTGTAAGGGACATTTTTATTAAACACATTTTGCATGGCTCCTCATGAGAGATTGTGGGTCACTCTGCTCTCTGGTTCATGGGTACGGTGCCCTTTAAAAACTGTAATAGAAAGAGGTCCATTGAGATCTATAGGAGTTATGGAAAGGGTCAAACGCTGCATTGTTCCCCTCGTGGTTAAGCCTACCAAATGTGCACTTATATCCTATGTTTATATGGGATGATAAAGTCCTCTAAATCCCACCTATTGGGTCAGCTTTTTAGCCAAGACTATCTGTAAATCAGTCTCCCATGCCACCGCTAAAAAGAGTAGGTGTCCTAGAGAAGAATTGTAAAGCCATAAAGACCTCTCCAGAGAGAGGACATATTATCCTCACATTGAACATATGGGATTAATTATAACAGGGGAAGCGAGAAAGAGCTGACACTTCAACCTCCATTGAAGTAGGGCCTCCTGTCGTTAACTGGTAATTGCAACTAGCAATCTGATGAGAACCAGCCAAAAAGGCTAAGATTCGTATACTGCGAGATGAAAAAGTAACCTTCCGAGGCAAGAGCATCCTCTGTTCAAAGGATTTGTCTCAGACGCTCTGGAGGCAGTGGGTCAGTGGTGAATATTGGAGTCTGCGTCGATCCGATATTTATGGGAGTTGAATTTTTGGTGTTGTAGCGATGGGGGGTGAACATAACGCATTCACTCGCGTCACCGCAAGGCCGTGCTATCCCCTCCAACTTAATAATGGTCAGATGGATGATGCTTTCCCTGCCATGTTAAATCTCTATAGAAAGGTAAAATCACAATTACGAGCTAAAAAAAAAAGCAGACTCCTAATTTGATGGCTTCTGTAATGTCTTCCCCTGCTGTAACTGTGTATCAAAGGCAATATATGGTTGTACACAGCCCACTGGTCCATAACACCGACATGTAGAGTTTTTTTTTGCCAATGTTGGAAAGATCCTATAGGGTTGTTACAATATAGATGTGACCCCTTTTTCTATTCCCAAATAACCCCTTAGAGGCATGTATTTAGGACTAAAAAAAATTTTTTGCAATTCGGTTTCACTTTTTTTTTTTTTTTGCAGGTTTTGTTTTTTCGCATATTTAGCTTTGATGTGGTCTATAATCCTAAACTCACAGAAAGGTGCCCAGAAAAGAGACACACAGGAATTACAAATTCTCCTATCCTTTAATCTGTACGAGCTCGCTGACAGATTATCAGTTAACTCATTCTGCAGCCAGTGTAGCAGAGAGGCTATCGGTGCGAAATGTTTGATTTTGAAAAAATTCTATCAAACAGTATAAATAATAGGACAATGGTCTCTGCACCGACAAAAAAATGAGCAAAGTGTGAGTATTTTGCTGCTGTTTGAAATCCACCGTGGAAATCTAATATATAAAGCTATAAGTGTGTGTGTGTGTATGTCCGGGATAGGCATCCGCACCGTCGCAGCTACAGCCAAAAAATTTGGCACAGTCACAAGTCTGGACCCCGAGAGTGTCCTAGGCTATGTTGTGAGGCGAAATTTTAACCCCGCGCGTTCCCGTGTTCCAATTCACCAAACAATTTTGCCTCTATCTACATAATGGGGAAAAAGTGTGTGTATATCAAGCCCCGCCCCTCATTATGATGTCATAATGGTTGACTATGAGATGGAGGATGTGTGTTGGGTATATGGGCATGGGACTATGGGATGGAGGATATGTATGATGGGTATATGGGCACGGGACTATGGGATGGAGGATGTTTGATGGGTATATGGGCACTCGACTATGGGATGGAGGATATGTATGATGGGCATGGGACTATGGGATGGAGGATATGTATGATGGGTATATGGGCACTGGACTATGAGATGAAGGATATGTATGATGGGTATATGGGCACTGGACTATGGGATGGAGGATATGTATGATGGGTATATGGGCACTGGACTATGGGATGGAGGATATGTATGATGGGTATATGGGCACTGGACTATGAGATGAAGGATATGTATGATGGGTATATGGGCATGGGACTATGGGAGGATATGTATGATGGGTATATGGGCACTGGACTATGGGATGGAGGATATGTATGACGGGTATATGGGCACCGGACTATGAGATGAAGGATATGTATGATGGGTACATGGGCATGGGACTATGGGAGGATATGTATGATGGGTATATGGGCACGGGCCTATGGGATCGTGGCTATGTATGATGGGTATATGGGCACGGGACTATGGGATGGAGGATAATTATAATTTGCTATAACTAACCACAGTTAGTTACTATGCCCGGGCAGCGCCGGGCTCTTCAGCTAGTCTGTCGTAAAAGCTGCACAATGGATCAATTTCGGCCGCAGATTATTTTTATTTGTCATCCTTATTTGTTTCTCTGAGGATTTCCTTTCCAGAAAATTCTGCTTTGTGGGATTCTCTAAGTTGTATGCGGAAAAAAATAGTGGAAATCCACAGCGGCCAAAATGGCAGCAGATTTTATTACGATGATACTTTTTTTTTTTTCTTTCCCTATAACATGGCTATTTATAGTGAAAAAATTATCACGAGCATATTGAGAAGAATATAGTGGTTTGAGTTAAAATGCACTTTTTTTTATCCTCTCCATAAGCAATACAATACATGACCACAAGAGGGCAGTAGTTGCATGCATATTCTGCACTCTCCCAAATCCTGAAACACTCAGAGATTAGACTCTTCCAAAATCATCCCCCCTCCCGCTCCCTACGCTGCAAATTTGGATTATTAGTAAAAATGACAAACTTTCTTGCACATCTTAGCCAAAATATCTACCAATGCCTCATATATATTACTTTCGGAAAGGATTATATAGCCATCCTGATATGGATTTTTTTTCGAGGTAAGTACACCAGTCTCATCAGGTTGAATGGATCTATATGACATGTGTTTTTTTTTTTTTTTGTCTTTCCTGAGCTTCACAAACGCCACCATTTATTGATCTTGTATTATGCAGGGACTCGCAATATGACCCCGTTTAAGTGAATAGGGCCGCGTTCCATGTCCCTTAGACAGGGGCATAGATGATAACTTTGCTACCCAGGGAACCAGGAGCTGCTCTTACCTGTGCTGCTGCTAGTACTTCATTCTGAGGCTTTTTGGGGTCTTGTCCAGAAGACTTCCCCCTCCCCCCCTTCTCAGTCATCAATCAATGATGGCATCAAATATAATTTATTGTAAAATATAATAAAAAAAAAGTTAAAAATAAAATATTAAAAAATAATGTAAAATATAATAACAAATATTCAAAAAATGTAAGAATGATGTAAAATATAATAAATATTCAAAATAAAATATAAGAATAATGTAAAATTTAATACAAAATATTCAAAATAAAATATAAAAAATAATGTAAAATAGAATAAAAATTCAAAATAAAATATAAAAAATATTGTAAAATAAAAATATTCAAACTAAAATCTAAAAAATAATGTAAAATAGAATAAAAAAATATTCAAACTAAAATATAAGAATAATGTAAAATATAATTAAAAATCAAAATAAAATATAACTAATATAGCAAAAACGCAGTAAATATAATTAAAAAACTGCAAAATATAATAAAATATATACTAATATAATACAAAAGTAATAAATAATAGTCCAAAATATAATATAAAATATAACAAAAAGCAAATATTTATATAGTTATATTAATAGTTATGTTTGCTTTTTAACCCTTGCAGGAGCTTCCTCCAGTGCTCAGTGTTGCCACCTATTGAGTAATTCATCCATTTGCTTTTGCTTCTTCTGTTTTAGTGGGGGCGTGTTGATGACTTCTTTTTTTTTTCAAGATAAGTCGTCAATATCCAAATGTTGGACAATCCCTTTAAGGATTTAAGGTCTCAGCTTTGATAATAGCAGTTTCTCATCACTCCGATAATACACCAGCGGAGGTTTCCCCAACGAGGAGCCTGAACTTTTGAGAGGCTGCAGATAACAGATGTGAACGATTCCCGAAGGAAAACAGCAGAGCGCGGTTATCTCGGGGAGGATCTCCGCACTCCTGTTCTGTTAGCTTTAGGCCAAATAACTTTCAATAAAAGACATCTTTATTCATCTCCTTCCATGTGTCCAGTCACGGGGAATCCGAAAGAAGATTTTTTTTTTTTTTTTTTATACAGTTTTCACAATCCAGCAAAATCCTCCACAATTTAATTATCTGGAGGGCATTCACTTAATTAATGTGTCATCTGGGTACGGTTCTAGATGTCGGATGTCTGATGTAGGGTAATTAATCTTTTCTTACACAACTGGAATTTTTTTTTCCCTAGTAGTAAAAAAAAAAAAAAAAAGTAGAGAAAAGAGTCTTTTCCATGACTCTCGGCCCCCATTCCAGTAGATCCCTGTGCACCTCAGCTCTGAGCCGCACGTTACCACCTGGCGTATGCAGTCAAATTATCCAGGGACTCCCAGAGGCGAAAAGGGTGACCTCTTGGCTTTCATCGGTGTGGTATGTCCCTAGTTTGTTTTTTTTTTTTTTTTTTTCCCCCAACTGTCCTAAAAGAATGTAAAAGCTGCAGCCAATCAGGCTGCAGTGGTCACGTTACACTCCCCCTACTATTGGCAGAGGATCGACATCTTTCCGAGAAATAAGCAGAGAATTGACGCCTGTACAAAACCCTTTTATGATTGTATAGTTTAGATCTTCTGACGGTCATTTTTAAAGGGTTTGTCTCTTGAAGAAGACCCTTTCTCTTAAACTGCCTGATTGCCACCAATCCAGCTCCTGGAACCACCAACGATCGGGTGATCATACCCATCCCTACAACGGTATATGGTCAACCATGTGTTACACAGATGGGCCAAGTAGGTCTTAGTGTCAGCTATGGTTATTAGCTCCTCGCTGTGCCACATAAAGGGGTACTGTGCCGAAATTGGGTGCGTAAGCAACGTTTGTCTTTTTAGACGACTCCCTTTAAAAGTGATGATCATCATGGATGAAGTTGGATGTCTCTGAAGGTGATCAGTTGTCTTAAAGGGTCTCTCCTCACATTAAAACTTACAAGCTATCCAAGTTGGTGAGAATCGGTTCACTGAGACCTCCGCCAATCCCCCCAAAAAAGGGCTCTCAACTGCCCTACAGGGATAGAGAATAAAAATGGGCACTCACTGCTTGATTCTGACGATGCGTTTCAGATCTCCATCCACCAAATTGGTGGTAATACCAATGGTCGGGCTGCTTTTTAGATAGGTAGTAACTTTTACATTTGTGAATAACCCTTTAAATAGTATCTAACCTTTTTTATTATTTACTTATTTTCAGTCTTTGTGAAACTTTGTTATATACTCCATTGCTACCTTTTCTCCTAAAGGTCATGCTGAAAGTGCTTTTATCTTCCGAGTTTATGCTCTTTTACAAGCTGCTTTCATCTGCCAAAAACCATATTCAGATACTTTTTCACAGGCGCTCGCTCTGCGTGAGCCTCTCTCCCCCTTCTGAGCATAAGAGAGGGGAGCAGAGTGTTTGTAAATAGTGTTTTGAGCATGGGTTCGCCCTAGAGTGGCAGTTCAAAGCAGCATGTAAAAGAGCACAAATTAGGCAGCTAAAACAGCTCTTTCAACCTGATGTCTGAGAGTGTAGGCAGCAAAATAGGGTATTGGAGTTTATGACAAAGTTTTTATATCTTCATAAAAGCTGATCGTTTAATGAAATCTCTTTATGGAATGAATTAGATGGTATTTCGTATGACCCTTGTTGTATATCCGTAACATTGGCATATGGGATTCAAGTGTAAATATGGGATATATGGAAATAAACAGAAATCTTGCCACCGTTGGTAGCTGGTTCTCGTACTGTAGTATGAGCATATATTATAGAACTTCTTCCAGACCGGCGCTCTGCATTATCTAGTTATCTGCCCTGCATTCAGCCCGCACATTGTCTACAGCAAGGAATCATAGCCGTGAAATCTGGCAGGCACTTTTCATGATAATTAGTTCAATATACCGACCGAATCTGCAAATTAGAAGTTCAAAGAGACCCGTGGACACGTATGAAAGCAGAGTCTTGGCATTTCTCACGTTCAGCTTGTTTCAAGATATTTTTTTTTTTTCATCTGCTAACAACAAATGGATTGCACACAGCACATCAAACCTTTTTTATCGT
This sequence comes from Dendrobates tinctorius, assembly GCF_039654945.1. Lineage (NCBI taxonomy): Eukaryota > Metazoa > Chordata > Amphibia > Anura > Dendrobatidae > Dendrobates > Dendrobates tinctorius. The sequence continues at coordinate 9,170,625 of NW_027361695.1, read as the reverse complement.
CTCCTCTTCGTTCAAAGAGCTCACACACTTTTTTAAGTGATAGAGTTTAATCGACTTCTACATTCCGAAGAAAAGAAGAAATGTGTTGATCTTCTCTGTTGTCCTCTACCTTTAACACTGACGTTAACTTTATCTTCAGTCCACTACTTTTCTTAGTTTTGTTTTGTTTTTTTGTTTTTAAGGAATGTCTTCCCTTTTAAAAAACAACTTCTTTTTTTTTTTTTTTTTTTTAAAAATAACATGGAGATTGTGGTTCCATTTTCCTGATATTTCTGGTTCACTTGAAGTCACCACTAGAGGGAGCTGCAGAGCTTACTGCAGACATTTCCATTTTTTTTATGCCGTAAGCTCCTAATTTATAGTAGCATAATGACCATTGCAGGCACATGGTTTTATCGTTAAAGGGGTAGTCCAGTCTACATTTTTTATTTATTTTACTCACTTATATAGCTTTGCAGACATTTTCATCGCTGTCCCCATTGGGGTTCACAATCTATACTCCCTATCAGTATGTCTTTGGAATGTGGGCGGAAACTGGAGAACCTGGCGGAAACCCACACAAACACAGTGAGAACATTCAAACTCCTTGCAGATGTTGTCGTTGGTGGGATTTGAACCCAGGACCCTAATGCTGCAAGGCTGCAGTGCTAACCACTGAGCCACCATACGGTGGTAACCACTGAGCCACCACCTGCACCTAAATAAGCTATCCACTGAATGGGTGATTTCCATAAGACCAGCGTGAGTCCTGATTTTGGGACCCCAACCGATCACCTGATTGGCAGACTTGTGTTCTTTTTTTGACAGCCGGTGACCAGAGCGCTTTGCTATCGTCGTCGGTGTCACAGACTTCAATGGGGATTCAAGGCTGATTGCTACAATTGTAGACTTATGGGGCCCCTCACATATCTAACAGTGTCACATATCTTCTGCAGTGGTGTATACTTGTTTAGGCTGGAATATCCCTTTAAGGTACTAAATGATTTGACTGATACCATTTTTTGTTAAAGGGGTTGTCCGGGCTTTTCACATAATCTCAGTACGTATCTGGGCTGCAGAATTATGACAATAAGTAATTTACTTTCTGTCACTAGTTTGCACGGTTTTCTTGATATTCTGAACAGAACATCCAAGGGGGGGTGTTATGGCATTGAAATGAGAACTAGTTGTAACCTCCTACTCTACTCCAAACATGCCCTCTATAGCAACAACCCCACCCTCCATAGCTACAGGCCCTCCCCGTCCACATGAAGAAGCCCTCATCACACAGTAATAAATCCTCCCCCTCTAGCAGCCTCACTGCAGAGAGCAGACAACCCAGCTGCTCCTCCCCCAGACACACGCTGAACAGTGATCTATGGAAAGTGAAACTCTAGTGAGGAGAGAAAACCATCCTGTTTTCTGGGCCACTCCATGATTACAATACATAACTCATTATCAGTAATTCCTTCCCTCACTGTCCCAGGCTGCTGGCAGCAGTGAGAACAGACTGTGTGATGGGCAGTGATGGGGGTCTGCAGCTTCTAATCTGCACAGGGCATGGCAGTCACTGATGTAATCTGTTGTGTGACAAAGCCTCTGCTGTGTGAATGAGACAGCTCTGTGTCACTGATGTCTTCACACAGCAGCAGATTTGGTGCAGTGTATGTGTGAGCAATGTGTCTCTAATGACACAAACACTGATGGGAGCAGCCTGTCTCAGAATACAGGACGATTTTCTCTCCTCACTAGTTTCACTTTCCATAGATCACTGTTCAGCGTGTGTCTGGGGGAGGAGCAGCTGGGTGGTCTGCTCTCTGCACTGAGGCTGCTGGAGGGGGAGGATTTGTTACTGTGTGATGAGGGCTTCTTCATGTGGACGGGGAGGGCCTGTAGCTATGGAGGGTGGGGTTGTTGCTATAGAGGGCATGTTTGGAGTAGAATATGAGGTTACGACTAGTTCTCATTTCAATGCCATAACACCCCCCCTCCCCCCCTTGGACGTTCTGTTCAGAATATCTAGAAAACCGTGCAAACTAGTGACAGAAAGTAAATTACTTATTGTCATAATTCTGCAGCCCAGATATGTACTGAGATTATGTGAAAAGCCCGGACAACCCCTTTAAGGTTTTAAAACGGAATGTTCTTCTTAAAGGGGCGTGTCCTTTCACAAAAAAAGTCAATACTCTTAAAGGGACCTTCTACTCTCTGGTTTTTGAAAAGTCGCTATATATCTCTCATTTACTGGTACCCCTTGTTTCCTTCTCCCCATGTCACTGCAGCAGAGGAGGCGAATGGAGGGCACTGGGTAAAGTGACTATACATGAGAAATGTACAGTCTCTTAAAGGGTAATGGTAATTTTAATTTTTATTTCATAAATCAATAGTACACATGAAAATAAGCAACTTTGTAATGTATCTTATCAGAGAAATCTGCTTCTTTCTCCTCCAGGATTGATCTGTCACTTGGGTAAAATCTGTTTTCTGCGATGATAGATTTTCCCATTACTGAGAGAGATGACAGTTGGTGCTTATAAACTTCTATGGAGGAGGGAGGAACTACAGGCAGGCACAGGCATTCCACTGCAAGTTCTCATGATGCAACAGTTACACTTCTCCATAGAACTTTATGAGCACCATCTGTCATCTCCTATCTCAGTAATGGGAACATCTGTGCTTGCTGAGTACAGATATTATTTTGTGAATTGAGAATTTTGACAATGAAAAATCAGTCCAGGAGAAGAAAATCGTGGATTTATTTGATATGTATTAAAAAGTTTCTTATTTTCACATGTGCTTGAATTGATTTATGGGGAAAAAAAAAAAGGAACAGTTACTCTTTAAGTGTATTTTTACTTAATAGACTAGGATGCTCCTATTTCAGAATCCTCATTAGCAAGAGTGAAGAGTCGATGGTAAAAAAAAGCAACTTGCTCCTAAGGTCCCTGGACATTAATGAGTCACATGGACAGTCATTGATTTAATAAGTGTAATTCTTCATATCTCCTGTGGGGGCACTGTAGGGAAATGAAACACTTGTTTTTTTTTTTTTTTCCTCGACAGATCGCAGATGATCTGTGATGGCTATTTGTTAGAAGAACCCTATAATAAAAAAAAAAATCTGAACTCTTGTTGACATGTACAAAATATGGAAAATGGGCCCAGAAAAGCTTTAATTAAATTCACAGTATAAAAAAAAAAAAATTTGAGCACGTTTTAAATAATAAATGGAAGACGCTATCAGCCAGCTCGGTATCACTTTATAGGTACTGTTATGGCCTCTTTAGTAACGGAAACGTGGTCTGGTCCCCAACCTGTAGAGTTGTGAGATGTGTATGTGTGTGTGTATATATTTTAAATATTTTTTTTTTTGTAAATAATCACAGAATTACAGATGATCCAATATTTTGGAAGCCCCCCGTATAATAGGAGGGATCGCGAGGGAAAATATTTTAGATTTATTGGAAATCATTGGATCGAGTCCAATCTGATTGCAGCTGCATATAGTTATCTGTGTAAATCTTCACGGCACATTGTGTCCCTCCAAAATCTTCGACACACACCTTTTTATTACTCACGGGGTGTGAAAAACAAGACACGGGACGGTTGTAGGTTATTTGTGCCGAGATCTACTTCCTCCAGGTGCGAGCGTTGCCTTCATTCTCCATACTTTCTCAGATGATGGTGATCTCTTTATTGGGACTATGTCCTATAAAACGGATTGAGCATTTATCATCATGGCGGCCATAACGCTACTCCGTAAAATAGTCAACGTAATTAAATATGGTTCTGGAAGAAGGAACCATTCCCCACCGGCAGATTTTACTGCGGAAGTCTGGAGGACTTCGCAAGAGCTTTTATCTTGGAATTGTTGGTCAAACTTTGCCTAAATGAAAAGTAAGAAACTTTTGTAATAGATTACATCAGAGAAATATGCTCCTTTCTCCTTATCAGCCACTTCTGCTATCCTGAACTCAACATTGACTCTGTAATACAGCTAATAACCATCTTGGTCAAATCATGATGGGCTGCCAGAACACTGAGGAGTCAGATTACAGCTGCCTTCTAAAGTCTATGAAAAGGGGAGGTGGTGAGGCAGAGGAGGAGGGAGAACCTTTACAGATGGGGTTTCTGCTTTCTAGTAAATGTGTTATGTTTTTGTTTCACCCCAAAGCTGGATGTACAGTTACACTGCTCAGTACTGTGTGTAATGTCCTCTATGCTGCTTCTGAGTATGTGCTACATAGACATGAGGGATTCCTGCTCTCCTTTCTGTGTGCGCTGTGTATGGGAAACATCATGGCAGCTAATGTACACCCAACACCCACTAGCTCAGAGACAACTGAAAATTAGAGAGCCTGCAGAGGTGAAAATGCAGGATTCAAGTCGTATAATTAGAAAACCCTATTAAGTCTCTGGTTCTCCGTTGGTGTTGGGTGACGGTCTCTGTGGGAGTTGTAATATCCGCCGGTTTGGACTCTTCTGTGTTTCAGAGCTACTTTGCCTGCTACCTTCAGAAAGCGTCCTGTTGTCTCTCCATATTTCACTGTTTCCTGCTCCTCTGAACCCAGTTTCTCAGTTTCTTTGACATCCATCATATGATACCACCACAAATGATTTATTTAAAAAAAAATCAGACGTCGCCTGGGTCTAGGGTTTAAAGGAGTCGGTCAGTAGGATCAACCCTCCTAAGCCATCTATACGGGCATGTACAGTAGGTCATGGGAAGCTTAATAAATTGATACCTTGGTATTTGCGATCCCATGTTTTATTCCAGAGCAATCAACTTTTTTTTTTTTTTTTAATGTAAATGAGCTGTTCAGATCTATGGGCCGGACATAGATCTTCGAGACTCTGCCTCCGGATCTTAGTCTGAATGAAAGAGGGCGTTGCCAGTGGGAGATATGTAGATGAGGAGAGCAGTCATATATCACATTGGTAACACTTCCTTTCATTTAGGCTAAGCTCTGGGGAAAATTCTCAGGGAGATCTATGTTCGGCCCATAGATCTTAAGAGGTCAATTACATATTAAGAAAAACATTGATTTGTCTGGAATAAGACATTGGTTCGCAGATATCAAGGTATCATTTTATCCAGCTTCCTATGACCTACATGCCCATATAAAAGGCTTAGTAGGGTTGATCCTTTTGACCGATTCCCTTGAAAGTGAACCTGTCACCAGGTTTGGCCGATAGGAGTTACGGCCACTGCCCTTCAGCGCTGATATACATCATTCTGTAATGCTGTAGATAAGCCCCCGGTCCGACATGCAAGATAAGAAAAATAAGTTTTATTATACTCAACCGGGGGGGCGGTCCTGTCTGATGGGTGTCGCAGGTCCAGCACCTCCCATCTTGCGACGACGCCTTCCTGTTGCTCCTCCGCAGGCGTACTTTATCTGTCCTGTTGAGGGCAACGTAAAGTACTGCAGTGTTCAGGCGCCGGGCCTCTCTGAACTTTGCCGGCGCCTGCGCACTGCTGGAATTTGCTCTGCTCTCAACAGGGCAGAGAAGTGCGCCTGCGCAGGAGCGTGGTGCCAGGGAGCCATGAAGCAAGCAGGAGGGTGGCATCACAAAAAGATGGGAGGCGCCGGACCCGGACCTGCGATACCTATCGGATCGGACCGCCCCCCCCCCCCCCCGGGTGAGTATAATAAGTTATTATTGTTCTCTTACAGGTCGGGTTGGGGACAGATATTCAACATTATAGGATGCTGTAGATAAGCCCTGAAAGGCGGTGGCCGTAACTGCTATCTGCCAAACCTGGTGACAGGTTCCCTTTAAGAATCACTATTTCCCTGATGGAAAGTCTAATACTGACCTTGGATCTTAGTTTTTTTTTTTCCTACGTCATCCTGGGTCTTTCTACCTGTCTCTGACCGTTTTCATGGGTTTCATCCTTGGCTTTCTTGATCTACTCATCTATATTTTATCATCGCCTAATTGACGTCCTCATCGTCGGCACCGATCAGTGACCATTCTGGGGACCTGTGCCCCATAGGGTCTCCTCTACGGGGATGAGTAGGGGTGAAGAACAATTGGATACTACTATCTTGGCGAGTTCTGTAACACCAATTGGTGGTCTACAAACTGAAAGCCGGTCCTACGGAACCAGGGAAATGGGTAGTTGGACAGTGTCCAATCGCACGTGGAGCAGAGACCAGCCGTACTGTAAAATGGGTCATCATATTTGCTCAAGAAGTTGACAAATGCCTTAACAAAGCCGTGTTTTTGGAGTTTTTATTTTTTTTGGATTTTTGAGTTGTTACAGCGTGCTCTTACATCGGTGTGACTCAGCCAGTATTTTTTTTTTTTTTTCACCCATATATTTTCCATTCTTGAAAAAAAAAAAAAAATTTGTGAAACTTGTACAAAAAAAATGTAAAGTAAATATTGCTTTGTGGGTCTTGTCAAGCATCGCTGCCTCACAAAAGTGAAGAAAACACTTTAAACAAATATCATATGTACAGTGGAAGGGGTGACATGTAGCCGGGCGGCAACTCAATCACCGAGACAGCAAAAAAAATTCATTGAATAGCCTATATTCCTTTTTTTTTTTTTCTTTTTATAATTTCTTTCTCCTTTTTTAATCATTTGTCCAAAGTGACAACAAGAACAATCACAAATAAACGCTAACAAAACCAAACAAGCAAAAGCATTTTCGGGAGTGACGTATCGGACTGAGAATTCTTTTCAGTCTTTTGGAACGGGATTCACCTCACACCTGCTTGGGTTTGGCTGAAATTTTCGAAGTTGAGAAAATAAAGGAGAAAAAAAAAAAATAGACTATACAGGCCACTTGAGAAAACCAAACCCATTTCTATATCTTCATCAACGTAAAGAAAAAAGCAATAAAATTCTGTTCTGAATAGGGATAAAAAAAAATAGGAAATCAATCTGTTAGGGTCTAAAGATTAAAATCAACCATGAGATGCAAGAAGACAAAATTCTGCAACTTGGATGCCATAGGGAAGACATATTTTAGGATGAATCAATTTAAAGGGGTTGGCCGGTGTAAACAAGGATAGGTGATCGATCGGTGGAGGTCCGACTGCTGTTGTCGGCACCGATCAGCAGAACTTGTTAAAATGGAGCCGATGTGTGCATGCTCCACTGCATTTTCTCGTGATCGAGCATGCTTTCTTAAATTGAGTTTGCATAGTTGGGTCTACAAGGGTACTAGATCTCCTTATAGAGACCACCAAGCTCTTAGGAAGAAAGTTGGCTCTGTTGGTAGTAGCTACCCTAGAATTCCATTTCAGACCCTTTAAACAGGTTATGCCACGTGATTGGATATTGAGCCTAAAGCCCCCATCTCACGAAGCGAGATTGCTGAAGCGTCACCGATTTTGTGACGCAGCAGCGATCTCGCTGTATGTGACATGCAGCGGGGACTGCCCCCCCCCCCCCCCCCGCTGGATATCGCTGATCGTGCTCGAATGTCCTAGGCCATTTTTTCATCGTTGGTGTCCCGCTGGCCAGCGCGCATCGCTGTGTTTTGACCCGACAAGCGACCTCGTTGGCGACGCAGAACTCAGGGACGCAGGCTGGAATCGTTCAGAAAAGCTGCTGTGTGACAAGGTACCAACGACCGCCGAGGATCGCTGGATGGTTGCTGCATCGCTGAAGAGATCTGCCTGTTTGGCAGCTTACTAGCGACCGTTTAGCGACGCACCAGCGATCTTTACCAGGTCGTATCGTTGTTGGGATCGCTGGTGCGTCGCTAAATGAAACGGGACCCTAAGAGGTAGTAATGAGCACAAGTGCTCGTTACTTGAGTTTCCCCAGGGTGCTCGGGTATACACCGAGTATTGCGGGTGCTCGAGTGACATGTTCGAGTCCCTGCGGCCTCATGTTTTGCTGTTGTTACACAGCCACAAAACGTGTGGGGATAGACCGTGTGTCAGGCAATCCGCTTATGTTTTATGGCTAACAGCTGCGAAACATTCTGCGGCGTGGACTCTACGTGTCACTTGGGCACCTGCGATACCCTGGGCAAACTCGAGTGATGAGCACTTGCGCTCATCTCTACTAATAGGGCATCTTATCCTTTATTAGAGATTTATCGTTACAGGGGTTATTTGGCACATCCAGAGTATGCTCACTTCCTTTTCGAAAGTGATTGGTGCCATTATGACCCCACACGCCTTTTTTTCCATAGCCAGTACCAAAATATTTGTATTTTTTTGCTTTTTCGTTTTTCTGGTTTACTTTTTAAGCTAAATAAACGCTAATGAAATATGAATCATATTTTCCTTTTTTTATTAGCCAGTTGTGGTCTTTTTCACGGTGCCGATCCACTGAATTGCTGTTGTGTTTGGAAAGTTTTGCTTGGGATGGAGTTAATGCGAATTGCAAATGTCGAGTGAAAAAGACATAATGGAATGCAAGTTGTGCCTATTTCCTACCGGCTTGTTTGTCTTCTGGCTGGTCGAGGTTAAAAGTGTTGTTACAGTTGTCGTAATAGTCCGCGAAGAGCTAGTGCACCATTTATTTTCTTGTGCAATTTTAAAGATTATTTATTTGTGTGGAATAGATTTACTCTTGCATTGATTTTTACCCTTTTTATTAATTAGCGGAATCCCTCCATTGATGAGTTGGATTGATTCGACTAATAAGGGGATATGGGCAGTTTTTTTCCCCCCGAGTGGAAGATGCAGGTGCCTTTTTAAGGGAAGAAGTAGATATGGAACTACACGTTTCGGAAAATTGGAAGATTGGAAATTTTCTGTGCAGAAATTGACGCAAAAGGGGAAAATCTGCAACAAATCCATTTTGGCCATGGATTTGTTGCAGATTTTCCCCTTTTGCGTTCAATAGGGAAGTCCAAATCTGTAACCAGCCCAATAAATTTAGAAAAAAGGCAATTTTCTCAAAATTTTATATTAAAAAAAAAAAAACTGTAAAATTTGTGTATTTGCTTTCCCTGGCGCTCTCATGGTAGTGGAAGTCTGGCGCTCTGATGATCTCTGAACACCTGACTTCCAGGGTTGACTTCTGGTCACGTGATCGCTGGCCGCCAAGGTACCGGCACCAGGCCACCCAATATCATGGAAGTAACAAAGGAGATGAATTTACAGATTTTATTTTTTAAGTTCAGCCAAAATCCTCATAATTCCGTTCCGCTTTGCTTTTTGACTTTTTTACCTAGAGTTTCCGCAGCCGGTCCACTACGTTTGAACGTAGCCTTTTAGATTATTTTCTCAATCTTTTGGAAATCTCTCGAGTGTCTGATTGTACAGAGCAGGTTTCCACTTGTCTTATGTAAAGGTTGCTTAGAAAGGGTTGACTCATGCTCTTCGCATAAAACGTGTGAAATTTGGCTGCCATCCTTTTTGGCATCTGCTAGAAAGATAAAGGAGACTGGAAATGGTTATAATCTAACAAATATAGAACGTGTTGACAATGAATGAATGTAGAATTGGCCTAATCAGTTGTACGAGGTATCCAGAAAAATAATTTTGCGTAGTTAATTAAGTGCCGGGCAGATTCTTGTTCGGTGACTAGCTTCAGGGTTTTAGCAAAGCGCGTGGCAGCCAGCTAGACTTTTTTTTGTATTTTGTTGTACCATAACCAAGACACACAAGAGGATCGGCAAGTCAAATTATTGTTGGAGCTTCCAGTACAAAAGGAGAAACATGTGTTCTGGATTTCATTTCTGAGGTTCAACGAACTTTATATCTGAAATGTAAAAATTTGAGACCTTGTGCTACTAGAAGAAAGAGGAGGGTGCAGGGACCAGATTGTTGGTCTACTTCTGGGTAAGGGTTATCCTAGCCAAAAATCATTTACACTGAGACTAGGGCAATTTTTTTTTTCTTCTTTCATTTGTTTTTTTGATCCCAACTGGTGTAAATCTGCTGATAGCAACATTTTCCTTAAAAAGCCTTCTAGGCTCTCTCTATGGAGCAGTCGTTGGGTATATCCGATCAGTCCGTCCTTTTTCCTAGTGATCCCGTGGTAGTTACAGAAAGCTTTTACTGTACTGAAAAACAAATATTGGCATAAAAGTGTAATCCAACTGATTTAACATTTTTTAGGGGAAAGAGATGAGAGCAGTTGAAAAAAAAATGCTTAACCTTGCTGATCCCCCTCAACTCCTGTTCTCTCCTCCTTTCTACCTTTTACCTAGAAATCCATTCACTAGGCCCCTTATTGGATATTGAGGACTATGTCCTGTCTCCTCCTAGGATCTTGGGGCACCACTTCTTTTTTTTTTTTTTTTTTTTTTTTTTTGGAATTCAATCTCAAAGTCTTCCTCCTTGGACCTCAAATTCGATTTCTATTCTGTCCCTAGACCTTGAGATCCAACTTCCCCCTTCTCACTACCCCTCAACATCACTCTCTCCTTCCTCTATGGACCTCTAATATCAAACTTCTACTCCTCCCTAGACCTCAAGATCAACCTCTATTCCATTCCTAGACATTTAGAGCTTGATCTTTAGTCCTTACCTGGACCCAATGATCGATCTCTCACCACCTTGGATCTTCAGATTGATCTCCCTTCTCCTTGCACCTCAAATTTGATCTCCCTCTCCTCCCCTCCCTGGACTTTGCGTTCAATCTTTCCTTCCTGTACCTCGAGGTTGACCTCTGTTTCTTCCTCAAATTTTCCCCCCCAACTGTTCCTTATGATCAATTTTCCCCCACTTTGGATCTCAAGATCAATCTCTTCGTTGTGACACCAATGCTGATCTCCTACTCTCTAGACCTCAGGATCAGTCCCCACACCCCACCCTTTTCTACGTCCTGGAGATAGACACCCCAAAACTTTTATCTTTTTTTGTTAGTATTTCTTTTCAGGAAGAAAACAAATCTCCAGACTTTATGAAAAGCAAATTTCTTCTGTGGTGATGACATGATGATTATTTTGACATGGAGGAAACGTTAATGTTGACAATTTTGCATCATAACTGATGAGATTACAAGCTTGAAATGTCAAAACAGGTGTCTCTTCACACTTTCCGCTTAGTGATCCGGATTTGTTCACTCAAGTCTGGACTCCTTAATTTAAACAAACGCCTCGCTGAGAGGTGCCGAGATGGCTCTAATTACTCGATAAAACCTGGCTGTCGAAGACCCAGACTAAGCTTCTCTACGTCACCAGGATCAGGAGTCTCCCGTTAGATAAAATAATTGTTACTCATGGCTGTGTCAGGGAGTAGATGTACAATATGTCTGTACACATACATTAAATCATACGGTAAATCAGAAGGACCGCTTACTCTATTTTTACCAGCTGCTTCTTTGGTTGATATTTTCCAGGACTGTAAAAGATGCCATATAAATTCTCAAATGCTTCCTATTCATAAACTTTTTAGGTGGTGGAACAAAATAAAGTTGTAAAATTGTTATTGGAAATTTTATGTTTTAGTTTTTTTTTTTTTTTCCTGCTTACTTGATTTTTGCAGCATAATAATAATGTCCATGTATAGATCGAAGTTGTATGAATTGCTAATACAGCACCCATGAAGGACCATAATGTTTCTTCGGGTTCCTTTTTGTTTTTGCAAGATTTTGTTCGCGAGAATCCACCATAAACATGGGGTATGCTCCATTAGAGACAGCATTACTAAAATATTTGCCCCTATAAGGTTTGATTCAAGTAAAAAGCCATATAGAGGATCTTACAAACCCATAACCAATCATATGTGTGCAGTAGTACTTGATCCTTGTCCCCATCTTCACCATATGCAAAAGTCCTTGTTGTAAAGAAGACATTAAATTGGACCAGATTAACGGGAGACTTGATGAAGGAGCCAAGATGAAAGCCTCTATACACGTTAGATTGCTGTTGGCCAATTGATTCGTCACCAACAGCTATCTCTCACGACTCCTCTATACTAAGCCCGTGTGCTTCATGATAGAGCCATATGACATATCTCCCGAAAAACAGAACATTTGGCCACTAGAAATCCAACTTGGTGGATCCTATTCTTCTCTGACATCACCTGTTGGTAGAGAGTCGGGAGACTTCCATACACATTAGACTGTTGGCCAATATTGCCCGGATGGTTTGCATGTAGTCCAATGTATGTAGGAGCCATAACTGTGTAGCCTTGTTGAGATTAGCCTATACTGTACATACACAAGCATATACAATCTTAAAAATTTCCCTTCCCTAAAGGACCACCCACTGGTGATCAGATGGTCTAATAGCTAAAACCCTTAGTAGTCCCCTCAAGAAAAGGTTCTTAAATTGTCTACCATGTTAGATGGCATTTATTTTACTGGGGTTGATCATTACTGAACAGCACCAGTTTAATCACTTCAGGGCCCCGTTTAAAATAAAAACAATATACGGTAAACTCTCATTAAATCTCATCTGTAAAACATCACTCCAGAGTACCAGCGTCTAGATATCTCCATTTTGCCAAACTTGTCGTCTACAGCCTGTTGGTAAAGCATAATCCATATAGAGAAACAGAGATGCGAAGAGTAATTACAGGAAGTGGAGGGAGAATCTTTTTTTTTTTTTTTTGTTTTTTTTTTTAACTGGATGTTTGGGGCCAGTCTTTGTCTCACAACAGGAAATAAGGGCCAGTTCTTGTCTCTACAGGAGTGGGGGCTGGTCTTTATGACGGTACAGGAAGTGGCCTCTGGTCTCAGGGTACAGGAAGTGGGGCCTGGTCTTTGCCTTTGTACAGAAAGTGGGGGCCTGGTATTTGCCTTTGTACAGGAAGTGGGGGGCCTGGTCTTTGTTGCTCTACAGTAAGTGTGTGTGGGGGAATTGTCTCTGCTCATGGTTTCCTGTCTGTTATCTATGTATGTGTGGGGCTAGTCTTTGTTTCTCTACAGGAAGTGGGTGCTGGCCTTTGTGTCGGTAGAGGATGTGGGCTCTGGTCTTTGCCTCTGTATAGGAAGTGGGCTCTGGTCTTTGCCTCTGTATAGGAAGTGGGCTCTGGTCTTTGCCTCTGTATAGGAAGTGGGCTCTGGTATTTGCCTCTGTATAGGAAGTGGGGCCCGGTGTTTGCCTCTGTACAGGAAGTGGGGCTCAGTCTTTGTCTCTGTACAGGAAGTGGGATCCGGTCTTTGTCTCTGTACAGGAAGTGGGGCCCGGTATTCTGTACAGGAAGTGGGGCTCGGTCTTTGTCTCTGTACAGAAAGTGGGGCCTGATCTTTGTCTCTGTGCAGGAAGTGGGGCCTGGTCTTTGTGTACAGGAAGTGGGACCCGATTTTTGCCTTTGTACAGGAAGTGAGGCCCGGTCTTTGCCTCTGTACAGGAAGTGGGGGCCCAGGAATTGTCTCTGCTCCTGCTCTCCTGTCTGTTAACTATGTACAGGCAGAACAAAAAGGTGGTCTTTCAGTTCGGGTTAGGCAAGCCATTGGGAAATGCTGGTTGGGAATTGCGCTAAAAGAAGTTCCATCACTTATATTGCTGACAGAATATTGATAATAGGGAAAAGACCATTGAAGAAGAATGAATTGCCGGTTACAGATCTCGAGTATCAGGACGGTTCCCGGACATTTTGGATTGGTATGTTTCAGCGAAAACATTCTTTGAGAAGCCGCCAACCATGCTGCTCTACAGGTTTTGTATGAAAGGACAGGTATGCTGTGGCACAGATGAAATTCTTTAATTATTGATAAATGAAATGAACATTTTGATGACAGATGAGCCATGTCATCACACATGGAGCACATATGTCAACTGCACTTCTTTTAGTCCTAAACATCTGTCCCCCACAATTAATCTTAGTTGGGGGAGGATTATCTTTCAGTCTGTTTTTAATAAAATCCCCAATATGATCCTTTTGGCTTGTTCTTTGTTATGTTCCTGTTTTTGTTCCTTTCTGTTACCACAAATATCAATATTTACACTTTTGCATTTTGTAAAACACAAAAGGACGAGGGGCTTGCCGGGGCAGTCTTTTTTACCACTTCCGAAATCTTCGACCTCTTGTTTTTTCCCCTCCGCAATTTTCTGCATGTTTATCTTAAATGAACCATGAAATGAGTAGATGCCAGCATGTGGCTTTAATCACGAGGGGAAAAAAAATGAAGAAAATCAAAGAATGTTAAATGTGGCAGTTTGTAGCATCCAGGATCCAAACATCACTTTGTTTTCGATGTTGAAATTCCAGTGGCCGGATACTTCTCTACCCCAACATCATCTGTGGGGGGTCAACCGGGAGGCCCCCTCGCACGTTCGCCCATTGGCCGATTCATTCGATATTAACGGGTTCCGTCAACTTTATTTTATGTTTTTGGGTTCTTTAGTACTCACTTTGGCCAACTTCATAAAGAGGAACGCTAACCCCCTACAGCATGCAGGGACATTAGCGGCCATTTGTATGACATCTATCCAAAACACATATTTGAAGATTATTTAGGAGTATTTTGATATCTCAGAGGCAAAAAGTCCATCCACAGAAGTATTTGCTAAAGTATTTACGGTATCTGTGAATCACCCGAGAACAGATCCTCAAGAAATGGAAAATGGGATTTTTCTATCGTCGGTCTAAGATGAACTTTTCCAACCCGCAGTGTTACTTTTGACTTATAAGCAGGTGCGATTCTCTACCTTAGGCGTAAACTTTTTGGATGAAGTTGACTTGGCTTTTCCTGAACCCCCCCCCCCCCCCCCCCCCCCAAGCTGTCATTGTCTGCAGGTGTTCTTTAAAGGCTGTTTTGGGGTCTAAGATGTTTGAGATAAGGTGAGGAATTCAAAGCTCTGTAACAGAGAAACAAAGCGCTATATGTTACAAAACTCGACAAATTTAATGTGAATGTCCACAAAATTTTGTGCCAATAAAAACCCTTGTATATCTTTTATACTGGTCGTTTTTCTAATGTGGTGCTGATGTTTAACAGACTATTCCCACCTTCATTTGCTGGGATATGTCATCACATTATGATCAGAGAAGGTCCGGAACCAACAAACCCTGAGAAACAAGAGGCTACGGTGCTGTTTTTAGTTCTGTAGCTCCTTCTTAAATTTGCCCCCGCCCACCTGCTGTGCAGGAGAACAGCAACACAGCTCAGTTACAGTTCTTTGTACAGACGGCTTATTCTTAGGATCAGCATGGATCCCAGAGGTCATAAGCTCAAGATCACGTAATGATAGAGGAACTCAAAAATAAATTAGGATGGCCCCTTTTTAATTTTACTTTTTTACCTCTGCAAATCAACACTTGGCTCTGGAAGAAAAAAAAAAAAGAATAGACATGAAAAGAGCACCTGGGATGAAATCAGTTCACCTTCTGGGCGTTTGTATTTAATTAATGAGTTGATAATACATGCGCACCTTGACAAGATGACGGAGCGCATAGATTGCTTTACACCTTATGTAATTTGGGGTTTCACATTCTTCTTTTTGCTCGTGGGGGAACAAGACTCCCGTCAGGTGTTAGGATGATTTACGACGTGATCCTGGATGAAGCGGTTTGTCCTGCAGCTTAAAACCTTGTCATTTGCTGAAGAATATACAGAAGTGAATGTGTACAGGAGCTCGGTCGGGTATTGTGTATTGTTCCAAGGTGAATAGAAATGCGACCTAAATGGAAGATGTGTATCTTGTTACGTAATGCTATTTATTCCAATTTTTACCTATCAAGATGATGGAAAGACACCCAAGGTAGAAAGGAGAGTTGGTGTAATCTATCTCAAGCAGCAGGTGGATTTCACGAAAGAATAAAGACGCAATAGAATATACACATTTTATTCCGTTTTTCTTCTTGTAACCCCTCCAGTTCATGGACACGACCCAGAGGTTTTCGTAATTTATTCTTAACCCCGTCAGTTCCTTGAAGAGATTAAAAAATAAATAAATAATAAAATCTGTGCCTGAAAGACAAAAAAAAATGTAGAACGGAAAAGTTTTAACAGAAACAAAAAGCAAAATTAATAAAAAAAAAACACAAATACAAAAAAAATCACAGAACAAAGACAAAGTAAGAAGTTAAAAATGAAGGAAACACAAAGCAAAATAAGGAACACAAAATAAAATATAAAAATGAAATAAACACAAGTTAGACAAACACAAAAAAGCAAAATAATAAACTAGATGTGTATTTCCTGAAGGAAGTACAGATAGTGCTTTGAAATGGTGCCCGAGCTGCCCCTTTAAGAGAGACTTGCCTGCTGCCCCTGCAAGACTTTCAACTCAGGATCCGTTTTAACTGTGGGTGCCTCTCAGGGGCCACTTTGGCCTCAGGGTCTGATTTGGTGGGTGGGGCCCCTCAGGATCCGATTTGGTGGCCTGGGCTCCTCAGGTCTTGAATTGGTGGCCGGGATCCCTCAGGGTCCGATTTTTGTGGGTGGGGCCCCTCAGGGTCCGATATTGTGGGTGGGGCCCCTCAGGGTCCGATATTGTGGGTGGGGCCCCTCAGGGTCCGATATTGTGGGTGGGGCCCCTCAGGGTCCGATATTGTGGGTGGGGCCCCTCAGGGTCCGATATTGTGGGTGGGGCCCCTCAGGGTCCGATATTGTGGGTGGGGCCCCTCAGGGTCCGATATTGTGGGCGGGGCCCCTCAGGGTCCGATATCGTGGGCGGGGCCACTCTGGGTCCGATTTGGAGGCCAGGGTTGATCAGCCTCCGATTTGGAGGCCTGGGTGGCTTAGCCTCTGATTTGGAGCCTGGGGTCACTCGGCTTTTGATTTGGCGCGCCGGCCCTTAAGACTCATTTTGGTGTGCCGGCCCTTTTAGAATCACTTTGGCGCGTCGGCCCTTTAAGAGCCAGTTTGGCTCACTGGGCTTCTAAATCCACTTTGGCTCACATTCTCTCTCAGGGGCATGCGTCATGTGATGGAGCTAGATTTGCATTTGTGCTGTGGGTTTCGCTTTAAGAGCTGATATTATCTGGCATAAACTGTGTCCTGGAGAGGTCATGTGAAGTTCGTAGGCGTTGGCATAGTAACTGGGTCTGCCTGCGCTTATCAATGAGCTTAACTGCCATTTGAATCGCCTCAGGGCATGTTTTGACTGTGGCAAAATTTTCCCATTGAAATGCATTGAGACAATTCATTCCAATGACGGGAAAAAGTTTTTTCAAACGCAAATTGCGCAAAAACTAAAAATCCAATTGACACGAAAAATACTTGGCACACCTCTCGTGGATGCTGGCTTCGAAACGACACCTCAACGGAGTCTGTGCGTGTAGCGGTTCGGGCCGCATTAATTGCGGAAAATTAACTGAATAATAAGAATAAGAAGAGGAAGTTAGCAGCGTTCGGATTACAATATAGTGGGTTTTTTCAAGCACTATAACTAAAATTAAAGCACAAAACCAAAGTCTAAAACTGAAAAGGAAGCAAAATACGAAAACCAAAACAAACACAGAATAATAAACACAAAAAAACAAACAGTAGCACGCACAAACACACAGTACGGTAATAAAAAACTGAAAACAAACCCCATAAAAGAAAAAAAAAATACAAGTGAGAGCAGTCACTGGATCAGGGTCTTGCAGTTTTTATTTTTTTTTACGCATCTCGTTTCCTAATTTTTCTGTCGAGCCAGAAAGGAGCGGTTGCAAGGTGTTGGCTTTCTAGATGACTACTTTTTTTTTTATTTTAGGATTTTTCTAGGCCTCATCCGTGTTATAGTAGTAGGACCTGAACGGTGAGCAAAATTGGAAAATGATCGATCCTGGCACCCGGCCAGCTCTACTATTCTAAGCATGTCTTAATATGCTTCAAATACCTTTCCCCTTTTCAGGCACTTGTCTTTTCTCCAGGGCAATTTAACAGTACAGAGTGCGGCAGTGACAAAGTGTTCTGACATCCCCTCCGGCATCTCCAGCTCAGATTGTGTAAATTCTTCATGTGGGGTGCTCCGGGTGATGAAAGGTGGAATTTAATTCTCCATTTTTATTTATTTATTTTTTTTTTTTCGAGCGGAGTTGAGACGAGCCTTTGGTTCTCCTTTATTTTCGAGCATGGTTTCTTTCTACCAGGCCCTCTGGTCAAACTAATTAATTTTTGTAGAATCAACGAGATGCCCTTTATCTCACGCTGAAAGATGATATCGGGCTGGAATTTGTAAGATGCAAAATCCACTAATACAGTAATCCTCGCAAGAAGCCAAGCTCCTTTTTTGGAGAATCTTCTCCCGTGTGACTTTTTTCGTTTTGTGTATGCAGCTCCTATGCCGACCCATGTGATGACTTCTCCAAGATGGCAAATAGTGAGTACTTTGTTGCTTATCAGCACATGTAAATGGGTCTTAATGCAGATCTGTTTCCAAATTGTAGAAGTCAGTGTACATTTTTTTTCCTCTACTAAGAAATATTTTTGTTATTGCCCAAATAGTTTCAAAAATTCAATTTTTTTCCCATCCTTTCTACGTTATATTCTAAAAGCTTGAAAGGTTGTCACAATAAGGTGCTCAAACTTCTCTATATGACCCAAAGAAAGCTGTTCCTCTCCACTTCATACACATGCACACTCAGTTCATCTGAGCGTACATATATTCTCAGTGTGAAGAATGAAATAGGATGCTTCTGTCTGAGACCAAAAGGATCAGATGCTGAAATTCATGAAACCCAATTCCCTTTTTCTCTCAACATCAAGGGAAAAATGGGAGGCTCCCTTATATATAATATAGCAGACCGATTCCACCAAACCTCTGGTCGTATAGGTACTTTTATGCCAGTTTCACCGTCCCAGTACAGACAGCAAAGCACAGACCGGCTATGGGTCTCGTGAGCCGAACTAGAGGCTGACGTGTTTTGGGTCAGGAGACGTGTGGCCGTTTGATGCATTTTGGGTTGGGAGACGCGTGGCCGTTCGGTGCGTTTTGGGTCAGGAGACGCGTGGCCGTTTGGTGTGTTTTGGGTCAGGAAATGCGTGGCCGTTCGGTGCGTTTTGGGTCGGGAGACGCGTGGCCGTTTGGTGCGTTTTGGGTCAGGAGACGTGTGGCCATTTGATGCATTTTGGGTTGGGAGACACGTGGCCGTTCGGTGCGTTTTGGGTCGGGAGACGCGTGGCCGTTTGGTGTGTTTTGGGTCAGGAGATGCGTGGCCGTTCGGTGCGTTTTGGGTCGGGAGACGCGTGGCCGTTTGGTGCGTTTTGGGTCAGGAGACGTGTGGCCATTTGATGCATTTTGGGTTGGGAGACGCGTGGCCGTTCGGTGCGTTTTGGGTCGGGAGATGCGTGGCCGTTTGGTGCATTTTGGGTCACTAGACGTGTGGCCATTTGATGCATTTTGGGTTGGGAGACGCGTGGCCGTTCGGTGCGTTTTGGGTCGGGAGACGCGTGGCTGTTTGGTGTGTTTTGGGTCAGGAGACTGTGGCTGTTCGGTGCGTTATGGGTCGGGAGACACGTGGCCGTTTGGTGTCTTTTGGGTCAGGAGACGTGTGGTGTGTTTTGGGTCGGGAGACGCGTGGCCATTTAGTGCGTTTTGGGTCAGGAGACGTGTGGCCGCTTGGTGCATTTTGGGTCGGGAGACGCGTGGCCATTCGGTTTGTTTTGGGCGTGGAAGACGCATGGCTGTTTGGTGCGTTTTGGGTGTGGGGACACTCGTGGCCATTTGAGGCATTTTGGGAGTAGAGAGACGCGTGGCCGTTCGGTGCGTTTTGGGCGTGGGAGACTCGTGGCCGTTTGATGCAAACAATAAGAAAAATAACACCATTGCAACAAGATCTGCTGTCACCCCCACCTACCATTGGAATTTTCAAAAATAAAAAAAATGCACGGTATATTTTACAAAATTTCCTGTAGACTAAGTAAATAGAGATTGCCTTCAAGCATTAGTTTAGTCCTTTCTCCAGCTTTTTTGTCTTCACCATTCCCAAGGATTTTTTTTCTCTGATTCATACTGAAATCTATACTTTTCTTTTTTTCTAAACCGTGTGGCCAAGTGTGACACTTGACATTGCACTACGTGGTTATGTGTAACTTACAAAGTGCAGAACCCTGAACACCCTCCAAATACGATGATGGCTGTCTGGGGGCCTACTGTGTCACCAGACTCCGTACAATGCTGGCAATTTGCAGTTCTAGTCTTGACCTTCATTTTATTCCTCTCCTTCGAGGTTTGTGACTCCAATTGTATACTGTCAATCACTGTCTTTTCACTTTTGTAAGCTACGCAACTTTTCTCACAAACATCAATATAATTTTTTTTTTGTTTTGTTTTTTTTTTTTTTATTCCGTTTTTCAAAATAATAAAAAAAATGTAAAAAATGAATAGTACTAAAAAAAAATTCATACTGATTTTTACAAACGATCAATAATATATGACCGATCATTTGATCGAAAGGACTGGAGCGCCTTCGAAAATATCACAGCTCCGTACAGTGTTTAGTGGCAAATAAAGGTACTGCAACCTCTCTGTCATTCACCACTTGTATTGGCGGGAGTTTCCATTGCCATGGCCGGAAAACCCCTTATCCCAGCGCGCTCGCTCATCACTAATAATAAATAAATACATATATATATATATATATATATATATATATATATCTATCCTTTAGTATTTTTATATAAAACAAATGTATTTTATTTCAATTTTTTAATTATATATTTTGCATTTTATGTGATATTTTAAAGGATGTTCGAATATTCCAGGAAATCGATGTATGTTCTATATGTACCCTTGAAAATGACTGAAAAACAATTGCGCCATTCATCTCCTCGCAGAGCGGTCTCCGTCCTTTAGACATTCCTGACCTCCTAGAATGAGGCGGCCATACTGAACCGGGCATTGTTGGCGGCGGATCGTACGTGAATGGTTTCTTTTTTCCATTGATGAAAATTTCCAGTTTGAGGGGGGAAAAAAAAAAATTTAATTCAAAAATATTTTTCCAGTCAATTTTTTTTTTTTTTTGGTGCTTTTATAATGCTGCGACCTCCTCGCGTGAACAGAGTTTCCGTGCTTCGTAGTGTTGGGTGGCATTATCCATCGATAAATGTGAGATTAGCCGCGGCATTTTTTTTCTCTGATGGCTCATTGTTATCCATTTTTTTTTATTTTTTCAAGGATGGAACGTCCTAATGGGATTGCCATCTGACTCGCATCTGTTTCAGCTTAAACAATATCGTCATTCATAGAAAGCTGTGAAACTCATCTGTTATCATACAGGCTAGCGAAGGAAAAGTGAAAAAAAAATGGGAAAATCGGGATGGAGTGTGGATTGAGTTGGGGGTATATTTACCTACAGTGTTTTTTTGGCTCAATTTGTCTCAATTTTTGCAAGAAAAGAAATGGCAGAAAATGTATGTTTTATTATGGTTGAGAAAAAAAAAATTTTCAGGACGTCCGTAGTCCACAGGACCCCGAAGCCTTGGAGACCACCTCTGACCTGTCGACATTCCCGGCAGCGTTTTCTGATCCGTTGCTCTCGTTTGTTGGAATATTCACTATGAAGTCAATAATTTAATATAAAAGCAAGTGTAAACTGCCGTCCTGAAATGTTTCGCTGGACTATCAGCTTCATCCTGGCCTGTTTCTTCCCCCTGATGAAGCTGATATTTCAGGGAACAAAGTCAAAAGGGAAGAAGGCTACTCGGTCTTCAGAATTTTAATCATGGCTTTAGAGAATTGGGGTCAAATACATTTTTTGCTAACATTAATGTAAGTTAATTTTCATGATTGAGCATAGAATGTCTAAAAACTTCGACCTAACATAAAAAATTAACTTTTGGTGACATTAGCGAAAAATGCTCTTGTCCCAATTTCACTAAAATGCTCATTAAAATTCAAAAAAGTGAGCAGCCTTCTTCGCTTTTGACATGTTGCTCATCAGGGGATGAAAGAGGTCACTTTCTTCCCCCTGATAAAGTGGATATCAGCGAAACATGTCCGGACGACAGTTTACGCATTCTTTTATATACGTGTTGAGCGATCAGTCCACCCATTCATAGCGATTACAGTGGGAATGGCAAATAACTGAAGCAATTATTGCTCAGGACCGCAGTATAGCATTTTCGCTAAAGAATGATAAATGGGCAAGAAGCTGCTCACTCTTCAGAATTTTTATGAGCACTTTCGAGAAATGGACAAACCACATTTTTCGAAAAAGTTTAATATTTGATAGGTGAAAGTTGTCAGGCATTCCCACACTCAAACCATACCGGTCAATTTAGAATTTGAATTATGAGTGCCTATGGGAACTTAGAAAATTAGGAGTTTCTTGCCTCAAGACCACAGTCACGAGGAGCTCAATGGATGGCCAAGTTCTGCATGTTCCCTATGTTTTGTTTAAAGGGGTTCTCAGGTGAAAACAGTTTATCCAAAAAGATAAGTGCTAACTTGGTGTCAGGCGAGGGTCCGACCATTGGGACCCACATCAATCAGATCGGATTCCTGAGTGCCGCTCCATTCCTTTCCTATGGGCCAAGCGTAGCTCTTGGCAGCCCATAGAGAATGAATGGAGCGGTGGTGGTGGAGCATGTGCATTGCCACTCCATTATATAGGGCAGGGTTCCCCAACTCCAGTCCTCAAGGCCCACCAACAGATCATGTTTTCAGGATTTCCTTAGTATTGCTCAGGTGATAATTGCTTCACCTGTGCAGTACAAAGGAAATCCTGAAAACATGATCTGTTGGTGGGCCTTGAGGACTGGAGTTGGGGAACCCTGATATAGGGGATAAAAGTTCCCAATTCCTCTGTTCGACGTTGGTCCCTGCAGTCGGACCCTGGGAATAGGTGTTAACTTTTTTCCACCGGACAGCCCCTGATGAAGCTGAGCATCGCGTTCCGCTGTCTTCAGTGTCATCAGTGTCATAGACATGAATATTGCAGCAGGTCACATGCATGACTTACTTCCCGCACCACTCAACTCCTCCTGGCCGCAGCCACTGAAGAATGGGGGGGCACACAAATGAGAAATCAGATGGTTGCCCCATAGGTGATGGATTTACTAGTATAGGAAAGTGCGGCAAAACATTGCGGTCTTGACCCTCATTTTCAAGAATCTCGAAAGAAAAAATGCGATCTCTTGGCTGATTTACTCTGTAACATTATAGAAGCTCGGAGGGCACGTTGGGCATGAAGATCATTAGTAAATTGTTCTCTTTTTGACAGTCCCAAAACATTTTGGAAAATCAACTAAAACCGGGCGGGGGGGGGGGGGGAGGTTGTTCTGAAACATTTAATTTGTCTTTTTAATTTACGGGATTAGAAATGAAAGGAGTTTTCTTTTGCCACCGGCAATCGCTCCGGAGGTGTCTTGAACCAGGAACAATATTATGACAGGCCGGCGGTGAGGGATCTATACTGTCCTACATAAATATGGCGGCCCGTCGTGAACAACATTAGGATGAGGTTCTGTGTTAATAGAACAGATCTGATATTCGGGGAAAGGTAAAAGTTCATCCCACCTCCTGAGCCGGAACCTGGGATCAATATATAATCTGCCCAGTTTGTTCTATCCTAGAGCCGGCTTTGATTTTTATTCCATTTCTGAGTTCAGTCCCTTTATCGACCTCCAAATCCTGGGCCCGGGGAGACCCCCATAAAACCCTCCTTTTTTAAAAAAAATGTTATCACTAGTGAAGAACGAACGTGCTCAGATAAGGTGTTATCTGAGCATGCTCCGGTGCTCACCAAGTGTCTTCGGCGTGCTCGAATAATATGTTCGAGTCCCTGCAGTTGCATGTCTCTCGGCTGTCGAACAGGACATGCAGCGATTGCCAGGCAATTCTTGCATGTGTTGCAGCTGTCGAACAGCCGCGGGGACTCGGAACATATTATTCGAGCACTCCGAAGACACTTGGTGAGCACCGGAGCATGCTCAGATAACATCTTATCCCAGCACGTTCGCTCATCACTAATTGTCAGGCATACTCCACTATTGAGATGTAGATTCTAGTGTAAGTATACCAGCCTCTTCTGGTCTAAGAGGGCTGTATAATTAGGAATGCGGTTTGTTTTTATATATCTAGCGCTGTGCCATTTGGCACATTCATAAACCTGGGATTCGGACTCCACCGATTTGATGAATTATTTTAAGGATGGTATTAAAGTACCTGGAAAACCCCTTTAAGTGTCCACAGTGGGGGGCATAGAGAGAAGACAGTAGTCGTTTTTATGGAATCTTGATCTCTTAATAGTTACAATCCCTGATAATTCCGAAGTTCTAAATGCACTAATTTTCACACCTCTGGAGCATCTGCTGAGTACAAGCCATCAATCAGACAAACGTCAGGTGCGAATTCAGCCCGGGAGACATTTTTGTGAGCAAATCACACCTTTCAACCCTGGACGACCCCTAACGGAAGATTTATGGTTTGTGGATTTAATTTTATTTTTTATTCTTGCAAATCCTTGGGGGGCTTTTTAGATAATAAATGACCAGGCGGCTCTATCCAAAATTCTACCAATGGATTGTATTGTAAGTGACTAAAGCCCCTCAATCGGGTGGAGTCACAATATGTCGCCCGTAAGGAAAATGCTCTAAAATCAGGGATTTTTCTTTATTTGTGGTGTTTTTTGGAGGCTTTTTAATCAACGCGTCCCTGCTCCGTGTTTTTTTTATTTTTTTTTTGCCACCCACCATTTTGACTATGATGCTGCTGAGAATTAAGGAAGCTTTTACCGTAAGTTCAACGGTTTGCTTCGACTTCACAAAAGTCAGTTCCAAAAAAAGTGTAAATTTGGCGCAATATCTCAGAACCTTGTCTTATTGACTCCCACGCTTACAAATTAAAAACAAACTTTTATATATATTATTTTTTTTGTTTTGTTTAAGGCATTTGAGTACAAGCATTTATGGATTTTTCATATATATGGCCGTAAAGCTCTGTGGAATTAATGGCACTATATAAATGACTAATAAATATATATATATATATATATATATATATATATATATATATATATATATATATATATATATATATATATATATATATATATATATATATATTAATCTGTGTGTTTCTGTGTGTGTGTGTGTGTGTGTATATATATATATATATATATATATATATATATATTACTAGCTGAAGAGCCCGGCACTGCCCGGGCATGGTAACTAACTACGGTTAGTTATAACAAATTATAATGAATATATATATATATAGCTGAGTGTAGAGCCCCGCCCAATCCGCATAGCCACATTCACCATAATATCCCACATCATCCCATCAGCCTGGCGTCAGAACCAGAGCGCTGAGTGGATTTGCCCTGACTTCCATACCAATGATCCCTTTAATAGAACCTTGGAGTTAGAATCAGAGTGCTGAGGGATTTACCCTAGCTTCCATGCAGGAGATCCCTTTAAGACAGCCTGGGGTCAGTACCAAAGCTCAGAGTGGATTTTCCCTCACTTCCATACCAATGATCCCTTTAATAGAATCCTGGGGTCAGAACCACAGAGCTGACTGGAACAGTCCTAACTTCCATACCGGGGATCCCTTTAAGAGAGGCCTGAGGTCAAAACCAAAGCGCTGGATGGATTTACTCGGACTTCCATACCAATGATCCCTTTAATAGAGAAGATGTGCCTATAGGATGGAGGATGTGTGATGGGGATATGGGCAGGAAGGGGGGGATTCATTTCTGTCCTGTGCTCTCTGCTCCTTTTTGGGGGCAGACAATGGCTGGGAGCGTATGTTCCTGGGGATGCTAGATTTCTCCCACCATGTCAGTGTCTGCTGAGGTGTTGTCAAGTGGGAAAACTGTTGCTCATAGCAACCAATCACCGCTCGGCTTCTTTTGAACAGCTCTGGTGAAATGAAAGATGCTTAGTGATTGGTTGCAAGGAAAACTGTTGCTCATAGCAACCAATCACAGCTCGGCTTCTTTTAACCAGCTCTGGTGAAATGAGAGATGCTTAGTGATTGGTTGCAAGGAAAACTGTTGCTCATAGCAACCAATCACAGCTCGGCTTCTTTTGAACAGCTCTGGCGAAATGAAAGATGCTTTGTGATTGGTTGGTGATACACACATACTGTACATACATTCAGTTTTATATATATAGAATTATTGTTTATATTATATTATGTTTTTTGGGTTTTTTTTTTACTAATTATCAGAGATCCAGATCAGAAGTGTTTTTCCTGCAGTCGTCACAATTTATTGCGTTGCTCCGCTTGACCTCTGCTGCAGGATTGTGAGACGCATCATGCAGCATTTATCATCCCCAGCGGTGACCGACTTCCTGGGAGATTTCGGCGTGTCGGCTGAGCCCATGGCGGTGACATTGATTTCTTCTCACTCTCGGTTCCTGTCTGAACACATAACCATTCTGTCATGCCGGGGCATCTGTCAGGTTACTTTTTTTTTCCCTTCCCTCTTCGAGTCTCACCAAAGCTGCTTCATGTATTAATCATTGCCTGTGACAGGAATTAGCGAATACTTTTCAGCACTTGTAATAAGAAGCGCTGGAAAACAAACACAAAATGAATATTCTGTGAAGTACGAGAATAAATCGTGCAGAGGGGATAATATAAGGAGCATTTTATGTCTGTGGATGGAGCACGGTGGGGGGCCGTGTGTTAATAGCGAAGTCTGTATGACGCCTTTTGGTGATGCCGCTGAAAATACTGAAAACGGCACTTCACCCAACACCTGTAGAAAACCTGGGTCTTCTTACCACCTCGTCCCCTCCAACAAGGTAAAATTTGAATGTGCCAGTCTAACAAGGCCAGAAAATAAATTGATTCTTATTTTCAGCAATTTCAAAATCCAATTATTGTGAATGATCGTTTACTTTTTATGAGCATTCAACCAGCATTATAGGTACTGGAACTTCCATTCCTTCATTGACCAATTCACATTCTCCCTGTCATTGTACAGTGGCTTTGCCTACCCTTAGCTGAAAGTCCGCCTCTCTGTTATGCCTGTATATAGTTGGACCGAGCCGAACAAACACCCTTCCCCATGTACTGTAGAGTGAGAGAGACCCTCCCCCACTTACTGTAGAGATTCAAAGACCCGCCCCAACTTACTGTAGATTCACTTACTGTAGAGATATTTCACAACATGCCTCCACTTACTGTAGGAATTCAAAGATCTGCCCCCCGCTTACTGTAGATTCACTTACTGTGGAAGATGCAAAGACCTGCCCCCGATATTGTACAGATAGAAAGAACAACCTTCACTGTAGAAATTCAGAGACCTGCCTCCACTTATTGTAGAGATTAAATGCCACTCCCCCACTTACTGTAGAGATTTACTTACTGTAAAGATACAAAGACCTGCCTCTTCTGTAGAAATTCAAAGATCTACCCAACACTTACTGTAGATTCACTTACTGTCGAGACAACGACCCTCCCCCACGTACTGTAGTGAGAAACTCTCCCCCACGTACTGTAGTGAGAGACTCTCCCCCATGTATTGTAAAGTGAGACCCTCCCCCACGTATTGTAAAGTGAGACCCTCCCCCACGTACTATAGTGAGAGACCCGTCCCCCTATGTATTGTCGGGAGACCCTTCCCCACGTATTGTAAATTGAGACCCTCCCCCACGTACTGTAGTGAGAGAGACCCGTCCCCCTATGTATTGTCGGGAGACCCTCCTCCAAGTATTGTAAATTGAGACCCGTCCCCCACGTACTGTAGAGTGAGAGAGACCCGTCCCCCACGTACTGTAGAGTGAGAGAGACCCGTCCCCCACGTACTGTAGAGTGAGAGAGACCCGTCCCCCACGTACTGTAGTGGGGGAGAGACCCTCCCCATGTACTGTAGAGAAGAGAGGCCCACCCCCATGTACTGCCTCCCCCACGTGCTGTAGAGGGAGACCCGTCCCCCACGTGCTGTAGAGGGAGACCCGTCCCCCACGTGCTGTAGAGGGAGACCCGTCCCCCACGTGCTGTAGAGGGAGACCCGTCCCCCACGTGCTGTAGCGGGAGACCCGTCCCCCACGTGCTGTAGCGGGAGACCCGTCCCCCACGTGCTGTAGCGGGAGACCCGTCCCCCACGTGCTGTCGAGTGAGGGAGACCCGTCCCCCACATGCTGTCGAGTGAGGGAGACCCGCCCCCCACGCGCTGTCGAGTGAGGGAGACCCGCCCCCCACGCGCTGTCGAGTGAGGGAGACCCGCCCCCCACGCGCTGTCGAGTGAGGGAGACCCGCCCCCCACGCGCTGTCGAGTGAGGGAGACCCGCCCCCCACGCGCTGTCGAGTGAGGGAGACCCGCCCCCCACGTGCTGTCGAGTGAGGGAGACCCGCCCCCCACGTACGGTAGAATCTGCCCCCACTGAAGTACATTGCACAAAAAATGTAGAGATTAATTTCCCAAAATATCTGGAACCTCAAATCTTGGCCACAATGGCTAACGTAAGGAGCTTAACCAACCCTGCCAAATCTCGAGAGAACATATTTCCTCCATGTAGACTTTGATCTTAGACAGATTTGAACCTAAGAATCCGTTTCAGCACTGCAATAGTGGTAACCACTTCTATACTCCCCGTGCTATAGTAAAGGGATTGTTTAACCCCTTTCCTGCACACAGGATCTACCAATGGCTCACTAGAGATCCTGCAGGCTCCTGGTAATGTCCTCTGCGTTACACGGCACACAGTGAAATTGATTGACCATCTATCTGTTGCAGCGTTACTATTTGCAGCAGCTTTATCTCCCTTTTTAATATTTCCCCATTTCTTAAGAACATCGAATGTTCATCGGTGGATGACTCTTTTTTTTTTTTTTTTGTAGACCAGCCGACCTCGTTTTCTTCTGTAAGGGCTGCATTGGTGCCTTTCATGGACACTATGGCGGACACTATGGCGGACATTACAACTGTAGGATCACATCGCGCCTAACAACTGCTGGCACAGCTGCCTCGATTCCCCCCGTAGGTGGTAGGCACACTAAGTTGTCTACTCGCTGTGACAAGGAATGCGTTTTTTTTTCGATTTCGGAGGATGCTTGCTTTATGGATCGTCCAGATGCTGTAACACAAGATGGCTCACTGGAAATGTCATCTATCAGCCAATTATTATGTAGTAGGTGCCAGGTGCGGAACCACAGACAGGAAATGAAGGCTATATTCGGAACATTCCGCTCCTCATGATGTCATGGACACAGACAAAGCCTCTTTAGTTCCCCCTTATCTGCAGTACTGTTCCCCCTTCCGACCGTCCTGAATTGAGTATTCACCATTCCAATTGTTTTACAGCCACTTGTCAGCTGCGTTTAGAAGCATGGCTGACCTCGGTCCCTGGTGACGCTACTGAAATGTATCCGCACTGAGATGTTCCTGCACTTATTGAGATCGGGTTGCACACTTGCGTTCCCATCTAGATTTATTACTGTACTTTAAGTATTGTATTTTCGAGGAAATGTAACGTGCTGGATTTGTTATTATGCTACTGTGTTTATGGAGATGACTGTGTCAAGTAGTCGTTGTATTTCACGCGTGATCCACCTCCCGTAGAACAACTGATTCTGCACTTCACATTTTGGTTCTCTGTGTATATCCGATCCCATATCGCTTCATACCTCTTAATGGGGTTCTCTACTTTTGGGAACAACTTTTTTTTAACTTATTTAATGATTACTCTTTGCAAAGTTATGAACCCTTGTAATTGGCATAACTAGAGTCCGATGGGACCTGGCGAAAAATTAGGATCTTGGCCCTCAACTGCGCGATGGTCTGATATTTGGGCCCTTGTAGCATTGTAGAACATATAAAAACCTGTATATTCTCTTCCAGGTAATGATGTCCCCTGTCTTGTCTCCTTTTCTGTAATGACGTCCCCCAGTCCTGGCCCCTTCCTGTAATGACGTCCTCCATCCTGGCCCCTTCACTTAACGAAGTCCCCCATCCTGGCCACTTCCCGTAGTGACGTCCCCCAGTCCTAGCCCCTTCCTGTAGTGACATCCCCCAGTCCTGGCCTCTTCCCGTAATGACGTTCTCCATCCTGGCCTCTTCTCGTAATGACGTCACCCAGTCCTGACCCCATCCCGTAGTGACGCCCCCCAGTCCTGGCCTCTTCCCGTAATGACGTCCCCCAGTCCTGGCCCATTCCCATAATGACGTCCCCCAGTCCTGGCCTCTTCCCGTAATGACGTCCCCCCCATCCTGTCTCCGTCTTGGCCCCTTCATGTAATAATATCTGAGCTGGCCTTATTGGTCTGGGAGAATAACATCAGAGGTGTGCACCAGTAAAAGAAAAACGGCTGCCGGGAAAGGAGGAAGCAGACCCGGAATACTGTAGGTGAATAATATATTTATTTAAAGGGAATATGTCTCTATTATTGGTCCCCCTTTAAATTAAGTCATGACCTCCGAAGTGTCAATTGGCAGAGGGCTACATGGTAACAATTTATCCCTTTGGGAAATGAGACGGATGTTGACCTTTTGGAGCATTGAAAAAATATCACCAGTGGGTTTTCATAGGGAAATTTTGAGGCAGCAACATGGAAGTGCTGCAACTTGTGGGTAATGAAAAGTCACCGTTGTCATACTTTATGGCACTTACTATTATATACTATAGGACTGTAATCCATCTGGAAGGGCGCTAACAAATTATGCTGCCCAAGGCACCACCCCTGAGGAGCGCTATTATTAATCTAGTCTATACAGATAAGGCACCGCCCCTGAGGAGCGCTGTTATTAATATAGTCTATACAGAATGTCTACGAGGGGGAGTAGACTCATATGTCAAATTATTTTAGAAGCTCCTGATCAGATTTTCCTTTTAAAGTGTTTGTTTTTTGTAAAAAAAAAAAAAAATTCACCTCCTGTCTTAAAGGTCTCATTTAGTTTAGTTTGAAAAACAAAAACAATATATATATACGGTATATTATAATGATTTCTTTTTCACAATGCCATGTAAGGCTTTTACTTTTTTTTAATGTTCAGTCACATGAAATTTTTGCTGAGTGTTACTTGCTGGGAAGATCTGGGTGCTAAGCACACCGAGACCGTGCATCTGCAAAATACATTGGCAGGGGGTCGACCAGAAAATCGAGGCTGGAGCCAGCAGACAGGCTGACTCTGGTTGCATTAGGTTGTACGTGTAAAGCAGCCATCGTGGAACGCTATCCGTGCTCAGACTGAGCGCATGGAAATAGACACCCACCAGCACCGTGAGCGTTGAGAAGAAGACCTGATGTTGTCTCGTGCTCGCCGTGTAGCGCTCTAACAGGACGTGGAATATTAATGGTCTCGTGACTTTACAAAGCTGTTTTCCACACGTTTTCTCCCCTGTAGTCACTTTTTCGAAGTCCAGCAATTTTATTGTGTTTTCTTTAATACGTATTAAGGACCACCCAAGACTACAAAGCTGGTTCACCACCGGTGACGATCAAGTGAAAATCTCTATAAAGTATTAATTAGTTTTTCAGCGCAGTGTGTATCTGCAACACAATACTATGTGTAACATAGCCAGACATTTTTTTTTAAACCTTTTGTAGGCTATTCTTGGGAGATGATGGCTTTGCCGTTGGTTCACCGATTTTTTTTTTTTTCCTATTACAAATATGGAAACCAGATTGGAGAATGATGGCCTTGGCTTTTAGATGGCTCTTTTCTGACATTTAGCCAAGAGTCATTGGACTTTTTTTTTTTCCAGCCATGCAGATAAGATGTTGCCAACTGGGTGGTGGGGTGACGGAAATTTCTGTTCCCGGTGTTGGAAAGTTCTCAATGACCCCTTTATTCCCTAAGACGACATTATTAGAATTATTGGCATTTAATAATTGGGATTAGTTCCGGCACAGATTTTTCCATTCTCAAATTCTGCATCTGATTAACAAATCGATAGAAATAAGCAGGTAAAACCCAACCTCTTTCCCTTAAAGTCAGACATTGGTGGTCTCTTGCAACTTTTTCACCATTCGAATTAAAGAAGTTGTCAGCAGAATTTGCAATGCTTCCTTGCTCCCGTGTGTTATTTGTAACCGTACAATTTTTTTTCTTTGTTTTAGATCCCGTTTTCTCTTGTTCAGTTTCCACTTTGGGAGTTTTTGAAAGTAAGTAACAGTCATTGTACAGAATGGTAAACTCTATACGGCAGCTATATATTCCCATATTCTCATTGTGTAGTGCCAGACTAGATGGTGCACGCTTGATGTATTCATGGAATGTCCTATTACCATATAATATCCGCATGATTTTTTTGGCAATCTTTCTGTAGGTATATTTGTTTCCATATTTAGCTCCTGTTACATGTGGAGCACCAACTTATTCTGCAGCAATGTACAGGGAAATGTTCCCAAACAGGCTTGTTGTGGGACACGCATGTAATTTCAAACAAGAACAAAGCCCACAAGGGAGATCGGGATCCCCCAAAAAAGCATAGTTTCCTACAGGGAGCAGGGGTTTCCAAAGAAAGCCTAGTCTCCTACAGGAAGAACTGGGTTCCCACAGAAAGCTTAGTCTCATACAGGAATAACTGGGTTCCCACAGAAAACCTAGTCTCATACAGGAAGAACTGGGTTCCCACAGAAAGCCTAGTCTCATACAGGAAGTACTGGGTTCCCACAGAAAGCCTAGTCTCATACAGGAAGAACTGGATTCCCACAGAAAGCCTAGTCTCATACAGGAAGAACTGGGTTCCCACAGAAAGCCTAGTCTCCTACAGGAAGAACTGAGTTCCCACAGAAAGCCTAGTCTCCTACAGGAAGAACTGGGTTCCTACAGAAAGCCTAGTCTCATACAGGAAGAACTGGGTTCCCACAGAAAGCCAAGCCTCATACAGGGTTAACGAGGTTCACAAAGAAAGCCAAGCCTCATACAGGGTTAATGAGGTTCACAAAGAAAGCCTAGCTTCATACAGCAACAACTGGGTTCCCACAGAAAGTCCTCATACAGAGAGAACAGTTTCCAAAGAAAGTCTAGCCTCATACAGGGAGAACGGGGTTCACAAAGAAAGCCTAGCATCATACAGGGTTAGCGAGGTTCACAAAGAAAGCCTAGCTTCTTACAGGAAGAACTGGGTTCCCACAGAAAGCCTAGCCTCATGCAGGAAGAATGGAGGTTAACAAAGAAAGCCTAGCCTCGTATATAGAAAATGGGGTTCACAAAGAGAGCCCAGCTTCATACAGGGGGAATGTGGTCTCCAAAGAAAGTCTAGCCTCATAGAAGGAAAACTGGGTTTCAAAAGAAAGCCTAGTCTCATGCAGGGAGAACAGGGTACCCTAATAAATCTTCACCTCTTATGGGGAAAATGAGGCCTCCAAAGAAAGCCTAGCCTCATACAAGGAGAACAAGAACTTGAAAGAAAGACTAGCCTAATACAGGGAGAGCAGAGTTCACAAAAAAAGCCTAGCCTCATACTGGGAGAGCCTCATATGTGGAGAACGAGGTCCCCCAAAGAAATCCAAGCGTCACACAGTGACAGCGGGTGCCCCCAAAAAAGCTTAGCCTCATACGGGGAGAATGGGATCCAAAAAGAAAGCCTAGCCTTATACGGGGAGAACAAGTCCCCCAAATAATGCCTCATATAGGGAGAATCAGGCCCCCAAAGAAAGCCTAGCTGCATACTGGGAAAACGGGGCTTCCAGAGTAACCTACTCTAGCGTTCCTGTGTATGAGGGAGGCGGGAGAGATGACAAGCTGTCAGATGAGCAATCATCTTGGAGTGGCTCTGATTGGTACTGCGACCAGTTTCCCATACAAGTGAATAGGAGAGCGCTTGCAGTACTATATAAGGCCCCTTTACCTATATTAATATTAATTAAATATTAAAGTTCCAAAAGATAGAAATGTGAGATTATTTTTGTATACTTTCTAGTAAATAAACATTTAGAATTTGGGACTCCCAAGAAATGTCATTACCCCGAGCTTGAGTCAGACCCACCTATACAGATCATCTCCGGTCACTAATGAATGACGGACACGAAGCCGAGCAGAGTCTGTAAACACATCGCAGCTTTTCCCTGGTGACCGTGTAGTAATTGGCATCTCCTCTTCTGAACTTCTGGGAAATCTGGGATATGCTTCCTCAGTTGGGCCGGGGTCAAGATGTGAATACCCAGCGGGTATAGCATGGAGCGTAAAAGCTTGTCACTTATGTCCCTGTCCTCAGTGCTCATCTTTATACTCTTGGTATTATTATTATTATTATTATTATTATTATCGTTTTTATCATTTTTTTTTTTTTTCACATGTCAAAATTTAATTTTTTTTTTTTTTAAGTTTTCCACTGAAATTTGCCAGTCGGACATGTGGATATTTTATTGTTTAATGTCTTCCCTTTAAAAAAAAAAAAAAAAGTGAAAATTATTTGTTTTTGTTTTTTTTTGCTTGTTTTCCATTTTTGTTTTCTAAAAGGGACTTTAACTTTACTCTTAAAAACTTAGGCTCTGTTTCATCAGGCGTAAAACTCTTTGAAATGTTCCACAATTTTTGGGTAGTAACTCTGAGTTGTGCAAAAATGTTGGCACTTTTTTGCACTTTTAAGCCAGTTTCCCCAACTTTTTTGGAAAGTGGAAGGGGGGTTTGGTCGAGCAATGATGACAGATTCGGCACTTTTCTTACTCTGGTGAACAACAGGTGAAAGATACGCGGCGCCTCTTAATGAGTTTTGAAGGTGCTGGAATAGTTTGGGTTCACCTGCTGCCGTCAACGGTTTATTGGTCAACGCGTTTCGAAGTTTCAAACTTCATCAGGCCAAAACAACGGAAATGAATGAATTTGGCTCCTTTTACTCCACGAGACATGCAGCCGCGGGGACTTGAACATATTTTTCTAGCACAACCAAGCATGGGAAGATAACACCTTATTCCAGCACGTTCGTTCATCACTATTAGTAATCTTTCCTGCTAGTTAAAGGGCAATGAAAACCTGACCGATCGCCCCGTGCAGCCGCTGTGAAGGGTTAAAGTTAGCAGTCGCACACTGATCGCTTCCAATGCTGCTCACGTGGAGGAAGCACAGAATCGCGCAGGCAGCAGAATAGGATCCGCTCCCCTCCGTCAGGCGCACAATGGGAATGTCACCGGTTTGTGCTGTCGCAGTCACTTTGTCAGGGCCATTAGTTCTTCCGCTAAATAGTTTCCCCAGAAACACAAGCTGTTACCAGAACCATCCATAAGTGCTCTATGGGGAAAAGCTTTTCGTAGCCAGAAGCTTCTCAAAGGTTTCCCATTCAATCTGAGGAAAGAGCTCCAGCACATCATGAAAAATGAGGCCAACGTTTAGAAAGAGCGCCGTCCTCCAGCACCCTGTGTCCGATTACCGTGCAACTGTTTGTCCGGTGAATCCTATATATTTAGTATCCTTTATATTATTCATAACTCTGCATTCGGGAGAGATTTGGAAGCTATTTCTCGAGTAAACCAATAATGGGTTAATGTGTGGTGTTTAGGGGCCTCCATTATGGAGAGGAGGCCGAGCGCTCACTTCTACGTGACTGATCTCCCATATGGAAGAACTGAAAACAGCCGAGCCTGTAGAACACATCACCCTTACCAGGCAGGACGGGGGCGAAAGGGTCTACCGTTCTGGAGATCGGTGCAGGCGTTGGACACACCATTGATGTCACTTTTAAAGGGGTTTTCTGGGGCTTCTCAGTTCTGCGTTGGGAGGGAAGAGGCACCAACGAAGGTCAATCGGACACATAGACGAGAACTACTGGCTGTGAACATATTGGGAACCTGTCGATGCACCGTCATCAGCGGCTCTCACCGCCAGATGCGGAAATGGGGTGCACTTGCCTGTGATACGTCAGCAGCGTCTCTAACCTCCACATGTGGAAGAGTGAGCTGCCAGAAAACCCTTTAATTAGGTTAAATTTCCATGGCTACCTCTAAGGGATTTTCAATTGAAGGAGCTCCTAATAATAACTTGACCCGGTACTGGGTCCTCTAACAATCATTTAGAATCTGATGAGAAATCAAGGGTTTATCAGTGTAACACATGGACGTGTGGAGTCCTTCCGAGCTGCTCTTTGTAGCCGTTCTCTGCTACTTCTCATTATTTTTTAACTTCGGTAAACTGGAGCAGCTAAAAAAATAAAGAAACTTTGCGGAACGTTTTGGTTAAAAGATATCCTGGTGTGTTCTGTGCGAAGATTCTATTGGTCTCCATGGTTACAGACTACAAACAAACCACTCTGTAGTCTGATCCTGTAGGCAGACTCCCATCTGTTCCCTACATCCTTTTTTTTTTTTTTTCTTTTTTTGTACTTTGCTACCAAGGAGACACAGGTCTGCGTAGAAGCTGTATACACTAAACGACAGAAGGCTTTTAAGGAAGGCTAGTAGCAACTGAGCTTCATTTTTCAGTGTAAAGGAATATTAACAAATTATTTACAAAAAAAATTGATTGTGATGGTGGACCTTCCCTTTTAGCATTTAATGATTACTTTCCGATAGGTTCTCCAAGGGTGAGCACGGTACAGTGATATCCACAGAGTAACGAATTAAACATTAGCACATGTTTCGCCCCGGGGCGTTGTCAGGAGCACAGATATTTATAAGTCTTTGTTAACTGTCGGAAAGGGATTAGCTTGTGCAAATTTTTCATTTGTTTCTCTTTAGTGTTGGGTGATGTCAGGATTTATTACAGTTCACATGTAAAAATGTGTTTGCATTCTGACGTTTTTTCAAATTATATGAAATATTGGTCAATATTGATATAATATCAGATCATATGGCCCTTGGCAAGAGGGGGCCCAGCCCTGGTGGGTCCTATCCTTTTTTTATTACTAGGTGGCGAGAACCTCTTTGTCTGAGAAACGGAGTATTTAGTAGATAAGGGGACAGGGATTGGCCCAAGGGTCATGGTAAAGGTAAGGGGGATGATGCCTAGAGAACAAGCACCATGTACTTCTGTCCTGGGTGGCAAAACCAGACACCATAATTAAGTCTCCCCTCTCTTTGGTGTTTTACTCCTAAGTGATATGCTTTCTTTATGCCTTAAATTAAAAATAAGATTTCTAAAAAATCACAGTAAAAAGTAAGCAAAAGATGCAAACAGAAAATAATCAGGAGAGCTAAAACAGTCGACTACGACTACGAAGGGTCTAAGAGGCTGTCTTATGAGCAACATTTAGCACCTAATCACAGCATGGGTGATTGTTGGGATCTGACCACTAGTACCCCCACTGATCCTGAAAATGGGGGTCCTGAGTAAATGAGGTAGTAATGGACATGCTTATCCACTGTGTATTGGTTGAGCATGCTCTCTACTGCTCCCATAGAAGTGAACAGAGCAGTAATAGTTCATATGCACTATTTGTGTCCGTACTTTTAATAATTCTTTAAAAACGTCATTAACCAAATACCCGCGATGACGATTATTGCAGTCACTACCGAAGGCAAAAGTCTCTTAGGCATCCTGCAAAAAAATCGGCTGAAAAATTAAATCCAGGAGAGAAAAATGTGAAAAATGTATCAAGACTAAAATTGTTTTACTGTAACATATATTTTTCGAATATGTATCTAATAATTTTTTTTATTTATATTATGTCACCGTTTATATTATTCGTTGTTTGGGTGTAATCCATGAGTGCTGCCCCCTGCTGGCCTGGGAGTTGTAGTTCCACAACATCTGGCGAGTCGAGGCTTTCCCAAGGTTGACCTCCAATGCTTTGCTCGACCTTCCATGTCAATTCCCATCTTTGAAATCGACCCATTTGCAGATGATCTGAAACATTCAGTAACATTCCTCCATTTTTTTTTTATTTTTTTTTTGTTATGCATTTTTATTTCTGTTTTTTTTCTTCTTTTTTTTTTTTTAATTCCAGGATCTCTGGTCATGGAAGCAGAGCCGTCCGGTCGATTCTTGGCAGGCTGCAGTCTGTGGAGCTTTTGCAGGTGCAAAGGATTATATGAGAAACTTAGGAAAAGAGAGGGGGGGGGGGGACAAAAAAAAAAGAAGCGTCTTGGGTTCGGGCGTGCAGCATTCTTTCGAGAAGCCGGTTTGTTTAGGACGCCACTCTCTTTAAGTTGTTGTTTAGGGTCCGGGGGTCACCGTACAGAATAGGTGAGAGAAAAAAAAAGTTGTATTAAGATGAAAGATGACCAATTTGTTTTTTGACAAATTTGCTTTGGTTAAAATCGAGAAGGTGTCAATCATCCCTTCTCCTTGTAATCCTGGTAAGAGCGCATAAAAAGGCTGCAGAGTGGCGAGAAGGACCGAACAGCTGTCTGCCCTGCGCTGCTCTTCAGGGCTTTCTCTGACTCCTGCGGAAAGGCCGTGATTCACCGCCCGTGTGACATCTCTGACAGCAGCGCAGATTAAATAGTGTCAGGAGAGGATGAAAAATGTTGATGCAAGCACCTACAGGCTGAAAATTAAAAAAAAAAACAACAAAAAAAACACCACCTTATATGCAAAAACAATGGAGGACAAAACATCTGGGCGGTGGAGAAGCAGCATGACATCAGCAGAAAGAATAATGTATGGTATCCCCTAAGGGATGGAGTCGAGGACGCTTTTGCATTTTGAATTTTGGAGAAATCTTTCAAGGCAAAAGGAAAATCTTCCAGAAATATGGGATTCCCAAAACGCGCAAAATTTTAAGAAAATGAAAAAGAAAATTCGATGGACCCAATCAGAAAAATGAGGCGGAAAAGTTTACCTTTTTTTCACTTTTGATCTATTGTAGACCCTCTTAAGTGGGGGTGGGTCCGGCTTTGGAACCTCCCCCGAAGAGCCTAGCAGATGCATATAGCGGTCTACAGCCCTAAAGGGCCCAATTCATCATTTGTGGTTTATTTTAGTTACTTTTCATCATCTTTTCTTTTCTTTTTTTTGTTTGTTTTTTAGTATTCTCTGACATTTCTTTTGCACTTAAATCAAAAATGGCAAAAAGTAAAAAAAAAAAAAAAAGAAAATGCTCTATATCTTTGTCTTTTATCCCATTTTTTGCAACCTTTTAGTTGCACGTCCCACGAAAAAGTCACAAAATTTGCACCCAAATATTTCAGGAACGTGTTAAATCGGGACTTCTCGAAAACTTGCAAGTTATGAAACAAACGAAAACATTTTGGTAAACCCAAAACTGACGAACACATAAAAAAAAAAAAAAAAAGGCGCAAATTGAAAAATATATATATATGGCGCAGAACCCCCATGGCTCCATTGCAATAATGAATTGGGCCCTTTCTATTCAGCCCACGCATGGGGGGGCTGAGCGCTTCTCTGCTGTTTTTAGTGACCGATGGGGGGTCTCAGGACATTTTTTAAGAGGCTACAATATATGAAAACTGAACATGGATTAGAAAAAAAAAAGTCGGTTACTTTCTTCCCAAACCGCACCGTACCTGTCTATAGATTATTTCAGGTGTTGCAGCTCAGCCTCATTCACTTATATGGAGCTGCAATACCTGACCCGGCCTGTGGAGAAAGGGTGGCGCTGTTTTTGGAAGAAAGCGGACATTTTTTTTTTTTTTTTAATTCTACAGTTTCTCTTTATTTACATGAAACCAGAGAACCCCTTTAACCACTGTACAATAAAAAGTTCTACAACGTTTCTGAAGCTATTAGTTTGCGGTCAGTGAATGAGAACACTCTCTTCTTCTTTACATTCGCATGTGTAACCTATATAAAATTTTCTAAACTGCTGCCGAAAATGAGCAGAAGATTGGCCCCCGAGAACCGGCCCTTCACGGTCAGGAGCTGAACGAGCCGTCATATGTTTGATGTAGTTTATATATAAACATCACATTTTAAGACGTCTTGGCAGAGGTTGTGGGAACCGGACCGTAAGATCAATCCCCAACAAGGTCTTATTTGTTTTGTGTCTTTTTTTACTACTCAGGTGGTTTTGCAGCTGCGGTTACGACCCCCCTTGACGTAGCGAAGACCCGTATAATGCTGGCAAAGGTAAAGAGACTCGATGGTCCTACCGCAACAGTGTTCAGCCAATACAAGATGCATCGGGTCTTCCGGACTCCACATAAATTTCTGACGCCGCCCTATGTGGCTGCAGATTGCTGAATCCTCACAGTGTAATATGCACACTCTCAGGATTCTCCTCTCTTCCCAGCTCCAGAACTGCAAGTATGAGATTTACTTGCTTGTGAACCGACCAGCAACTTTTCTTGCTTCTCTCAATGTTTTATTGAGAAGATAGTTAGCGAGTGACTGCAAGTACAAAGATCTCGAGCTGGCGACAGAATGGAATCTTGACAGTGTGCATATTGCAAAGTCAATTTTAGCTTATTCCTAAAACTTACCTTTTTAAGGGTTATTCCCAAGTTTGAACATTATGCCCTATTTATAGAATTTCTGGGGGGATCTGGTTGCTCCTAGAGCGGGAGGTCTGCACCGCCCCTTCTGAACACGCCTTACTCCATTCATGGGCAAGTAGTCAAGTACCCCGCGCTCGGCTTTTTCCTTCAGTCACATAGACAATAAATGGAGCAAAGGGGACCATACAGGGACAATCAATCTGCAGAGCCCCGTTCTTGGGATTGCTAGAGGTCTTGGCGGTGAAACCCAAAGTTCTCCCCTTTATCTTAGAGGATTTTAGGGGTTTTCCAGGGACAAGAACCGTATTCATAAATATCTTCATACTAGTTTGTACTAGGTCAGGTGCCTCAGATCTTCACCCCTTGCTACCAGTTTTTGTGTTCGACAGTGGAAAACATTATTTTCGTTGGCCTGTGACCGGAGCAGTGGGGGAAAGGGGCTGGATGAGTGCTTAAGTAAATGCCTAAGCCAGCCCCCTTCTCTGATATGTAGACAGGCAAGTGGGCTGGTTTAGCTACTGCTGCACTCCGGAGCCTTACATTTAGAAGCCGATCTTAAAGTTTTATGAAATAATCTAGAATTGTTCTTATTTCTCGTAGATTTGATTGTAGTACAGCCTGGTAGAAAGGGGAAATATAGGAAGATTTTACTGTTGTTTTTTTTTTCTGTACTATGAATTTGTGCAGAGCTCTCCTCTCATTTACTGTGGAAATATATAAGGAAATCAAATTTTTAATTCAAATGTTAAGAAAAAAAAATCCAATTCTGAGTGTGAGCAGATGAAACTCTTATTTTTTTTTATTTTTTCCCTCCTGCAGGCCGGATCGAGTACTGCAGGCGGAAACGTGCTGCTGGCGCTCAATGACGTTTGGAGAACGCACGGCGTCACCGGGTATCTATTGGAGATTACTGTCCATACTGAATTCTGAGTTAATTATATACATATAGTTTCTATCCTTTTTTGTTCGGCTGCGTGTGTGTGAAATGGATGAGACACCGGTATGTGGTTACTACTACAGAACTTCTCGGGAACTTCACGGTTTCCTGAAACTTTCTCGCCAAGACTTTTTCCTTCCTCTTCATCACCCACTTCCTGGGCATCGGTAATCTCGCCACGTGCACCTGGCAGCCATGAGAAGCAGGGAAGCAATTAATCATTCCACCATGCCATGTATAATTTGTGGTGACCTTTTTAGCTTATGGATGGATTTGGGACCTTAAATGGTTGAGGGCGACCCAAATGTGGACTTCTCTCTACGATTCCCTAGTAGGAGTGGGACATCGCATACCTGGACTAAAATCAGTCCTGAGTTTGGACACAGCATTTGCAGGATGACTACTGTTGGAAGGGGATGGAGCTACAGTTACCCCAGGCCCTTGGTGGAGCAGTGGCATACAAATCCCCACCAACTATACCGATCCAAAAAAAAGACTCCCCAGAGTCCCGAAAGAGCAATTGATCCTATCCAGAATGAGTTCACTCTCAGCAATCTTCCAACCGTCTGGAGAAGGGAGCTCCTTGGAATGGAATCAGGTCCATCTACAAACCATTGACAGGATATCCCAGGCTTTTGGTGGAGCAATGGCTTACAAGGCCACCCCCAACTATTGTTTTGCATTGCACCGATCCAAAAAAAAAAAAAAAAAAGACTCCCCAAAATCCTGAAAGATCCGTAACTCTGATCCAGAATGCGTTCACTCTCAGCAATTTTCCAACCGGCTGGAGAAGGGAGCGCCTCAGAATGGAATCAGGTCTATCTACAAACCATCGACAGGATATTCCAGGCCTTTGGTGGAGCAGTTACATACAAGGCCCCCCCCGCCTTAAACTACTGTTTTACATTGCACCGATCCAAAGAAAAAAAAAGACTTCCCAAAATCCCAAAAGAGCAATCGCTCCCATCCAGAATGAGTTCCCTTTCAGCAATTTTCCAACCGGCTGGAGAAGCGAGAGCCTCGGAATGGAGTCTGGTCTATCTACAAACCAGATGAATTGGCCTGTAAACATCCATCGGATTATAGCGTGATCAGAGCGAGGATTATAGGCGGGTGCCACGCGGCCCCCAGCCATCGAGTGTGAACACCGAGAGGGGGTAAACTCTGACCTACCAGAAAGGGTAACGCGTAGAACATTTGCAGAGAAGCAAAATTAGGCAATTATGTGATTTCAGCCGTCTAGCCAGCTGTACCCCGGCCGGACAATTATGCTATTTTCCTTATACATTCCATATGGCAAAAATCTGCAAAAATAGATCTGATTTCACTTAGTTCCTCTTCACTTTGATCCGCAGAAAAATCCTCGAAGCAAAGATCAGTTTAACTGGTAAACGATCGGATTTAACCATTTGTTTTTCTTAGCTTGCATTAACGTTCTGTCACCAGGACAAGCGCAGGGTCTCGCCTTTCAATTACATACGACCATTAACTATGTCAAGCCGATTACTTTTGAAGACTCGCAAAACCATTATTGTATGTTGGTCTTCCCCGGAGAAGTACGTACATGCAGGGACTCGGCCAGTGAAGGTTTAATAACTGAAAAGACTCTTTCCCCTAAATACAGACCAGGTTTTTTGTGTAATCCCAGTTTGAGAAGGTTGCCCCTCCTAGAAGACCATTTTTTTTACCACCATTTTTGATGGTCATCGCATGAATTGAGGATCATCCAAACCATATTTTTGAGTCTCAACATTGTGCCTCACCTGGATAGATGGATTCTCCTAAGCTGAAGATCTGGAGGAGCAACACAGATCAAAGGTGTTGTTGAAGCAAGGGAGAACAGAGTTGGACAGCACATGGAACAGCAGAACCGGGTCAGAACCTGAAGCGGCGTGGAAGAGTGGAACTTGACATGGTGGAAAGCACGTGGAAAAGGGGAGCTGGATATGTTTGATGGTACCTTGAAAAGTAAAGTTAAGTATGCTTGATAACAACTTGAGCATGGAAATGCAGAGCTGGTTATCCTGTATGGCACCTTGGTACAGCAGAGCCGAGTATGCAAACAGGCTCCTTTTGGAACTGCAGAGTCGAGTGGGATTGTGAAGCTGTGTTGGTTTGAAAACAGTGTGCAAATGTATAGCAATAAGAGATGTCACCGTTCGTGATGAGTGAACGTGCTCGGATAAGGTGCTAACCGAGTGACTTTGGCGTGCTCGAAAAATATTTGTTCAAGTCTCTGCGCCTGGTTGTCTCCCGGTTGCTCGACAACTGCAACACATGCAGCCATTGGGGCTCGAACGTATTTTTCTAGTGCTCCAAAGTCACTCGGTTAGCACATGAGCATTCTCTGATAAGACCTTATCACAGCACATTCGCTCATCACTAGTCACCGTTCAGAGTGGCAGCAGGACTGCAGGGGATCAGTGATCGGCCTCCTCAATGTTTATGCGCTGAAGAAGTCAACTGACTGTGACAGCCAATCACAGGTCTCAGCAGTCCTGCTGCCGCTTTGCATGGTAACCACTTCCTCCTGGTGTAAAGGTGGACCATAGAGCAGCCTTGCCTCGATTTCAGAAGGTGATGGGAGGAGAGTATAGCTTAGATCACTGTTTTGTAACATAAGCCACCGGGAAAAACTTTCATTTAGTCTCAACATTCCTTTTAAAAATGCAAAAATCGAGAGCCAGGATTCCTCATCCCGCCATGCACTGTCCAGTATACTGCCCGGGTTTCCGCATTCAGAAATCGTTACCACAAAATCCCAGAGTTATTAATAACTCACCCGCCGCACTTTATTATTTTTT
The DNA here is from genome assembly GCF_039654945.1 of Dendrobates tinctorius. NCBI lineage: Eukaryota > Metazoa > Chordata > Amphibia > Anura > Dendrobatidae > Dendrobates > Dendrobates tinctorius. The sequence continues at coordinate 9,126,923 of NW_027361695.1, read as the reverse complement.
TTATTACTATTATTGTTATAATTTGGTGATTGATGCAAGAACTAAATAATCGTCTCGGTGTAACAGGGCATACAACCAATTCCTGTTTACAAGCAAGGCCTGCTTCTACTTTATAAAATGCAACGCAGTGCTTGTGGAGTTTTCAATTGGTGAAAAGATTAATTCTAAAAAAAAAAAAAAGCGGACCCAGTAATTGAAACCAGGAGTGACAGATTCCTTAGCAAACAGAAAATGGAAGCGATGAACGTTACACCAAATCCATCACTTTCTATGGCGTTGTTATTTTAGTGGGAGCTGCATAAAAAAAAGAACAGATGCAAGTGTAGTATATGAGAATTTATAGAATCCAACGAATCTGGAACTTGTACTAAGCGGGGGTGTGAACAGAGGAGGTGGGGCTATACTAACAGTAGGGCTTCCTCTTCTGGTACTGGTTAATGCCATTAGTCTCGTTTCGCTAAAGTTCTGCATCCCTGTAGAGGCAGAGCAGTGATGGGATTCAGATTTTTATTTTTTCTGTACTTTAACATTGGAGGAGGTGTGGAATAAACGCATTTGAAACTCAGAGCCACGCAGTGGGTCCACCATGGTGTGTTAGTGAAGATGCTCACACTCTTGTCAACCAACCCATAACCTTGTCGTTATGTAGCATCAGCATTGCCTCTATTCAGTGGGAGAGAAGGGCATCAACACAGACCCCATAGCGGTACCTTCCTGAAAACTAAAAAAATTAACAGGATGGGACCCATGTAAAGATCAACTTGGTAATAGTCCCACAGGTAAAAGGGTTTGTTGATATTACGCCACTAACTGAGTAGAGTAAAAAATAATTTTTACATAAAATGATGACTCATTACTTGGTAAATCCTCTGCCATTCCGTCATCATCATTGCAATGCCCTTCTATTCTGTCTTGTAGGTATGATTTTCTCATATGTGCAGACTGGGACTTTTCAACAATTTTAATTAATCTGATTTTCCATTTTCAGGTTATTTGCCGGTATTGTGCCAAGAATTACCGCAATCAGTCTCGGAGGTTTTATCTTCCTCGGAGCTTACGACAAAGCCCGCAGGTTACTTTTGTGAAAGGTCCGAAAGGAAGCGAGAAAGGTCTTCCATAAAAAAAATCAAACTTTCTCAGTGATCTCCAAGACAGAAATGGTGAATGCACAGGAAAGCCATGCTCCGGACAATACTTGTGCACCTTACCTCTCTTGTGAGTGTTCCAGTATAGCAATGGGATCCTTGTATGACCAAGAAGCTGGGAAGTCTGAAGTCTAACAAATGCTGGACACTACCAAAAATCACCGATAAATTCACAATACTGTGGCCCCCTAAGTCCAAACTCTGCCACAAACGTTCCCAGATATAACTTGAAATTGATGTATTCTCCTGTTGCTAACTGGAAACAGTCAGCAATCTACTGATGTCAGTGACCTACTTGGTGATGGTTTCCATATAGCTGCAGATATTTTTTTATTTTCCCTAGGATTGGGATGCTGTAAACTTTTTACAGTCCACTGCTGTACATGTACACTTTTATACTAATATTTCCGATTGATCACTATGATTATTACCTACTCACTAGTGAAGCCGAACCGTCCGAGGCTGCCGAGCACTTAGAAGCCTGCTATCACGATAATGATTTGTTAAAAAAAAGTGTTAAACTTTTGTAAGGTTTAATAAAAATCCATATTTTACAGTAGAGTTGGTGGCAGGATTTTTAGCAACTCGGATCGAATTCTATGGGCAACTCGTCTGCTTTTTGGCTCCACCAGCTCTTACAAATGAGATTCAGAAGCCAAAAATACCTTTGATGTGATGTGTCCTGTTTGGTCGGCCCCCATAGCAGGTCCCTAGGAATATTTGGGAGAAGAAATTAGAACTTTTCTGGCTCTGCGGCTCCACAGGTAAAACACGACCTAGTGCCTTATAGAGAGATCACAATGATTGTCCATTCTTGTTAATAGAGGGGAAGGGGGGCCGTCCAGCATCATCGACAGAGGGCGTCTAGAAAATTCTTATCTTATGAATCTGACACTAGATTTTAATAGCATATATTACTAAATAAATCACTTAGGCTAGTTTCACACTAGCGTTTTTTTGCGCTGCGTTGCGTGCGCATTGCAAACGCATACAAAAAACGCATCAAGCGTTTTGCATGCGTTTGCTTATTTTTTGCGCATGCTATTTAACCAGTTTGTAGTCAAAAACGCATGCGATTTTAAATGCTGACGTGCGCATGTCCATGCGCACGTCAGCCTTCTCATAGACTGCAATGCGTTTTTTTGGGACAGGTCGGACGGACCAAAAATGCAACAGGTTGCGTCCGGTGCGCCTGGGTGCACACTACCAAGAAATGCATGACCATGCACACCCATGTTAAACATAGGGGTGCATGTCGCGCTGCACATAAAAACGCAAGTGTGAAACCAGCCTTAGACCTGATGAAGCTGGTATACTTACCTTGAAAATCCATGTCAGAATAACTTTATAATCCTGGTATTAAGATGAGTATTTTATGTGTCCAAGTGTATTGAGTCTCTGCCCAGTCTGACTGACAGCTGCAGCTTGTACTGAGCAGTGGGAGGTCTCAGCAGGGAGGAGGGACACTGAGGCGATATCGATTAGGCTAGGTGGGCGGTGGTTCAGCAGCAACAGGGAAAAACATTGGAGTGACAGGTGAAGCTTGTACTGAGCAGTGTGGAGATCTCAGCGAGGAGGGAGACTGAGGAGCTGTCAATCAAGCTAGATCAGTGGATGTTCAGCAACAGGAAGGAGGGACACTGAGGCGTTGGTGTTTTTACGTTATCACAGGCCCCACTTTAGTTCTGTTTCTCAGGATTCCTCCAGACACTGTCAGGGGGATCCTGTTATAACAGTAACCTGGCTCCTCAGTCGCTTCAGCCTTCTTGGCATTTCTTTAATCTAAGCTCTTACGCAGTGAACCTTTCATTCTGAGTAGTCACAGAAATTTACCAAAAAGTTGTTAATTTGTTCCATTAGTGATTTTTTTTTTTATGGATCCAAATCAAGCCCTTAAGTCATACGCCGAGCTGGTGTCAGGATGGAGACTGCCTCACCTGGACCGGGGGTGGGCTGTTGATCCTAGAGGGGTGGGCGGTGTTCTGACTGCTGCTCATTACGTGGATTATTTATGGCGATAGATTTACAGTCCAGTTCTGTTTCAGGATGCCATGTACAAAATGTTGTCCAAGGTGGTTGGTTTGCATTTCGTGAGCATAGCTGATCCTCTGCGGCAGCTGCCAGAAATAATTATCAATATCCTAAACCTGGACAACTCTAAAAATCAACAAGCTCCCCATATTTTTCTTTCAAAAACAGCACCATCCCAGGCCACAGGTTGTACATGGTACTGCAACCAGCTCTGCCCCATTTACTTAAAGCTGAACTGCAATACCAGACATAACCCATGTGCAGATGTGGCACTGTTCCATGCTGACAGTTTGTATTAGGGGTAGACAGTTTAGGGTTTTAGGAAAGGCAATATTACCCCATTGACCATTTCCTCTTGAAGTTTTATCACATTATGTTTTAAGGTCATGAGTGTGGACTTAAAGGGGTATTCCCATCTCAAAGATCCTATCCCAATATGTAGTGGTGTAATAATATTAGCAAATACCTCCAATTAGAAATGTATAGTTCTTCTGATTAGCTATGTGGCTTCTCCCATGTGCAGGGCATTGCAGTAGCTTAGGTATCCATGGTTACAACCACTTGTATAAGCACATTAGTTGTTAGTGGTCGTAACCACAGCTATCTGCTACTGAAATGCCCTACTCATGGGATAAGAGACAGTTCTTCGGTTTAGCTATACTACACTTCTAATGGAAAATATTTGCCATTATTACACCTAATACATATGGAGAGAGGATCTTGGAAGTGGGAATACCTCGCTCTCGGCTCAGAGTGACTGTTCAAACTTAGTATAGATGCTCACTATGGCTGCAGCCAGTGTGTGTACTGTTGCTGTAGAGTTGTAGCAGAGCCGTGTCGGTAACAGAGCTGGTTGTGTGGGAAGGTACTTTGATGGTAGCAGAAGCTGTGTGCAGTGCCCCTTCTGTAAGCCACAGTGTCCCTTGGGCACATAACAATAGATACAGTAGAATCTGATGTTGATTTTTTTTTTCTCTTTTTACAAGTTGAACTCTGCTACATCTGTACAAAAATCAGTTCTCGTCTCTTATTTCCCATTACCTCCCACAACCTAGTGACATTAAAGGCACAGACACAAGTTTCTCACTAAATTTTTATTCTTTTATTTTTCCAACTTGAATCCCTCTCAACAACAAAAAACAACGGTTTAGTAGACACGCCAACGTCGTCTGTTAGAAACTGTGCCGCCTACATCGTACCGCATCTTCTATAAATAAATAACTTTACATAAAAGGTAATACTTCCGTTTCACATTGCCTCACAGAAGCAGCATTTCCTCGGGTTCGTGGAAGTAACAACATAAGAAAACAGAATAAACAATGAAGGGGTTAAATGTGGTGGGGGGAGAGTGAGTTTAAGTAAAGGTTTACTACTGTGACCTAGACGGGGTGTTAGCGGATACGGTCCTATGGTTAGAGAGAGAATGAGGTCACGTGACCGCCAGAAAAATGGCGTTTAGCGGCTGAATCTGATCGCACCAACTGGACTAGTAATGTAATACCTAAGGACTTTCCTAACTTTTTCTTTTTATGAATCAGAAGGCTCCAATGCATATTAAAAAAAAAAAAAAGCTAGACAATTTACAAATATTCTTGGTTAAAATTTTGTTTGCCGTTTTGTGTATGCAGCCTGAAGACGGGACTATTGTAATGTCAGGACCACACTCAATTCAGCATGAAAGGAGTAAAAAAAAATATTTGCCTGACCTACAGTCTGCTATGGTGGCAGCCGGACTTCACGTCTTCCGAGTGTCAACATGACATCGCCGGGCCCAGGAAGGGGGGGGAATAGAGAACAGGACCAACCAGAGGGACCAGGCATATTTTTGCTCATCCCTATTGCATACACAAAACCCTTTTTCTTTTTGTAGCACTCCCTTTAATGGCTCGCTCACACCACATCAGAGTTTGACCCAATATTCAGACTGCCTGCGACCTTACACTCCATAAAATACATTGGAAAACCTAAAAGGACAACCGGTGCGTATGTTTGAGGTTTTTGTTCTCTGCAGTCATCCATGGCCATTTTATTTATTTTTTCTTAAAAAGGGAGCACAGAGGACAAGCAAAGATGAGGTGAGAAGTCAATCCATCCATTTTATGACAGAATGGCACTGCAGCCGGCTGCAGATTACTCCGTCTGCACCTTCCTATGAGCAGTAGAGGATTTATTCTTCTTCTTAGGTGCACTTGCCCTTTAAATATCACTTACTCCCCCCCATTCCTTCACTACATAGGACATAAACAGCCGGAGCACTGCAATGATCCTTCTGCAGATCCCAGGTGATCGAGTCACAGACGTCACCAATATGAAGATACTTTACGCTCCCCTATCCATAAATAACACAGGGTCTTATATTCGTGTTTGATTTGAGAGTGTGGGGCCCCCCATACGCTGGCTGACTGTAGCTAGGGCTTATTTTTCAAGCATACTCCAAAAATCATGCTAGGGCTTAATGCAAAGGTAGGTCTTATTTTCAGGAAAACACAGTAGATGCCTAAAAGCTGAACCGGCCAATATCGACAATCAAATGTGTAAGGGGTGCCGACCATGATCGTCGAGAGGGATGTCGATCAGGCATGTCCAGTTTTGGACTGACTGTCACATTGTTCTCCCAGAGAGAAGGTGCCGTGAGGCCATTAGTGACGAGTGAACATGCTGGGATGAGGTGTTATATGAGCATGCTCAAGTGCTAACCGAGTGTCTTCCGGCATACTTGAATAATATGTTCGAGTCCCCGCAGCTGCATGTCTCATGTGTTCAACAGTGGCAATACATGCAGGGATTGTCTAACAAACGGGCAGTCCCTGTTAGCACCCGACAACACCTTATCCGAGCACGTTGGCTCATCACTAGTTGTGGTATATCGATGACGTCCCAGCATTAGGCCACTCATCATATGATCAGCGGAGGCAGATATGACCTCAGAAAAGAAGAGTCAAGTAGCTTATGAATCGGGCAGACCCCTGGGATAGGAGCCCTAAGGTTCTGTCACTGGAGAGAAGTGATAAAGGGTAAGATGGACCAGGATCCATAACATTAGGCAATGCTGTTCTATAGATCATCTCATGTATTGGGGGGGATGTAACAGTTTCCATGCTTTTTTTGGCTAATGTGACCCGGACGTGTAATAAACCTTCCTTCCACGTTCGTCACGCACGACGTCTGAGACGAAGATGCAAAAATATAACATTTAAGTGCAATTTACGGTCTTTTTTTGTGCAAGCCTTGGCAGGTATTTATCGGGGAGCAGAAAGTGACCGCTGTGGTCTACCAACACCAGAAGAACAGGACTAGAAAAAAAAAAAAAAAAAAAAGGACTTTTCCAAAATCTGCACCACTCTCGTCCATGAGGCACAGTATTACACCTCAGCCACACTTTAATGAAGCTGAGCTGCAATACCAGACACAACCCATGGACGAGAGGGGCGCCGTATTGAGGACATCCTAATCCTTGACCACACATTATTGTACCCTGTGGCTGCACGACTTTGCTGCTGGGTCTATGCAGATGTGGCACGCCGTTTGGCTAGTCCCGTACAACCCATTAAACGTGCGATCGGTTGTAATTCAGATGCTGTAATGCATCTAAACTGGCCCCATTCCTAGTGATGAGCGAACATAAGGTGTTATGCGAGCATGCTCGGGTGCTAACCGAGTGACTTCTGCGTTTCGAAAAACATGTACGAATCCCCACGGATGGCCCAACAGCCGCGAGAACTCGGAACATATTTTTCTAGCATGCAGAAGGCACTCTGTTAGCACCCGGGCATGCTCAGATAACACCTTATCCCAGCACGTTTGCTCATCACTACTCATTTCCTAATTACTGAGCACCTAAAAAGCAAAATGTTTTCGTCCGCTGCGCCCCTCGGTCAATAGCTCATCCCATATTTCTTGTAAGGCACCTAATTCATTCTTCTCCGAAATGAGTTTTTGTAAAAAAAAAAAAAAAAAACCGACGCGTTTCACAGCTCCGCTCCGGCCGACCCGTGAGCTAACAATCAAAATAGACTCTGTAAAACATTTCCGTATAGATTTATATATCTAACCTTTGGGTATTTACATATTTATATATCTCTTTATGAAAACTCTTATGTACAATGTATCAGCTACGTCTCACGACTTATGAGTCTTTTTTTTTTTTTTTTTGCATTTTTGTGCGTTAAATGCAATCTGACACTTTAGAAGTCTGTAAAGTCCTTTCCTCCCAGCGATGATCCGGTCGAGGTTCTTCTCCCCGCGCTTCTTACCTCCATTTTCGAACGTCCTTCTTCTCCCCTTTGAATGGCGAGTTCAGGAGTTGAGGTAGCGAGATCTGTGCCGGTTCAGTGCAAAAATTCCTTTTTTTGTTTTTCTTTTAATTCCTTGCCCGCAAGAGTCACTTGGAATCACACGATGATCCGTTGTGCGTCCGGTGGGACGCCGTGTGTCCGTTAGAGAGCGCAGTCAATTTGGCCTCTTGTAGAGGATCGCTTACATGTGACGCGCGCTGTGTAACACAGTCCGGGGACGTCTGCTGCAGATACGCCGCCTGGTCATGTGACCAGATTAACGGCTCCAGATGAGAACCTGAAAATAAAGGGAAACGAGACATTACATATCAGACTTTATATCTTTATATTCATCTACAATATGGCGATGGACATCAGTCTTGCGGATAGGGGTTAATTTGAAAGACATGACTACTTTCTTCCAGAAACAGCGCCACCACTTGTTTACAGGTCGCATGTGGTATTGCAGCCAGCTCCATTCACTTTAAAATAGATGTACGGCATCATATAGGGGTCAGGTCAGGAGTGCTTTCGTTTTTTTTAAAGAAAGCAGCCAATAACTTTCCTTTAAGAGGTTATTTCCATCTTCATATTGTTATTCGGATAGTGCTGGTCAATATAAGCGACTTGGAAATTCTAAGAAGCTGTAAATTGCAATCTGTTCTTGAGATATTGATGCTTTTCTTTTGATTACAGCTTGTTGCCTTGGAGACCGACCACCGCTGCTGGACGGCAGAACAGGTGCAGGGGACTACAATCGCTTTCCTATTGAGCTAGTAAACACTGTTTTGAAGTTGGCCAAGATCTCTGGAGCGCACTGTTACTGCCAGCTTCAGCGAAACAGCTTACAAACTGGACAGCAGCGGTGGTCGGTCTCCTAGCCAACAAGCTGTAAACAAAAGTGTCAATATCTCAAAAACAGATGAAAATTCTAAGAAACAGTAACTAGCATAAGTGCTTGTTTTTTCAAGCGCTATCCGACCTATCCATCTCTGAAGATCGGAGGATAACCCTTTAAAATCCAAGCAATCCAAATCAGCCTTCCTACAGAAATTTTAGCAGGAAAGCCAATTTGCATTTTTATCTCCACGAGGAGCTCACAGTACAGGATTAAGGCCCCGTTACACACACACATTTTGTGACACATCAGCGATCGCTCCAGCAGCGATCGGCCCCCCCGGCGGGTATCGCTGATCGTGCTGGATCGTCCTGGGCCGTTTTGTCATCGCTGGTCTCCCGCTGGCCAGCACGCATCGCTGCTTGTGGCAGCGGGAGCCAGCGATAAGCGACGCTGCCAGCTGGTATCTAACATAAACATCAGGTTTCTAAGAGCCGCGGGGCTCTTAGAAACCCGATGTTTACCCTAGATACCAGCGTGCACTGTAGGGCGGCAGGTGGAGGCAGAGCGGCGCACAGACCGGAGTAGCAGATAGCAGAGCTACTCCGGTCTGTGCACCGCTCTGCCTCCACCTGCCGCCCTGCAGTGCACGCTGGTATCTAGGGTAAACATCGGGTATCCAGGAGTCCCGCGGCTCTTAGAAACCTGATGTTTATGTTGGATACCAGCTTGCTCGCTGGTCCTGATCGCTGGAGGGGCTGTCTAACATGTCCCAGCGATCCCATCCATGTCGGATCGTTGGTGGGATCGCTGGGACATCGTTATGTGTAAAGGGACCTTTAGCGGAGGAGGGATGACGGACGGGGTCATTACCTTGCGCATCTGAAATTAACACGTGTGACTTCGGATTGCTGAAGAGAGGAACCCTCTCGTGGTTGCTGGGATACACAAAGTCGCCGGCGTCTGTTTTCCTGTAGCTTTGTTGGCAATTCGGCAGGTGTGACTGGTCCGTGCCGTTCCTATAACAGTCCTGGTTGCTTTGGGGCTTTTCATATGAGCAGTCAATGGAGGATAGCGGCTGGGGGCAGTAGTCCGGGTCCTTGCTGTATATTGCCCGACCCTCCAAGCAGTCCGTACATACCACCTGGTAACCATAACCTGGAATGATAGGAAAATGGGTCTGTAATTTACCAAATCTCTACTTTTTTTTTGCTAAAACACTTAATATCCCTTTAAATGGGGTGGGGGGGTGAACCAAGATGAGAAAAACATGATTCTAAAAAAGAGAAAAGACAGTGGTTTCTTTCAATTACAGCGTCACGGGTTGCTTATGGTAGTTAGCCCTATTCACGTCAATAGAACTGAGCTGCAATACCAGAAACATCCTGTGGTCAGGTGTAGCGCTGTTTCTAAAAACACTGCAGTTTTCTTTTTCTTTTTTTTTTTTTTTAAACTTGGACAACCCCTTTAAGAAGGAAAAAAAATGGCAACCAAGAGCAAATCTGGAATATGATTCTTTATCAAACGATGATTTCCCGCCATATATAAGATTATAGATGCCTGCAGCTGCCACTAGAGGGAGCACTTTATATACTGCTTATGTATTGACCTCCATCTAGTGGCTTTTGTAGAGCCAAAAATTGTATTTCATGGTGTGGCCACACGGGGGCGCTGACCAGTATAAGGACATATTGGGCCTGGAAATCAGAATACGATTGTCTGTGCCGTTACCGTCCTGGGAGAACAATCCATCTGTTTTACAAGGTTCATCCGCGTTGCAGCCTAGGCAGAGTCTTGGTTGTCGGTACCCCACATTGCACGCCTCAACGTCCGTGTTTCCGATGCCTTCGCTGGAACATATCCCTGGAAAGTAGAACCAGATGGCAAACAGTCACTCACTATAACCAGTGTATGATACATAAAGGGGTATTTTGGGGTCAAATACAAGTTCACATTCTGTAGACATTCATCATGTCGGTCTCCTTTCCTTTCTCTGCCTCCAAAACAGATTTTATCAAAGTTAGAGAAAACAGTTTACAGCTTCACTGAGAGATCAGGTTACAGCTGCCCATAGAAGTCTTTGGAGACAAGCTGCTGCAATGTCTCTTATAAGGCGCGCACACAGGATAGAAGATCCTGCTCCTCTTTCTCTGTAGCACACCCTCAAGCAGCTCCCTAGTTCCCTCTCCATAGACTTTTACAGGCAGCTGTAACCTGATCTCTGAGTAACACTGAAAAGCCTTCTACTCTCTGTAGACTTTTTTTTAACACTGAAATCAGAATAAATGCCAGGGTTATGGGGATGAGGGAGTCTGATTTCTCTAGTAAGATATCTAACTTGTAAAAGTTTTTTTTTCCTGCCAGAGTTGGGGGGGTAGTTGGGCTAAATGTTTGGTCTATACGACTTACCTTGTGATGATAAATAACTTGGCACATCGGGTGGCACAATGGTTTCATCTGTAATACAATGGGAAGTGATCCAGGTTACTTTATCCATTTAAACTTGGGGCGCCTGGCCCTTTAAGACTTAAAGGGGCAAACACATTTTGTCCATTACCTGTGTTTGTAACGCTGTACTCTTCACTCTTCTTCCGGGTCTGGTAGATGATACACACCCAAACCAGCGAGGTGAGAACGATACTACACACCACGGCGATGGTGATGATACCAAACGTCATCGTGCCCTCCATCTTGCTGGACTCCAGCACGCAGCCGGAGGCGGGGAAGATGCTGACTTGGCTGTAGGCTCTTTCCGTTCCAAGAGTGTTGGACATCTCGCAGGTATACTTTCCAGCATCTTCCTGGACCACATTGCGTATGATGAGGAGCTGGTTCCCGGGAGTGAAATGGTGCCTGTCCGTCATAACGAGGGGCTCGTCGCCTTTTAGCCATGTGATCCGGGGAGGAGGACTCCCACTGGCTTTACACTGTAAGGCTAAGGTAGCCCCTGCTGAAACCGTGCGGTCCTCCAATGGATGTGCCAAAAACGGCATCTCTGAAAATATATATATAAAAATAATAAGTCATGAAAATACAGAAGAAAAAAAAAGGAAGAAATACTATTTTCCCCCAACTTACCAAGTATTGTCAACGTGGCATTTGCGGAAACCGACCCTGCGGGGTTTTGCGCGGTGCAGCTGTAAACTCCCATATCTTCAATCTTCACGTCCGTAATGAAGAAGACGTCATCGTCCGGCATGACGTGCATGCGACGCTCCCGGGCGGCGGGGAAGTCTGTGCCCCCGTCTTTCTGCCAGGCGATTTCCGGGATGGGGTATCCGTCGGCTGCGCACTCTAACCTGGCAGTGGTGCCGGTTCTTATGGTGTTATCTCTCGGAGTTTTGGTGAAGGATGGCAGAACTGTAATAAAAAATAAAAAAAAGATTTTCAAATATTGGTGAAACAATGTTACAACACAACAAGGAAAGGGATTAAAAAAAACTAGAATAAGGTCAAATCTGTGCCAAATGTGATCACGCCTCCTTAAAATAAGGCCATCCATGGCAGCTACAGATGGGCAAAAAGACCAGCTACGCCTGGCAAATCTACCTGCCGGCTTATCTTTTGATCGGCTGGTGCGTCATCATGCCAACTAATCGAAAGGGGCTGAGAATGCGCCATAAGGTAGGACATTTGCAGGGATTTGGTCCAGTGACCACATACTTTAGGGTCCTACTAACCCTTTTTGCTCATCTCTACTGGTCTAGATTCTCAAAACCACAGCGATCATCTGATACTGCAAGAGGAACCTCCATGGGGCACTTATTTTCCCTGCAGTGGCCACTACAAGTGAAATGTAGTATTACATAGCGCCATTTCAAATAGTCAATCATGTGTTCTGTGGTCGTACCACATCTGCAATATCCGACCAAGAAGTAGTGAGAAAGAAACCAGAGTAGGCTGAACATACACCGTGCACTAAAGTTTCCTAGCCTGATCTGTACTCCCCCCATCTACTATTTTTATAGGCGGCGCTGCAGGTTACTCACCGTTCACAACAAGTCCAGCTTTATTGGAGTAGGTAGAACCAAAATGGTTGGTGATGATGCACTGGTATTGTCCGTCGTGCTCAAAAGTCACATTGCGTAAATGCAGAATGGTGGTGTAGACCATCACGTCTCCATCCTTCTCCCTGATGTTGGCGAAGTTCTCCGTCTCCGCGTTGTGCAAGATTTCATTATCTTTCTTCCACACGAAGGTCATGGAGGAACTGCTGCTGCTGGCGGCAGAACAGGAGAAGCGAATGTCCTTTCCGACCACCGCCATGGTCTTCTCTGGGTGCACCGTGATGTGCGGCTTTGGGAGGTCGTCTAAAAGATTAGAAAATCGAAGAACACAAAGTGTCAAAACTAGAAAAAGGAGGGAAGATCTCCGGATCAGCTGATGAGGGATCGGCGAGGACCTGGACGTTACTCGTCACAAAAAGTTTCTAATTCTAGACTGTCTCTCTGATAAGTCCTGAGTATTTCCACCCTCCATTAGTCAGTGATTTTGTTTTCTTTATCGTTCTGCTGAGATCCCGTCACTGTGACGGTTGAAGGATCACGTTCCCTCAGTTTTACCTAAACAGACACCGGTGGGATAATCCCCTGTTTACTCCGCAGTGCCAATGGTTGTAGGTGGCTCCATTTTTCATTGTGCTCGTCTCATCCAAATATTATTTTACATTTAAGGATTAAGCGAAGCTGAGAGGGGAATACGTCCCATCTGTGTGGTTCAGGGTGATTTGCACTGGGAAATGGTCACTTTTTTTTTTTGCCTGAGGTGCATCAGCATGGTGTGTCCAATGCAAACATCATCTAGTCTAGACGGGTCTTCCACTCGAGCGAGGAGAGCCACCCTTTTCCCTTTCATTGCTATTTGAGAGCAAGAAAACTTAACACCTCTAGGATCTAGAAAACATTTATAAAGGTTACCTATTTTGTACATACAATTTCAGAGATAATGAGATAAAAGGGGTCCTTCAGCTAGATATCCGCTAGCTAGGTGATATCTGTTAGATTGGGAACCCCACCGATCCCCCCCCTCAGTGGCTGGGAGTTGAATGGCGCATCAGGTTGCACATGCATCCTGCAGCTCCAGTGAAGATACCCAAAGCTCTGATATCTTCATCAAGGACCTAAATAGAGCCACCATTTGTCTCCTACTTGCTGTGGTTTGGCGGCGAGGAAAAAACAGTGGGCATAAGTATGGGGGTCCCAACAGTAGGCCCTATGCCGATCTAAGATCTATTGTGTTACCAGTGGATATGGGTTACCTTGTTTAGTCTGGAATACCAGTCTGAGGAGGTTGCCCCAACATGGACATGCATCAGATCGCCCCAATCTCTAGAATGGTGGTCCATCCTCGATACTTGACCGAGTGGCAGTTGAGTACTGTTTCGGCCCACAATGCAGTCGTTGATGGAGAACCCTTTCCAGTTGGTGGACCCCCCTAGCAATCCTATATGAATCGCCTATGCTGTGCACAATGCTAGGAACACCCTTTTAATTACTGCCCAGATTTGTTCTCCATTACCCACATATAACAAAAGCCGATGTTCCTTTGAAGGTCTCAGCTGATAGAAAACAGTTTCCTAATTAACGTGATGAACACAATCTTAATACCAAAGTGATGGTAAACACGTGAAGTAAGCGGCCTCCTACCGGGAATCCGGAGCTCGTGTAACATGTGGCCACTTTGAAATCTAAAAATGACGAATTTCCACTTCAGCGAGTTCCTCCGGCGGAAAGTACAAATCAGTAAATAAAATAAGCAACGCAAAACGTTCCAAGGCGCGTCCCCTCGCTGCAGCGCTAACACCCGGAATTCGGCCCGATCGGCCTCTACCTTGTTTTAATTAAACCTTTTGGGGGTTTTTTTTTTACTGTTGTTCCGCAGGGACAATTGTGTTTTCAGCTGTCCGGAGCTTGGAGCCAGCTGGACCACAAAAGGAGAGAAACGTTGGAATTTGGGTGTGAGCGGCTGCAGCACATGTCACCCACATGTGTCCTCGGGACATTTTGCTGTCGGTTTGCACATTTTGTATGTGTGCTGGAAATTGGGTTATCAGTTTTCTAGAGCGGCGTCTCGACTATCGGTCGGTGACCATCTCACAGACGTGCCGATTACCGCAGCTTACGGTGGGACACTTGGATCACTGCTACAGGTCCATCTTCTTGCTCCTCATCGCAACGTGTCACCTTGTCATTTCACAAGTAACGGTTCATCAGGCCTCGGCCATCTGTCTCAGGTCACCGCTGGTAAAATCGATTCTCATCACCGCTGATTTCCTTCTGAACTTGGAGGAAGGAAATAATGTCTCTCAGACATGACGGTTACCCTTTATCTTGGGAGGAAATGATAAGACCTAAATCTGATTTTCGTTGCCAGAGCCAGTTAGACCCATCATTTTTCCTAAGGATTATGGTCAGCCCAAACTGTCCACAGTCACACAGGATCAAATTGTAATTACAACCCAGAGCTGTATTTGCAATTCTGCTGGTCAATTCAGATGTAGCAGGGGTTTTTTTTACATTTTTTTTTTTTTCCTTTTGCAACTGTTCCATTTTACTAAATGGGGTTATGCAAAGACCCAAGCGCCACCTATTTTTCAGAAGAACCGATGTCCAGAAATATCTAGATAATACCATCTGTCTGTGCTGGCTGTAGAGTGATGCTGCACCTGCGGACTCATTGTGAACTTGTGTTATCTAGTACTGCATATTTCTGGACGTCTGTTATTCTATATACTGTATATACTCATGTATAAGCCAAGTGTTTCAGCACATTTTTTGTGTGCTGAAAATATCCCACCCGGCTTATACACGGAGTCATTGTTCAAGAAAGACGGCAGGGGAGGGGGACCGGTGGAGCAGCCGGCGGCTGTGGCTAAAGTCTGTGCCGCTGCTAGAGAGAAATGAATATTAATTTCTCTAATAGCACACAGTGACAGACGCTGACTTCCAGCACACATCCTACTTACCTTCCCTGTGCGCCCTCGCTGCATCTCGTTTGTTCCGGCGCCAGCAGCTCTTCCAGCCGAAGAGGCGTGGCGTGGAGTGAATATTCATTACCTTAATGAACGTGGCCACGTGATCGCTCAGCTGGAAGAGCTGCTGGCGCCGGAGCGAAATGCAGCGAGGGCACACAGGGAAGGTAAGTAGGATTTTCTTTTTATAGGAGCCATGCATACAAGGACAGGGACGGGGGGAGCCATGCATGCCAGGCTTCTACTCGATTCAATAAGTTTACCCAGTTTTTCATGGCAAAAATTGTCTCGGCTTATACTCGAGTATATATGGTATATAAAAAAAATAATATATAGGCCCCAATGCATTCACTTCATGCTAGTCTTGCTTAAAAAAAAAAAGTTGCAAAGGAGTAAAATGCGCTAAATTCATGTGAAATTGGCGCATCTTTCATTTGCTGGGCGCCACTGAAAAAATTGGTCTCCGGGCAGTGATTGGATCACAAATTTGCTGTAATTTCCATTTATTTTTTTCTTCTGCCAATTCCACTTCTTGGTAAAATACCAACTTTTTAATAAGTAACGGCATAAAATGGCAAAATTGAGTTGCACCTTGACATTTCAAGCCAAGTTTTACGCCAGAAAACAACTTTATTGATCGGGTCCCATTGACATCAGGACTAAAATTTCCTAGCGTTCCTCGCTCGCTCAGTGTGTGCTGCGCTTATGTTGGAGTTTTACATTCTGGGCAGGACAATGTTATGATGGGATATTAACATGCTGCAGATTTGTTGCACGACTTTCTGGAAACCCCATGAAGGCAACTTTCAGACTTGCGTTAGGAGGCGCAGTGCAGGGCCGCCGCTAAGCTCCGCCCCTGGCCGCGCCTCCTCCGGTCAGCTCCTCCTATGGACCAGCGTACCCTATATTTAGCGTTGGTTACGCTGGCCGTGCACTGGTATGATTTTGCCGGCGCTTGTGCCCTTTTGGCGCTGCGCCGATGTACGCCAAACGCACCGTGTTGCATTTTTGTGCGCTCTGCGCAGCACTAAAAGGGCGCAAGCGCCGGCAAAATCATACCAGCGCACGGCCAGATTACCCAATGCTAAATATAGGGTACGCTGGTCGCATCTAGCGTCATGCGTCCATAGGCGGAGCTGAATGGAGGAGGCGCGGCCAGGGGGCGGAGCTTAGCGGCGGCCCTGCGCTGCGCCTCAGAACGCTAGTCTGAAAGTAGCCTTAGATAGATGGAACGGTTGCAAAACAATTTAAAAAAAAAACAAAAAACAGCTACATGTGAATTTCTAGGAATGTGTAGCTTTCCGACTGTTTTTATTAAAAATTAGAAGAAATATGAATGCAGCTCTGGATTAGAATAAAATTCAGTCCTGCCCGACCTTAGTACTGTGGACAGTTTTGATGTCATAAAAAAAAGAAAAAAAAAATAAATCGCTTTTTTGACCTTTGGTGCCAATCTTATTCCCTTGTAAGTTAAGCGGCTACGATCATGTCCGAGATGCATTATTTCCTTCCACCATGTTCGCAGGGAGAATGGGGGGGGGGGGGGGGAGAGGAAAATCGGTCACTTCTACCAGCAGTGACGTTATCTGAGATGTAAGATGGGCTCATTCTACGTATGTGGCGGTCAGATAAGTATTTCTGGTATTTAAAAATTTACATAAAGTTTGATCAATTCACTTGTATAAAATAAAAAGAGAAGAAGTGACACCCACCGCACACAAAGCTCCGCAACGGGACACTGAAGACGCTCTTGTTCTGTAAGGACTCTGGATGGGCACAAAGAGCTTTTACATTGGACTGCAGCTTTCTACTCGTCAACCACGGAGGAAGCCACTTCAGATGGCAGTCGCATAAGAGGCTCTCACTATTGATGTACCTTAAGGGGGAAAAAAGCCGTGTTAGACACTTCAGACTATGTAGGATTTCGCTCATTGACCATGCACTGCACAGCATGAATTGGGGAGAATAGGGGAATGACAAAAATAAAATCAAGGGACAGGGTGACAAAGTAAAAAAAAAAGCAAGGGACAGGGCACCAGAAAAAAAAAAAAGCAAGGGACAGGGGGCACCATAAAATAAAAGCAAGGGACAGGGCAACAGCAAAAAAAAGCAAGAGCCAGGGCAACAGAGTGAAAAAAAAAAAAAAGGGGACAGTGCACCAGAAAAAAAAAAAAAAAAACACAAGCAAGGGACAGCGCCAGAGGAAAAAACAAGGGGCAGGGTGCCAGAGGGGGGAAAAAAAGTAAGGGACATGGCACCAGAAAAAAAAAAAAAAAAAGCAAGGGACAGGGAACTAGGAAAAAAAAAAAAAAGCAAGGGACAGGGAACTAGGAAAAAAAAAAAAAGCAAGGGACAGGGCAACAGAAAAAGAAGCAAGAGACAGGGAACTAGGAAAAAAAAAAAAAGCAAGGGACAGGGCAACAGAAAAAAAGCAAGGGACAGGGAACTAGGAAAAAAAAAGCAAGGGACAGGGCAACAGAAAAAAAGCAAGGGACAGGGAACTGGGAAAAAAAAAAAAAAGCAAGGGACAGGGCAACAGAAAAAAAAGCAAGGGACAGGGCAACAGAAAAAAAAGCAAGGGACAGGGCATCGGTTAAAAAAAAGGAGCAAGGTAGGAGAAATTAAAAAAAAAAAAAAAAAAACCAAGAAGGGTTGCAATGCAAAAAAAAAAAAAAAAAAAAAAAAAAAAAAAAACACAAGGGATGTAGCCCCCCCCCCCAAAAAAAAAACAAAAAAAAAAAAAACGCAAGGACAAAAAAAAAAAAAAAAAAGTAGGGGATGCAAGGACGAAAATGAAAAAGCAAAGAAAGCAAAAATGAAAATAAAAAAAGGTACAGGCCCAAAAAAGCTGAAGTTTATTGCTGCTTCCGCTGAATGAAGCTGTGCTGCTGTTCTCTGCGCAGTGTGTGACAGGATCACAGCTACACTGGATTATACAAATATGCAGTTGCGGTCTACAAATGTACTTAAATACTCTGCGCACCAACTTTACTTACAGCTCTTTCAACATCTTCATTTCTCCAAACGCCTCCTCCTGCACTGACCGCATGGCGTTACCGCCAAGGTTTCTGCCCAGAAGGAAAAAAAAAAAATACAAAATTACATATATCAGTTTGGAAACCAATCGACAAATCTTTGCAAAATGTTAAAATATTCTAATGGGAGAAAACGAAAATTGCTTTCACACGAATGCAGCGCGCAGCTGGCGGAGGTAAATATGACTTCCACAAATCAGAATATTAAATAGGAGCGAGCCTCGTCATCCCCGGGATATACTGTCCAGGCTGCACTTCATTTATAAAAGGAAACCAGCGCTGATTCAGTGCGAGAAGCATTTATGGTCCTCGGGGAAAGAGAGAGGAAAGGAGGGGGAAAAAAAAAAAAAAAAATCTGCTCTTCTCCGGCCAAGTTTGCTCCATACGAGTCACTTTCTTAAAGGAAACCTAAGGTGGTGTCCCCCTCGTAAGTGACCGAGGATTTGGGCGCCCGTAAAACGAGCGAGCGTTGTCTATTCTCAGCTTAATCACAAAATAATAAATGCGCCCAAATTTGCCATATGTTCCCTCGCTCCCTTCTTGGCACGGCGAGAGGCCAAAGTTGAATCTGACTTGTAATGAGAAGGAAGCAGCTGGTCCGCTCAGATGGACGAGCTTCTCAGCTTACAAAGACGCTATTAAATTGCTTGCAGACCTCTCAAGCAGCTACTTTTGGCAATCCACTGTATATAAAAAAAAAAAAAAATTGCAATGCATGACGGGACACTCACAGGTGCTCCAGGGCCCCCAAGCCTGAGAAAGCGTTTCTGGCCACCGACTTGATCTTGTTTCCAAACAGCGATCTGCAGTTTTCAAACATCAGGGGTCAGACAAACAAAAAGGGGGAGAAAGGGATAAGAAGAGAAAGCAAGAATTAGTCTGGGGTGAAACAGATCTCATGTCCGCTGCACGGCGCGGCTATCAATATACACGGTGGAGATTAGGGCCTCTCGCTTTCTTTTGCACGCTGTAAAGCGATCCTTTATTATCAGCAATGCAATTTCCCAGCGATGACAGAGCTGAATCACACGTATTCTCTCCGGTGAGAATGCCACCATTCAGCGCTCTTGTTAGGCCATGGCTCTAACAAGCCATTAATGACTGTGCTGCCAGATCATATCCAGCGCCTACAAATGAATCTTCACCTTTTAACTGCTGAATTTGGCAATCCATAGAATTAAAGGGAGGTTTATACGTATTGTTGTGGCGATATAGCCATGTAGGCGCTTGTCTCCCGATAAAAACGACACCTTTTTTGTAGAGATCCGATTTACCAGTTCTGAGATATCTAAAGTTAAAGCCAAAATGCAAATCAGGCTGAAGGTGCACTGGGGGCAGGGCATGGTAATGGACACACCCCCATCCTGATTTGCTTCTATGATAGATTTCTCGGGACTGGCAAATCAGATCTCTACAAAAAAGGTGTCATTTTTATCGGGAGACAAGCACCCATATAGCCTCAGCACTATTTCCATATATAACACGCTGATAAATTTACTTAAAATCTGCCACCACTAGGGGCAGCCTAATGTAGACTTTTACTACTGAATTTCATTCTCTAACAGTATACAATATATACTGTTTACATAGTCACCGGTGTAATCCCCACTGGCCTTTGCTGCAGCAATCACAGGTCGCACAGTCGCATGACCCCTGTAGCCAATCACATAGATGTACGGAAAGTGATTACTGCAGCAAAGCCCAAGTATAATGGAGGATTAAACGGGTGAATATTGGTTATTTTAAACGTTTCAATTTTTTTTTTCTCATCTTGGACAATTTTTTTCTATTTTTTTGGATAGTTATAATTGTTTCTATTTCATTGTGGCTGCCATATTGCTGTAATAATAATCTCATTTGAATTTTTGATAAATCCCACTTGATTTTTTTTTTTCCTTTACATCTTGCTACTTTCACACCATGAGCAAAGAGATTTTCTTTTACAGTTACAGATCACTTCTCACCTGGTTAGAGGACCACCCAAATACTTTCACCAACTTTCCCAAAACTTTTTTCACAACTATCTGGAGCCACTAATAGCCTGATACAATGCAGGTTATTCCAGAGCTGGGGCTACTGAGGACGTCTTTGTACAAGACATATGTGTGAATGGACGTCCTCATCCGTGCAGGGGGGGCGCTCCCGAATAAAGGACGCACACCGGGAGGAGGGAGAAATCCTACTGAGTGGGGTGTGGACCAGTGAAAGGTTTTAGGAGGTGAAGTACTCACAGCTTAGTCAGGCTGTCCAGGCCTCGAAAGGCCCCATTGGTATCCTCTATTGTGCCCGAGATCTCATTATGGTCCAGCTCCCTGCAGAGAATACAAAAGACAAGGTACAATCAAGATTCGGGAAAGGTTTGGAATGTACTAACGAATAAAAACCACCATTAAAATTCAGTGGTGGAATTAACCTTTTCAGGGCCACACCAGATTTGGCCACATTGACCATGTGATAATATATAGAGCACTATGCATAATATTAAAAGGCGTATAAAAGCCATGCGCAAATAAATCTGAGATGATTCGAAGCAACGATAACGACGGATTAGTCGAAAACGTCTGGATAATGAAAACTACCCAAATTATCGAGCGAACCTCAAAGAACGATGGCTGAAGAAACTAGTGTAAAGAGAGACGGGGCGAGAGACGGGGCGAGAGACGGGGCGAGAGACGGGGCGAGAGACGGGGCGAGAGACGGGGCGAGAGACGGGGCGAGAGACGGGGCGAGAGACGGGGCGAGAGACGGGGCGAGAGACGGGGCGAGAGACGGGGCGAGAGACGGGGCGAGAGACGGGGCGAGAGACGGGGCGAGAGACGGGGCGAGAGACGGGGCGAGAGACGGGGCGAGAGACGGGGCGAGAGACGGGGCGAGAGACGGGGCGAGAGACGGGGCGAGAGACGGGGCGAGAGACGGGGCGAGAGACAGGATTTTTTTTCTTATTCCCAGATACTTCTCTCATTTCATAGTTATATAATGGCACGGTTACAATGGTTGATAAAAGACCTAGGTCCATCAATTTGAACCTTTTCACAGGACTTCACATTAATAAGGTAGATCCGCGGCGAGTGTCTGAGCGCTGGAATGCGGCTCTGGCATCATTATCTATACTGAATCCATAACGATACAATGAGTCCATGACGCATCCTCACTTCTTCGCTCTTCCATTGGACACTTGTCGGTGTATTGTCGAGCGGACAATGAGGGGCTTTCGCCCATCGCTCACTCTATTCAGCCCTCTTCTCTCCCATGCCAATTTCCCGTTCTTTCTGGCTGGATGCATCTAAATGCGAGGGTCCCTGTTAATCGCAGGACCGTGAGGTCTTCCAGGGTGACCTCCATCTGAATAGACTAGTAATTCAGCAGTTTTCACACCAAGTAAAGGCACGCAGACAATGGGCTGTAATTAAAACGTGCTCGGCTCCCTTTCACCAGGTGTAGGAGCCTGTGTGCGCCCCCGCTTATTAAATTAGAGCTGGCCCACCATCTCTCTCCCGCTATTCTTCCCCCAGCTGAAAGGATCTGGGGACATGAAAACCTCAACACATCCAGATCTTCTAACTTTTTTTTTTTTTTTTTTGGAAAGCTAGCAAATCCCAAATAATGTGCAGCCCCAACAGCTGGCGCTCTGCGGCCTGGCACGTGTGCCCAATACTTCGTCGTTATATATCTCCTGGAACATCAGGGAAGAAGAAAAGTGGGAAACGGTACAATGTTTTTTTTTCAACAATTATTAAAAACAAGAACCTTTGAGTATACAGCTCCTATGCAGATCTATGTATCTCCATGGTAACAGACTACAGAAATTCCTGTTTGTAGTCTGATCTTGTGAAAAGGCCAACTCAATCAAAGAAAGGTCTCCCTGACCTGCCCGGTCCCAACACGTACTCCGAACAAACAACGGATGTGTGTATGTAAAGATAATCATCAATGGCTTTAAGGCACCGCCTTATAACTGGGACTTGTAGTGCCCCAACAGCTGGAGACTAACAGGATGGAGGCTGCCAGAAGACTTCAGGCACAGAAGACGCATTATCTGCCACCTCTGCCATTTACAACCACTACTGCAACAATGATGATGAAGGAACAGAACAGCCCTTTAGTTACTTACAATATTCGCATTTTCTGGAGCCCTTTGAATGCCTCGTCAGCAATCCGATTTATAGAATTATGGCTGAGACGCAGGACGGTCAGTGAGCCCAGGTCGGCGAGGCTTCCCTCATCTAACCGGCTGAGGTTATTATGAGACAGGACTCTGCAGAGGAGACAGGAAGACATTAGTGGGGGAGGAGAGAGAGTCAGACCAGAGGAACTAAACTGTCAAATATATTTTATATGTTGTAGTCTCTCGGAGGAGGTGGGGGAATCTGGGACCTGAGACCCCCAACGATCACCAGAAGTGCTCCTTTCATGTTCAAGGGAGCACAGAATGGAGTATGGACCCACACACTTGCTGCTGAGCCTATACAGCCTAAGACCGCTCCTCCCGATCGGGCAGGCGACAGACTGACCGGGCACATTACTAACCGAACACTACCCCCGATCGAGCGGGCGACTGACCGTATGCTCCTCCTGATCGGGAAGGCGATAGACTGACCGGGCTTTCTGACTAACCGACTGCTGCTACCGATTGGGCGCGCGATCGACCGATCCTCCCGATCAGGCAAGCGATAGACTGACCAGGCATATGAATAACTGACTGCTCTTCCAGATCAGGCAAGCGATCGACTGACCGGGCACGTAACGGACTGCTCCTCCTGCAATAGACTGACTGGGCATGTGACTAACCGGCCGCTCCTCCCAATCGGGCGGGCGACCGACCGCTCATCCCGATCAGGCAAGCGATAGACTGGCCGGGCACGTGACTAACTGACCGCTCCCCCCGAACAGGCGAGCAATAGACTGACTGGGCATGTGACTGACTGCTCCTCCTGTTCAGGCAAGTGATAGACTGACTGGGCATGTGACTAACCGGCCGCTGCTCCCAATCGGGCGGGCGACCGACCGCTCATCCCGATCAGGCAAGCGATAGACTGGCCGGGCACGTGACTAACTGACCGCTCCCCCCGAACAGGCGAGCAATAGACTGACTGGGCACGTGATTAACCGACTGCTCTTCCCAATTGGGGCGACCGACCAACCACTCCTCCCGAACAGGCGATCGTGTGATTGAGCATGCTTTCACTTGGTGTGAGCAATAAGTGTGGATCCCAGAACTCTGACCATCACTGAGCAACAGTACTTTTCAGGGGATACAATATATAAAAAAATTATTTATTAGGTTAGTTGCGGTTTAAAAATATTCATTAAAAATGTTAAAAAAAAAAAAAAAAAAACACCGTAAGGCCGGTTTCAAACATAGCAGCTTGCAATATTCTTAAATTTTTTTCCCTTTTATATTAAAGTCGAAAGTGAAATATAAAATGCTCTGTATACAAAGTACTATAGTTTTTTCCATAGGACTAGAAAAAACAAATCTTTTTATCCAGAAACAGCGCCGCTCTTGTCTATGGGCCTTGTCTGGTACTACACCCAATGAACAAACTATAGAGAAAAAGACTATGTGTAATACCAGACTGCTAAAAAGTGTGGAAGGCTAAAAATAAAAAAAATTTAAAAAAATTTAATTTTCAGAAAAATCCTTAAGATATAAGAATATAGACGCTCGTGTATTCGATGTTTCGGCCCGGCAGCACAACCCTGGTCTGTTCATCTCTGACTAATGAGCTATGTGACACATTATAAAGAGTTAACTCTCTTACTGGCGCACACCCAAAATAATGTCTACACTTACTATTTAAGAATTTTCGCCAAGAGATAAACTCATTTCTGAGAAAGTAACCCAAGACCTGGATTCTCTAAAAGCTGGAAAAAGTGCACTTTGATAAAACGCAGAGAAAACATCTGTCACCGGCGGAGCAGGAATAGATCTATATGACCTATATATTATATTTTTGGCCTGTGGTCGCATAATTCAAACAATAAAATGGGGAAAAGGAGTGCGGCTCCCGAAACTACGAGCTACTGCTGCTCGGGGCATTTCATGATACCAGGTGGCCTGATGTCCAGACCCGTACATTACTGCGGTATTGCTCAGAATATTCATGAAAAAGGGCGAGAATATACGGTTTTATTACCCTGAGTAAATAACAGAATCCTCTGCTCACCATCCTCATCTGTGGCCACTAAGAGCGTGTCTCCCTCTGGAGGACCCGTTGTTTCTGTGTCTGTGTAATACTTCATTTACCCTGTGGGGGAGCTGCAGGAAAACTAAACACTTACTGCCAGGTTCCAAGACACTTCCTGATCTACTAATTGTCCAACGAACACTTGTTTTCTTTTTTGAAAGGGGTTTTTATGTTTTATTTACATTCTAATCATGATTTAATGCAAACTTTTTATCCTACTTGGTGCATTCATTCCTCCTCAGCTTTCAACATCTCAGCTTGCTGTCAATCAGTGTGAATAGCATTGATTATTCGAGTTGAGCAAAAAAGTTCACAAGATCCTGGCCATCCTGTGAAACAGTCTTGCGAACCCCCTCCTACCTGCCAGCATCCCCGATGCTTCATTTGATTTGTAGGTCTGATGTCACATGTGCATCGCCCTGCAAGATAATGATGTCGCGGGCCATAATAATCAGAAGCAGCACTGGAAATCCTGCAGATAGGACTAGTGATGTGACTGCTGGACCAGAGTCCTGTGAAACTCGTCCTAACTGCCAGCATCCCCCGATACTTCATCTGATTAGAAGGTCTGGTGTCACAAGTGCATCGCACTGCAAGATAATGATGTTGCGGGCCCTAGTAATCAGAAGCAGCACTGGGAATCCTGCAGATAGAAGGTTTGCAGGCTTTGGACCAGTGGCCATGGACTAGTGACATGACTGCTGGACCAGAGTTCTGCGGACCTCCTCCTACCTGCATCCCCGATTTTTCATCTGATAAGTAGGCCTGATGTCACACGTGCATCTCACTGCAAGATAATGATGTTGCGGGCCCTAGTAATCAGAAGTAGCACTGGGGATCCTGCATATAGGAGAAGTTTGCAGGGCTTTGCTCCAGCAGCCATGGACTACTGACGTGACTGCTGGTCCAGGGTACCTGCAAATCCTGCTAAGTTCTATTGCTAACCCTTCGTATAGACCCTAAACTTCCAGTAAGCGCTCCTGGACTGCAGGTTGATACAGTTTAGGGTCACCCATACATTGTAACAACCCTATATTACATTTTGCATTACCGCTGCTATTTTTGATCCATCCTACATCAGAGGACAGCAGCTGTGACTTCCATTACTATAAGGAGGGTACTCGGAGGTGTCGGAATCACTTACAGCTCTTGCAGTTTCTGGCAGAAGCTCCAGCCTCCGGAGCGGATTTTGGATATCGAGTTGTTGCTGAGGTACAGTTGCTGCAAGGATCTGAGCCCGTAAAGAGATCCGCTGTTCACTTCTGTCAAGCTGTTATGTTCCAGATGTCTGCAGAGACAGGCGAGCGGGAGGAAGGAGAGAGGATGAAACCGGCGGTTAGAGCACAGCCTTTCCATGCCGTATATACATTCATCATACAAATATTCGCTGCAGATAGAAACAAGATTGTCACTGTTTACCTAACATTTATTCAGCTGTGGAAGTTCAACTGGAAGGATCCAGACCCGTAACCTGCAAAACGCAGCCGCTGCATTCAAAGCGGGACCCCGCCATATCCATTAATCACCCCGGGCAAGAGAAGCATTATAGAAAGTTTATGATATGAGTAGACCGGCCGATGAGGTACCGGCACACACAACGCTTCTAGGGAAAACATGCACCCAGCCGATACAGGACAGCGATTCATACCCCCTTGGATGCCTTAGTCAACTAGACTGTGGCATCTAAGGAATTTGCAAAAAAACAATAACTGAAATGCTGCACGTTTCCTACATGCAATCATTTCACATGCAGAAAAACTCTAACTTACTAATGGGTTAGGAAAAAAAAAATACCAACTTCTAGCTGAGTGCAGCCTCCACTAGAGGGAGCTTCAGAGCCTGGTTTTTTTTTTTTACTATTGAACTCAATGTATAAACAATGTGCAGGCAGCTCCCCCTACTGGTGGGAGAAGGAAGTAAGAATTTTTACATTTATCTTCACTGGAATTTGGAAGCGTCAGACCTTCATTTCACTCTATGCCCAGCAGTAACGGAAACCTTTATCAAAAATACTATTAGGATTCTTTTTTTTTTTAATACTTACAGAATCTGCATCCTTGCAAGTCCCCAAAAGGCCCCATCAGTGAGTTTGCTGATATTGTTACGCTGTAACTTTAACGTTTCCAAGCTGTCCAGTCCCTGGAACGTGAGTCCCTCTATCAGGCGAATCCGATTCCGGTTGAGTTCCCTACAAATAGAGACCGGTCATGTCACAGTGCTGCCTTGCTCGCTGGTCGTCAGCCCGCGCCGCGACACAGAGCCTGGAGCGCACGGCGTAAGGGATAAAGGCCTGGACAATCGGATCGCATGGCTCCCTAATCTCTCTCCCCCATCTACACCTCCATGGGGAAATGAGGACCTGCAAGACTATAGGCCTTTCTACAGAAGAACAAGAAGGATCTGAACACGCCGATTGTTCCCTCCGCCTTGTCAGTCTGAATTGGTAGTAAAGTGATACTCGCGTAGTTAAACAAATCTCCCGATGAACAGCTCGAAAGAAACCAAACATGACTTTCTTATTATTAAATAAGTCCCAGGAGCAAACTATGCCAGAAGTGCATTGCAGTTAATTAAAAGTAGGGATCCTGCCCAGCCTGGAAAAGGTTTCTGTTACTGACAGGTTATTGCGAGGGTAGAAGTAACAACATGACTGCAAACACAATTATACAATGATACACATAATGGGCAGAGCGGCTTACTACACAGATCTGTGACATCAATCAACAGGACAACTTTACTGTCTGTCCTACTGAGCTAAATACTCACTCCCGTCATGCCACAGGGCCATAATACCACCCTAGAGATTAAAACAATGTACAAGAATGTAGCTACCACTACAAAGCTGTAACTACTATAATACTGCCCCTATGCACAAGACTAACTACTATAATACTGCCCGAATATAACTACTATAATACTGCCCCCTATGTACAAGAATATAACTACTATAATACTGCCCCTGTGTAAAAGAATATAACTACTATAATACTGCATCTATGTACAAGAATATAACTACTATAATACTGCTCCTATGTACAAGAATATAACTACAATAATACTGCTCCTATGTACAAGAATATAACTACTATAATACTGCCCCTATGTACAAGAATATAACTACTATAATACTGCCCTCTATGTACAAGAATATAACTACTATAATACTGCCCTCTATGTACAAGAATATAACTACTATAATACTGCCCCTGTGTACAAGAATATAACTACTATAATACTGCCCCTGTGTACAAGAATATAACTACTATAATACTGCCCTCTATGTACAAGAATATAACTACTATAATACTGCCCCTATGTACAAGAATATAACTACTATAATACTGCCCCTATGTACAAGAATATAACTACTATAATACTGCCCCCTATGTACAAGAATATAACTACTATAATACTGCCCCTATGTACAAGACTATAACTACTATAACACTGCCCCTATGTACAAGAATATAAATACTATAATACTGCCCCTGTGTAAAAGAATATAACTACTATAATACTGCCCTCTATGTACAAGAATATAACTACTATAATACTGCCCTTGTGTACAAGAATATAACTACTATAATACTGCCCCTGTGTAAAAGAATATAACTACTATAATACTGCCCCTATGTACAATATAAATACTATAATACTGCCCCCTATGTACAAGAATATAACTACTATAATACTGCTCCTATGTACAAGAATATAACTGCTATAATACTGCTCCTGTGTACAAGAATATAACTACTATAATACTGCCCCCTATGTACAAGAATATAACTACTATAATACTGACTCTATGTACAAGAATATACTATAATACTGCCCCTATGTACAAGAATATAAATACTATAATACTGCCCCCTATGTACAAGAATATAACTACTATAATACTGCCCCTATGTACAAGAATATAACTACTATAATACTGCCCCTATTTACAAAAATATAATTACTATAATACTGCCCCTATGTACAAGAATATAAATACTATAATACTGCCCCCTATGTACAAGAATATAACTACTATAATACTGCCCCTATGTACAAGAATATAACTACTATAATACTGCCCCTATGTACAAGAATATAACTACTATAATACTGCCCCTATGTACAAGAATATAACTACTATAATACTGCCCCCTATGTACAAGAATATAACTACTATAATACTGCCCCCTATGTACAAGAATATAACTACTATAATACTGCTCCTATGTACAAGAATATAACTACAATAATACTACTCCTATGTACAAGAATATAACTACTATAATACTGCCCCCTATGTACAAGAATATACTATAATAATGCCCCTATGTACAAGAATATAAATACTATAATACTGCCCCCTATGTACAAGAATATAACTACTATAATACTGCCCCTATGTACAAGAATATAACTACTATAATACTGCCCCTATGTACAAGAATATAACTACTATAATACTGCCCCCTATGTACAAGAATATAACTACTATAATACTGCCCCTATGTACAAGACTATAACTACTATAATACTGCCCCTATGTACAAGAATATAACTACTATAATACTGCCCTTGTGTACAAAAATATAACTACTATAATACTGCCCCTATGTACAATATAAATACTATAATACTGCCCCCTATGTACAAGAATATAACTACTATAATACTGCTCCTATGTACAAGAATATAACTGCTATAATACTGCTCCTGTGTACAAGAATATAACTGCTATAATACTGCTCCTGTGTACAAGAATATAACTACTATAATACTGCTCCTATGTACAAGAATATAACTGCTATAATACTGCTCCTATGTACAAGAATATAACTGCTATAATACTGCTCCTATGTACAAGAATATAACTGCTATAATACTGCTCCTGTGTACAAGAATATAACTACTATAATACTGCCCCCTATGTACAAGAATATAACTACTATAATACTGACTCTATGTACAAGAATATACTATAATACTGCCCCCTATGTACAAGAATATAACTACTATAATACTGCTCCTATGTACAAGAATATAACTGCTATAATACTGCTCCTATGTACAAGAATATAACTGCTATAATACTGCTCCTGTGTACAAGAATATAACTACTATAATACTGCCCCCTATGTACAAGAATATAACTACTATAATACTGACTCTATGTACAAGAATATACTATAATACTGCCCCTATGTACAAGAATATAAATACTATAATACTGCCCCCTATGTACAAGAATATAACTACTATAATACTGCCCCTATGTACAAGAATATAACTACTATAATACTGCCCCTATTTACAAGAATATAACTACTATAATACTGCCCCTATGTACAAGAATATAACTACTATAATACTGCCCCTATGTACAAGAATATAAATACTATAATACTGCCCCCTATGTACAAGAATATAACTACTATAATACTGCCCCTATGTACAAGAATATAACTACTATAATACTGCCCCTATGTACAAGAATATAACTACTATAATACTGCCCCTATGTACAAGAATATAAATACTATAATACTGCCCCCTATGTACAAGAATATAACTACTATAATACTGCTCCTATGTACAAGAATATAACTACAATAATACTACTCCTATGTACAAGAATATAACTACTATAATACTGTCCCCTATGTACAAGAATATACTATAATAATGCCCCTATGTACAAGAATATAAATACTATAATACTGCCCCCTATGTACAAGAATATAACTACTATAATACTACCCCTATGTACAAGAATATAACTACTATAATACTGTCCCCTATGTACAAGAATATAGCTACTATAATACTACCCCTATGTACAAGAATATAACTACTATAATACTGTCCCCTATGTACAAGAATATAACTACTATAATACTGTCCCCTATGTACAAGAATATAGCTACTATAATACTACCCCTATGTACAAGAATATAACTACTATAATACTACCCCTATGTACAAGAATATAACTACTATAATACTGTCCCCTATGTACAAGAATATAGCTACTATAATACTGCTCCTATGTACAAGAATATAACTACTATAATACTGCCCCCTTTGTACAAGAATATAACTACTATAATACTGACCCTATGTACAAGAATATAACTACTATAATACTGACCCTATGTACAAGAATATAGCTACTATAATACTGCTCCTATGTACAAGAATATAACTACTATAATACTGCCCCATGTACAAGAATATAACTATTATAATACTGCTCCTATGTACAAGAATATAACTACTATAATACTGCTCCTATGTACAAGAATATAACTACTATAATACTGCCCCATGTACAAGAATATAACTATTATAATACTGCTCCTATGTACAAGAATATAACTACTATAATACTGCTCCTATGTACAAGAATATAACTACTATAATACTGCCCCTATGTACAAGAATATAGCTACTGTACTATACGCCATTTGGTGTATTGCAGTGTTACGTGTTTTCTCGTCAATGGCCGTCTACCACCTGTACCGCAGCGTACCCCACAGTCAGACAATGTCATTACAATAATCACTCTAAACTTGGAAACTCTCCGCAAAGTTTTATTACCAAAACAAAAGGAGATTTATATTTTACTATCACCTTGTAGAACATTTCCTGCCTGATCAGCCCTTGTGTGGTCGGACCATGTTAGTTCTGCGCCAGACCCCAACCAAGGCACGTGATAAAATTACCGATGACATTAAAGGCCGTCTGAGGCCGAGAGGCCCCCCGATCGGCTCCGAGTCTCCC
The DNA here is from genome assembly GCF_039654945.1 of Dendrobates tinctorius. Taxonomy (NCBI): domain Eukaryota; kingdom Metazoa; phylum Chordata; class Amphibia; order Anura; family Dendrobatidae; genus Dendrobates; species Dendrobates tinctorius. Next base: position 9,095,665 of record NW_027361695.1, on the reverse strand, counting down.
AGGCTGTGGCTTTATTAGCTGAAATCGGGCCCATAATCTTTACAAAAATAGCCATTTATCTGAGAATTACATGGTTTATTGGGTGTTGTTTTTGCATTAATGAACACAGGGCATTACAGAGACGATCACAGTGGGCACAGTGATCCCAGCGGCGCGGCATGTGCAGGGCGGGCGCGCGCCCGTACTTACAGTTGGGTTAGTAAGGGGAGCTTAAACGCTTTGACAGGAAGCTGCGAGATTCTGTTTTTGCTCAGACGAAGTGTAAGCAGAGACCGTGACAGGTTGTCAAATGATCCAGACTCCAGGCTGCTCAGCTTGTTGCTCCCCAGGTTGCTGTAGAAAAGGAATTAAAAAAATAAAAAAAAAAAAAAGACATTTGTAGAAAAATGAAATAAAATGTCAACTATTTCAAAAGTGTAGCAAACGGCATATTTCTGAAGAATGGACGCGCACTCTCTCTACAGAGCCAGGCGTGCCGCCCTGAAGGTCAACGAGAAAAATGATCGACAAGTTAGAAGCTCCAGAACAGTATGTCCTAGATCCATGGCTGTAGATGCACCGGGGAAAGTGCTCACAGCAAAGTGGCAGGTTCCCTGGACTCTGACTATGTCACTACGTGGGAAAAGGACACCTGTAAGAACATCCGAGGTCACTGAAAAATCTTGAAATGATCATATTTAACTTCTTCTTCATGAATCAATTACAGCAATCCCCAATTTTTGGCCAAAAGTCAACACGAAGCCCAAGCCTTAGGTCTTATTCAGACGTTAGTTTCATCGTTTTTATTTTTCACTGATCGAAAAAAAAAAAAAATCTCCACCTTCTATCAGTCAGTGGAAAAATGGACAGCACATGGATGGCATCTGATTTTTTCACAGACCCATAGACTTGCATTGCCAATTTTGATCGTAGACTTGGATCAATATCGTACGTGTCTCTGCGATTTTGCACTGATTACTCGGTCAGAGGAAAAATTGTGACATGTAAACATCCCCAAAGACGGTCATAGGTACAAGGACAAGCCGTGAAGAAAAAAGATAGCACTTGTACATGAAAAACTGACTTGTGAATGAATGAGGTCTTAAATTCAATGACCACAGTAACCAAAAGTCAGAGCCTAGTTCAGAAAGTTGAAAGCGATCAAAAGCACACAAGGAAGAATGTGTCACAGCAAAAGAGGGAGCCAGGGCGCGCGATAGACGATCGGCGGGAAGCCAGGGCGCGCGAGAGACGAGGGGCGGGGAGCCAGGGCGCGCGAGAGACGAGGGGCGGGGAGCCAGAGCCAATGAAGTGGAAGCAGGAGCAAACGAGGAAGCAGGAGCAAACGAGGAAGCAGGAGCAAACGAGGAAGCAGGAGCACCAGAACAAGCAAACAACAGCGCTAAGGCTAGCAAGCAAAAGCACCAGAGTAAGAAAGACCTCATCCTAGAGTCCACCAGAGTCAGAAATTGTCAGAGTGAGACAGAGTACGACACATCAAAATAGATAAAGTAAATTAATAGTTTAACTGCTTGGAATGTGGCAAAAACAGCTGACATGTTGCACTTTTCGTGATGTGAACACTTGGTCAGCACCAATATATGTACACAAGTACGGTCGATAGCTAGATACTTACAGGTCTTTTATACGAAGACGAGAGGGGAATGAACCACTTCGGATTTCTGTGATGTCATTGGAGCTCAAGTCCAGGGTCTCCAGTGATGTGTACGGCGTCAGGTCTCTCAGCTCGATATTACGAATCTTATTGTGGTGCCTGCAAAAAATACAAAAGGTCCTAATCTGTATGGACATAAAACCACCAAAGTAAAGTAACATGTATTCCTGGCCACTTGTTGATGAGCCCCTGGCGGTCTGTGGCATTCTGTGCATCCTACTCTATGGGACCTCAGAAGATACAGGGTAACGGCACCTCGAGGCCTGGGGGTCCGTTACATTGGGGTCAACTGCGCCTCTTTGGCTTGTATTCATCCCACAGGAAATGAACACTTTCATATCATCATCTCCATGAATCTGCAGAGTCAGTGATTCCCGAGGGAAGCTGGCCGAATTCTCAGGCCGGCTGCAGATGTTGTGTTTTTTCAGGTGGGAATTTAATCCAAAAACACAAGGACGGGCCAGTGACTGAATCCAGGAGGCCACAAGGAGCCGCGACTTGCTCCCAGGAATGGACAGCTTCCAAGCACATGATGACTTTCATTTAAACTTCGTTTTATCTATATAAATCACTCACATATGTCCCTATGCTAGTTCTTCTTGTCGGGAACACAAATATGCACACTGGGAACAAATATGGTACCACATTTGTCAAACTTGAGTCTACAATTTAGTGAAAACCCACCCAATGAAGTGTGCTTCGCTTTCATACCATCCTTGCGCTTCTATGATTTAGTTTTATGTACGGATCAAACATTACGCAAATTAATTTAAAAAAAAAAAAAGTCATGGCGACTTTACAAGAGTGCGATTATTAAAAACTGCACAATAAGACACGGAGCGGGGATTTATGGAGATGTATTAAGATTATGATCTTTAAGAGCCAAATACTTAGAACGCACCAAACAAAATTAACTGTGGAGTTACAACCTGGAATGGATTTGCTTTACAATCGTAGAAAAACCTTAAAAAAAATAAATTTGAAATGAAAAAATACTCAGCCATCATTAGTAACTGTTAGTGATTAAACTGGATTTTAACAATGCAGTTGGACAGTCTTCAATTCTCGCGAGCAGACATCCAAAGCTCCTATAGTTCCCCCCCCCCCCCCCCCCCCAAGTCTGTAAAAATTCAGGTGGACTCAATGGTACTAGAACTTTCCATTTAATAGCCAATTACTTCTATAGTCTGTCAATAAGCTCCCATCTCATTGAGGACCCCCCCAACAAAGATGAAAACTACTCTACAGATCTGTCTACTAGTTCAATATGGTTTAAAGGGAATCTGTCACCTCAATTTGGCGGGCAATGCAATCTTGCCTCGCGCACGCGCAGCATGCTTTGCCCAACTGCGGCCAAAGCCCAAAAGTGTTACTGCGCATGCGCCGTTGAACTATGTCACGGAACACCGCGAAATACTTCCAGGACATAGTTCAACGGCGCATGCGCAGTAATGCTTTTCGGCTTTGCCCGCACGCGCCGACTATGGAGGACAACTACTCAAATTCCAGAAAATATTGCGGACGGCGGCCAAGGATGAGGTGGAGGAAAGGCGACGAAACACCACCCATCGGACAAGACAGAAGGCATTTAAATAGCCCGCCAAATTGAGGTGACAGATTCCCTTTAAGCCGGGAGGCTTAGATCAAAGTTGGCCAACCTGGCTAAATCTAAAAAGAGTATGGTGGCTCCCGATGGATGATGTCGGAGGAGAGGAGGATCGAGCAGGTAGAATTTCAATAGCCAAGCCTTTTGTTTTCAAGGTAGAGGAGCGGCTGCCAAAGCAATATTGCGCTTGCTCGTCTCCTGTTGAAAAACGCATTAACATTAAGCGCCCACGGGCACGGGGAGTCAGGAGAGAACGACGTTTGCTAAGCGAACGCTCAGCTGACCTTTATCTTCTGTGAATGGTAAGCTTAAAAGGCCTAAAGTGGGACGAAGCCGCCAGTCAGCCAAGAGTCTAATGTGTATGGGGTCACCCAAATCTTCCCCGAGAGATGAAGGCATGTTGCATTTCCATCGATTGATTCCTGTGCTCAATGGGAGATGAGCAGCTGACAGAGGAGTCTGCCAGAGGTTCACTCATCAAGAAGCGCTCGGCCAAGCTTTCCTGTTTGGGGGGTAGACTTGGAAGAGATTGATGTCCGCCGACAGCTATCCAGTGTGCACAGTGCTTTAGAGTGGATCATATCTGCTAAGAACAAAAATAGCTAATTTCAAAGGTTATTCCCAACATTCAATGTACAGGATAAGTAATAGCTTGCTGATCGGTGGGATTCTAATCACTAGGACATCCACCAACACCAAGAGAAGGGCTCTGAAATAGAGCGCCATAGCTTAATTTATTGTCTTTAGGACAGGCAATCCCATAGACAATGAATGGGACATGCGCCCCCACCCATAGGGCATTACAGATGCTCGCTCCCAGTCGATAATGATGTTTCTTTTAGAGTTGAGCTAAAAATTTGTGTTGTCCTGATCCAGTTTCTAATCTGGTTCTCTGTGGCAACTGGACAAGGAGGCCCAGACTTCACTTGCGCACCTCTGACGTTTCTTAGACTCCGCGACGTCATGAACTAAATTAGACTGAAGACCCTAAATATCAGATAAGCATCTCAGACATCTGGAGACCCGAGTTAAATGTCATCGAATGTCAATGGGAATTTGCCAAAAAATAAAATGAAGATTCCCCACCGGCCCGGTCAACGAGAGACAATGCCCGTTCATTTTAAGCAAGAGTCAATATTCTGCCGAGATCTTTGGGAAGACAGAGACAAAGGAAAACTTTGATATGGAGTTTGGAGCCACATGACTGTACTTGACTAGAGGGAAGCCGAAGTGTTTAGTAATATCTATCAGATGCATTCTACAGAGTTTCAAAGTGAATCACAGCTAAATAATTCGAAACAGCTTGTGAATCCTGAATACCAAATAGGGCAATAAGAACGTTGGAAATACCACCATTATTACTGTGATTAGGTGCCAGATGCATAATTGCTACCAAATGTGCCGCATGTAAGCAATTCGCCCAAAAGTACTAACCTTGATTAAACTAGTTTGTCCCTAATGTGTAGCATGAGGTGGACGCCTTTGTTAACAATAATTGCGTTTGCTGCTCTTTTTTAGTGTTACTCAGGATTACATATTTTAGGCATTAAGCGGGAATTACGTTGAGGCCGTTTCGGGATTATTGTGGTTAGGTCTGGGTTTACGAGTTGGGTTAAAAGCTTAAAATTATATTGATCTGTAATTTTAATGTCTAATAGAAGCAAGAGATGAAGAGATAGAGGATAGGGGGAAGAGATAGAGAAAATAGAAGGCTGTAACATTTTAACAGTTGTTCGCCGGTGGAAGAGCATGCAAACCTCGTGTCGTAATACGGCACAGGACAAAACGAAGAAACGTTGGCACTCCATTTTCATAGGATTATTACTTTACTAGGAGTCGGTGTACAAAAATGGCAATTCATTAAACCATCTGACGCGTTTCGGAATGTTTTGATGATTTTGTCATTTTTTTGCAGATGTAAAGTAATGATCCTAAGATGACTTTTCTTTGTTTTTTGGATATATTCCCTTTCCTGCTAAAGCTACCGTGCACTCAGGATATTACTGAGGCAGGTGTGGTGAGCCATCGTTTTTTGGTTTTGAAAACTAAACACGGGAAACATCATCTGATGGGGAGGATAAGAGGTTTTCGAATATATGTGGGAGATCCAGAATGTGAATCTCAGGAGGACCTGCACTTTGCTTCCATTTGTGGTCATGATGTCACTTCCTAAGGCCTTAGTGTGTGAGCTCCGACGTTCCATTTTCTTGAATGACCAGTTAGAGGACTTTAAGCTTACCAACAGTTTCGGAAAACTTTTCCCAACCGAATGCTGAAAACCAAGGAGCCGAAGAGGTCAGCTGAGCATTGTGCCTCCATGGATGTGTCCAACTCTTCAAAAAGGCACAATGCCCCTTTGAGTTTTGGTGAGCGTCCCACACCAACTTCTGACATGTCAGTAAAATATATCAAAAAATTTCTGAAACTGGAGGTATGTTTCAAGAATGAGGAACGGTGAGTGGGTTTTGTTAGTTTAGGACATCCATCAATGAGCCAGAGCTGAAATTTGCCTGGATTTGCTCGGCAGTGTTTCAGATCTCATTATGTCCGCAGACACGGGAGGGCCTATGGACACATCATTAAAGCCCATGGCCCACTATTTGGAAGGAAGATGGTCATGATCAGTCTACAACATACTATTCTCTGAGGGGAACCGTTCCATGTATTATCCATCTGTATTGAATTTATTTATGCGGTCCTACAGTCTTCGAAAGCCTTGGGATGTGGGGTGCAGAATAAAGTGGATCCCATGGGAAGAGTTTATTAAGTGTGTATTTTATATGTTTTATATAGTTGATGCGTTCATAATGAATAAGAAATGATGCAACCAATAAAACCAATCATCCGTAGAAGTAAAAAAAAAGTACAATGCCCGATCTGCAGGCTGAGATTCCTGCCGTCTGCAAAGCAGAAAATCCATTGCTGCCGTCTACTCGGTCTATTTAATTGCAGGTTAATGCGGATTGATCTGGACATTAATTAGCCTGTAAAACAGATTGATTTTTTTTAATAGAGTTTTATACTCTCTGTAGTGACAATACAGACCTATTGATTTAGTTTCAACAGTAAATACTCTGCAGAAAGCCGCTTAGCCCTTTGTGAACCATCTAATCCTATTTTCCACTGCCTTCACCCCCTTCCCCTCCTTTCCTAAAGTTTGGTTTTTCATTCGATATGTAATTAGTAACCTTTTATACTGGTGGCCATCGGGTTCAAGCTCCTTATTAATTACTGTGCTGGAAAATTCAATGGTTGCAAATGAAAGAAGTGAATACTGAAGAGTAGATGCTACTGATCGATGGAAATTCTCATCAGTAGCTCTTCTTCAGGAGTCAAAAAGGAATACAAAATGTTCCAATTGTAAATGTAATATTCTAAGTGGGATTAAATGTAGTTTAACAATGTATACTATATTGGGCAGATCCCACATATCAGTGTAACCACCCGTCTGACTGAATAAGCCACCAATTTGGCAATCCCAAGCCTGGAAGTCTTTTCACTTGAAGCTGAAGGACAGAAGCTCATCTGGGTCTATAGCCAATCTTTCCACAAAACGTACAAACACGTTCAGTGGTTATGGGTACAAGGACCATACGGTTCTCTCTTTCTTTAGTACACCCCGATCTGAAACCTCTATAATGTCTGATGCTGAAAAGAAAAGCTATGGAAGAATAGCTATGGCGACTCCCAACATTGCTGAAGAACACACCACCACCACCTCGAAAATGTGACCAATAGTTTTGGAATTCTTTAAAAGAGGTATTCACAAAAGTGAAGCCAATAGGAGATAACTTGTGATTTTGGGAAGCCCCTTTGGGACAGGGTCCTGTAGTACAGGGTTCCCCAACTCCAGTCCTCAAGGCCCACCAACAGGTCATCTTTTCAGAATTTCCCTTGTATTGTACAGGTGATGCAATTATCACCTGAGCAATACTAAGGAAATCCTGAAAACATGATCTGTTGGTGGGCCTTGAGGACTGGAGTTGGGGAACCCTGCTGTAGTGCCTCATTCTCAGGATCACTGGGGAGTCAAGTGGTGGGACCATCAGCAAATCAGTAAGTTAGGCCCTATCCTATCCCAATTTCGTGGATACCTAACGCTGCAGTTTTGTTGCCATACAGTCTTAAAAGCCACCATACATGAAATTACAGTGGGATAAACGGGGGTTCGGCAGACCCTTCTGCGGGCAGCCGTCTGAGCTCAACAGCTTGCGCCGTCTTCCTCTACGGTACCCGCTACGTTTTTTATTTTAGGTATATAAGACCATTTGGGCTACACTTTCCTTAAAGTGAAAGACCCAATTAAGTGTTTCACTCAACATTTTAGAAGGTTCCCCAAAATTAGAAGGAAAAAAATCCTTAAAGTTTCAATCATTTTTTTTTTAATTTTTTTTTTTTTTTTTTTTTTTTTTTTTTTTTTTTAAGAATTCCAAAAAATTAAATATACGGTAACAGAACTGCTTCAAAACTGTTGGGCGGTTTTATTTATTCCCCACCCCCAACTCTTTGTCATTTTCCTAACAGTGACCCTTTGAAAAAGGAGTTTTTCTGCTTTTGAAAAGCTTCTACTTTCTGGACCGAGGATTCATTGAAAGCAAAAAAAAAAAAAAAAAAAAAAAAGACAAGAAAACAGTGGGAGCCCGCACTTGTTTAAGTAAGAGAAAGGATCCTTTGGTACAAGTGCTGGTGACTGGAACACTCGGGGACTTTCTAAAAACCTCCTTGAAGTTATATTGCATTGAAATGTGTGGTTTCTTTTATTCTCTGAATAATAAAAAAAAAAAAAAAAAAAAAAAAAAAAAAAAAAAAGGAAATTCAAGGCATCTTAAGACTATTTTTCTCCAGATCCCGATAGTCAGTGTTAACTTCCTCGCTGCCGAGCCCCTCGGTGTTTGTGAAATAGCGTTGGGGACGGCTAATTGACCATTTTCTATTAAACACAAAACATAATAGAGGAACATCTGGAGATTAAAAGAAGCTTTTAGAAAAGCTCTGACTTCGTTTTCTCGGCCAAACTCGTGACAACTCTTTTCAGCGAACACAAAGCGTTTTAGAACTTGGTATTGAAGAAATGAGAAGAAAACAAAAAATCCTAAAAAAATAAAAAGTTAACTGGGCAGATTTATCAACGCTCTCCAGACAGCGCAAACTTTCACTAGACCGTGCTAAAAGGTGCCAGATTTGTCATATTGGTTCATGCCACGTCATCAATCTGCCGTCTGTTGAAGAGGTCCTGTATGAAGGATTTTGGATTGTAAAGTAGAGACTTGTTTCTAATTGCACTTTAATAAAGTTTTTTTGTTTGTTTTTTAAGGGGGTATTTGAAGAAATCCCTGTTGCCGTTCTTCAGTAGTCACCCCTTGAAGTTATATTTTCATGAGGAGCAAGTGCAGCAGTTCTAGAGGCTGGACTTGGTCTTCTCTTGCCAGTCTGGATATTTGCCCGCCCTTCCACCTGCCTTCGGTCTTTGATTGACAGGTCACCGCTTTTTCAGCGACCTGCCTCCTCTAATTAAAATCCCGCGAAGGGAGCTGAGAACTCGATCTGCGCATGCGCCACCAGTGGTGGTGATCTGCGTAAGCTTTTGACCCTAAAGGAGCCAGGTCGCTGGAAAAGGAGTAAAAAAATGGAGGCTGGTGAATAACCAGACTGGCAGGACAAGTCCAAGGATAGCCTCCAGCCCCGCTGCACTTGCTCCTCATTACCATAGAACTTCAATGGGCGATTACTTGAAAAACAAGAACCCGGATTTATTTAAAAAATAATGTTTTGTTTTTTGTTAAAAGGTTTATCCAGGACTAATTTTTTTATTTTTACTGTGTACAGCATGACATCAGCAGTAACGACCCGTCGACGGAGCAGAGCAAAAAAGAAGCTGTTGCTCTGTCGATGTGACGTCAGCGGAAACTGCCGAATCGTTACCAGGAACGGTCTGTGCCGGTAGAGATCGGCATCTAGCACAGCAGGCAGTTCAGTAGGTAGCAGCTACCTGCCTATTAGTTCTTATACCCATAGTAAAAAAATAAAAAATAGTCCAGGATAAACCCTTTAACCTGCATAAAAGGCGCCATTAGAGCCATATCTTTACAATCCAAAATTCTGCCGACAGGTCCTCCTGTCTAGTCCAAACGCACCAATACACAGACTACATGAAGTCAAATACGCCGATATCAGCGGGATCAGCCGGCAGACTAACGTTTATAGGGGCCTCCTGACTTGTCCCCACCAGATATCAAGTCAGTGAGAGAAAGATCCGGTTTGATGGGATTTCCAACAGCAAATTTCCCCCCCCATGAGAAAACCACTACCGGAGGAATCTCTTATAGAGAACACAGGAGCGCTAGAAAGAGGTGGTCGTTCCTTTTTATAGGAGAGTCAGAGGAGTGAGCTGTCGGCTTAATCACTACCCAATGAGTGTAGGGGCCTTATCTTTGCACCACCTATTAGCTGGCTTACATTTTGCCAAAATTTTTGTGCCGTGCATTTTTGGTGCACAGTCTTATACGTCAGACCACAGCCCTCTTCAGCCCACTTGTCGGACACTGTTCAGAAACTGTCTAAAACACAAATATGGCGCCAGTAGTGACATTATGGCGCATTTAGCTTCAGCTACATACACATTTACGAAAGAAAGTGTTCCTCCAATTTTAAGAATGTTCACAACTATAGGAAAGTGGAAATTTGCCAACTCCTGAAATCGATCCTACAAGACCTTTAACCATTTATTTCTATGGTAGAACAGATCGATCTGTGAGATCTCAGACTTTGAACGGCAGATAAATATTAAAAACTTTCAAAAAGATTTTCTATAAAACTTATTTTTTCTTCCTTCAAAAAATATTTTAGCATCAGAATTTATTCATTTCAAATAATCATCATCGCTCGTTAGTAAATCCGAAACAATACAAAACATTTAAGTAACAAAAAAATTCTAAGTCTTGAGTTTACCCAAGGGACGACAAGATATTGGCGGGGACTCCGTGCCGAATGTGGCCATTTTCCAGCGTCAATCTCAGATCTACAAGCTATATTATTAGTTTTGTTTTTTTTTTTCCGATGGAGCAACATGCCAAGTCACTTCAACCGTGTTTGCCGAGTCGGCTTTTTTTCCCCCACTTGAAAGTAAACACAGGTGAGCAAATTGAAACGGAAGGGGGAAAAAAAAAAAAAAAAAAAAAAAAGAAAGGTGACCGTATCAACCTCAGACAAAACGCCGATCAATAGCTCTGTCGGATTAAAAGAGTAACTTCTGTAACTAACGTAGAGCAAACAACAGAAGACTTTATAGTAAAAGCATTTCCCGGCAAAGATAAAGCACAAATCCAAATATTTAATGACGCGAACAGACCTTCACAAAACACATTTCACCGGATCTGGGGTTCCAATATCAGAGCAGTTATAGGGAGGGAGGTACCAAAATGAGCCGAAACATCCGCCCATAACAAGCATCGATTGGTCAGCGATTGATTAAAGGGAATCTTTTTTCCCCATGTAATCTGACAGCACCATGATGCAGTGCCAGAGACCCCGATTTCAGCAATGTGTCACTTAGTTTACTGGGTGCAGCAGTTGTGCTAGAATCAGTTTCCTTGGCGGCAGATCTGTGTATAACCACACCCACATCCCTGATTGGCAGCACAGGACACAGCAGCCAATCATTGGTGGGGGGCGTGTTTGGACCAGGAGGCACGAGACAACTAGTCCTGTAGTGATAATCTCCTGCTGATAAAACACTGATTTTACTAAAACAGCCGCCCAGTAAGAGGTACATCGCTGGAATCAGGATCTGTGTCCCTAGGTCATGCTGCTCTCAGAATAGTTACTGACAGATTACCTTTAAGACCCTCACACACAAGCTGATACAAACAAGGATAAAGACTAAAACGATCAATGATTCGATTGTGCAAAAGCAATCCAATGATCAAGTGTCTTTCTCAATCGTCAGATAACCGGCAGCAATTCTTCACAAGAAAATACGATCTTTCAGGCAATTATTGCCTGTCATTAACGGGTTTTTTTTTTTGTTTTTCTTTGAAATATCAATCAAAATTAGACCTCCTAACCTAAATTTTTGTTGTTGGTTAGGACAACTTCGCTAAAAAAAAACAAAAAAAAAAACAAAAAAAAAAAATGGAAGCGCAGTGTTTTTACAGCCCAATCGGAAAGCCCCCCCCCCCCCCCCCAAAAAAAAAAAAATCAAAATATCTCTCTGAATACTAATTCAATTTTGTCCGTGTGCAGACAATCTTCACATTACAAGATGGCGGCCAAACACAATAGATAAATGCGGTCGAGCGTCACATACGCAAAATAATGTTACGTGGGGTCATGAGGTTGACTTACAGTGAAAGGCTGACGAGTTGTGAGGAGGCAGATCCAAGGGCGGGGATGGCGCTTAATTCATTATAGCCCAATTGCCTAAACGAAAAATACAAACACAAAAACTATGAATATAGACATTAGGCTAGAAATAACAAACATTACAAAATTGTATATTTTGCACATTTTTGAATTACAAAGAAAGGTAGCAGTTCTCAGTTTTACTTCTCAAAATGACATCAGTAAAATAAACTATTTTAAAGGCCACTTAATCAGTAGAATCGACCCTCCTAAGCTGTCTATATGGGCATGTTGGTTATAGGAAACTAAACAATATGATATTGTCATACCTGCGATCCGATGTCTTATTCCAGAGAAATCTACATTTAATGTGTAAATGAGCCGTTAAGATGTATGGACCGAACATAGATCTCCCCGAGAATCTGCCTCCAGAGCTTATTTTAAATGAAAGGGGGAGTAACCAGTGTAAGACATGTAGATCAGGAGAGCCGACTGTCAGCCATTACATGTCTCACACTGGTTACTCATTGGCTTTAGTGGTGATGTTGCAACACCGCTGAGATAATCACTGCAGTGGTTATGAATTTTATTGCATGACACAAGTATTTGATCACCTGCCACAACCACCAAGAATTCTAGCTCTCGCATACCTGTTAGTTTTTCCTTTAAGAATGCCTCCTACTCTGCAGTTATTACCTGTATTAATTGCACCTGTTTGAACTTGTTAATTGTGTAAAAAACACCTGTCCACACAATCAATCATACTCCAACCTCTCCAACACCAAAGAGCTGTCTAAGGGCACCAGGTACAAAATTGTTGACCTGCACAAGGCTGGGGTGGGCTATAGGACAATAGGCAAGCAGGTTGGTGATAAGGCAACAACTGTTAGCACAATTATGGAAGAAACACAAGATGACCGACAAGCTTCCTCTGTCTGGGGCTCCATGCAAGATCTCGCCTCGTGGGGCAAGGATGATACTGAGAAAGGTCAGGAATCAGATCGGAACCAAACGAGAGGACCTGGTCAATGGCCTGAAGAGAGCTGGGACCACAGTCTCAAACATTACCATTAGTAACACACTACGCTATCATGGATTAAAATCCTGAGTCCTGTACACAAGGTCCCCTCTGCTCACGCCAGCACCTGTCCAGCACATTTGAAGTTCACCAATGACCATCAGGATGATCCAGAGGAGGCATGGGAGAAGGTTATGTGGTCAGATGAGGCCAAAATAGAACTTTTTTTGCCATCAACGCCACTCTCCGTATTTGGGGGAAAAAGGAGAACACCACCATCCCAACCGTGAAGCATGGTGGGGGAAGCACCATACTTTGTGGGTGTTTTTCTGCAACGGCGATGGGACAACTGCACCATGTTGAAGGGAGTCATGTATCGCGAGATTTTGGCTAACGACCTCCTTCCCTCAGTAAGAGAATTAATAAGTTGTGGCTGGGTCTTCCAGAATGACAATGACCTACAATAATTACAGGGCTCCCTATTCTTTGTAGGTGGGAACACTTCCAAAATCGCCAGTGTATCAAATACTCTTTTTCGCCACTGCGCGCATGTATGTATATATATATATATATATATATATATATATATATATATATATATATAATTTTTTTTTTTGGCACAGTCACACGTCTGGACCCCGAGAGTTCCCTAAGCTATGTTGTGAGGCTAAATTTTAACCCCGCGCGTTCCAATTCACCAAACAATTTTGCCCCTGTCTACATAATGGGGAAAAAGTGTGTGCGTGTCAAGCCCCGCCCCTTATGATGTCATAATGCCCCTATCTACATAATGGGGAAACTGTAGCGTATCAAGCCACGCCCCTCATTATGATGTCACAATGGTTTCCATGGCGACGCTGATGTCATCATAGGTTGCAAGCCCCGCCGCTCATTATGATGTCATAATGGTTGACTATGGGATGGAGGATGTGTGATGGTGATGGGTATAAGGGCACTGGACTATGGGATGGAGGATATGTATGACGGGTATATGGGCACGGGACTATGGGATGGAGGATATGTATGACGGGTATATGGGCACGGGACTGAGATGAAGGATGTGTGATGGGTACAGGGCCGCCATCAGGGCATGACAGCCCTTACAAGTGTATGGGGCCCCGGTGATTGGGGGGCCCGCCCGGCGCCAGAGCACACTGGCAGCCCCAGCTGTGCGCACAGGACCTGTGATGAGGTCACAGAAGGGGAGGAGTCAGGGGTCACATGATCGGGGCCTGGACGTATACAGGACACTGCTGTGCTGCTGGCTGTCCTGTACTGCTGGATCAGGTAAAGTTTCTGTGCGGGAACGCCGGTGATTAGGGGGGCCCGGCGCCCGAGCACACTGGCAGCCCGGTCCGCGCTCGGCCCCTGGCCCCCCTACATTTTGTTCAGGCTTCTCTAGCTCCGTCTGCTGTGTGCGCATAGGACCTGTGATGAGGTCACAGGAGGGGAGGAGTCAGGGGTCACATGATCAGGGGTCTCATGTATGCAGGACTCTGCTGTGCTGGTTGTCATGGTGCTGGATGAGGTAAAGTTTCTATGTGGGGTCAGGAGGGGTTTACAGGGTGGATGTAGTAGAGCCGTGTGTGTACTTTGTGTACGGAGCAGAGCCGCGCGTGTACGAGGTGTACGGAGAGGAGCCGTGCGTGTACGAGGTGTACGGAGAGGAGCCGTGCGTGTACGAGGTGTACGGAGAGGAGCCGTGCGTGTACGAGGTGTACGGAGAGGAGCCGTGCGTGTACGAGGTGTACGGAGAGGAGCCGTGCGTGTACGAGGTGTACGGAGAGGAGCCGTGCGTGTACGAAGAGGAGCCGTGCGTGTACGAGGTGTACGGAGAGGAGCCGTGCGTGTACGAGGTGTACGGAGAGGAGCCGTGCGTGTACGAGGTGTACGGAGAGGAGCCGTGCGTGTACGAGGTGTACGGAGAGGAGCCGTGCGTGTACGAGGTGTACGGAGAGGAGCCGTGCGTGTACGAGGTGTACGGAGAGGAGCCGTGCGTGTACGAGGTGTACGGAGAGGAGCCGTGCGTGTACGAGGTGTACGGAGAGGAGCCGTGCGTGTACGAGGTGTACGGAGAGGAGCCGTGCGTGTACGAGGTGTACGGAGAGGAGCCGTGCGTGTACGAGGTGTACGGAGAGGAGCCGTGCGTGTACGAGGTGTACGGAGAGGAGCCGTGCGTGTACGAGGTGTACGGAGAGGAGCCGTGCGTGTACGAGGTGTACGGAGAGGAGCCGTGCGTGTACGAGGTGTACGGAGAGGAGCCGTGCGTGTACGAGGTGTACGGAGAGGAGCCGTGCGTGTACGAGGTGTACGGAGAGGAGCCGTGCGTGTACGAGGTGTACGGAGAGGAGCCGTGCGTGTACGAGGTGTACGGAGAGGAGCCGTGCGTGTACGAGGTGTACGGAGGGGAGCCGTGCGTGTACGAGGTGTACGGAGGGGAGCCGTGCGTGTACGAGGTGTACGGAGGGGAGCCGTGCGTGTACGAGGTGTACGGAGAGAAGCCGCGCGTGTACGAGGTGTACGGAGAGGAGCCGCGCGTGTACGAGGTGTACGGAGGGGAGCCGCGTGTACGAGGTGTACGGAGAGGAGCCGTGCGTGTACGAGGAGTGCGGAGAGGAGCCGTGCGTGTACGAGGAGTGCGGAGAGGAGCCGTGCGTGTACGAGGAGTGCGGAGAGGAGCCGTGCGTGTACGAGGAGTGCGGAGAGGAGCCGTGCGTGTACGAGGAGTGCGGAGAGGAGCCGTGCGTGTACGAGGAGTGCGGAGAGGAGCCGTGCGTGTACGAGGAGTGCGGAGAGGAGCCGTGCGTGTACGAGGAGTGCGGAGAGGAGCCGTGCGTGTACGAGGAGTGCGGAGAGGAGCCGTGCGTGTACGAGGTGTACGGAGCGGAGCCGTGTGTACGAGGTGTACGGAGCGGAGCCATGCGTGTACGAGGTGTACGGAGAGGAGCCTTGTGTGTACGAGGTGTACGGAGAGGAGCCGCGTGTACGAGGTGTACGGAGAGGAGCCGCGTGTACGAGGTGTACGGAGCGGAGCCGTGTGTACGAGGTGTACGGAGCGGAGCCTTGTGTGTACGAGGTGTACGGCGCGGAGCCTTGTGTGTACGAGGTGTACAGAGCCGCTCGTGTATTTTGGCTTTGAGGGGCCCCATTAAAAAGTTATTAAGTAACGTGGGTGGTGGGCGCTTATGGCCGTGTAAAGGGGATAAGGGAAACCACGCTTCAGATAGGACTTCTGCAGCAGCTGCGATATGACTGCGGCTCTCATGCTGGGAGTGCACGGCTCTGTGAGGCAGCGGCTCCATCCAGCTCAATAAACCTGTTTCCCTCTGAGGGGCTGCAGTGCCATTGTGAGACGGGGAGCCTTAGGGTAAATCCCCGTGTTGTACCCCACAGGGGCATACTCCCACCCACCTGCCCTATATTCTGTGCTGCAGAGCCTGTTCTTGCCCACTTACCCCACTGTTACAGATTGCCCTATGTGCATGAGATGTCATCTTCTAGGGGGTCTTTCACTTGTCCCCAGATGACTCCCAATGCAGTAAACAAAGCCCCCAGTCCTCTCCCTCCCCTGCTCTAGCTGCAGGGCTCAGACATAGGGGAGGGGGTAATATTATCTAGTCTTTTCTTTCCTCAAGGATTTTTTGGGGTCACCTGCTCTATTCTCAATGTGCAAGGCAGTGGAGAAGTCTGCTTTGGTTTGACCTCATGCGAACTTGTTCCTCCCCCCCATAAAAGCTTCACACTTCTCATATGTTGGTGTTTTTGCAGTGTAAAATTGACTGGGGGCTTTATAGCTCCACTGGTTCTCAGTCCGTTCTGTCTGTGCCATTTTTAGGGTCAGGGCTCTTTTGTGGGGTTTTGACAGAACAGATTTGTGATGGTAATGTAACATAAAGCGCAGTCCTGGAACCATTAGATACTTATACTGTAGATACGCATTGATATTTCTCCAGGAAATGTGTGAGTAAATACAAACGAGTGGTAGATTCCCACTCAAATGCGCATTTTAAAATCCACAGTGTGTCACTTGTATGTGACAAGATCCACACGTGTGACATGATTTTGTTGAGGAAAGTCCACATTGAATGTGCTGCTTGTGCGCATACTCTTAGAGCTGACCCTCACTACAGGTCGAGTGCTGAACATTGGGGATTTTCTAGTTTCTGATTAGAGCACAAAGAAATCCCCTATGTCAATGTCATGCAGGTAAATTCATATGATTGGCAGTTCACTATCAGATCTGTAGCAGTGGGGGGCACATATTAGTCAGGGACATGGCAGCCCCTCCATTCTCAGCTTGTCATCTTTGACCGCTGGGACCTCGGATACAAGTGTCAGCGCTGATCATTGGCGATTTGCTAGCACAGTCCGTGTCTACAGAAGCATGTCTGGTCTGAAGTGCTGATGTCTGCGATCTCTCATGTTTTGGGGTGCACATACACCTTACATAGATGGCAGCCAAAAGCCCTTTTCTGGGGTCCTAAAGCGATGTTTGAATGGAGCATGAGGGATTTTGTGTGACCATCGCCCATAGGCTGTGCCAGCGCGCCACATGGTGGGACCGGGCTGAGAGCAGAAAATGGTGACCGTGGACGGCAGCGGGACTGCGAGGCGCAGATGGCAGGCACTGGGAGACCAGCCACGAGGCGGTGTCAGTGAGCGAGCAGGGTGATTAGACTGTCTGTCTGTCTCTGACTCTCTCCGACGTCTCTGTGGCTCTGTCTCCGGTGGCATGGCGGCGGTGCCCAAAGAGCCATGACGGGGGGAACAGAATCTGGGGGTCTCATGGGGTACAATTACATTGACTTAATATGTGACCAACCTAATATAAGGTGTGAAAAATGAGGATGATTGACCTCATGGAGATCAACATCCAACACTGCAGAGACACCATCACATGTTTCTCAACGCAGTGATTCTAGAGCACTGCCCCCATCCCTTATGGGAAATATGCAAAACATGCAAAACAGAAGCCGCGGAGACACCATCACATGTTTCTCAACGCAAGCAATGACTAGCCAGGTCTTTCACCGGGAAGGAACAACCACGGGAAGGGCAGTCTCCAATGAAGGAAACCACCTATGCCAAAACATGGTATCCATCCACAGACAGCTGTTTCGGGGTATTTGCCCCTCATTAGTGTGGAGTAGGAAACCTAATATAAGGGACTGCTTGCTGGAGTAGGTTAGAGTTAGACGGGCACTGACGGTATCATCTGGTCATTGTCTGAAGATGGATGCACAATAATGGTTAAAAAAGTTACCAAATGTTTAATAGGTTAGAGTAGAGTAGGGCCCTGTCAATAGAGTCTACCTTGTCATGGTGGCAGGCTTAAAAAATCTTTTGGGCAAAACTAAAGCTGATGGCTATGTATGTGATATGCTGTTAATGTGAGATTGGTGAGGGCGTGATGTAGAAGTGAAGTTTTTCCAAGAAAGGGCGGAGGGATTTTGGAAGGTTCACGGTGGTGGAGGAGGAGCTAGGGTGGAGGCGGAACTGGGGGTGGAGCCTGGGCGGAGTCTCAAGGGGGGCCCCATAAATTTTGCCAGTATGGGGCCCCAAAATTCCTAGTGGCAGCCCTGGATGGGTATATAGGCACTCGACTATGGGATGGCGAATATGTATGACGGGTATATGGGCATGGGACTATGGGATGGAGGATGTGTGATGGGTATATGGGCAATCGACTATGGGATGGAGGATATGTGATGGGTATATGGGCACAGGCCTATGGGATGGAGGATATGTATGATGGGTATATGGGCACGGGACTATGGGATGGAGGATATGTGATGGGTATATGGGAACAGGCCTATGGGATGGAGGATATGTATGATGGGTATATGGGCATGTGAATATGGGATGGAGGATGTGTGATGGGTATATGGGCAGGGGACTATGGGATGGAGGATAATTATAATTTGTTATAACTAACCACAGTTAGTTACTATGCCCGGGCAGCACCGGGCTCTTCAGCTAGTTTAATCATAAATTTATTCTAATTTAATCTTTGGCTAAATGGTTATATGCGCCTTTTGCACCTGTGAACACAAGGAAAATTGTACCTCGTCATTACACTGTATTTTTAACTGCGGAGGTCAGGTGCTGACCTTCGACCTTAGGATCAGCTTTCCTCTTAAATCTCTTCCACATCTACAAATTGCTATGTAAATAAAGGCCGGAGTGCAATCTGCTGGTCATTAGGACAAACTAACCGAAAATGTGCACAACATTTTAATGCTCACTTTTTTAACAAGCTGCACATGTTGGTAAACAATTAAAAAAAAAAAAAAAAAAGAAGATCTACATGGATAAAAGCACTAAAAGAGAATCATTGTATCTGTCCAATGAGCTACTGTATTTCTCCAATTAAGGCAAAGGTTTTTATCAGATGATTGGTGACTCAATCTTTGGCCACCCTCCTCGATTCTCTTGCTCGTCAGTGGCATACTGAAGCAATTACCTGCTCACTTCCAGCTCGGGAATGTAAGGGGGGCACCTCCACACCATTTGCTGAATTAGCAGCTTTATATTATGCTTTTACAAAGTTGCACATTTTGTGGCAAACCCCCTTCTCCCCAGTTGAAAATAAAGGGAACCAAAAAAAATAACGCCCCAACAGATATCCGGTGCTGGTCTTCACTTAGTAGGAACCTGTCTTCTAAACTAGGTACGTTTCAGAACATGGGACGTCGTCAATAAGGTGTTAAACTAATGTTAATGTTTTGCACAGTAAAGAAGGACGGAGGAGATGGAGCACATTCTGCATTCTCAACTGACAAAAAAAGGCAAACAATATCGCAATCTGTGTCCATTGAATACTTGACAAAACCTCCTTCAGATAAATATTCATGTGCATGGCCTCCTAGAGAAGATGCAACGAACATGAACGTTTAACAATCATTTGAGAACATGTTTTTATTGGTGTAATCCCAAGTCCCATGCCCCGCACAGATCGCTAAGGCAAGGTGGCAGAAGCAGATCACTCAGCCCTTTCTGAGCCCCTAGAAGTACGGACTTAAGCTTATGAGCATTTCCACTGCTCGGTTAGCTGTTGAACGAGAGCAGAGTGGATCCTGTCATAGGGTTCAGTTAAGCCCTTCAGATTCAGCAATCCATGGTGGCCTCAGGACCTGAATCTCTGTGGACCAAAATGAAATGAAAGTTCTCTTGAAGAACTACATCTTCTCAGGACCAAAATATGTAATAAACACAGTCCCCTTTAGACGATTTCATATTGCTAGCTGGGTCCTTCAGAGCAAAAGGGAGCTCTAGTAGATTTTCCTGAACGGTTACTCCCCAATGTTAAAGGGGTTTCGAGGGATTTTTCAAAACAGACCATGGAGTAGGGGATATTCTAAAATCAAGTAACCATCATTTATCCCTTGTATCACTTCCCTAGCCTCAGTGGTGACATTTTCAAGCATAGCAGATGGCCACTGAAGCTAGCCATTAACAGCTGCGGTCTTGTAAATGATGGATGAGATGTCATCACTTCTGGTATCGACCAGGATTACCAAAAAAGCAGACAGGGTTTTTGTTTTGTTTTTTAATCTTTTTAAATAACATACCCTTTTGAAAAATCCCCCAAAATCCCCTTATATCAGGGTTCCCTCCATAAAGAATTTTAAAACTGGTTTTCAAAACCGTCCCACTCTTTTAGGCTAGGGCTACCTGGCGACCTTTCTTGCAACCAAGTCTCGTTCTGTGTCGCTGCTACATCGGAATACAAGTGACTTGGGTTGCTTTGAGACCTCAAGGATACCATGACAAACAAGTTGCAAAAAGTCCAACCTCATCACATTTTTTTTTGTTTTCTTTCAGTACCCCAATGCGATCCCATTTCCTGGTATTGTGCTGAGATGTAGCAGCGGCCTCGACCAAACCTTGGTCGAGAAACAGGTGTTGTGGCCAAAGTCACCCTGTAGGCCTTGCCTCAAAGAGGACCTTTCATCAGGTCAAGTGTGGCTCGGAAATACTCAAGGGAGCTGCGAGAATAAAATAAAAGCCATAACGGGATGCTTTCGATCTAGAGAGACAGGTCTTTAATATGACCAACTTCCAACCCAACGTTCTGGGCAGATGACCGCAGTTTTTGCCATATAACTTCGGATTCTTGTCAGGCAGGTGGAAAGGGTTTTCTAACATGGAGTAGTGGAGATTCCGGAAATGATAATTATTTTCAAGGGGCTATGGTGCCTTCAAAGTAGAAAAACCTGTTCTACTTCTTCTATATGTCAGAGAAGGACTTCTACCGAAATCTAAAGTCAATCAAAAAGGAGAAAGCAAGATTTCCCTCCCAAGAATAAACCCATAAAGACATTTCCATATGGGCTTTTGCCAACCGATTATAGACTTTAGACCAGTTTGGCTGAAACATCCCATCACACCGATAGCGCGGCCTCATTAAAATTTACAAACCAGCCATATTTAATCACGTGAAGATAAATTGGTTAGCGAGGTGTAACGAGGAGAACGTGGCTTCTGTCTGGCATTGTGCAGGACGAGGAAAGACATTTCTGGAAGTGATACGGAGCATCGTGTTATGACAAACCAGTCAGTCATCTTGCCATTAACTTGTCTTCGCTGGTGAGGGTTCCCCTCCCCCCGTTTTGGACATGGCGTTAAAAAGGACCGTGAACAAATTTATTAATTCTGCAAAATATATGTGGCTTTTTATTGCTGCCGGGATAATTGTTTTTTGGCTACCTCTGTATTTTCTGCGTCTCATAAACAGCCGCCCGGGCTGAGGAGGGTTTCTCCGTGTAAAATATTTATGGACCAGCTGCCAATTTGGTGTCAAGTGAAAACAGAGGCTCTTAAAACCCAGGCCATTGGTACCTTGAGAGCTGATGTACTAAGTAATGTTAATCTCCAAAAAATAAAGGGGGGAGAGGTCTAAAAAGGCAGAAAGTTTGGGAACACAATTAAAGTACCATGTAATATACTCAAAGGACTAGTAGCTGCTGCTTTCAAGATTATGTAGATCTGTTTGTCGGTCAGAAAAAAAAAATAGAACATTTAGTATTTTTTGTAACTATCCAGATAGAAAAAAACTACTGGTTTTCAGCTGTTGGAGAACAAATTAGGCTGGCATTTTTCTGTATCACATCTTTCTGCTTTGCTGTGTAGAATGAGCCGGAGTCGGCAGAATCATCTCATTATCAGTATTTAACAAAAGATGATCACTCTATTGTGCCAATGAAGGTTTACATGAAAGAGTAAGACCATATACACAAAAACAAAGCTATGAATGTAGTTCTTAAGGAATTTCCTAGATTCTGGGGGAGGTGGCTTCTTTTCTGAACACTTAGTATACGGATACTTTACTGCTTATGCTCCTTATGTTCTAGTCTACGTACCCACCAAGAGCCTGTCAGGTTCCCCAAGCCTCCTACTCAGCCACCATTACATTAGACAGCCCTATTCCATGATTCCAAAAATGTCCTAGTTAAATGTAGAAACGTGTGTGGGGGGGGAAACATTATTCCTGTTGCTCGACGTATGTTAATGACTTGGCTCTAGTAATACGCCGTAATCGCACCCCCATGGCCGTGACTGATGGCCTTCTCACTTCAAGAGCTGCCAAGAGGACATCAACAAGTGGCGTGTCCATCAATCATTCCCATGGGGCCACAATGCCCTGCCAGACAAGAGCCAAGTCATTAGCATACGCCAAGTGACCTGAACAGAGGACACAACCTCATTTTTCACCGGACTGGAATATCAAGGCTACATAGTTGTCAACATTTCTGGGGACATTTTAGGTCCAACTGCCCACCCCATTCCTCCTGAAAACTCCCCCACAGTTTCTCGGAATGCCCTAAAGCCCAACTGGGGTTCACCCAAGTCCTTACCCCTTTCGGCACAAGAGTCATGGAAATATCTGACAGTAGGCAACTATGAGGACGGAGCAGGAATCAGGCAACACGGCTAAGTAACAGGTTGGAGCAGGAATCCAATGAATGTCACATCAGGCATTAACGGAAGTAAAGTAAAGGCATAAGAAAAGACACCTTGGCACGCTAGTCCCCAATTTTTGCAAATGCATGAATGACTATGCTGTTCTGAGTATTCCTAGCCTTGGAGCTTGGGGTACTTGGGAAATAAACTTTCTTGAGAGAGTTAAAAAGCAACACATGCCTGAATGTATGGGAAATGAATCCAAACCTCCAATATCGGATACATTCCTACAATGTTCGCCAGTCATATGGGACATTTGTTCAATCTATCAGATTCATTAATGAATGTGATCAGCAAGAAGACCGGAGGTCGGGAGGGATTATCTGTTACTTCCATTAGGAACAAGGACACTTCATTCAGTGGCTTCTGTGCCAATTTGATTTGGGACAGGATTTTCCTACATTCAGGCACTGGCTATAGAGTAAATATATTCCATAGGGGTGTGTTTTAATCATTTGGCGTTCCGTGCCAGTTTTCCTGCCCCGCTTTCATTGCTCATATTACTACTGATGGCCATGATGAAGAATAAGTCTGACCCAAGACAAAAAAACAAAAGGGGGGAGACTATGGTGTCCTTCTGGGTATTTTTAACCCATTCAACCTTTATGATATTCACATAGATGAAGCTTGAAACTAAAAGGGCTGTTGCGCTTCACAGACCCAAAAATGTAAGCGTCCCCCACTGTTGTATTCATGACGTGGAAGCTGAATACAGGACTTTTGAAGAGCTTTGAAATCAGTCAAATTACAAACGGGGTCAACATTTATTTACATTTTCGAGTGCCTTCCATTAAGAATGCTCACAGACATTCATCGAAAAAAAAAATAAAAAACACACACCACACGACCAATGCTTGACATTTGGAGAATATTTTTTTCCTTTAAAATGGGTTGTCAACTACTTGGACAACCCCTTCTCAATTACTATACTCACCCAAGTAAAATCGAAACAATCTCTATTCACCTCTGGGGCCCGTGTCTTTCCAGCAAAGTCGGTGCCGGGGCTCCTGTGACGTTATGTCATATGAGCCCTGCAGCCAGTAAGTGACCCCCTAATGGACCGCTTCCCTCTCACTTCCAAAGAAAGTCAGAACGGCAGCAGCTCTCACTTCCTCTGCATGTCCCGTTTGTCTAAAGGAAGGGAGAGTGAAGTGGCCCATTAATGTGTTCTCACTGGCTGCAGGGCTCTTGTAACAATGTCAAGCAAGCCCTGTTGCCCAAGTTGAAGGCGGTCAATACAAGCAGTTTCTATTTTACATGGGGGAATATAGCAGTTGCGAAGCGATTATCCGGAGTAGTGGACAACCACTTTACATCCACAGCTATAATCTGAGGCTGACACGCAAATATTTTCCAGCAGAAATGGTAGGTATCCAACCAGAGGCCTTTGCTTAGTTTAGTGGGGCTGATCTACATTTTTATCTCTCTCGAAAATAATTTGCATGCTCATTCTCATTTATTTTAGTGGTGGGCAAATGTTCCTTCAGGAGTATGGGAACAAAGTAAAAAGTGCCCCCAACTACTTGCATTGGATGGCAAATGTTAGAAGACGTGTTGCAAACTGAAAAGTTGAATCCGCCACATAATATCTGAACGTAGCATAAAGGTAAGCCCATGACGTTAATGAAAGGTTCGTTTTTGACCATGGTAAACTATCTCGTTGGCTGGTTCGGTGAAGCGAACGATGGCTTGTTTTGACTGATCTACAACTGTTCGTAATTCAAAACACCGGTTGGGAGGCTTCGATTTATTTTTTTCGGCCTTTCATGAGCAATGAGTGCGTCATGTCCATAAAAACCCAATATTTCCTCACGTAGAATTTTTTTTTATTTTTTAGGGGAGAATAAACAACGTTCACACCCTATCTGGGGGTTGTAGGTGGGCATTTAGGATTACTGGTAGCCTTACATTTGCCCCTTTACGGCGATATAGACTAATGCTAATACCAATGTGGTCAGAAATAGTAGTGTTGGTCTAGACCAGTGTTCCCCAACTCCGGTCCTCAAGAGCCACCAACAGGTCATGTTTTCAGGATTTCCTTAGTATTGCTCAGGTGCTTGAATCCTTGTCTGTCTAGGTGATGCAATTATCACCAGTGCAATACTAAGGAAATCCTGAAAAGATGACTTGTTGGAGGCTCTTGAGGACCGGAGTTGGGGAACACTGGTCTAGAAGAAGACAACCACCACCCTAGGTACTCCCACTCCATTATTGCAATCACAACCAAAACAAAATCAACGAACCGATAAAGTAAAACTAGGAGTAAAAGTAAAAAAAAGGTGGAATTTAATAGAAAAACACAGACATTAACAAAAAGGCTAATCTGCTGATGGAAATGAACCAGGAGAAGAAGTCGGAGCCTGGGGACCTGGTATTTGGTTTCAATCCTCCAGCTGAAGCACCAGAGATCTCTTCGAAAAGTCCAACGAAAGCTACACAAAAAAATTATATCTATACACTCACACTTCCCGTAGACCCTGCAGCTCCACAAAGGCGGCCGGATCGATCTCCTTCAGCTTGTTGTGGCTCAGGTTTCTGTAGTAAAAAAAAAAAAAAAAAAAAAAAAAAAAAGAAAAAGGCAATCGAATCAGAACATGGCAGTCACTGAGGTCAGCAGAAATACCTGCCTGACAATTATTCTGGATCGCATGGAGAAAACGATCCGCTGTTATACAAGAGCACTTTAGGAAACGGCAAAGCTTTTTTCAGTTTGGGCAAACAAGACAATTACAGAAGGCGCTACGAGGAGACGTGAAATGCTCTGGATGCCGATTTCCCTGGTAATTAAATCAGCAAATTCAACCGGATTAGGCCGTGTTTTGTTTTCATTTATTTTTCTTTGTTTTCGGAGAGTCAAACAAATCAATCTTGGAGGGTTTAGTCAGCGACAGGCTCGTCTGTCCATTTTCCAAGCCATTAGTAGAATTATGGCAATTAATGAGATGTTTGCTCCAGTAGAGAAGCTAGAAAAATCATCAATGGGAAATCTGGGCAGCGCCTAAAATACCAGTCTGCATTATTTTTTTTTATAATGGCTCCCAGTAAACAGGGTATGTGGGTTGTCCTATTTGGGGAACACCTTCTGTACCAACTATGGATTAGCAGATCACTAATAACTCCTGGTATATGGCCATTTTTGGGGAAAGTGGTGGATGGTTGCATATTTTTCCCGCAAGAGAAATGGGGTATTATATGGCTTCCATTCATGGTGGTATTTGCCTGCAGACCCCCAAAGCAGAAATCACTCTTCAGTTCTTACATTGATTTTGACCTCCAATGTGACGTTCATACACAATAAAACACGTAACTAAGGGTTAATCAAATCTAATTGGACAACCCCAAAATGACTGAAAACCGGCAAACTCATTACTTCTGCAGTAAAACACCCTCTCGGCCCTGTTACTTGGTATATTTGCAAAATCAGATTGTACCACATCTGAGATACAAGCCGCATAGGACCTGTAAAGGCACAGATTCAAGAGCTTAAATAAATGGGATTTCTAGCTGAGGGAAAAGACAACATTTTGGGCCTGTGCAGAGTACATAGCAAAAAAATATTCTAAAAACTTTGCGTCAACGTGATCCCATTTGCGAATGTTCAAAATATATAATTTGCAAATCACTTCTTCCTCAACCTCCGCAAAATGACTAACACTGCTGGATACTATGTATCTCCCATCTTTTTAATATACTGTCCTCTGCCTGTTTTAAAGTGTGGGAGGGGAGAGCCCGAGACGGGAGCGGGACGGGAGGGGAGGGGAGGGGAGAGCCCGAGACGGGAGCGGGACGGGACGGGAGGGGAGGGGAGAGCCCGAGACGGGAGCGGGACGGGAGGGGAGGGGAGAGCCCGAGACGGGAGCGGGACGGGAGGGGAGAGCCCGAGACGGGAGCGGGACGGGACGGGAGGGGAGGGGAGAGCCCGAGACGGGAGCGGGACGGGACGGGAGGGGAGGGGAGAGCCCGAGACGGGAGCGGGACGGGACGGGAGGGGAGGGGAGAGCCCGAGACGGGAGCGGAACGGGACGGGAGGGGAGGGGAGAGCCCGAGACGGGAGCGGGACGGGAGGGGAGGGGAGAGCCCGAGACGGGAGCGGGACGGGAGGCGAGGGGAGAGCCTGAGACGGGAGCGGGACGGGAGGGGAGAGCCCGAGACGGGAGCGGGACGGGAGGGGAGAGCCCGAGACGGGAGCGGGACGGGAGGGGAGAGCCCGAGACGGGAGCGGGATGGGAGGGGAGAGCCCGAGACGGGAGCGGGACGGGAGGGGAGAGCCCGAGACGGGAGCGGGACGGGAGGGGAGGGGAGAGCCCGAGACGGGAGCGGGACGGGAGGGGAGAGCCCGAGACGGGAGCGGGACGGGAGGGGAGGGGAGAGCCCGAGACGGGAGCGGGACGGGAGGGGAGAAACTGAGATGGAAAGGGACAGTCTTTTCCTTTCTACAGTCAGTGTGGAAGAGGGGTCTTGTCACTCTACAGGAAGTAGGGGGGATACGGCTTTATTTAAGTACTGTTTTTCTATTTGTCAGATTACATACATGGGGAGGCAGGACTTTCAGTTCCGATGTTGAGAAGTGAGAAAAAGCAAGTCCCTACACTTATAGTGCTGACAGTATGCTGGTAAGGCCTCTTTCACACTTCAGTTTTTTGCATCAGTTCAAATCCGCCAAAAAGTCAGACAAGCGGATCCTTTCTTAACTGATGTGAACGGATGGCACAGGATCCGTTTTTATTTAAAGGAAACGCTGGCAGAGAGGGAGAGAGGAAGAGAGGGAGATTTTTTTTGTCCGGCACCCAGAAAGAATTTCGGGTTAAATGAGTGTCTGGAGGATCCGCCAGAGAAAAAAACGTGACAAGCTCCGTTTTGAAATCTTTGACGATGGTGACGGACAGCAACTTTTGGCGGATCCTCAAAAAAACGGATGCAACGGACGGCAATCCGTCACAATCCGCCATTAAAGCAAGTCAATGGGGAAAAAAAACGGATCCTCAAAAAAAAAATTGAGGATCCGTTTTTTTCAAAACCTGGTGGATTGTGACTGATTGTAAAAAACTGAAGTGTGAAAGAGGCCTAACCGTGTGCTGAAAATGAATGAATATTAAGCTCTAGAGCATGAGAATTGGCACAGTTCCTAAACAAATTTGGATTGCATGTGCGACAAACGCACGGGGGATGAGTGCTGCAATGCCATACTTTTCTGTAGGTTGTGTTTAGGACAGATACACTTACTGTATGTTTGGAGACTGGCAAAGATGGGAAAGCAGGATTAAAATCATAGATTTAAATATATACATGCTGACAGACACTTTCCAAAAAGTATGTGACCCTTGTAGGTAGTGCAGCCAATATATTAAGTGTACGAGCTCCTGGTACAATACATGTTCCATTCAATAAGCTCCTTACATGTTTGATGCCATTATTGTATTATGATCCATGGACGCCGAAACCTATTTTGTAACGATCTTATAGCGGAGGCCGAGCAATGTGCACACCAGAACTATTCCTTTGTTACACGAAGGCCCTTGATAAAAGAAAGTCTTAGCGGCCATTCAGCCTAAATTGCAAAACATCTACTTGAATGAAAGCCGTATGAGACATAGACTGACAGTGCGTTCAGAGCCCAGGCCTCATTTGATAACATGTAGGACAAAAATGTAATTTGCTCGGAGGAGATTGCATTACTGGTTAACCACATAATGAGGTTAGGTTGAAAGTGTCACTACTGATTTGAATCGTAGTGAGGAAGTCTTAATGGACAAATAAAATAACCGTATGACATATTAAATCACATATAATGCAGCCTGACAAATGCTGGTGCATAGAGATAATGGCGTACTACGTGAACGTTGCTGTTAAAGGGACACGAACAGATCAGGAAAAAAAACCAAAAACCTTAAACCATAAATGATGGTAGAATATTTAATAATTTTTATAATGATACTGTTGCCTTGTTAGAAGGAATCTCCGCAGTGAACTCTGACAATTCATAGATCCACACAGTGCTCCTTCCTGTTAGTTCTCCCAGTGATCAACTGCAATGTGCACAGAAACTTGGTAGTAAGGGTTAGATTTCCCTGCAACACCACCATAGGGGACATTTAGCATTACACAAAGTCCATTCAAAATGAAAGGTTGTCACTGTGTTACAGGACAGAGCAGTGAGAGCAAGAGAGCGAGCCAGCTAGCAAAAAAAGAACCAGCGCGCAAAAGAACCAGCGCGCAAAAGAACCAGCGCGCAAAAGAACCAGCGCGCAAAAGAACCAGCGCGCAAAAGAACCAGCGCGCAAAAGAACCAGCGCGCAAAAAAAGAACCAGCGCGCAAAAGAACCAGCACGCAAAAAAAAAAAAGGAGCAGCGCAAAAAAGAACCAGCGCAAAAAAAATAGAACCAGCGCAAAAAAAATAGAACCAGCGCAAAAAAAATAGAACCAGCGCAAAAAAAATAGAACCAGCGCAAAAAAAATAGAACCAGTGAGCAAACAAAAGAACCAGTGAGCAAACAAAAGAACCAGTGAGCAAACAAAAGAACCAGTGAGCAAACAAAAGAACCAGTGAGCAAACAAAAGAACCAGCGAGCAAACAAAAGAACCAGCGAGCAAACAAAAGAACCAGCGAGCAAACAAAAGAACCAGCGAGCAAACAAAAGAACCAGCGAGCAAACAAAAGAACCAGCGAGCAAACAAAAGAAACAGCGAGCAAAAAAAAGAAACAGTGAGCAAAAAAAAGAAACAGTGAGCAAAAAAAAGAAACAGTGAGCAAAAAAAAGAAACAGTGAGCAAAAGAGAAGTGGGGTCTACACTGGCACTTAAAGCTTTTCCATTTCTTTTGTGTTCCCGTTAATCCAAAACTTATATTTAGCTGTATTTTCCTTAGCACATTCATCCCTAAAAAGGCAATTTTTTTTACATTCACAAAAATAATTATTGAAAAGTGAAAATAAAGTAATAAGTATGGATTCCATTGCCAACCCTGGTTTTTGCCAAAAACACAACATTCATTATGAAGAGGATAACTAAACCAAAAACACATGGGTGTGAAAATGGTGATAAAAGGTCACTCATTCTGCAGGGAACCAATCGGGAAAGAATAAAATATCTGATAGAATGTCAAAAGTTTTGTAGTGGGTCGGAGGTGGGACTGAACAAACTAAAGATCAGGTCAGATACCAAAGTCCCCACCATAAACTTAAGGTAGCCGTCTTCCCTAACCATAGTCATTAGATAGAAGTCTTACCTAAACCAACCCCACAACGCTCCACCATTCCTAGATAGGCCATAGGAACTACAAATTGCTGGAAAGGTCTCTCCTCCAAGATCTTCTATAGTCAGGGCGTCAGGAGGCCCCCACACTCGTTAGCCTGACAGCCAATCATATAGATAGTCGAAGGTTTAGCCAACTTTAGTCTAATATGTATGGGGGCCAACAAATAGGCAACAAAGCTAAATATTCTATCACAGTGCAGTGAAGGTGAAACTGCTGAGCCAGAGACCCCATTGATCGCCTGATTTGACCACACTAGATTTAAAGTCTATAGCAGGGTTCCCCAACTCCAGTCCTCAAGGCCCACCAACAGGTCATGTTTTCAGGATTTCCTTAGTATTGCCCAGGTGATAATTTCATCACCTGTACAACACAAGGGAAATCCTGAAAACATGACCTGTTGGTGGGCCTTGAGGACTGGAGTTGGGGAACCCTGGTCTATAGGACGGCAGCAGCTTCAGGGGCTTGCCCGTCGTGTTGTGGAAGCCTCGCCAAATTTCAGTGCAGATCTCACCATTTGCTATGAAATGCGTTCCAAAAGTCAGCATGTAGCAAAGTCATCTGGACATCAGGCTTAAGATGCCAGGGAAGAAACGAGCTGTCTAGCATTTACAAGGTACAGCCTAACGACTGGAGCACTGTTATGGATTACAAAAAAAAGTTTACAGAGTTATGTATTAAAGAGAATCCTACTTTCCATCTTTTATGATCTAAATCATTTCTTAGAATTTATACTTTAAAGAGCCACCTTCAAAACATTTGCATCGCGTGCCGCCGTTACAGAAGTTGACTCCATCTTAAAAGCATCTGTCTGGGCGTCTGCGTCGCCAGAGGTCTTAGAAATTAAGCAAACATTTAAGACTTCCATGCGGCCTGAAATAACTGAGGCTCAAAACACTGGTGATTTATCAGGTATGATTTCAGCGCAGTGAAGTGTGTTCTCTGTGGTCGACCATAATCGGCGGAGATAATATTTCAGCCGCGGTCGCCATCACATAGAATCACACACAGAAAAGAATTTTGAGCGGTGAAGTGGTTGGGGTATTGAGGTTTTTGTTACCTACGGGGTTTCTCCTGAATTTTGGATAAAAGGTTAAAAGTGCTGAGAAAGTGGTAGGACTCCAACTTACCAATATGAAGAAGTTCCTGAACTTGTTGTAAGTACCCAAGTGACAAAAAAAGAAAAAAAACTTAATAGGGGATCCTACAGCAATCTTCAATTTTCCCAAAAACTTATTTCCCATCTTTAAAATGCATACTAATGCTCTAACGCGTTTCGGCTTCCTTCAAAGTCCAGCCTTCACTCACTTCAGTAGACACACGATCCATTACTTGCACCTTCCTACTATTTTCTAAGGTCACTCACCATTCCTCCCAGCTCCATCTTACGACACCCGAGTCATGCTCTGGTTCTTGTGATGCGCATGCACCAGAACACTCGTACTGCGCATGCGAAGAGCAAACTTCTCACGCTGTTGTCACATATGACGTTCTGTCCAATTGGCACAGCTGGCATACGGGAACAAATCTTGACAGTACGTATATTATAGTTTTCTTTCCACAAGCAAAAATTAAACATATGGACATAGACTGCGCTAGGCAAAAAATATCTCCCTCTACAGGTTGTGTCTAGAGATCAGACGATCTCTTTGCGTGACCCGAGTCCATGATTCAGATCAGTGCTCTCTAGCCGAGGACACAAGCTGGGCAAATTCCCTTCTGGCTCAACTTATTGTTAGTCAAATTTGACGAAACATCACCTATGTACCACACAACATCCGCAAGGCCACTGAATAAATTGCTCGGGAGCCCCACATGCTCGAGAAATTCGCACAGCTCCTGTCCAGAGAGCACTGACCTGGACTGTGTTTGCGAGAAGCAATCCGCTTATCTCAACTTATGCCCTATGACCATTTCCTGTACTGTCGCTCATTTTTAGAGATGCACCCAATGACCAAGAAATCAGAACTCTTACGAAATTATGTGCTTAAATATGGGGGTGTCACATGCATTAAGAATGCCCCCAATATGATCCCCCTACCCTTCTCCTAAATTTTCGTTTAGTCTTCCCTACGTAGTCAAACGGGCAAGAACATTTGAAGATGGATTAGGCTGGTTTTACACTTCCCATGTTTTTGTGGCCCCAATAGATTTCTATGGGGCCGCAAAATCGGCCTGCGAAAATTAGTAGGAGGGCCATATTTGCGGCCGTGAAAATATATCGAGCTTGCTCGATAATTTTCACGGCTTACGGACACGGCTGCAAAGCATTTCAATGATACCGCAAAAACAACGTTTGCTTGTTTTTGCGGTACACCATATTTGCAGATCGCCATTTTTTTTCCCTGCCATTTGTTATAACAGGGAAAAACGGCGATCCGCGAAGGTTTTTTGCGGCCCGTTTTTACGTAATACCGCAAAAATCACGACCATACGGCCCGCAAAAAAGGACCGCAAAAAACATGGCAAGTATAAAACCAGCCTAACACCTGTTGTAAGTCAGTTTGCAAATTCTCTGCACTGGTATATTTGATTCGTTGCTTCACTCCTTAAGATATTTGTCACTTGTATATACTTACAGAATTTGCATCTGCCGCACCTATAAGGTACCATTTGCCCTGTTGGCTAACCATGTTGTTGGTTTTTTAGTTGCAGTATAAAGCTGTGGACCAACTGGTCCCTGATGGACCTCCATCTGCAAAAGGTGATTGCTGGACAGGAGGAGGGGGACTAGATCATATAAATCTGGATCTGCCCTCAGGATAGCCCAATGTCTGTGTAATAACCTCTTTGATCTGTCCCGCCCCATCATCAAAAGTAGCAATGAGTCTTTAGATGGAATGAGTCTCTTACCTATTTTGGGTCTCAATAGATCCAATCTCTCACCTATGTGTCCACCCAAGACCTCAGGAAGTACCAGCACAGCGGGGGGGGATGCTGCTATAAAGAGCTTCACCATCTAATAATGCTAAACGAGTACCTGGACCAAAAGTGGTATCCTCCAAACTAAGAGATCGGATGTGTCCCTTATAGAAGAGGGAAAAGCGACAACAAAAGATCTGAGGATTTTATCGATGTAAATATTGGCATTCTAAGAGATGCAATTCATCCCGGATACAATGGGGCGTACTTTCAATGGGCTCAACCCCTTACATAATTTTGGGAGCGCGTAGAAAGTTGCCAACATTTGGAATTTTGAATACATGAAATTGTATTCATTAGTCAAGATAACTTTGGAGTTCAGCACTCTTGACAAATCATCAATAGTTTTTGTTCAAATTCTCTAGCGGGATGCTTGCTCAAGACCCTGTATCTAACTTTATCTTGAAAGATATCCAAAGACATACATTTATCGACCTCATGATCCAAAACTACCAGATTTTCGCCTGTGTCAGATGCTTTAATAATGATCTTGTCACTACTAGCTAAGTCATATAGTGTTTTTCGCTCATCGGTGGACAGATTAGATTGATGACTTCTCTACCTTAGGCTAATTGCCTTCAATTCATCGGTGACCAACTTAATAAAAATGTCAATACTGGTAGTTTCAGTCCTGGAGGCATCCGCTTGCTGTTAGGTCTCAAATTGGTGAATGGACCTTTCCCTAAAGGTCCATTACCTTCCTCCCACAGATGTATAATCGGTGATTTTCTATTAGACCCCTAAACTTTACCCTCAGACATTTTATAGGGATCCTATATTTCTCCTAAACTGTATTTTAGGACTTCCATGCATAGACGAATGTCGACCAAGAGTCTAATGTGTATTGTTGACGATAATCGGCCAGTGTGAATGCATCCTCTTGGTTTTGTAATCAGGTTGTCTACAAGCAGATGAAACAACATTTCTAGAGACGCATTCTCAGTAGCAGCTACGAGCGCAGCAAAAGCCTCCGGAGGATCAGACTCATCAGCATGTGAACGACTTCCAATTCTCTCCATGTGTCATCTGTCACATTCATAACCAGAAGAAAGCCTTCCAAAAATATCAGTCCTTTCATCTGCTCTGCAGCCACATGTTTAGGACTTATCAGATCCCGCTTTAGACTTTAGGATCCATTAAGGAATACAGTCAACAAGGCTGAGTTTGTGTGACCTTGATCAGGTATCCGAAATGTGCAAGTGGAGTATTACATTGTAATCTGTTGTGTAGACACTTCATCAGCTACTGATCTTGGGGGCGAGAGAGCAAACTCATTAACACATATTACATAGACTAGCTTTACTTAGACTAAAGCTCCCCCCCCATAAACATTAGATTGCCATCGGTCAAACGATGGTTCTGACGATCATTCAGCCGAAAAGTATCTTACGCAACTCTCCCATATACAGGAGCGTTGGACTGATCCGGTGTTCTATACAAGCCCGTTTGCTGGCGGCTTATCTCAGGGAGAACAAAATGATCAGCTGTCCAAAATCAGACATGACTGATCCGTATCATTCCCACTTTCAATTAAAATGATCCTTGTTGCCCAAATCAACCAATCAGAAGAACCCAGTTCGGATTCTGAACCGGACGTTGTTGACCAGAACAACCAATGAGTACCCAGTTTTGATTTTTAAAACTCTACTTGTTGCCACAAGGCAACCGTTGGAGCTCAGTTTTCAATACACATGGAAAGCAGCAAAGGATCAGGATCCAGCTTACCACTGAAACTGGTCTTGTTGTCAAGATCAACCAATCGCAGCTTGGATGGCCTAATCTCAAAAAATTCTTACCCCCAATTACACGCCCTTTATCAGGCTACGCTCCTTTGTCTTTCCAATGCCACCACCATGATAGAACTGCTGATTTAGTGGACATTTTGGGAAGATTTGCCAGGCACCCAAGACTTGCCATCTCCTGCAGGAGGTGTCCTTGTCGTTGGTAAGTACGGTACATTGAAGACCATGTACTTTGTAATATCAGCAGAGTTCTGCCTCATCACAAGCTCAGCTTTCCTACCTGTGTAGGACAGGATGATGGAAGCAGTTTGGAGCACAACAGCCTGACTGTTCCTCTTGCACTAACTTGCTAGGGTCTATTCGAACAACAGCAATCTACCGGTGAAAAGATCTTTTATTTTCATGGGTGGATAACACGAGAGACCTGCCAAGATCTAGGCTTGTCAATATTTATCCAGGGCTGTGCAACCACGATTGCATAAACCGGGCTCATTCCAGCGCCCCCTCCATGAATCATTCGCCACTGCACCTCGGAACAATAGAGATTATCGACGAGGCTCGGCATTTTCCTTCCTCCTCTTTCATCTTTCCTCACTCTCTGACCTACACCTATGGCAGCTTTGCGCAGATCTCTCATTAGGTAAACACGTGGCGGAATAAATCAATAGAGGTGAGCGCTGTGGTGAGTGTGTGATTTATTACGCTCACCATTGTTTGCCCAACACCATTTTCTGCAGATGACAGCTACACAATCCGGTTTTAACGTCTACAAAACTCAAGGGCTAAGTGAACCGAATCCTTCCAAAGTTTCTTTATTCATCAGGGGGAGAAAGATTTTGCCAGGAGTTTCTGCATGCAAGGGTGAAAAACTATGGGAGGTGGCTGACGCAACATTTCATCACCCGTCTGATCAGTGTCTACCAAAAACAAAAAATGGCTGCAAGGACAAATGGAAACCCAAAACCACAGGCAACGTGTTCAGGATATGGCAGCGAGTGGTACCAACCAATTACAGATTTTCTAGATACCAACTTACTGAGCCATGTAGGGGGTAGCAAAGGAACGTTATAGGCTATGACACTGTTTTCTTACAAAAGGATATTAGAGTTCCATTGTAACATGTGGGGGAACCTGTTGCCAAGTGTTCAATTTCCCTACAGCACCTCTACAGAGCAAGAGAGGTATTGGGCATTATTAGACAATATTAGTCAATAACCAAGCTGAATGACTTATGCCATTACTCGAGCAGCGCTGCTGAGCTTTTCTTGGCTGGAGTGTCGCTGTCAACGCTGCAGACAATTACAGACACCGGGAAGAGTGACGCAGACTCAGATGGACTACAATAGGTGCGGGGGCTGCAATCGAATATGGGATTTGGAGCCTAGTGGGCCTAAAAGATCTTTTTACTCCATATGAGAAGATCATTACCATACCTCTGATAATTACGACATACATTGTACAATTGACGCCTCAGGTGCGGGGCCTGGGGAGGCCGAGTAAAAGCAGTTTTGGGGTTTTGTGTAGCCGAGGGAACCAGAAAACCCTTTTAACGGCTTGATATATTTTGAGAAAACACTTTTCAGGCTAATATGTAACGTACAAACTTACAAAAACCACGAGTTCACAAAATGCCCAAATTTAAAGAACACTCTTTGTATGAATCACACAAAAACAGTTTTTTGTGCAAAAATGTATAGTTATTTTTATTCATTAATAATTACATAAAACACAAATACAAAACCAATGAGTGTATGTAAAGTGGAGACTGAGCAGCATAACCACTCGACACAGTAAAATAACAGCAGAGCACCGTATGGAAAAGTGGCCAAAAAGCAGGGTCTAAGAGCATAAGACATAAGGTACGAGACTAAAGACAAGTTTTTATTGATTAATCTTGTAATAAATGCCTGTGCATTTTAAAGTGCCATAGCCGTGCAAAATAGTGTGTAAACGTCATGTTTATCAGACTGTGGAAACAGTTGACACAGACCCCCCTGAGGAAGCCCTTAGAGCGAAACGCGTTGGGGCGGAGCCAGCGCTACTCAACCCCCTACATGGGTAAGATATACATCCTTTGTGCACTTATAGCGTTGGTGTGATCACAGGGCATAGCTGTAAGTGATTGGACAGACAGGGTGACTACTTATATACAGCAGGTGTGTGTGAGGGGATGTTTCCCCAGTCTGATAAACATCACGTTTGCACACTATTTTGCACGACTATGGCACTTTAAAATGCACAGGCGTTTTTTATTACGAGATTGATCTATAAAAACTTGTCTTTAGTCTCGTACCTTACGTCCTATGCTAGACCCTGCCTTTTGGCCACTTTTCCATACGGTGCTCTGCTGTTATTTTACTGTGTCGAGAGGTTATGCTGCTCAGTCTTCCTCTTTATATACACTCATTGGTTTTGTATTTATATGTGTTTTATGTCATTATTAATGAATAAAAATAAGTTTTTTTGTGCAAAAAAAAAAAAAAACTTTGTGTGAGTCATACAAAGAGTGTTCTTTAAATTTGGCCATTATGTGAACTCATGTGGTTTTTGTAGGTTTGTTCGTAGTAAGGAGTTGCCCAATTATTATTTTCGGAAGTTAATGTAGTGATCAATTAAAGGTATGAAACCTGGCTTTAAAATACCGTAATATGTAATGTAGACAACTCATGGACAAAGTTTTTTTTTTTTTTTTTTGTTTTTTGCTTTTTTAAAGGCCCCTCCTGCCCAATGTGAAAAACTGTCCTTCCAGCCGCATCCATGGTGGACGAAACAATTTTGTACGAACCTAAAGTCAATTTCACATGCCATAACCCAGGAACAAACAGAATTCAATTACTTTCCTCCAGCTGCCATTGAAGTCACTTTAAATCCCTTCACCTCCCCCCCAACTTCGGCCTTCCTGCCGTACCACAAGCCAGAGGAACACTTCACACCTCCCTACAGTAAACCTGTCCCGAATAATTACCCAGCCACAGTTCAGCTGAAGACCTAAAGAGCACAGCTCAGTCCTGGCCTATGGCCGCTGCCATCAGAAGAGCATTAGGTCCGGTCTTAAGAATCATTTCCGGACGAGTCTGCGGCAGAAATAACCGGGGGGCATTTCCCAATCTGCTCCCAACCTCCCCGTAGACGTGACACACTTCCTCCCATGCTGCCTCGAGCTCGGGCCTTCTTGTAATACGGCCGCGGACAACGTTAATGGCATTTCCAGGAGGAACGCGAAAAAAAAAGGAGTTACCGTCTTTCGAAAACCTCCAAGTTCGAAATGTTCCAAAAGTTTAAAAAACTTCTGATTTACATATGAAATAAAACATTTATAGGACTATAAAAAAAAATTTTTTTTTTAAAAATTGACGTTTCTTTAGCCTAGAATCCCAATAAAGAAAGTCTGATACTCCGGCAATGTTTTCAAAAGAAAAAAAATTGTAATCTCGAGAACGGATGAAAATGTCAATAAGCGTTAAAATGGCCAAATTGGATTTACAAGCTCCATCTATGAAGAAGGGATATTCACATTTCTGATAAAACATTGGGGGCCAACTCTTAATTTTCCGACCATGTATGAAACTTCTGCGTTGATTTTTTTTTTTTTCTTTTTTTATTAACGGCGCCATAAATATGCATGGAAATTTTCAGCGAATCGATCCTAGGCAGCTCTAGGATGAAAGATAAGTCCTCATCCCGAGACTTAAAAAAAAAAAAACCTAAATTGAGCGTTTCCATTCACTGACTGCAAACAGGCATCTGAATACGGTGAGAAAATGAACGTAAAAGTACAATAAAAACAATCCGCTCATTTTGTGCAGGATTCGTGGCCCTCCTGGAGCTGCGGTGGGGACGTTCGGAGGAGAGCGGGCCAAGTAGAAAAGGAAATCTTTCCCCAAGATGAATTATTACACTCCTCTGTTTTACTGAAGTTGAAAATGAGCTTCAAAGGGAGCCGCCCGAGCCGCACTTGTGCCGTAAACTCCTTTCACCGACATCACTTCACACTTGCAGAGTGCAAAGTTCAAATTGATATTGTTGGCTCCTTTTTCTTGCCGAGTTTTGGCAGAGGCCTCCCGCCTGGCTGTTCATTAATATACAATCAGTACATTAAAAGGCTCCGTCCCGCTCCCTTCTCGGGCATTAGATCCTGTCTCGCAAGGTAGTCTCATACAAAACACTGATAAATGACCCCAGGACAGTGGTCTGCAACCAGTGGGTCCCCAGCGTGACCACGACTCCCAGCATGCAGGGATAAGTACACACTGGGAGTTGTCCGCTTGAGATGATTGCCATAGACTATGTGAAATGAAAGATACTAAAATCCATCAGAATGTAACAAGACAGCAATAACATTAAACAGTTTTATTGGGCTTTGCTCCCCGCAGTCTGCGTCAACTCCCCCGCAGTCTGCGTCAACTCCCCCGCAGTCTGCGTCAACTCCCCCGCAGTCTGCGTCAACTCCAGGCACAGTATGAGATATACAAGGTTAAGAAGGTATATATGAAGATTTTGGTGAAGAAATCCCTGCTGGCCGGTAATCATCTCGGTACTGCTGTACAATAAACTTTGCGGAGTTCGTGCGCACTCTGCTTAAATTGAGACCGTCTGCCATTTATAAATAGGACAAGGCTAAGAAGATAGCAAGAGCAGCAGTGAGAACGCGCTACAAATATGCAAAACAAATGTTTTCTGTAACGTCAAACACATGTCACTTATTGGACGGCTTTGAAGGCAGCAGCCATCAAACTCTTTAAAAACTTTATTGAAATTGACGTACATCAGTGCGGCGGCTCACGGCAAAAAATTACATATATATATATATATATATATATATATATATATATATATATATATATACACACACACATATATATACACACACATATATATACATATATATACATATATATATACATATATACATATATATACATATACACATATATACATATATATATACATATATACATATATACATATACACATATACATATACATACATATACATACACATACATATACATACATATACATATACATATATATATAGATTCAAGATTCAAGATTCAAAGAAGCTTTATTGGCAGGACTAAATACACATTAGTTTTGCCAAAGCAGGTGTACAGAAGGGAATAGGGATAGGGACTGTAGGGATGTTGGGAAGGGGCTGTAGGAAAGGTGGATGGGGCAGATCCAGGTTGGGGCTATAGAAGTCCATGGCATAGGGAAGGTGGATGGCGGCATGGGGGCAGATCCAGGATGAGGCTATAGAAGTCCATGGCATAGGGAAGGTGGATGGGGGATTGGGGCATATCCAGGGTGGGTGCCATAGAAGTCCATGGCATATCAGAGTTCTCTTTCTCGCAGTCTATGGCATTCGTTCACATATTGCGCTGCTATCTCCACTGCTCTCTCTTCTTCCCCCAGCAGGATGTATGCTTTCTCTTCCTCCTTCATGGTGGTGAAATCCGGGAAGAGATGTGAGAGTCTCCTGAAGTGAGTGTCCCTCACTGCTGAGTACTTGGAGCAGTGTAGCAGGAAGTGGGTCTCATCCTCCAGGGCCTCCTGGTCACAGTGTTGGCACAGTCTTTCCTCCCTGGGCTTGTAGCTCTGCCTGTGTCGGCCGGATTCGATGGCCAGACTGTGGGCACTGAGTCTATACCGGCTCAGGATCTTGCGGTCTTTGGGGTCCTGGAGTTTCTCCAGGTATGGAGCCAGTCTGTAGTCTCTCTGTAGACTCTGGTACATGGTCAGTTTCTGTGAGCTGATGATGTCGTTCTTCCAGTCACTTACGTACCTCTCCTGGCCTTCGTCTACCATCTTCCTGATTCCGGCTTTTGTCAGGTTGTTGTGATTGGTTTTCTGGTCAGGTTGGGTTTGGGTGAGCTGTTCCGAGGGTCCTGGTTTTTCTGTTTCCCCTACATGTGTCAGGGCTTTATGGTGATGGGAGCTTGGATTGCTCCTACGTAGGTGAGCCCGGAATGACAGTGCCCTCTTTAGAACCGTTAGGTGTAGAGGGAATCTGCCCAGCTCGGCCCGGCAAGCACTGTTGGAGGTGCTCCGATGGACTTGGAGAAGGTGCTTGCAGAATTCCAGGTGGAATATTTCTGTTGGGCTTGAATCCCACCTTGACCAGTCTGGGTAGGTGTGAGGACCCCAGACTTCGCTGCCATACAGGA